>NC_080702.1:10920028-11520028 GCF_030445035.2 Dasypus novemcinctus | reverse complement strand
GTGTGACCCCTCTGATCACCTCCCAACTCATTTTGAAGATCCCTAGTCATATAACTCATTTGTCTTTACAATTAGCCCCCTTTTATTCTAGGTCTTTTTCTAGTTGCATCACCAGCTAGTGATGTGTAATAATCCCTTGGTGCCAGGGAGGCTCATCCCAGGGAGTCATGTTCCATGCTGAGGGGAAGGTAATGCATTTACATGCCCAGTTTGGCTTAGAAAGTGGTCACATTTGAGCAACATGGGGGCTCTCAGGAGATAACTCTTATGCACACTACAGCTCTAGGGTGAGTTGATATTTCAAGCACACAGCCTCATAAGCATAGTCATCAGGATCAAGGGCTCATCATTGGACCATTCTTCTTCACTGGTCTTTCCCCTTGCACTTGGGGGATTGTTGCTGTTCCACCAAAGAATGTGACAGTACTCCCCTGGCTAGGAACTCAGTACTCCCTCAACTGTCATTTGTAACTGTAAGTACTATGAAAATACACAATGAATACCAAAACATTTTTACGTACCCTATATTCATGCCCTGGAAAACTTCCTCCCAGCCATGTGGCCCCCATCAATAGCACCCTACACTAGTGTTCCTCTTGTACCATAGTTGAACCTCTCTGTTATACAAATCTTCTTCAAAAATGAAGCCTAATATATTGCCAAATTCAATCAATGGGAAAATGAAATTGTAACAATAGATTTAAAGATTAGAAATAGTATATATACTAATTTAGAAAAACTAAAATAAAGTAAAAAATAAATTAAGGTAGTAAAAATGAAAAATATCACAAAACTTTAATTTGATGTTTTGCTTTTCATCATTTGAATTGGTATTGCCTATATGTACAGTGGCAAGGCAAGTTCTTTCATTCCTTCCTCAGTGACTACACATTTTTAAAAAATTTTAATTTCATCTTAAAAGAGTTTTAGATCACAGTAAAGTTACCTACACAATATAGGGACTCTCGTGTACAGACATCAAATCCTTTTCCCCCTTCTCCAGCAATGATCTTTTTACATATTCATGTTATATTTGCTACAGTTGATGTACTGATGTTTATCTGTAGCTACCAAACATGGTTCCATTTTGGATTACATTATGGTTTATATTTTAGACTGCACAATATAAAAATTTTAGTTACATTATGATTTACATTTTAACCTACAGACTTTTATACATTTTTGGTGAAATTTAATGTGTCCTATATCCATCATTGCATGATTTTGTGGAACACTTCCATTGCCCCCCAGTTACCCTGCTTCCATTTATTCTATTCCTCTCTCCCCCTCCTCTCAGTACCCACAGTGACAACCAAGCTTCACTGCTTGGAGGACCAGAGTCACAGATACTTGCAACAAGGCTGAGGGCCTAACACACTAGACTGTCCTCCCCCATTGTGAACCACCAATTCTCTCTAGAGAACTATTTTCCTATGTTTGAGAACATCAGGCCTCCCTAGAATGGGAGTAAACCTCCCTAGTCATTGTATGGGTCTCCACCCAAAGATATAACACTCAAATACAAAATGAGCACTCACACACTCCCTAGAAGTCTTCTCAAGTGCCAGATGCTCCACATTAAGCACCTTAAACAGCTAACCCTTCCTTATACTTTCTAAAGAGTTTTCTCAACTTTATGGTTTCATCAACATATGCAACAATCTCCCATGTTCATCTGTTCCCCCAAACCCTTCCCCCAATTCCTTGGGCCATCTGACCCATCCTCCCATTCCAAGCCCCCTCAAGCCTGCACAGCCCCACCCAAAAGTATCCCTAGACCCCCATATTATCCTTTCTTATTGTGGGAAAATAGTAGGAACATGGTTTGATGTTGAAACATTTCCATAACACAGACAAAAGTGCAGGCTTAGCAACACCAGGCCTTAACTAGATGGAACACCATCTGGTCAGCATGAAAAAACGTTTGCATGAGGAGGCATTTGAACTTTGTTTGTCCTGTTCCTTATTATTGTAAATGTTGCACCCATTCCTTATTATTATAAATAACAAACAGCTGCTTGTTAGTTCCTAAATAAATCAATGTGGTAAGTAGGGTTCGAATCTCTCAATTCCAGAAGCTGTGAGTCCTGTGGTCCCATCTTTATTTCCTTTCTTGTGTTTTTCTCTCTGCCCTTTATTTATTAAATTCTGCATCACCTTCCCTTTGAGTCAAACTAATGGTGAGCTGATCTTAGCGATTGGCACCTGAACAGAGAATTAAATGGAAGAAGGATTGCTTTGAGCGAAACTAAAGTCATAATGGTGCAGAGCTCTGAGGGTTTTGGAAGGCCTTCATAGTCTTGGAAAGTAAGGACACTCTAGTGTATTTTCACAGGGTTATGATGGGAAGTGAGAAAGTTCATCAAAATATTGCCTATAAGTCTGTCTCTTGGAACAGCACCTCAAAGCAGGAGAAGCCAAGGCTAGTGAGCCTCATATTTAAAACTCCTACAGATTATTACTTTAGAACTCTTACAGATTATAGTAAAATATTTTCCATAGTTCCAAGCATTCAGAAATTTAGAATTAGTAGACCTGAGAAAGAGTGGGAAAAGAGTTTAAAAAATTACATGTAGAAGGTGTTTTTTTCCCTGTTACTATTTGGCCCAGTTTGACTATCATAAAATCTGTTTTGGAACCCTTGCAAACAGAAGATGAGGAGGAGGAGAATGAGGATAGAGAATGTAATGACGTCCCTCTCACTGAATCTTTTGATGATACTGAATCTAAAACTGTTCTGTCTTCAGTTCCTTCATTAACTGACTTTAAAAAGTCACTTTCCCTTCCACTGACACCTCCTCCTCTTTCTTCAATACTGGGAGATGCTCAGCCAAGTTTGTCAGCTTTACAATAGGGCATTTTACAAACTAGAATGGAGGATGACTTGGAGGTGCATCAAATGACTTTTCTGGTTAACATATGAGAAATAATATTTCCCAGAGTTGATCCTCAAAGCCTGAATGGAGTTAAATTGTGCCAGAACGTAGGGACAGAGGGCCAACATGCTACAATGATGGTCAATCTATAGCAGGGATGAGAATCAATAAGAGGCTCCCTGGAAAATGTTTTAATTGTGGAAAAATTGGTCCTATGAGAAAAGATTGTCAGAAAAGGTCTGAGCAAATCCTTAAACTCATGTCACATAAGCATAAAGGCTGAGACAGAGACACTGCATGTGCAGTTACACAAAACATTATTCACTCTTAATTTTCTTAACTGTGGAACAACCCTGGAAGGGACAGCAGCTGAAAGGCATTTCCAAAACAATTCTAAAACTCAAACTCAAACTCTGTTTGAAAAACATTTAATTTTGTGGAATAATCCACTGACCAATGAATGGTCAACATGAAAGCTGTTAACTTGGTTTGCTTTTATTTCCCCAGGTGACAGAGAATGTCCTGAGTGGGTGCCAGCTCATCGAATAAAACCATATCATGGGTGCAAAAAGACAACAAAAGTCCCGTGGAACCCAGAATCTCTGGTCATGCAGATGGAGAGACTGATGCTGAAAACTACATGGCTGGGTCTCACTCTGAAGACTAGAGCAGCTTCACCCCCAACATGGGGACAAATCAAAAATCTAAGTCAAGAAGTCAAACAAGGGTTGGAAAAGGAGGAATTGACAGTTACTGCTCCCAACTTGGTGCTAGCTATATTAGCTATAATAACAGCCATTGTAAGAGCTCAGCTAGATCTTATATCAGGATTGAGTCTTTGCCTGATATGCATGCTTTGTTATTCTTACAAAAAGTGTTCAAGCATGCAAAAAATTTTGGAGGAGTATTAATAGTAGCTATTATGGGCATTATTGCCCTTTTTATATTATCTGCTGTTTCTAGAGTGGCTTTACATCAAAGAACCTAAACTGAAGAATTTGTTTAAGCATGGCATCATAAAGCAAGTATGGCTTGGGGAAATCAAATTAAACTCAATGAAGAAATTAATTCTAAGTTAGTAGATTTGAAACTGCTTTTGTGTTTGTCTGCTTAATCAATGTCAGTGTGTGTGTTGTAATTGTTTTAGTGTGCTGTAATTGTTTTTGTGATTGTTCATTGCCAGTGTATATTTTGATGCCTCTGGATGGTGATATAATTTGATAAATAAAAAGATCTGAAAGAGCTCTATTCAAATAGCCAAAAATTAAATAAGTGCTTTTATTATTACCTAAGTTTAAAATGCTAATGAGATCTCTATAGTAATAAAAATTGTAAGTCTTGATTAATAGAATTACTATGTCTCTTCATAAAAAAATAGTTCTTGCTTAAACTGAAATGAATAGTTTAGTTTTCTTCATAGGATAAGGTGAAAGATGTAAAAGTTAAGAGAATATTGAAAAAGGTAGAGTTTGTGAGACTACTAACTGAAATTTAATAAGGTGCATTTTGTCCTAAAATACAATGGTTAGTTTTATAAAATCAGAAATGGAGATATGTGGGACAGAACTAGTATGCATACAGCAAGTTGGAAAAGTATTGTGGTAGCTTTCAGTGAGATAATGTGGTTTGTAAAATTAAACAAGCCTGAATGAATACAAAAGGTGCAAAAACTGTGTGAAATGGTTAATAATGGACTTTTGCAGCTCTTCCTCAAGGCTTTCTGCCCTGGCCTGATGGCAATGAATGTGGCTGCATAGAAGAAACCTGTGGCAGTGACCCTACTGATGATATTTTGTTACTGAGTACTTTTTTCTGTTTCAAAATTAAAAGAAACATCAGAGACAATGGTACCTTAAGGGCCTGGAATAGACAAAAAATTGGGACATGCTGTATCCATTACTACTCTATCAAATTCTTAAATGTTTCATTGGGTGAAATAAAACTATACCATCTACTGTAATGGATAAAGTACAATGTTTTCTTATGTTAATGAACTTTATAATAATGTTAGAATACTAAAAATCTTTCATCACTCACTTAGTTCAAAACCATTATATGTGTTCATTTAAAAAGCCCCTTCGAGCAGCAAGAAATCACAAAATCTCCCATCACTGCTTTACAAAAAACAAAAAAGGTGGAAATGTTGTGGAAAATAGTAAGAACATGGTTTGAAGTTGAAACATTTCTAAATGTAGACAAACAGTGCAGACTTGGAAAACTGGGCCTTGGCTAGACGGAACACCATCTGGTCAGAATGAAAAAATGTTTGTGTGATGAGGCATTTGAACTTTGTATGACCTGTTCCTTATTATTGAAAGTGTTGCACTTGTTCCTTATTATTGTAAATAACAAACACCTGCTTGTTAGTTTCTAAATGAATCATTGTGGAAACTAGAGTCCAGGCTGTCTGTTCCAGAAGCTGTGAGACCCTTAGTCCCACGTTTATTTCCTTTCTTGTGTCATTCTCTCTGTCCTTTATTTCTTGAAGTTCTGCTTTGCCTTTCCTTCAAGCCAAAGTATTGCTAAGCTGGTCTCAGCACGTTCCCTGGACAAATACTTATCTCCACCTTATCATAGATTTCACCCATGTAGGCATCAGCTCACAATCTTCCATTCCTCCCCCCACCCCCCTAATTTCCTGTAAACTTATACTTCAGTCTCTAGCTGTCTGAGACAGCTTGGTTTTCTTATTTCATGTCAGAGAGTTCATATAGTATTTGTTCTTCGATGCCCAGCATGCTTCACTCAACATAAGGTCCTCAAGATTCATGCAAGTTATCCTAAGTGTTTTTACTGTTTTCTTCTTATAGCTGAGTAGTATTCCATTTTATGTATATAATACATTTTGTTTATTCATTCCTCTGTTGATGGGCATTTGTGTTGATTCCAAATTTTGACAATAGTGTATAATGCCACTATGAACATTAGTGTACATATATTGGCTTGTGTCCTTGTTTTCAGTTCTTCTGGGTACCTACCCAGCAATTCCATTGCTGGGTCATATGGCAAAGCTAGTTGTTTTGAGAAACCACCAAACTGTCTTTCAGAATGGCTGGATCCTACTGCATTCTGACCAGCAGTGGGTGAAGGTTCCCATTCCCCCACATCCCCTCCAACATTTGTAGTCTTCTGTTTTTTTGTTAATAGCCACCAGTCTAATGGGAGTAAGATAGTATCTCATTGTAGTTATGATTTGCATTTCCCTAATAGCTAGTGATTCTGAACATCTTTCCATGTGCTTTCTAGCCATTTGTGTTTCTTCTTTGGAGAAGTGTCTGTTCAAATCTCTTGCCCATTTTTTAAAGTGTGTTGTGTGTCTTTTTATTTTCAAGATGTACGATTTCTTTATGTATGCAGGATATTAGTCTCCTATCAGATATATGGTTACCAAATATTTTCTCCCATTGGTTAGGCTGTCAGTTCACTTTCTTGACAAATTTCTTTTAAGTGCAAAAGGATATAATTTTGAGGAGGTCCCATTTACCTATTTGTTCTTTTGCTGCTTGTCTTTTGGGTGTGAAGTTCATGAAGCCATTTCCTGTAGATGCTCTCCTACATTGTATTCCAAGGTCTTTATGGCCTTGGCCCTTATAGATAGGTCTTTGATCTATCTTGAGTTTCTTCTTGTATAAAGTATGAGATGGTAATCCTCTTTCATTCTTTTGCATATGGATATCCAGTTCTCCAAGCACCATTTGTTGCAGAGGCCATTCTCTCCCACTTGAGTGGGCTTGGCGGCCTTGTCAAATATCAGATGGCAGTATATGTGAGGATATTTATCACAACTCTCAATTTGGTTCCATTGGCTAGTATATTCATCCTTGTGCCAATACCATGCTATTTTCACCACTGTAGCTTTGTAGTATGTTTTGAAATCAGGTAGTGTGATTCCTCCAATTTCATTTCTCTTTTTCAAAATGTCTTTGGGCTATTCTGGGTCTCTTTTCTTTCCTAATATATTTCATTGTTAGTTTTTCTAGTTCATTAAAAAATGCTGGGTTGATTTTTATTGAGAGTGCATTGAATCTGTAGATTAGTTTGAGTATGATAGACATCTTAATGATATGTAGTCTTCCTCTCCATGAACAGGGATATTTTTTCATTTATGTAGGTCTTCTTTGATTTCCTTGAACAGTGTTGTGTAGTTTACTGTATATAAGTCTTTTATATCCTTAGTTAAATTTATTTTTAGGTATATTATTTTTTAAGTTTACTATTATAAGTGGTATTTCTTTCTTGATTTCCTCCTGAGATTGCTCATTATTGGTGTGCAGAAATGCTACTGATTTTTACGCATTGGTCTTATTCCGTGTGATTTTACTAAACTCATTCATAAGTTCTGGAAGCTTTGTTGTAGATTTCTCAGGGCTTTCTATGTATAGGATCATGTCATCTGCAAATAGTGAAATTTTTACTTCTTCCTTTTCCATATGGATGCCTTTTATATCTGATTCTTACCTCCATGCTCAGCAAGTACTTCTAACACAATGTTAAATAAGAGTGGTGATAGTGGGCATTCTTGTTTTGTTCCTGATGTTAGAAGGAAAGATTGAAACCATGGACACCATTAACACCATTGAAAATGATGTTAGCTGTGGGTTTTTTATATATACCCATTATCATGTTTAGAAAGTTTCCTTCTCTTCCTATTTTTTGCAGTGTTCTTATCAAGAAAGGTTTCTGTATGTTGTCAAATGCTTTTTCTGCATCTATAGATATGATAATGTGATTTCATTCCTTCAATCTGTTTATGTCATGTAATGCATTGTTTCATTTTCTTATGTTGAACCATCCTTGCACACCAGGAATGAAACCCACTTGGTCATGGTGTCTAATTCACCTAATGTGTTTTTGAATACTACTAGCAAGTATTTTGTGGAGGATTTTTGCATTTGGTTCATTAGAGAGATTGGTCTGCAATTTTCCTTTCTTGTGGTGTCTTTGTTTGAATTTGGTATTAGGATAATGTTGGCATCATAGAATGAGTTAGGCAATCTTCCCTCTATTTCAATTTTTTTGAAAGAGTTTAAGCAAGATTTGTGTTAGTTCCTTTCGTTGTAGAATTTTTGGTAGAATTCATCTGTGAAGCTGTCTGTACCTGGGCTCTTCTTAGTTGGGCAGTTTTAAATGACTGATTCTATCTCTTTACATGTTTTTGGTTTGTTGAGATCATCAATTTTTTTTCCTTTGTCAATGTAGGCTGCTTATGTGTTTCTTGCAATTTGTCCACTTCCTCTAAATTGTCCTTCTCATTGGCATATAGATTTTCAAAGTATCCTTTTATGATATTCTTTATGTCTGTGTGATCAGTGGTGATATACCCTTTCTCATTTCTTATTTTGTGTATTTACATCTTCTCTCTTTTTTTGTTAGTCTAGCTAAGAGTTTATCGATTTTATTGATCTTCTCAAAGAACCAGCTCTTTTTTTTGTTCATTTTTTCTAGCACTTTCTTATTTTCTATTTCATTTAGTTTTGTTCTGATCTTTGTTATTTCTTCCTTTCTTCTTCCTTTTGGGCTAGTTTGTTGTGTTTTTTTAAGTAAATCCTCCAAGTGTGTAGTTAGGTCTTCAATTTTAGCTCTTTCTTCTATTATGATGTATGAATTTATAGCTATGAATTTTCCTGTCAGTAAATGTTTGGCTGCATCCCATAAGATTTGATATGTTGTGTTGTCATTTTCATTAGTTTCAAGGTAGTTGCTGATTTCTTTTGAGATTTCCTCTTTGACCCACTGTTTGTGTAAGTATGTGTTGCTTAGCTTCCATATTTTGGTGCCTAATCTGGTTCTCTGGCTCTTGCAGATTTCCAGCTTCATCCCACTGTGGTCTGAGAAATCATTTTGTATTATTTCAATCTTTTTGACCTTCTCGAGAAGTTCTCAGTGGCCTAACATGTGGTCAATTTTGGAGAATGATCCATGTATCCTTGAGAAGAATGTATATCTTGCTGTGTTTGGGTGGAATGTTCCTTATATGTCTGTTAGGTCCAGTTCCTCTAATATATTGTTCAAAGTCTTTGTTCCATTATTGAGTCTCTGTTGAGATGTTCTGTCTAATGTTGACACTGATGTATTAAATTTCCCTACTATAATTGTGGCAGTATCTATTCTTTCATTTTGTTTTTCCAGTGTTTGCTTCACATATTTGGAGCTGCCATGGTTAGGAGCATAAACATTGAAGTTGTCCTTTTTTCTTGAAAGATTATCCATTTTACTAAATTTTGTGTCCATCTTTGTCTCTCACAATAGTTTTGCATTTAAATTCTATTCTGTCCTATATTAATATAGCTACTCCTGCCCTTTTTTGGTCATTATTTGCTTGTAAGATTGTTTTCCAGCCATTCACTTCCAACCTCCTTGAATCCCTGGGTCTAAGGTGGGTCTCTTTTATACATCATATAGATGGGTAACCTTTCTTTATCCATTCTTCCAATCTATGTCTCTTGACAGGTGAGTTTAATCCATTGACATTCAGTGTTATTACTTTTGAGGAATTACTTACATTAGCCACATTTTCTTTGGATTTGTGTACTGCATATGCTGTTTTTTTCCCCCTCTTTTTGTCTTTTTAGTTGTTCTTACACTCTCCTGCAATTCTGTCTGTCCTGTCTTTTTCTAGGAAGGATATTCTATTAAAATAAATGTGACCATTTACCAGGATAAAAGAACAATCCCAAATGTATATGCACCTAACCATGATGCCCTAAGATACATAAGACAAACACTGGCAAAACATATGGGAGAAACAGATAGCTTTCCAATAATATTGGGACATTTCAATACACCACTCTCAGAAATGGATAGAACATGGGGACAGAGGATCATAAAGAAACAAAAAATTTGTATCATATGAAAAATAGCTAAAGCTAATATACAAATAAAGAACACTGCATCCCCAAGTAGCAGGACATATGCGCTTTTCAAGTTCTTATGGACCTTTCTCCAATATAGACCATATTTGTTCACAAAGGAGATCTCAATAAATTCAGCAAAATTGAAATTATATAGAGGACTGTCTCTGATCATAAGGGATAATGTTGAAAATCAATAATAAGAGGAAAAATGGAAAATTCAGAAATATAAGGAGATTAAATAGCACATTATTTTTCTGTGAGTCAAAGAGTAAAATTCAAGAGATATTAATAAATAGCTTGAGATGAGTGAAAATGAGAATCAAACAAAGAGCCTATTGGATGTGAAGGCCGTGCTGAGAGGGAAATTTATAGCCCCCACTGCATATATTATAAAAGAAGAAAGAGCTAAAATCCATGCTCTAACTACACAGCTTGGGGAATCTACAAAATGAACAGCAATTTAATCACAAAACAAGTAGAAAAAATGAAATAACAAAGACCAGAGCAGAAATAAATGTAATTGAGTACAATAACAACAAAATCAATGGAGAGAATTAGCAAAATAAAATGTTGGTTCTTTGGGAAGATTAACAAAATCACCAAACCCTTAGCTAGGATGTCAAAGAAGAAAAGAGAAAAGATGGAAAATAATTAAATTTTTAAAAGTGTAAATTGCGATATTGCTATTGACACCACAGAAATAAAAAAGGATCATGATAAGATACTATGAACAACTGCCAATTCCAAAAAAATAGACAATGTAGATGAAACGGAAAAATTCCAGGAATCACAAGAGATTGAAACACTCATCAAACATCTTTCCAAAGTGAAAATCACAGGAACACATGGTCTCACATGTAAGTTCTATCAAGCGTTCAAGGAAGATTTATTACCAATCTTACTCATGTTCGCACAAAATAATTGACAAAGAAGGAATGATACCAAACTTATTCTATGGAGCTAATATCACCCTCATGCTAAAGCCAGATAAAGATATTATGAAAAAGAATATTATTGGCTCATCTCCCTAACAAATACAAGTGACAAAATCCTCAATAAAAGATACTTGCTAATTGAATCCAACAACACATTAAAAGAATCATTCATCATGATTAAGTGGGTTTTGTATTGGGCATGCAAGTGTGGCTCAACACAAGAAAATCAATCAGTGTAATATATTACATTAGTATATCAAAAAAGAAAAATCATATGATTCTATCGATACAAAAATAAAATTTGACCAAAAAAGAGCATCCTTTCTTGATAAAAATACTGCAACAGATAGGAATTGAAGGAAATTTTCTCAACATGATAAAGGCCCTATATGCAAAATACCCAGTTAACATTTTACTCATTGGTGAAAGACTGAACTCTTTCCTATTGAGAACAGGAACAACACAAGGATATCCAGTTTTACCACTGTTGTTCAATATACTGCTAGAGATTCTAGCAAAAGCAATCAGGCAAGAAAAAGAAATAAGAAGCATCCACATTGAAAAAGAAGTACAATTTTTTGCTGTTTGCAGATGTATGATCCCATGCCTAAAAAGTCCAGAAAAATCTACAACAGAGCTGCTAGAGCTAATAAATGATTTCATTAGAGTAACCAGACTCAATATTCATACTTAAAAAACAGTGGTGTTTCTATATAATCATAAGTGCATTTTAAGGATGAAATCAGAAAAAAATTTCACTTACAATAACCACTAAAAGAATCAAATATAATAAGATGCAAAAATCAAAGAAAGTCTACAACTGCAAGCAGAAGAATTGGATCCATCAGCCATGTGGGATCTAAGATCCTCTCAATTCAGAGGTGGAGTGAACATCACTATCCCAGGTTCCTCAGGATAGAAGAATAAAATATGTATTAGAGTTGACTCACTGGTATTTTACTAGAGAATTATTGTGACTCTAACAAAGGAAGAAATTATATCATTGATGTGGAGACATGGCCACAGGAGTTGCCTAAGATGTGGAGAGGGAAAAAAGAGGCATGATATGGGGCACTTTTGGGATCTGGAGTTGTCCTGAATAATTTTGCAGGGACAGCCGCAGGACATTGTATATCCTGCCATAACATACTGAATGGACTAGGAGAGAATGTAAACTACAATGTAAACCATAATCCATGCTGTGTAGCAGTGCTCCAAAATGTATTCATCAAATGCAATGATTGTACCATACTAATGAAAGAAGTTTTCTATGTGAGAGGAGTGGGGGTTGTAGGGAGTGGGGTATATGGGATCCTCTTCTATTTTGTAATGTAACATTTTCTGTGATCTATGTATCTTTAAAAAAAGATAGGTGGCAGACTTGGCCCAGTGGTTAGGGTGTCCGTCTACCACATGGGAGGTCCACGATTCAAACCCTGGGCCTCCTTGACCTGTCTGGAGCTGGCCCATGTGCATTCTGATGTACACAAGGAGTGCCGTGCCATGCAGGGGTGTCCCCCACATAAGGTAGCCCCATGCGCAAGGAGTGTGTCCCATAAGGAGAGGGGCTCAGTGAGAAAGAAAGTGCAGCCTGCCCAGAAATGGTGCCGCACACATGGAGAGCTGACACAACAAGATGACGCAACAAAAAGAAACACAGATTCCCGTGCGACTGACAACAACAGAAGCAGACAAAGAAGACGCAGCAAATAGACACAGAGAACAGACAACTGAGGTGGGAGGTGGGGGGAAAGGGGAAATAAAAAATAAATAAATAAATCTTTTAAAAAAAGAAAAAGAAATGATAATAAAAAAGTATAAAAAAATAAAGAAATAATGTGGGAATGTGGATGGGGGATGTAGCTCCATCGTTGAGCTCCTGCTTTCAAATTATGCAGTTCTGGCTTTACTTCTCAGTACCTCTTAGTTAATTAATTAGTTAATTAAAAAACAATATAATGATATAATGTAAAATAAATGCTAAAATTTGTTCTGCATGTTGAAAAAAAAGCAGGATAGACAAAGTTGGAAGAGAGTGTAAGAACATCTAGAAAGACAAAAAGAGAAATAAAAATAACATGACATACACAAATCCAAAGAAAATATGCCTAATGTGAGTAATTCCTTGACAGTAATAAGACTGAATGATAATGGATTAAACTCACCAGTCAAGAGACACAGATTGGCAGAAAGGGTAAGGAAATATGCATCTATATGCTGTCTACAAGAAACCCAACTTAGACCTAGTGATTCGAGGAAATTGAAAGTGAATGGCTGGAAAATAATCTTACAAACAAACAATAATCAAAAAAGTCAGGTGTAGCTATACTAATATTGGACAAAGTAGATTTTAAATGCAAGACTATTGTGAGAGACAAAGATGGACACTATATATTCGGAAAAGGGATAATCTTTCAAGAAGAAAGAACAATCATGAACATTTATGAACCTAACCAAGGTACTTCAAAAT
This sequence comes from Dasypus novemcinctus, assembly GCF_030445035.2. Lineage (NCBI taxonomy): Eukaryota > Metazoa > Chordata > Mammalia > Cingulata > Dasypodidae > Dasypus > Dasypus novemcinctus. Next base: position 11,506,893 of record NC_080702.1, on the reverse strand, counting down.
ACACACGGCAAACACTGGGAGAAGTAAGTGGAGGAATAGATGCCTTTACAATTATAATGGGCAACTTTAAATACACCATTATCACCATTAAAACATCTCAACTGGAAATCAGTAAGAAACAAAAATTTTGAATAATATGTTAGATCATCTGGACCTAACAGATATATACAGGATACTATACCCAAAGACAGCGAGATATACTTTCTTCTCAAGTGCACATAGATCATTCTCCAAGAGAGACTTCATGCTGTCTCAGAGAAAGTCTCAATGAATTAAAAAACATTGAATTCATACAAAATAATTTCTCTGACCACAATTGAATGAAGCTGGAAATCTACAAGGGCCAGAGAACAAGGTTATGCACAAAAGAATGGCTTGTCTCTTGAAGTTAGGGATGCAAAATTTAGAAAAAATGGTAATTTTATAATTATGAATTTCAGGCAGCAACCACCAGGTTCAAATGTATCTGGTGATACATAAAAATAGGTGTACAGTTAAACTTGTGCACTTAGAAAACAAACGTGCATAAGGTCATAGGGGACTCCCATACAACATCCCACTATAAATACCTTGTATTGTTGTGAAATATTTGTAACAGATTAGGGAACGAGCATTGTCAAAGGATAGCTACTAACTACAGTCCATAGTTTATATTTGAGGTACTTTCCCCAACCCACTCCCTCATGTTATTTTTTTCTTCATAAACAATTATACCACATTAAGCAAAAAGAGAGAGAGAAATATCAAAACAACACACACACTTTCGTTTGTATTCATGTACATGTGTGTCTGCGTATTAATGGGTAAATTTCTATATCTATATAACTCAGACAAATTGCTCATTTTCCAGGAATATTAATAAAGGGAATAGTATGTTAAGAAATCAAAATTAATCATAATTGCACTTATGACAAATTACTTTAATCTTAAAATCCATGTTTCTTTTTTCTATATTAAATTGTTTTCTATACTAAAATGTTAATTGTTTAGTGTACAGTGTATCTTTCATTTCTTACCTCAAAATTTATATTTTAGTTGTATCTCTTTAAAAAATTTTCCAGCTGAATATCATCAATAAGTATTTATAATTAAGAAGGGCAACCGACATATTTTATTTACTCTGGTAATGTTAATATTTCAGTTTGGATTTACCAATCTACTTATTATGGGATCTTTATTATACCTGGTCTATCTTCTTATTTCTATAAACTTTCTTCAGTATTGGTTTCTAAAAATAATGCAACACTTTAACTCTTTTTTGGAGGTTATATACTCAACATCTCTTAATATTTTTAGCTTAAAATGCCAGCATAATTTAAAAATTGAATCGTGGTATAAAGTTATTTAAGTTCTCCAATCCCTATTTTGACAATAGAAGGGCATTAAATCACTGCTCTACATACTTCCACCCACCATTTCTTATTGGTGATATATTTTTAAAAAGCAAATACACTTATGCAGGACAAAGCTTACAACTCAATAGAATTTCACAAACTGAAATGTGTGCACTCTATACCTGTATGCACTCTGAATCTATAGGCAGCCCCTTGGTCTTGGGAGAAAATATTGTCAGCCTCCCCATCCCTACCTTGTCTGTGCCCCTTCTACTAACTAACCCTAAGAATAACTATTGTTACATAGCCTACTTTTGTTGGTTATTAATTTGTATAAATGAAATAGTACAATATGAACTCTTTTACATTTTGCTCCTAAACACTCCTTATGTTCTTGGTGAATTTACCTATATCGCAGTATGTTTTGGGTAACATTTATAAAGTTTCATGTGTAGCATTTAGTTGTGGAAACACTAACCTATTAATTTAATTATTATGCTGTTGCTGGTCCTGTGAGGTGTTTTCCATTTGAGCTCATTATGAATACTTCTAATGTGTAAATTCTAGAACTTGTGTTTTGGTGACACATGTACAAAATATTGTTGGGTATTTTATGTAGCAGTGGGATTCTTAGGTCATAGGTTTGCATCTGTTTCATTATCATTAGATTCTGCTATAAATTTTCCAAACCTTTTTTACCAATTTCACACCCAACATATATGAGATTTCTGGTATATCCACATCCTTACCAACACTTGGTTTTATCATTTCTCTTTTAGTCTTATGGTTGGAGTTTCATGATATAAGAAAGTGGTTTATTTGAATTGCCTTGATTACTGAGGAAACTGAAGATCTTTTCACATGTTCATTCACCATTGGGAACCTCTTTGTTGAAGTGTTTGTTGGTTTACTTTTCTCATTTTTTTCATTGTTTCTCTGCCTTTTTCTTATTTGTTTTGTTTCCCTGTATATACTGATACCAGTTCTCTCTCTCTTTTGCCTCTCTATTTACTTCTTTTTTGATGAAGATAGCCTCTTAATTAAGTATAATTTTAGGTTGACTTTTTCCTATGCCAGAAGTAGCTTCCTACTAGAAAATGATATAAATGTACTTGTTAAAAGTTTCTCCCTTACAGGGTTTATAATGATTAACTGATTACAAGGTTTACAATGGTTAATAAACAGTGACTTGCATTCCTGTGACATAGAGCAGCCCCCCATCCAGAGCCTAAGTGATTGGTTGAAAAAGCCATAGACTATGTTCAGAGATACAACTCAATTCTTCACAAAGATAGACAAAGGAGCCACATGGCCTCACCAACTCCTCCCCCTCCTGCCCCTCTAGAATTCATTACCCCTATCCATACAAGAGAAAGAATTCTCCTCTACAGTTCCCTATTGGCCCTCAGGTCTTATCAAGCCCCACCTCCATCTGACTAAGTATTTTCCCACCGATAGATGTGCTTTATGAATTCATGACCACCTCTGCCAGGGGCAGGTTGACATTTATTCTTCAGACCCACTCCTTTGGGAAAGCTTCCCAATAAAATTTCTTTCTGCAATCATCAGTCTCTGTGACCCTGTGAATGCTGTTTTCTTCCTACAGTACTTTATTACTCTTCTACAATTTCCATTATGTTTAAAATTCAGATTAACAATCAAGGTAGAATCAAAATACCTATGCCTGTATTTCAATTCCTGTATCATTAAGTAAAAAAGAAAATATTCTTGGGAATTTCAGGGAAGGGAGGAATTCAAACATTTAGAAATCTGTTGAATACAGATGTGTACATCACCATCCCATCTTGCTTAATATCATATGGGCAGGGAGGGTGAAAAGCAAATGAGGCTGAAAGAACCAAAGGCTGTGGGGGTAAACATGGGTGCATGCCTGGGCAAAAAGAAAAGAGTTCTAGACCCTGATAATATTCAGATGTTGAGAAGTCTGAAAATGGGAGATCTAAATGGTGGAGTAGGAAAATGCACTCCAGAAACTGTGGAAGGTAGGCAGGTTCACCTGTCAGAAGAGAAACCATGAGACCTCTCCAATGAGCCAATTGGAGAGGACAGCTGGGGTGAACCAGTTAGCTGGGGGAAAGGGAAGCCAGGGGAGATATCGCATGCAAGCCAGCAAACAACTGGCACAGATGGAGAAGGAAGCCAGGGAAGTGATATAGGTGGAAGATGAGTGCACAGCCGGCTCTGAGAGCGTAGAAAGCCCCCAGGTGACTAGGGGTGCATTCTAATACCCACTAGGTTCTTGATGAGTGGGAGCTGTGGAGAAAGCAGGTATGGAGCTGGAAACTAGCCAGTTCGATGGGAGAGAAGACTAGGGGAAATTGAGAGAGGGTGTTAAACTAGAAATAAAAAGGAAAGACGTCAGGCAGCAGTAAAATGGCTCCAGAGAGGGGAAGTAGGGAGCTGATCAGGCAGACTGTCACACCCACCCTCCCTGGGAGAGAGAGGAACTGGTTCAGTAAGGAGCTGGGCTGACAGGCATATAACAGTCTTGGAGAGAGGGAAGCCAGGAGAGGCAGGCAGCAAGCACTAATAAGCCCAACTGACATGAGGAAAAGAGAGCAGGCAGAAGCAGCTAGCCAGCCTTCAAACACACAACAGCCTGAGGTGGTGGGGAGAGGCAGCCCAGATATTGTCAAGGGCCTAACCAGCCCTGAAGAGAAGGGCTCCAGAGAGCAATCTATTGATTACTGAGCACCCGGCCAGGTCCTAGAGAAGGGGAGTTAAGAGAAAAGAATCCTCACGACAGGGAAATTAGACTGAGTTTTTTTTTTAATTATATATTTTTAAATTGTTTAATAATTTATTCTTTATTTTTTCTCTACACAAGGTAAACTTCCATGTGGAGTGTGGGATGCAGGGTGATTGACTGATGAGACATGGCAGCCTGAGAAAGTTTCTAGTGACCTGAGTGTCCTGTATTTTCTGGGTTTCTTTTCTTTCATTTCATTTTCTTTCCTTTTCTATCTTTTTTGTCTTTATTCACCTTATATTTTTTCTTCCTTTTCTTCCTTTTAATTTTCCTTCTTCTGATGCTTTCTTTCATTCCATCTTGTCTTTCTGGTATTCATTTCCTTTCTTCTCTTTTCTTCTTTCCAGTCTTTAATTTTATTCAAAAAATTTTTGCAGTTTCTTTTTTTATTCAAACTTGTTAATACTCCTTTGTATTTTTTGAAGATTTTCAATTTATTACTTTTTTCCATAGTGCTTTTAAGGTTCCTTTAACTTCTTTTTTTCAGCCTTCTTCTTGCTTTCTATTTCCATGTTCTTAATATTTTGGGGGAACAAAACAGACAGTGACAAGAATTTAGAATAAGTGGAACCAAGTCTCAAAGGGGACCCTTAATGCAAAACAAAAGAAATAATCTCTAAAGTAGAAAGAGCATCTAATGAACTGAATATGCCCAGCATCTAAACTGGATGCCTAGACACCAGCAAAAAATACAGTTGTACTAACAAAACATATACATGTTGCCCAGTCTAATGAAAAATAGGTGACTGGAACTGGACCTACTAGACACATACAGAATATTACACTGAAATAGAAGAGGACAAAATTTCTCCTTGAGCAAACATGGATTGTTCTCCAGGACAAAACATATGATAGGTCACAAAACAAGTCTAAATGAATTGAGAAAGATTGAAATTATAGAAAACCTTTTCTCTGACCACATCAGAATAAAGCTTGAAATTTATAATGGGCAGAGAACCAGATAGGCAAAAAGATATGGAGGTTACACAACACACTCTTAATCACTCAGTGGTCATGAAGGGCATTGCAAAGGAAATCAGTAAATAACTCTAAATGAATGAAAATGGGAACACAATGTATCAAAACTTATGGGATGAAGCTAAAGCAGTGCTGAGAGGGAAATTTATAGCCATAAATATTTGCATTTAAAAAGAAGATAGGCTTAAAATCAGACACTTAGATGAACTAGAAAAGGAACAACAAAATAATCCTAAAGCAAGCAAGAAGATGGAAATAAAGATTAGAGCAAACACAAATGAAATTGAGAATATAAAACAATAGAAAAAAATAAACAAAACCAAAACCTGATTCTTTGAGAATCTTAATAAAATTTATAAACACTTAGCTAGACTAATAAAGAGAAAAGAGAGAACATCCAAAAATAAAAATGAAAAATTAGAGGGGGGATATCACCACTTATCCCACATAAATAAAATGTAGCTTAAGAGGACACTTTGAAATATTGTATGCCACAAGACACATAGCATAGATCAAATAACCAAATTTATAGAAACAAACAACCTAAACTGATGAAAGAAGAATAGATGAACTCAATAGAGCAATCACAATTAGCATGATTGAATTAGCCATCAAACCTCCCAACCAATTCATTTTTTGAAGACTCAGCCATATAAACACTTTTGTCTTTGCCATTTCCCCCTTTTATTCAAGGTCAAAAAGCAGTTTTCAACACATGATCCTACATGTAGGCTGTGATATTCTGCTGGTCTGAGTTGACCCTTTTATTCAAGGTCTCTTTCTAGTTACATCACCAGTTAGTGATTGGTAGTAATCCCTTGGCACCAGGGAGGCTCATCCCCATGATGTCCCATGATGTCCCATGATGGGAGAAAGGCAATGTATTTACATGCTGAGTTTGGCTTAGAGAGTGGCCACATTTGAGCAACGTGGGGGCTCTCAGAAGGTAACTCTTAGAAGTCTTGCAGCTCTAGGCCTAATTCATATTTCAGGCACACAAGCCCATAAGCATAGCCATCAGTATCAAGTGCTCATCATTGGATCATCCTTCTTCATTGGTCTTTGCCATTGCATGTGGGGAATTGTTGTTGTTACATTGGGGAATGTGATAGCGCTCCCCTGGGTAGGAACACCGTTGTTGTTTGTAATTGTAACTACTCTGAAAATACCCAACATATATCCAAACATTTTTATGTACCCTATAAACATGCCCTGGAGAACTCGCTTTGGACTCAGTTGTGACCTTTCTACATATGCCTCTTCTGTCACTTTCACTGAACCTGTGTTGGGCACTAGGGTTTGGGTATATTCAGGAGACTTGAGTCTCTGGACTGTTCATAAGCCAGTTGGGTGCTGAGGCTCAGCAGTGTTGCAAATCCTACCCTCTTGTTCTTTGGACTTGCCCAGGTCAGCTAACGAGGAGGTGAAGATGGTCAACCACCACATCAGGCTACCAAGAGTGCCTATAGCCACAAGCAGGAGAATTGCATCCAACATCCATGTGTAATCTAAGCCCCCTCTTGATATAGAGGTGGAGTGGACTTCACCATCCCAGGATCCACAGGATGGAGAAATAAAATATGGATTATAATGAATTTACTGATACTCAACTATGGAACTATTGTGACTAGTAATGGAAGAAGTTGTAACATTAATATGGAGAAAGTGGCCAAGGTAGTTTCTGTGGGCAAGGAGAGGGAAGAAGAAAAGTTATGTGGGGGCATTTTTGGGACTTGGAGTTCTCCTAAATGTATTGTAGGGACAGATGCTGGACATTATATATCCTGCCATAACCCATTGAATGTACTTGGAAAGAGTGCAAAGTAGAATGTAAACTATTATCCATGTGGTGCAGCAGTGCTCCAAAATGTATTCACAACTGCAACGAATGTGCCACAATGATGAAAGAGGTTGTTGATGTAGGAGTAGTCGGGTGATCAGGGTGCAGGGTATATGAGAACCTCTTATATTTTTAGAATGTAACATTTTTTGGGATCTCTGTTTCTTCAAAAATTGAAGGGCATGGGGAGTGCAGAGTGGGGTACATAGTAACCTCTTACGTTTTTTAATGTAGTATTTTGTGAGATCTATTAACTTTTAAAAATTTAATTAAAAATAAAATTTAAAAATAAATAAAATATTAATACTAAAAATATGTATACATACATACATACATACACATACATATATATATATAACTCCCAACCAATAAAACCACAGACAGCTTCATGGGAGAATCCTATCAATCATTCTGGAAATAAATAACACAAATCCTGTTAAAATCCTCCAAAAAATAAACATGGAGGGAACATTCCATAATTCATTTTATGGAGAAACATCACCCTAATACCAAAGACACATAAAGATGGAAAAAGAAAATAAAACTACAGACCAAAGTGTTTAAAAAAACTAGATACTGAAATTGTCAAGAAAATAGTGCCTAATCCTATTCCAAAACTAATCAAATGAATTATACATGATTAACAAGTGAGTTTTATCTCTGGCATGTGAGGATATTTCAATATAAGAAAAGCAATCAATGTATTATACCACATTAACAGATAAACAAAATTACATGATCATCTCTATTGATGAAGAAAAAGGATTTGACAAGATACTCCATTCTTTCTAGATTAAAAAAAAAACTTTGAAAGATTGAAGTAGATGGAAACTTCCTCAATATGATAAAGGGTTTATATGAAAAACCCACATATAATATCATACTTAAGGGTGAAATTCTAAAGACTTCCCCTTGATGAACTGGAAAAAGACAAGGATGCCCATGGCAAATACTCTTGTTGAACATTGTGTTACACTTGCTTGAGGACTTAGGCGGGAAAAGGAAATATAAGACATCCAAATTAAGAAAGGAAAAGGCAAATATTTCACTATTTGCAGATGAAATAATTCTAAGTGTAGAAAGCCCTGAAAAATTTACAACAAAGTTTCTACAGCTGATAGATGAGCTCAGTAAAGCAGCAGGATATAGGATCAAGATGTAAAAGTGTAAGATTTCTTTACACTAACAATGAGCAATCTGAGGGGGGAATTTAGAAAAAATCCATTTACAATAGGAATTAAAGAATAAAATATCTAAAAATAGATTTAACTAAAGATGTAAATGACTGTACACAAAAAATACAACTCTGTAAAGGAAATCAAAGAAGACCTAAATAAAAGGAAGAATATTCCATGTTCATAGATGGAAAACTATGTATCATTAAGATATCTGCCCCAACCTAATTGATTTACATATTTAACACAATCCAACAAAATGTACAGCAGTATTTTTATTGAACTGAAGAAGCAATTAGGAAACTTATTTGGAAGGATAAGGGACATTCAAATAATCAAAAATATATTGGGATAGAAAAACAAAATTGGAAAAATCACGACATCTGACATTTAAGCATGATACAAAGCTACAAAGGTAAAAACTGCATGGTATTGGCAAAGGGATAGGCATATAGACTATTGGAACTGAATTGATATGGTAGACTGATACTTGATAAGATCACCAAGCCAACTCAACTGGGACAGAATGGCCTCTTCAACAAATAGTGCTGGGAGAACTGGATGTCCCTATCCAAAAGAACTAGAGAGGCTCACCTTCTCATGCCATATAGAAAAATTAAATCAAGATAGAACAAAGATCTAAATATAAGAGTGAAGAACATAAAGGTCATAGAATATAATGTAGGGAGCAATTATGAGATCTTGTAGTAGCAAATGGTTTCATAACATTTATACTCAAAAGTATGAGAAACACAAATATAAATAGGTAATGTGAACTCCTCAGATTAAAAACTTTTGTTCTTCAAAGGAGTTTGTCAAGGAAGTGAAAAGACCACCTACTCAACAGGAGAAATTATTTGGGAATCATGTATGCAATAAGGATATATAAAAACAACCTACATGTTAAAAATAAAATGTCAAGCCATTAAAAAATATGTCTAAGATATGAATAGATATTTTTCCAAAAAGGAGATAAAAATGTCTGAACAGCACATGAAAGGATGCTCAACATCACTAGGTATTGTGGAAATGAAAATCAAAACTACAATGAGATATCACTTTACACCTATTAGAATGGCCAAGTATTTGAAATAAAAAACAGAACTACAAGTGTTGGAGGAGATATGGAGGAAAGGGAACCCTCATCCACTGTGGTGGGAATGTAGACTGGTGCAGTTATTGTGTATGATGGTTTAGAGGATCCTCAGGAATTTAACTATGGAATTGCAGTATGATCCATGAATACCCTGATGGTTATAAACCAAGAGCATTTGAAAGCACGGCCATGAATGGATATATAAACACCAATGTTCATAGTGGTATTATTCAATATAGCCAAAAATTGGAAACAACACAAGAATAAACCAACAGATGAATGATAAGCAAAATGTGGTATAAACATGCAAGGCAATTATTGTTCAGCTGTAAGAAGGAATGAACTCTTACCCACATGACCATATAATGCATGTTGAAGACTTTGTGTTGAGTGAAGTAAGCCAGTCACTAAAGACAAATACTGCATGACGTCAGTGATATGAACAGACTCATGAAGCTAGAGCCTGGGAAATAGGTTCTCAGGAGACAGAAAGGGAGTAGAGTGTGTTTAGCTGATTATCAATATGGGAAAAACCTTTGATAAGGTGGAGAGGGGAGATTTGGCAGTGGGTGTGGGTGATGGCTGTGCAGGAATGTGAGTGAGGCTGGTGGTGTTGGAAGCAGCGTAAGGGTGTATGGGTTGGTCTATCCATGTACCTAGAGGGAAGGCTGGAGGAAGGAAAAGGTGAACTCTGGGGATTTATAGGTCTGTGATTGATATTACTACATTGGGAATGTTCTTTTGATGAATATGGCAGGAGAGGGTCACTGGTGCAGTGTGTCAATGGTGGGGGATATTTAGAAAAGGTGCACTTGGGGCTTCCTTTATGGAATATGAATGTATGTATGTTGTCATATGGTTTTATCTGACTGGGGGGAGATCCACACAATAAACAGGAAAATATTAATCTCCTATCCTGGGGAGTCATGCTACATTTTAAAACAGAGGAGATAGAGTCTCTCAAGTTCATAGGCAGTGGCTAATTTTAAAATAATGAAACACAAATATAAAACAGACCATAATGCCAAACTCTCCTTATTAGCGTATGTAACTTTGAATATTATTGCTCCAAAACTGATATTTAGTAGTATGACAAGTTCCAAGATGGGGAGAGGAGGAATATTGAGAAGAACATAGGGCATTTCTAGAGCATTGGAAATGTTCTGCCTGAATTGGAATGGTGGAAACAGGCCAGTATACATTTTGTCAAGACCTACAAAATTGTATAGTACAAAGCATACACTATAATGTAAACCACTGACCATTGACCATAGTTCATAGCAATATTTGATCATCAGTTGTAATGGCTGCACCATACTCATGTAATTTGTTAATGATAAGGGGAAAAGTAAGAGGAGGATTTGGGGCATATGGGAATCCCTGATATTTTTATGTAACTTATTTAACACAAAATTTCTTTAAAAAAAAAAGAAAATCTACAGACAAGAGTAATAGAGCTTATAGGAATAAAAGACACAATGGATAAGATTATGAAAAATATATTGGAGTGGTATGTTTGTTACAGTTGATGAACATACTTAAGCATAGCTACTAAACTTGTATCACACTATTGAAATATGTTGTTAATGAGAGAAAGTGTGTGTTGGGGGGAGTGTGTGAGATATATAGGAATGTCCTATATTTTTTATTTTATATTATTTTATTTTTTTAATTTTTAAAAATTAATTTATTGAACTATATCACTCATACATAAACAATAAGTGTATAATAATGGTTGTGAACTTACAAAACAAACATATGCAACATCATACAGGATTCTCATTACTCACCCTACCACCAATAACTTGCATTGTTGTTAAATCTTTTTAAGTAATGATTTAAAAGCATTGTCAATCTGTTTCTACTAACCAAAGTATTTACCCTCAACCAACACTATTATTATTAATTTTATACGATTTACATATGAACATAGATAAACAAGTGTATAGCAAAAGTTATGAACTTACAAAGCAAACATGCATAACATCATACAGGGGTCCCATACATCAACCCTCCGCCAAAACCTTGCATTGTCATGAGACGTTTGTTACAAATTATGAAAGAATATTTTCAAATCTTACTACTAATCATAGTCCTTATCTTACGTTTGTTGTGTTTTTCCTCCAACCCACCCTATTTTTTTTAAATATATTTTTTATGACAGAAGTTGTAAACTTATAAAACAACCCTGCACATGTGTAGAATTTCCAAACAACACCCCTCTGTCAACACATCACATTGTGGTGGACCATTTGCTATACCTAAGATAAAATCATCTGATTTTTACCATGCCTATATTATACATTTGGCTCACATTTTTCATACTGCCTCATTATCAACACAGTACATCTTTTGCATAGATGCAAGAATATTATTAGTATTTACCACATCCATAGGTCATTCCAGCTGTGCTTTTCCCATGCTTCTACACATTCCCAACACCCTACAGTAGAGATGTATGTTTGCTCTAGCTCACAAAGGACCCTCTTGCATCTGTACCATCAAACGCAATTCTCATCTGTGCAATTCAGTTCCTAGATTATTCTCTAGCATTTTGTCAATTGGAATTTATATCCCTAGACTAACATTTTTAATCACATCCCCATTTTAGGCTAGCTGTTACTCACTGTGTGTTACCATCCACTCTATACGTTTCCACACTTTTACAGTAAAGCTAATTAAAACTGCCACATATATTAAACATCAGTGATCCACTCAGTCCTCCTCTTATCTCCTTTAAGAATCCATCGCCTACCACCAGGTCTTGAAGATATTTTCCTACAATTTCTCCTAGAAGTTTTATGGCTCTTTTTTTAATTTTTAGGTTTTTGATCCATTTTGAGTTAATTTTTGAATAAGGCGTGAGACAGGCCTCCTCTTTCCTTTCCTTCTTTCGGCTATGGATATTCAATTCTTTCAACACCATTTGTTGAATGGATTGTTCTACCCAAGCTGTGTGAGTTTGACAGGCTAGTCAAATATCACTTGACCATACCTGTGAGGGTCTGTTTCTTTTTTTGTTTGTTTGTTTGTTTTATTTTTTGTAGGGTCTGTTTCTGAACCATCAATTCGGTTCCATTGGTCTATGTGTCTTTCTTTAGGCCAGTATCATGCTGTTTTTACCACTATAGCTAGGTAATATCTTTTAAAGTCTGGAGATGAGGGTTCACTTTTCTTTTTTATGATGTTTCTGGCTCTTCAGGACCTCTTACCCTTCCAAATAAATTTGATGATCATGTTTTCATGTATATATATTTTTAATGCTGGTGTAATCTTCATTGGGTTTGCATTGAATCTGTATATCAATTTGAGTAGAATTGACATCTTAATGATATTTAGTCTTCCAATCCATGAGCATGGAATTTTCTTCCAGGTATTTAGGCCTTTTAAAATTTCTTTTAACACTGAGTTGCAGTTTTCTGAATACAGGTGCTTTACATCATTGATTAAGTTTATTCCTGGCTATTTGAGTCATATTTTATTTTCATCACTCTTTTGACACTTTTAGATACTTTTATTGATATAATCTTCATTTATATACTCTCCTCCAGGCCTCTCTCTCCTGTCTTTTTTATTTTCAGGCTCCAGGACACCTTTTAGTATTTCCTGAAAGTCTTGTCTCTTGCTTAGAAATTCTCTCAGTTTCTGTTTATTTGTGAATATTCTAATCTTGCTCTCATTTTTGAAAGACAGTCTTGCTGGATATAAGATTCTTGGCTACAAATTTTTCTCTTGTAGTATCTTAAATATATCACACCTCTTCTTAAATTCATGGTTTCTGATGAGAAATCTGCACTTAATCATATTGGATATCCCTTATATGTGATGCATTGCTTTTCTCTTACTTTTCTCAGAATTCTCTCTTTGTCTTTGGCATTTAACATTGTGATGAGTATGTGTCTCGGAGTGGTCTATTTGGATTTTCTTTTTTTTTTTTTTCTTTTTTTTTTTTAAAGATTTATTTATTTATTTAATTTCCCCCCCTCCCCTGGTTGTCTGTATTTGCTGCGTCTTGTTTCTTTGTCCACTTCTGTTGTCGTCAGCGGCAACGGAAGTGTGGGCGGCGCCATTCCTGGGCAGGCTGCACTTTCTTTTCACGCTGGGCGGCTCTCCTCACAGGTGCACTCCTTGCTCATGGGGCTCCCCTACGCGGGGGACACCCTTGCGTGGCACGGCACTCCTTGCGCGCATCAGCACTGCGCATGGCCAGCTCCACACGGGTCAAGGAGGCCCGGGGTTTGAACTGCGGACCTCCCATATGGTAGACGGACGCACTAACCACTGGGCCAAAGTCCATCTCCCTGGATTTTCTTGAATAGTAGTACGTTGTGCTTCTTGGACATGGATATCTATGTCCGTCAACAGTGTTGGGAAATTTTCTACCATTATTTCTTCAAATATTCCTTTTGTCCCTTTTCCCTTCTCTTCCCCTTCTGGGGCACCCATGGCACATATGTTTGCACACCTTTTGCTGTCATTTAGTTCCCTGAGATCCTGTTCAATTTTTTCCATTCTTTTATTCATCTGTTCTTTTGTATGTTCACTTTCAGAGGCCATTTTTTCAAGCTCACCAATGCTTTCTTCTGCCTCCTCAAATCTGCTATTATGATTCTGATATTTTTTAAAAAATTTCATTTATTGCACCTTTCATTCACATAAGACCTTCTATTTTTCTATGTAAGCTTTCTAATTCTACTTTGTGCTAATCCTCTGTCTTCCTTATATTCTTAATCTCTTTAGCCATTTCATTGAATATATTAGGGAGATTTGTTTGTACATCTATGATTAGTTGTCTCAAGTCCTTTATGTCATCTGGAAGCTTATCTTCTTCCTTTAAGTGGGCTTCCTGTTTCTTGGTGTAGATTGTAACTTTTGATTGGTGTCTTGGCATCTGGCTTACTAGAATATTTATTGTGGGTGCAGTTTTTCTCTTTTGTTTTCAGGTTCCTGCCCTTTCTCCCTTGCTGTTTATGCAGTAGGAGCAAAGCATGTAGTTGGTGCTATAAGCTGTGGAGGTTCAAGCTGCACTTATTGCTCCAGGGACCAATGAAGCTTCTTCCAACTTTCTCCTTTGCCAGGGTTGGCACAGAGTCACAGTGTGTGGAATAATCCAAGTCATGGAGGCCTAGACTCTAGTTGCCCAGAGAGTCTAATGAAGCTTCATGCCCCTCTCTCCCCTGCCTGGTGTGGGGATTGAGCTGCAGGTGTGGGCAGCAATCTATGCAGTCCAGGTCCTAAGATGACTGCAGTTGCCCAGGTAGATATCCAATTTTTGGTCCATGCCAGCAAAAGTTACCTGCAGTTTCCTGGATAAGCTGGTGCAGGGCCCGCCAGCCTCTTCCCTGCCAGAGGTGGGGCTGAAGCTTAGGCTAGGACTGCAGGCAGATATGGGTGAAAAAACTGGTTCCTACCATCACTGTGATTGTCATTCAGCCTGGCTTCCCCTCAGGCTGGAGGCGGAGTCAACGTGGTGGCTACCAGCCTCTTTTGATGGGCTGATTCACACCCCAGATATTACCAGCGTTATATCTTGGCCACCCACATCTACCAATCAGTAGCTGAAATTGGCAGTCAACCGTTTCCACTTCCCCCATTTTTGGGAAATCAAGCTTCCAATTCCAGCCACAGAATAGGTCCTGGGGAAGCTCATGCCACCAGAGTAGGATAATCACCAGCTTCCAAGGCTTGGCTGGTAATTTCCCAGAGAGGCTGGTGCAAGTCCTTGCTGCTACCTCCCTGCTGGTGGTGGCACTGGGGCTTAGGCTAGAGCTGCAATCTGACCTGGATGGAAAGAAGCCTGTCCCCACCAGCACTGTGATTTTCATCCCACCCCACTTCCCCTCATGCCAGGTGCAGTGTTAAGATGGTGGCTATTGGCCTCTTTCTGCCTTGGACAGGCTCGAACTTTAGCTGTTCTTAGGATTATAATTTAGTCTGCTGAATTTATTCTTCAGTAGCTGAACTTGGTGCCCAACTGTTTCTTCCTCCCCCTTTTTTGGGAAGTGGAGCTTTCAATTCCAGCCTCAGAACAGCTTCTGAGGTGGCTTGTGCCAGAAGTGGAGGATGGGCCCCAGCATCCAGGGTGTGGAACACTCTACTTATGAGACTTCTCTGAAGATGAGCAGTCCCTCTTTTGATTCCTTCAAGGATGTTTCAGGATGCTCTTCTGGCCCCCTGGAGCCCCCAAACAGGTGCTTCACCTAGCTCCAGAGTGTTTGGGTGTTTGCTCACTTCCCTGTAGCAGCAGCTGACTCTAAGAGCTGCTTATTCTGCAGCCATCTTGCTGGTTCTCTCCCCTATATATTTGATGTAACATTTATTTAATCTAAGCTTCTTTGAAAATCAAAACTTAACTCTGAAAATACACAAGAGAAACATAAAAGCAACTTTCAATTGATGGAGGACAGAATTAATGAATTATAAGATAGAGCATCAAATTTGAAAACAGAGAAAACAGAAAAGAACCAAAAGTAGAAATTGAACAGGGTCTCAGGGAATAGAGTGACAGCATGAAACACATAAACTGACACATTAGAGGTGTCCCAGAAGGAATTGAGAACCTAAGGGGCAGAAAAAATATTTGAGGAAATAATGACTTAAAATTTCCCAATGCTGATAATGACACAAATATCAAGATCTAATAAGATCGACATGTCCCAATCAGAATAAATCCAGGAAAACCTACTCTGAGACACCCTACTATTCAGAGTGTCGAATTGTAGAGATAATGAGGGATTGTGGAAGAAGCAAGAGAAAAGCAGAGCATCCTCCGTCAGACCAATGCAGATACCACATCAGAAACCATGGAGATGAGAAGAAAGTGGTATGATTTATTTAAGGTCCTGAAAGGGAGCAACGGTCAGCCAAGAACTCTTTTTCTGGAAAAACTATGTTTTAAATATGAAATTTGAGTTTAAAGTCTTCAAAGAAAAACAAAAATGGGAGACTTTTCCAACTAGAGATCTGGTTACAAGAGATACAGTAGGAAATGGTGCAACCTGAAAGCAGAAGGCAAATGTAAGAGGTTTAGAAAAGAGTGTAGAAATGAAGACTGTAAGTAAAGATAACTAAAAGAGTGCAATGTCTGGCAATAGTAAGATATGGCAATGGAGAGCCAAGCTTTGAAGTGGCCAAAGTAAGTAATATCTTTACAGTAATAATATGGACATTAATGGAATGGAATCCACAGTCAAAAGATAGACTGATAAAATGGATTTTTAAAAGTGAGCTGAGTATATGCTTTCTACAAGAGATTCAACTTAGATTCAAGGACACAATCAGACTGAAATATATTCCATGCAAATAATAATCAGAACAGATCTGGAGAAGTGATATCAATATTGGATAAAATAGATTTTAAACACAAAACTATTACAAGAGATGAAGATGGTCATTATATACAATATAAGGGACAATTCACGAGGAAGAAAAATTCATAATTAATATTTTTGCACCTAACTTGCAGCTCCAAATATATGAGGAACACACTCTCAAAACTAAAGGTAAAAATATAATAGTCTCTAAAATAATAGTTGGAGATTTTAATATACCACACCCAACACTGCAAAGAACATCTGGATAGAGGATAAAAGAAGAAACAAAGAACTGGAAAAATAGAATAAATTAACTAACTGAAACTGGGATTTATAGAACAATACATGCCCAAACAGCAGAATAAACAGCAGTGAAGCTTGATTGTCTCTCTGGGCCCTGAGGGGAGGGCAGGAGAGGAATGGAATAGATAGAAGCGGGCATAACTGGGAGGGGGGGGGAATGGAAATGTTCTGCATAAATGTGCAATGATGGATACAGGCCATATTAAATGTCATCAAAAATTTATAAAGGTGTAAAGTCTAAGACATAAGCCATAATATAAACCGTAATGTAACCAACAACTTATAGAAGTGTACAGTCTAAAATGTAAACTATAATGGGACCATAGTTAGTAGCTATGTTTTAATATCTGTACATCATTTGCAGTAAAGGTAACATAAACATGTAAAAAGATCATCACTGATGAAAGGGGAAGTGGGTTTGATGTTGTATATATGGGAGTCCCCTATGTTCTATGTGTGACTTTACTGTGACTTAAAACTTTTTTGAAGACATAATTTAAAATAAACAATGTAGACATTGAGGAAGAAATGGAAGAGATTGCCTTGCTACTGTACATACATGGAAACACCTATTACAGTGATGAAAGGCAAAATAGCAAAAAAAATTTTATGATAGTTTTCACTTTTTATTTATTTTCTACTTTATTTTAGTTCTTTAAAAAACTATTATGTATTCTATTTCTAATCTTTAAACCTATCATTACCTTTCATTTTCCTATTAACTGAATTTGGCAATATATACTACTTCTCTTTTGAAGAAGTTTTGGATCACAGAGGGTTCAACTATGAAAGGGGAGGAGCACTGATGTGGGATGACATTGATGGGGGAGGTATGGGTGGGAGGGAGATCTCAAGGGTATGCATATAGGATATAGAGATATGTTTAGATATTCTTTGGGTTTTGACATAGTGGTTAGAGTTTCACATGACAACTGAGGCTGTACTGAGTTCCCATTCAGGAAACTTTGTTGCACTCTTTAATGGAGCAGTAACAATTCACTAAGAACAAGGGTGAAGACCAGTGGTGAAGGATGGTCCAATGATGGGCCCTTGATACTGATGACTATGCTTATGAGCCTATGTACTTGAAATATCAACTAGGCCTAGAGCTGCATGGTGCCTAAGAGTTACCTTCAGAGAGCCATCATGTTGCTCAAATGTTGTCACTCTCTATGCCAAACTCGGCATGTAAATGCATTACCTTCCCTCAGAATGGGCCATGACTTCCAGGGTGAGCCTCCCTGGCATCAAGAGAGTACTACTGGGAAACGGACTTTGGCCCAGTGGTTAGGGCGTCTGTCTACCACATGGGAGGTCCGCAGTTCAAGCCCCGGGCCTCCTTGACCCGTGTGGAGCTGGCCCATGCGCAGTGCTGATGCGCGCAAGGAGTGCCGTGCTACACAGGGGTGTCCCCCGCGTAGGGGAGACCCATGCGCAAGGAGTGCACCCATAAGGAGAGCCGCCCAGCGTGAAGGAGGGAGCAGCCTGCCAAGGAATGGTGCCGCCCACACTTCCCGTGCCGCTGACGACAACAGAAGTGGACAAAAGAAAACAAGACACAGCAAAAAGACACAGAAAACAGACAACCAGGGGAGGGGAGGGGAATTAAATAAATAATAAATAAATAAATCTTTTTAAAAAAAAAAGAGAGTACTACCAAGCACCAGCTGATGATACAACTAGGAGAAGACTGTGAATAAAAGGGGGAAATGGTAAAGACAAATGAATTATATGTGTAAGAGACATCAAAGTGAGTTGGGAAGTCATCAGAGGGGTTGTGCTTATGTCCTTCTCAGCAGGATCCTAGAGAGAGCCAAAGTAGATATAACCACAGCTAGTGGTACTCCTGAGGGCTCTGGAGACACCCAGTTCATATGGTCATTACAGATGATTCTGGATTTCAGTGTCTTGCCAGTGGACCCTAGTTTGGAATTTGTGCTCCTGAGTGTGATGGATCTAGACATAGATGTGACCCCTCTATACATGCCTTTTCTGTCACTTTTACTGAACCTCTGGTTGGTTCTGGTGTTGGTATATGCCCAGGAGACTTGAAACTCTGGATTTTCTTTTTGCCAGCTGGGGCCTGAGTCTCAGTATAGTTAGAAGACCTATGTTCTGGTTTGTTGGACTTACCCAAGACAAATAATTGGGAGGTGAAGATGGTCACCCCCCACATAAATGATCTGAGAGAGTCTACAGCTGCAGGGGGAAGAATTCATCCACCAACAATGTGGAATCCAAGCACCCTCTTAATTTAGAGTTTTAGTGGGCATCACTATGCCAGGGTCATGGGGTGGAGGAATAAAATATTTATTAGAGTGGACTTACTGGTATTCTACTATAGAATTATTGTGATGCTAGTAATGGAAGAAATTAAATCATTGTTGTGGAGACTAGCCACAGTAATTGTTGAATGCAGGGAGAGGGAAAGGAGGTGATATTGGGGCATTTTTTGGGATTTGAAGTTGTCCTGAATGATATTGGAGGGACAGATGGAGGACATTATATATTCTGTCATAACTCATAAATGGAAATGGAGAGAGTGTAAACTACAACATAAACTATAACCCATGCTATGTAGCAATGCTCCAAAAGGCACTCATCAAGTGCAATGAATGTACCACACTAATGAAAGAAGTTGTCAATGTGGAAAGAGGGGGATTTGTGCAGAATGGGGTATATGGGAACCTCATATTTTTTAATGTAACATTTTGTGTGATCTATGTTTCTTTAAAAAATCATAAAAAAGAAAAAACTATAATTGTATATTCTTTTGGCTATTATGGCAAGGTATGGTTACTGGTGTATGATATTGGGGATAGGGGGATATTTGGGACAAGCCTCACCTGGGTCATGCTTCTATTGAATGTGATTGTGTTTATCTTGGCATGGGGTGTTGTCTCAGTAGCTGGACACCCACACATTAAACAAGGAAACATTAAACTCCCATTATGGAGAGTCCTGATATGTCCTCAATTAGATGACAAGAATGTCTAGGGAACATAGGGCATGCCTAATAGAAAACAGACCAATATATCAAAGCCTTTTGGATTAATGCATATAGCTATGAATGTTATTCTTCAAAAACTGAAACTTAGTGGAGACCATACATTCTGAGCACAGGGGAAGGGAAGAATGGAAGATAGAACAGGGCACTTATACAGCAGTGACATTGTTCTGCATGCTTTTGCAATGATTGATACAGGTCATTATAAATTTTATGAAAGACTATAAGTGTGTATGGTGAAAAATGTAAACCATAATGTAAGTCATTCTACAAGGTAGTAGTAATGCTTCAGAATCGGTACAAAGTTGTAAGAAATGTACAATATTCTTGTAAGATGCTATTAATAGGGGAAACTGTGAGAAGTTGAGGATGTGGGGTATAGAGAAATCCCCTATATTTTCTACATGACTTTTCTCTTACTTAAAGCTCCTGGGTAGTATGGCAGGGACAGATGCTGGACATTGTATGTCCTGCCATGGCCCACTGGGTGGACTGGGGGAGTATGTAAACTGCAATGCAAACCATTATCCATGTGGTGCAGCAGTGCTCAAAAATGTATTCACCAAATGCAATGAATGTCCCATCATGAGGAAAGAAGTTGTAGATATGGAAGGAATGGGGTGAGGCAGGTGGGGGGTAAATGGGGACCTCATATTTTTTGAATGTAACATTTAAAAAAATAAAGACAGAAAAAAAAGGAATGCATGAGGGAACATACAAGAGAAATTGCCTTTGTACATAAAATAAACATACCTTACAGTGATTTAATAAAACAGTGAAAATTTATTTTTATTTTAGTATTTTATTTGTTTATTATTAGTTTTAATGATTTTGTTTATCTTTTGGCTTCGTTTTGGGGGAGGTTTTGGATTACAGAAGGGTCACAACTGTGGCAAGGGAGGATCACCAGTGTGGGTAAAAATGGAAGGATGTGTTGGGAAAGGGGCACCTGTAGCATGCCTTTATGGAATTTGAATATATTCAAGTGGTCATTGTGTGTTGCCTTGGTGCATTGAGACACACACAATAACTGAAAGAATATTAAATTCCCATCCTGGAAAGTCCTGCTATGCTTTCTAATAGAGCAGCAAGAATCCCTAGATTACATGGATAATTCTTCATGAAAGTGGACAGACCAATACACAAAGCCCTTGACATTGATGGTTTTACTTATAAACCTTGTTCCTGTGAAATTGAAACTTAGCCTAGTCATATGTATTGCCTAAGAGTTACCTCCTGAAAGCCTCCTTTTTGCTCCAATGTGGCCTCACTCTAAGTCAAATTCAGCATATAAACTCACTACCTTCCCCCAGCAAGGGAGAATAAACCTCCCAGGCACTGAGGGACTTCTATGAATTTTGGACTAGCAATGCATTTGGAAAAAGACCTTGACCTAAAGGGGGAAATAGTAAATACAAATGAGTTTTTATGGCTATGAGATTTCAAAGTGAGTCAGGAGATCATTCCTGATGTTATGCTTATTCATGTCTCAGGAGTGAGTCAGGAGATCATTCCAGATGTTATGTTTATTCGTGTCTCATTGACTGCCACAGCAAACAGTGTCTTAAGCTGGTGCGCTCCTGAGGGATCTAGAGACATCTGGACATTATAAGCAGTCTCAGGAATTTGGCAAGCTGTCAGTGGGTCCTACTTTGGAATATATGTACCCCAAAGTAACAAGAGTCATACTCATTTATAATTTCCTTACACTTGACTCTTCAGACCCTTTTAATTGAACCTACAATTAGCACACTAATCATGAAATATATGTCCCAGAGATGTAAAGCTTTAGTCTGTTCATACCATGGTTCATCCCTGAATCTCAGTAGAGCTGTAGCACTTACTGTCCTGTTCATTGGGTTTGCCCAGGACAGCTAACAAAAGGACAATGTTGGACAATGCTCATCTCATAAAAACAGAGGATTTACAAATGCAAGCAAGACCTTTTCATCCATCTGACCCATGGAATCAAGATCTCCTCTCAAACAGAATCACATTGGCCCTAACCATCCCCAAACCCTCAAGATTGAGGAATAAACAAAAATAAGGATGGAACACAATTATGGACTAAAGTAGACTTATTATTTTTCTAACAATGGAAATACTTGTAACATTGATATAAAAGGAGTTGTCACCAGAGTTTCTGAGAGGAGGAAGAGGGAAGAATAGATATAATATGGGTATGTATGTAACATTGGAATTGTTCTGAAATAAATTGCAATGATGGATACAGTCAATTGTACATTTTGTCAAAACCCATGAAACTGTGCAGTGCAAAGTATAAACTATAATGTAAACTAGTAGACATAGTAGCAATTCTTCAATATGAATTCATGAATTGTAACAAATATACCTCACTAATGAAAGTTGCTCTTAATGGGAGAAAGGGTGGAAGAGTGAAAGATTAGGGCATATGGAAATCTCCCTATAATTTCAATGTAAAATTTATGTAATCTAAATTTTTCTTTTAAAAAATGTAAATTAAAACAAATAGCAGTAAACAAGTCTTGGAGAGGAGTTGGAGAAGTAGGAATATTTACCCCCTGTTGATGGAAATGTAAAATGGGGTGGCCTCTGTGAAAGACAGTTTTCCAGTTCCTCGGGATGCTAAATATAGAACTGGAGATGATCCTACAATCCTGATCCTAGGAAAATATTCAGAAAACTAAAGATAATGATGGGAGCAGACATTTCCACACCAAAGATCATATTGGCATTACTCATAATAACTAAAATATGGAAGCAGCCCAAGTAATCATTAAGCAAAAATGGGTAAGCAAAATATTATATACACATATGATGGAATACTATTCAATTGTAAAAAGAAATGAACTGGTAATGCATATGAGAACATGTACAAACATTGAGGACATTTTGTTGAGTGAAATTAGCCAGACACAAAAGGATGAATACTGCATAGTCTCACTGATAACGCAATATGATGAGTAATCTCATGGAGTTAAACTCCAGAGTATAGATTACTAGGGGACAGAATGTGGGTTGTAAAAGGGGAGCTGATGTTGAATCTCTGTAGAGTGTTTAGTAAGGTTGTTTAAAGTGCATGGAAATGAATACAATTGACAGTAACACACTGTGAAGAGTATAACTAACACTCCTTATTTATAAATATGATTTTGGTTGAAAAAAGAAGTCTTGGGAAACGGACTTGGCCCAGTGGTTAGGGCGTCCGTCTACCACATGGGAGGTCCGCGGTTCAAATCCGGGGCCTCCTTCACCCGTGTGGAGCTGGCCCATGCGCAGTGCTGATGTGCACAAGGAGTGCCGCCACGCAGGGGTGTCCCCCGCGTAGTGGAGCCCCACGCACAAGGAGTACACCCATAAGGAGAGCCGCCCAGCACGTAAGAAAAGTGCAGCCTGCCCAGGAATAGTGCCACCCACACTTCCCATGCCACTGACAACAACAGAAGCGGACAAAGAAACAAGACGCAGCAAATAGACACAGAGAACAGACAACTGGGGGGGGTTAAATAAATAAATAAATCTTTGAAAAAAAAAGTCTAGGGAGTTTAATGTCATTTGAAAGACAGAGGATAATCCAGGGTTTGTATAACCTAGTGATTTTGGTGGTGGATGAGGATTGTGATTAATAATACAAGTACAAGAACGTTCGTCTACTAAAATATGTTTAGAATATGGAGATACTGTTTTGGGGGACTCATACTTTATTAGCGAGAGCTCCAATATTTCTAACAAGGGTGATTCACCTTAGAAGAAAACCTTGGTGGCTGAACTTTAAAAAAGCAGAGGGGTGGGAATGAATGGGTCTGGAAAGCAGAAGATTATCAAATAGCTGAAGAGCTGCTGTGGAGATTTGTTTTTAATAGCTCCCCCAGCACCTTCTCTGAGATTCATTTAATTGTGTTGTTTTTTCTTTCTTCCTACCAGTGTCACAAGTCCAGATGGTCAGGGAAGGGCATATTTGCAAAAGGGTTCAGGATTGGGTTTTTCCTGTTGCTGTTTGTTCTTGGTTTGGTCCTGTTCTGGCTGGGTCATCCTCTTCTTCGGCTTCTCATCCTTATAATAACATATAGACTATAGAAAAAAGTAATATTGTACTATTTTAGCAGGAAAGTGAAAGAAAGTCCTATATCAGTGGTAAAGGTCAACAATTGTGATGTATACATGGGTATAGGACTCTTCCTTTTAGAGCAATGAAAACATTTTAGCATGAATGAGGTTGATGATGGTACAACAATGTAATGAAATTGAGAGCCCATGAGTTTGCACTTTAGTTGGATTACACAAGGTAGGAGACTGTATAAATCAGTGAATGCCATGGTGGAAGATGGACTTGGTTAACAGTATAAACATCGGTATGTTCTTTCAGGAAATAAAACAGATATATAATACTAATTAATATGGTGTTAATAATAGGATAGCTTGTGGAAAAATATATGAAATATAAGCTACAGACAAAGGTAGCAAAAATATTACAGTATACATTCATCCTTCATAATAAATATGCCACAGCAATGTAAGGTGTTAGTAGTGGGGCAATGAATGGGAATCCTGTATGTTACAGGTGATTATTTTGTAAACTCACAACTTTTCTTAAAAAAACTCATGCTTGTCAAATAGAATGTATATATTCAAGAATGTATCTCTAAAGAACCCAGCATCATCTTGGTTTTACAGGAAAAAATATGGTATTTCTTCCTTTGTTGAAAATGTCATGTCACTCGCTATAGTCTGAAGAAAGGGAAATTAACCTACATGATCCTTAATTCTCTGAAAATCCACTAAATGTTGAGCCCTTGTTCATTGATGATGAAGCAACCTAAAAGCGAATGGTTTCCACAAAGTTGCAGTGGCTGTCTGGCCACAGTGCCAGCTATGCTGAATGGAAAATAGGTAAGGTCATTCAATTCATTGGTCAGAATTCAGACTCCAGGGCTATTGTAGTCTTGATGCTTTGTCTGACACCTGCAAATGTATGGATTTACAGATCAAGAGCACACCTATTTAAGTATGTAACTGGGGAAACCAATATCAGTGGCTGATCTAATTACTTGGGTCATTTACTTATTTAGTTGCCCATAATAAAGGTTTGTTCTTTGAGAATTAGAATCAAGCTACTGAACAAATATATATATATATATTTCTTGCCCCAAGCCTAGAATCATTCATTTCTCCAAGGAACCCTGGTTTCATTTAATGTAAAATACCATTAGATGCAAAAATCTGGATGCCAAATGTAATCTTTGCTACTGAGGTGTCACTGCTTCTAGTACATGCATAGTCATGTACCCATAAAAATTTCAATATGTATCCATTTGTAAATATATAGAGAAGTAAACATGAGCACATAGTGATATCTCCAACTCTAATCTATTCCAATGTGATCATTCCAGTCTTTTCCCATTACTTTTCTGTAACTTCTATCTCCAACAGTAAAAGATTTGGCTTCTATCATCCACTCAGATCACCCAAGCTTAATGCTGGTTAGGTTTTATTTAACTTAGATTAGTTTTTGTACCTATCTCTTCAGAAAAGAAAATGTATGGAAGAAAAAAGGGTATGACTGAAATAACGGTCAAATTATAAGCATTGGAATGTAATGCACATATGTGGAGATACAGGTAAAGTGACAAACCAACACCTGCGGAAGGAACATGCTCGACTCCAGATGGTACAGGTAAGGTAATGCTATTAATGATAATTTGTCTTTCAAAATGATCCTTTATGCCTTCATCCAGAAAGAAAGTATCCTTTACAGCACTCCTAAACTGTTGCATTGCCTTAAGTTAACTGTCTGATAGTCTCCCCGCTGAAAGTAGTCTAAGCCAATAATTTGCTGTCCATTCTCTAGTTCTTTAAAGTGTGCAGTTAAGACTTTGATTTTTAGCTCTTGTTATATTTTCAATGTAAGCATTTAAGGCTATAAATTTCTCACTCAGCACTGACTTCATCACATCCCATAAGTTTGATATGTTGTCTTTATCATTCACTTCAAAGTATTCACCGAATTTCCTTGTAATTTCTTCTTTGACCCACAGATTGTTTAATGGCATATTGCTTAACTTCCATATATATGTGGATTTTTCATTTCTCTACCTGTTATTGATTTCCAGCCTCATTCCTTTATGGTCTGAAAAGTTGCTTTGCATAGTTTTAATATGTTTAAATTTATCAAACCTTGTTTTGTGACCCAATGTAAGCTATCATGAAGGATGAACCAGCAAGAGGGAGCATGAGAGTGGGTGGGAGTGCAAGAGTGGGAGACACTGGCAGGCGGTTAGTGCCTGTCCTCAGGGCCAGCAAGGGGACTTCACGGTTTATTGTAAGCCAGGCCACTAGGAGCAGGGTCCACCACCCTGCAGTACCCCTGCTGTCCCAGGAGTGTGAGTACGAGCTGGATGCAGGGCCCACCAAGTTCCTTCCAGCTGACTAAAGGGCACCCAGGACCATCTGAGTGGTGATGCAATCCTGTAAGAGAGGGCTGTTTCAGGAACCTACAAAGCAGGAGGTGCCTGAACATTGACCTGGACAGACTGAGACAAAATTAGGGCTTCCTCAAGGGAACTTAGCCAAAAACAAGGAAATAGAATAAGAACAAAGTGACAAAAGGAAGGCTTAACACACACACACACAAACCAAATAATTAAACCCCAACAGAAAAAACTAATCAACTGAATAAACGTGTCAAGATAAAATGATGACCAGACAGCAACAAAAAACTACAAACCATACCAACAATCAGGAAAACATGACTCAATCCAGTGAACAAACTAAAAACCAGGAAGAGGAGTGGAGCACTGAACAACTGATTAAATCTCTCAAAACATGTATCATGGACCAATTTAATGAATGTAGGAAGAGATTAAGGATATTAAGAAAACACTTAGAAAGAATTCAGAAGAAATAGTAATCATGCACAAAAATATAATGGATGTGATGGGGATGAACAGCACGATCCAAGAAATCAAAAATGCACTTTCAGCAAATAACAGCAGATTTGAATGGGCAGAGGAAAGAATTATTGCTGTGGACAGTACATCTGAAATCAAACAGATAGTAGAATTGATCGATAAAAAGATAGAAAAAATTCAGCCACGACTTAGGGACCTGAATGACAATGCAAAATGTGGCAACATAAGCATTATAGGCATCCCAGAAGGAGAAGAGAAGGGAAAGGGGATCGAAGGGGTTTTGGAGGAAATAATGGCTGAAAACTTCCCAAACCTACTTGAGGGAGATGCATGTACATGTCCAGGAAGCACAACACACTCTAAATAGCATAAATCCTAACAGGCTACCCCAAGACATATACTTGGTAAATTATCTCATGCTCGAGACAAAGAGAAAATACTAAAAGTAGCAGGAGAAAAGAGAACTATCACATATAATGGGGCCTCCATAAGGTTAAGTGCTGATTTCTCATCTGAAACCATGGAGGCAAGAAGGTAGTGGTATGACATAGTCAAGGTACTAAATGAAAATAATTTCCAACCAGTAATACTCTATCCAGCAAAGCTAGCAGTCAAATGTGATGGAGAGTTCAAAATATTCACAGATAAACAGAAACAAATAGAGTATGCCAACAAGAAACCTGCCCTTCAAGAAGTACTAAAGAGAGTTCTGCAGGACGAAAGAAAAAAACAGGAGAGACAAGTTGGAGGAGAGTTAACAACAACTAAAATGACAAAAAGAGATAAAAAATTCAAACAACATACGATGAACACAAATTCAAAGAAAATAGGGCTAACATAAGCAATTCCCTGAAAGTAATAACACTGAATGTCAATGAATTAAACTCACCTGTTAAGAG
This sequence comes from Dasypus novemcinctus, assembly GCF_030445035.2. Classification (NCBI taxonomy): domain Eukaryota; kingdom Metazoa; phylum Chordata; class Mammalia; order Cingulata; family Dasypodidae; genus Dasypus; species Dasypus novemcinctus. The sequence continues at coordinate 11,479,288 of NC_080702.1, read as the reverse complement.
ACACAGATATGAAGATTGGATAAGGAAATATGACCCATCTCTATGCTGTCTACAAGAAACATGTCTTAGAGCCAGGGATTCAAGGAGATTGAAGGTGAATGGCTAGAAAATAATCTTACTGGCAAACAATAACAAATATGCAGGAGTAGCTATATTAATATCAGACAAAATAGACTTTAAATGCAAAGCACTTGTGAGAGACAAAGATGGACACTATATATCAGTGAAAGGGATAATCTTTCAAAAAGAAAAAACAATCATAAATATTTATGCACCTAACAGGGGTGCCTGAAAATATGTGAGACAAACACTGCAAAATCTAAGGGAAGGAATAGATGCCTCAATAATTTTAGTTCAGATCTTTAAGACACCACTGCTGTCACCATTGGACAGAATATCTCAAAAGAGAATCATTAAAGAAACAATATGTCAGAGGATCTGGATATCATAAATATATAGAATATTACACCCAATACAGCAGAATATACATTCTTCTCAAGTGCATATGGATCATTCTCCAAGATAGACCATATGCTAGGCCCCAAAGAAAGTCTCAATGAATTCAGAAAGCTTGAAATCATACAAAATAATTTCTCTGATTACAGTGGAATGAAACTGGAAATCTGCAAGGACCAGAGACCCAGATTTGGAACCAACACATGGAGGTTAAACAACACACTCTTAGAAAAGCTGTGGGCCAAGGAAGAAATCTCAACAGAAATTAATAACCACCTTGAAACTAATGAAAATAATAATACAATATATAAAAATTTATATGAGAGGGAAATTCATAGCCATAAATTCATATATCATAAAAGAAAGAGCTAAAATTGAAGATCTAACTGTACACTTGGAGGAATTAGTAAAAAAACCAACAAACTAAACCCAAAGGAAGAAAAAAGAAATAACAAAGATCAGAACAGAAGTAAATGAAATAGAAAATAAGAAAGTGCTCAAAAAAATAAACAAAGCGAAGAGCTGGTTCTTTGAGAAGATCAATAAAATTGATAAACCCTTAGCTAGACTAACAAGGAAAAAAAGAGAGGAAATGCAAATACACAAAATAAGAAAAGATAAAGGGATATCACCACTGACCCCACTGAAATAAAGACTTCAAAAAACTATATTCTAACAAGAAAGACAATTGAGAGGAAATGGACAAATTCCTAGAAACATAGAAGGAGCCTACATTGATGAAAGAAGAAATCAATGATCTCAACAAACCAATCACAAATAAAGAGACTCAGTCATTAAAATCCTCCCAACTAAGAAGAACCCTGAGCCAGATGGTTTTACAGGTGAATTCTACCAAACTTTCTGGAAAGACCTAACACCAATCTTGCTTAAACTTTTCCAAAAAATTGAAATAGAAGGAACATTGCCTAACTCATTTTATGATGCCAACATTACCCTAATGCCAATGTCACACAAAGACACTGCAAGTAAGGAAAATTACAGACCAATCTCTCTAAGGAAACTAGATGTGAAAATCCTCAAAAGCTACTTGCTAATCACATTCAACAACACATTAAATCACCTATACACCATGACCAAATGGCTTTCATTTGTAGTATGCAAGAATGATTCAACATAAGAAAAACAATTAGTGTAATCCACAAAAACTGATTGAAGGAAAATAACCCACATGATTGTATCTATAGATGCACAAAAATCATTCAATAAAATACAGCCCCCTTTTTTATAAAAACACTGCAAAAGATAGGAATAGAAGGAAACTTTCTGAACATGAGAAAGGGTATATATGGAAAACCCACAGCTAACATAATTTACCATGGTAAAATCTTAAAATCTTTCCCTGTAAGATCAGGAACAAGGCATGGGTGCTAACTATCACCCCTTCTATTTAGCATTGTATTAGAAGTATCTGCTTGAGCACTGAGCAAGAACCAGATGAAAAAGTGCTCCAAATAGGAAAGGAAGAAGTCAAAATTTCAGTATTTGCAGATGACATGATCATACACGTAGAAAGCCCTGAGAAATCTACAAAAAAGCTTCTAGAACTTAAAAATGCATTCAGTAAAAATGCAGGTTATAAAATCAATGTGCAAAAATCAGTAGTATTTCTGTACACTGATGATAAGCAATGTGAGGAGGAAATCAAGAAACAAATACCATTTACAATAGTAAATAAGAAATCAAATACCTAGGAATAAATTTAACTGAAGTAGTAAAAGACTTACACACAGAAAACTATACAACACTTAAAGGAAATCAAAGAAGACCTAAATAAATGGAAGAATATTCCCTGTTCATGGATAGGAAGATTAAATATTGCTAAAATGTCTATCCCACCAAAACTGATCTACAGATTCAAAGAAATACAAATAAAAATCAACACAGCATTTTCAATGAATTAGAAAAACTTGCTATTTATTTATTTTGAAAGGAAAGAGGCCTCAATAGCCAAAGACATATTGAAAAAGAAAAATGAAATCATAGGAATCCCACTACATGACTTTAAAACATACCACAAACCTACAGTAGTGAAAACGGCATGTTATTGGCACAAGAATAGACTAACCAATGGAACTGAATTGAGAGTTCTTATATAGATCTTAACTTATACAGTCATCTAATATTTGACAAGAATACCAAGCCCACTCAACTGGGAGAGAATGGCCTCTTTAACAAATCATGCCTAGAGAATTGGATATCTGTATGCAAAGGAAGGAAAGAGGATTACCAACTCACACCTTATACAAAAATCAACTCAAGATGGCTGAAACACCTAAATTATGAGCCAAGACAATAAAGACCTTGGAAAACAATGTAGAGAAGCATCTACAGGACCTTGTAATACAAAATGGCTTCAGGAACTTCACACCCAATGCAGGAGCAGCAAAAGAACAAATAGTTGAATGGGACTTCCTCAAAAATAAAGCCTTTTCCACCTCAAAGGAATTTGTCAAGAAAGTGAAAGGAGAGCCTAACCAATGCGAGAAAACATTGGTAACCATATATCTGATAGGAGACATATCTTGCATATATAAAGAACTCCTATATCTTGTAAATAAAAAGACAAACAAAACATTTAAAAATGGGAAAACCTAACAGATGGTTCTCCAAAGAAAAAATACAAATGGCTAAAAAGTACATGAAAAAATGCTCAAAATCACTAGCTACCAGGGAAATGCAAATCAAAATTACAATGAGATACCATCTTACTCTCATAAGGCTGATAGCTATCAAAAAAACAGAAGCCTACAAGTGCTGGAGAGAAAGTGGAGGAATGGGAACACCATCCACTGCTGGTGGAAATGCAGAACAACCCAGCCAATAAGGAGGAGAGTTTGGCGGTTTCTCAAAAATTAGCTATAGACTTGCCATATGACCCAGCAATTCCACTGCTGGGCATTTACCCAGATGAACTGAAAACAAGGATACAAGCCAATATATGCACACCAACGTTCATAGCAGCATTATTCACTACTGCCAAAAGTTGGAATCCACCCAAATGCCCATCAACAGATGAATGGATAAATAAAATGTGGTATAAACATACAATAGAATACTACTCAGCTGTAAATAGGAATACAGTACAAACATATGGGATAACGTGTATGAATCTTAAGGACCTTATGTTGAGTGAAGCAAGGCAGGCATTGAAGGACAAATACTACATGACCTCTTTGATACAAAACAAGCAAACCAAACTGTCTCAGAGAACTAGAGACTGGAAGATAGGCTTAAAGGATTTTGGAGGGGGGGAGAGGAAGATTGGGACCTGATGCCTACATGGGTGAAATCTATGATTTGTACAGGAAAGGGATAAGATGGGGGCATAGGGATATCTTTGGGAGGAGATTTGTGGACTTGAGGGAGACTAGGGTTGGAAGGATGGGTCAGATGGCCCAAGGAATTGGGGTTGGGATGGGGGAAACGATTTAATATGGGAGACTCTCAGGTATATGGTTGAAACTATAAGGTTGAGAAAACTCTTTAGAAAATATAATAAGGAAGGATTATGTGTTTAATGTGCTTAAGGGGGAGCAACTGGCACAGGGTCAGGTTGTTAGGGGGTGTGTGAGTATTCACACTGTCATAGTGTGATAAATCATTGGGTGGAGACTGCACAATGAGTGTGAAGGGTACCCACATCCTGGGGAGACCTGGTGTTCTGAAACAGAGAATTGTGTCCCTTGAGAGAGTCGGTGACTCCCAATGGGTTAGGGCAGTCTAGTATGTGAAGTCTTCAGCATTGTTGCAAGTATCTGTAAATCTGGTCCTCAAGTAGTGAAGATTGATTTTCACTGTGGGCCCTGAGAGAAGGGGAAGAGAGGTATAGAATAGATGGAAGCAGTGTAACTAGGGGGCAATGGAAGTGTTCCACAAGATCATGTAATGATGGATATAGGACATGAAAAGGTACACCAAAAATGTATACAAGTCTATAAACTGAAATGTAAACCATAATGTAAAACATAAGGAAACTAAAATTTGGGAAATTTGTACAGTGTAAAATGTAAACCATAATGTAAACCAAAATGGAACCATGTTTGAAAGCTATGTTTCAAAATCTGTACATCAGCTGCAGCAAATGTAGCATGAACATGTAAAAAGGTCATTGCTGGGGAAGGGGGTAAGGGCTTGATATTGGTTATATGGAATTCCCCTATATTGTATATGTGATTTACTGTGATCTGAAACGTTTTTGAAGACAAAATTAAAAATTAGAAAAAAAGAAAATAAAGAATGGATGTAGACACTGAGGAAGAAATGAAAGAAAATTCCTTACCATTGTATATACAGGGCAACACCTATTACAGAGATAAAAGGCAAAACATTAAAAGCAAAACTTTATAATATTTATCATTTTTATCAATACACCAATTTATTTTTACTTTATCTTAGTATTTCTTAATTAGTATGTATATTTCTAATTTTTAAACCCATCACTATATTTTCACTATATTTCATTTTCCTATTATATGATTTTGGCAATATATTAGGCTTCAATGTTGAGGAAGTTTGGACCACAAAAAGGTTCAACTATGGCAGGAGAAGAACACTGTTGTGGGGTGTTATTGATGGGGACGCATTGTTGGGAGGGAGTTCTCCAGGGCATGTATATAGGGGACAAAAAAATGTTCTGATATAGGTTGGGTATTTTCATAGTAGTTATAGTTACAAACGACAACTGAGGAAGTGCTGAGCTCCTACTCAGGGAAGCTCCGTCACATTCCCTAATGGAACAGCAAAAATCCCCCAAATGCAATGGCAAAGACCAACAAGGTAGGATGGTCTAATGATGAGCCATTGATACTGATGATGATGCTTATTAGCCTGTGTGCCTGAAATAAGAACTAGGCCTAGGGCTGCAGTATGCCTAAGAGTTACCTCCTGAGAACCTCCATGTTGCTTAATGTGGCCACTCTCTAAGTCAAACTCAGCATGTAAATGTAAACCTTCTCCCCAGTGTGGGACATGACTCCCAGGGATGAGCCTCCCTGGCACTGAGGGATTACTACTAATCACTAACTGGGGATGCAGCTAGAAAGAGACCTTGAACAAAAGGACCAGCAGAATATCTCAGCCTACATGTATGATCATGTATTAAAAAAGGATTTTTGACCTTGAATAAAAGGGGAAATGGTAAAGAGAAATGAGTTTCTATGGCTAAGAGTCTTCAAAAATGTTTGGAGGTCATCAGAGTGGTCATGCATACGCACACCTCAGCAGGACCCCCAGAAACAGCTTAAGTAGATAGAACCTTATTTACTGGTAATCCTGATGGCTACAGAGACCCACAGGATATATGGTCATGGCAGATCAATTTTGAGTTCTGTACCATGTCATTGGGTCCTACTTTGGAATTTGTGCTTCTGAGAGTGATCAGCTGGACTCAGATGTGGCTTTTCTACACATGCCTCTTCTGTCATTTTTAATGAACCTGTGGTTGGTGCTAGGGATGGTGTATACTAAGTGGACTTCAATCTCTGGACTGCCCATGTACCAGCTGGACCCTAAGCCTCAGCGGAGTTGCAACCCCTACTCTCTGGTTCTTTGGACTTACCCAGGTCAGTTAACAGGGAGTTGAAGATGGTCAACCACCACACCAGAGAATCAAGAGGGCCTACAACTGCATCTATCAGTCATGTGGAACCTAAACCCAATCGTAGAGGTGGAGTGGACATCACCATCCCAGGTTCCACAGAATGGGGGAATAAAATATAGATTAGAGTGGACTTACTGATATTCTACTATAAAACTATTGTGACTAGTAATAGAAGAAATTGTATCACTGGCATGGAGGAAGTCTCCACAGTAGTGGCAGAGGGCAGAGAGAGAGCAGAAGAGATGTGATGAGGGGGCATTTTTGGAACCTGGAGTTGTCCTACATGATATAGCAGGGTCAGTTGCTGGACATTACATATCCTGTTTTAACCCACTGCATGTACTGGGGGTGAGTGTGAAGTACAGGGTAAACTAATATTCACATAGTGCAGCAGTGCCCCTAAATTTGTTCCCCAGGTGTGATGAGTGTGCTACAATGATGGGGGAGGTTGCTGGTGTCTGAGGAGTGGAGTGGGGAGGTGGGAGTATATGGGAAACTTTATATTTTTTTATGTAACTTTTTTTGTGAAGTATATATCTTCAAAAATACAATTTACAAAAATGATGGGGTGGGGTGGGGAGTGGGGTATATAGGAACCTTTTATTTTTTTTAATGTAATGTTTTATGGGATCTATCAACAATATAAAATGAGTCAATAAAATTTAAAAAAGGCAGATTCATGTGCATTTGAGAAGAATGAATATACTTCTGTGGAATTTTCTGTATGTGTCTGTTAGGTCTAGTTCATTTATCCTATTATTCAGTTCTTTGCTTCCTTTCTTATTTTTCTTCTATTGTTGTGAGTGGTATATTGGGGTCTCCAACTATTATTGTAGACACATTTATGTTTCCCTTCATTTTTGCTAGTTTGCCTCATGTATTTGGGGGTTTCATGGTTAGGTTCATAAATATTGATGATTCTTATTTCTTCTTGTTGACTTGCCCCTTTCATTAATAAGTATTAGTATTCTTCTTTGTAACTTACCACAGCTTTTGGCTGAAAGTCTATTTTGTCTGATATCAGTATAGCTACTCCAGTTCTTTTTTAGCTAATATTTGGATGGCATTATGTTTATAATATTTCACTTTCAGCATATTTTATTATTTGTTTCAAAGGTGAGTCTCCTGTAAGTAAATTATACCTGAGTCTTGTTTTTTATCCATTCTGCAAACCTATGTGTGCTCGTTGGGGAGTTTAATCCATTAACATTTAGTTTTATTTCTGTACTGCCAGTACTTACTTCAGTTGTTTTGTACTTTGGTGTTTATATGTCATGTCTTTTCTTGTCTTTTTTTTTCTTTTATTGCAACCACCGTTTTTGTATTGTTCTTTTGTGAGGTATCTGACTGATCCCTTTGTCATTTATGTATCTGTTTCTTTTTAGAAATGCTTTCTTTGTAGTTACCTTGGTGTTCTTATTACACAGACTTCATCTATAATACTCTTATTGAAAAGATAACAACTTATGATCAATTATGAACATTTTTTTCTGCTCCAATATCCCTGTTTCCCCTCTTTATGTTCTTTTTTCCCACTTTACCACTTTGTATTATACTTGCCCATTATCAAGAAATATGCTTTTTTCTTGTTCAATTGTATTCTGACATTTTTAGGAATTAAAGAGTAGAGTTATACAGTCAGAATCAGTACACTGGGTTTTACATTTATGCTTTTAGTTACCCTGGTAATCTTCATTTTCTTACACAACTCCAAGCCACTTTCTCTTGTCTTTTCTTTTTAACCTTCAAAACTCCTTTTAGTAATTCTTGTAGGCCAATTTTTTGTTGACAAACTATCTAATTTTTTGTTTATGTATGGATATTATAAACTCCCCCTCAGACTATTATTCAGATTATACTCAGGCTAAAGTATAATGCTAGAAACAGCTAAACTTTGAGCCTGTCCATGTGAGAAGGAGGCTGGAAACCACCATTTTGACTCTGCCCCTGGTGTGAGGGGAAAGGGCGGCTGAATGAAAATCACAGTGCTTGTAGGGACCAGCTGCTTTCCACTCAGATCAGATTGCATCTGTAGCCTAAAACCAGCACCACCTCTGGCAGGGAGGAAGCTGGGGTGACCCGCACCAACTCCCTGTGAAATGGCAAGCCATCTAGAGAGGTTGGTGCCAATCCTACTATAGCAGCACAAACCACCTCAGGAGCTATTCTGTTCCTAGAGTTAGAAGTTCCATTTCCCATAAATTGTGAAGGAGGAGACAATTGTCCACAGACCTCAGTTACTGAATAGTGGGCTTGGCTAGCTAAAGTACAACAGCTAAGGTTTGAACCTGTCCATGCTGGAAAGAGTCCATAGCTGCCATTTTGACACTGCCCCTGACATGAGGGGAAGCCTTGCTGACTGAAAATCCAGTGAAGTTAGATAATGGCTTCTTCCCACCAAGATCTGATTGCAGCCTTACCCTAGGCTCCAGCACCACCACCAGCAGAGAGGATACCAATACATTGAAAGTGAAAGGTTGGAAAAAATATCTTCCATGCATGGCATAACCAAAACAAACAAAAAAGCTGGGGTAGCAATACTTTTATTAGATGATATAGACTTTAAAAGCAAAACTGTTATTAGAGTCAAGGAAGGATATTAAATATTAATAAATTGGATGATTCCTCAGGAAGAAATAACAATCATAAACAAATATGCACCTAACTGAGATGTCCCAAGATACATGTAGTAAATACTAGAAAATAAGAGAGAAATAGACATTGCTACAATAGTAGTTGGAGATTTCAATAAACCATTCTCACCATTGGGTAGAGCATCTGGGCAGAGGATCAACAAAGAAATAAAGAGCTTGAATAATGTGATGAATGAAAAAATCTAATAAATATATACAGAACATTGTGCACCCAAACAGCAGGATATTCATTCTTTTCAACTGGTCATGAATCTTTCTCCAGGATGGAACATATATTAAATCACAAAGCAGATCTCAATAAATTCAACAAAGTCAAAATTAGGCAAAGTACTTTCTCTGATCATAAAGAAGTAATGTTGGAAATGAACAAATGGCAGAAAAAGGGTAACTTTGCATACATATATGGAAATTAAACAACACATTTTAAATAATCAATGGGTCAAAGAAGAAATTCCAAGAGATATCAATAAATATCTCAAGATGAATCACAAAGAGAACGCCATGTATCATAACCTATGGGATGCACCAAAGGTAGTGTTGATAGGAAAATTTATAGCTCTCAATGCTTACATTAAAAAAGAACAAAGATCTAAAATCAGTTACCTAACTACCACATCTAAAGCAAATAGAAAAAGAGAGCAAACTAATCCCAAAGCAATACATAACAAATATAAGAGCAGAAATAAATGAAATTGAGAACAAAAAAATAGAATTAAAACCAAAAGTTGGTTCTTTGAGAAGGTTAACAAAATTGATAAACACTTAGCTTGACTGACCAAGAAAAAAATAAAGATGCAAATAAATGAAATAAAAATTGAAAATAGTGACATTATTACTGACCCCACAGAAATAATAGAGATTGTAAGAGGATACTATGAACAACTTTATGTCAAAAAACTAGACAATGTAGATGAATTGGATAAATTCCTAGAAATGTAGAGATGCACATTGACCTTAGAAAAAATCGAAGATCTCAACAAACCAATCACAAGAGATTGAAACAGTCATCAAACCGCACCCCAAAATGGAAAAGCCCAGGACCAGATGGTTTCACAAGTACATTCTACCAAGCATTCAAAGAAGATTTAATACCAATCTTAGTCAAGGTCTTCCAAAATATTGAACAAGAGTGAATGCTACCAAACTCATTATATGAAGCCAGTATCATGCTAATACCAAAGACAGGTAAAGATATTACAAAAAAATAAACTTACAGACCCATTTCTCTAATGAATACAGAGGCAAAAATCCTCAATAAAATACAAGCTAACTGAATCCAACAACATATTAAAAGACTTATTCATCATGATCAAGTGAATTTTTATACCAGGCATGCAAGTGTGGTCCAACAGAAGAAAACCAATCAGCATAATACACCTCATTAATAAATCAAAGAAGAAAAATCACATGTTCTTATCAATTGACAGAGAAAAGGCTTTGATGAAATACAACATCCGTTCTTGATATGTATACTACCAAAGAAAGGAATTTAAAGGAACTTTCTCAACATGATAAAGGCCATATGTGAAAAACCTGTTGCTATTAATAACATTGTCCTCAATGGTCAAAGACTGAAAGCTTTCCTATTGAGATCAGGGACAAAATAAGGATGCCCACTGTCACCACTCTTGTTTAGTACAGTGCTAGAGACTCTAGCTAGAGCAATCAGGCAACAAAAAGAAGTAAAAGGCAGGAAGCATATGTGGCTCAATTGACTGGGCTCCCATTTACCATATGGGAGGCCCTGGGTTCAATTCCCGTGGCCTCCTTGTGAAGGCAAGCTGATGGCCCTGCTCAGGAGAGCTGACGGCTACAGAGAGCTGACTGCCGGTGCCTGTGCAGAGCTGATGGCCCATGCCCACAGAGTTAATGCAGCAAGATGATGAAACAAAGGGAGACAAGCAGACACAGAAGAATGCATAGTGAATGGACACAGAGAACAGACATCAAGCAAGCAGGAAGGGGGATAAATAAATAAAATAAATCTTTAAAAAAAATTAAATGCATCCAAATTGGAAAGGAAGAAGTAAAACCTTTGCTATTCACAAATGATATGATCCTATATCTAGAAATTCCTGAAAAAATCTTCAAGAAAGCTGCTAGATCTATTAATAAATATTTCAGTAGGGTGTCAGGATACAAGATCAATACGCAAAAATCAGCAGTGTTTCTATATCCTACTAATGAGCAATGTGAAGAGGAAATCAAGAAAAAATTCCATTTACAGTAGCAAATAAATGAATCGATTATTTAGGAATAAACTTAAGCAAGGATGTAAAGCCCTTGCATTCTGAAAATTAGAGTGCATTGCTAAAAGAAATTTTTAAAAAATACAAATAATTAGAAGAACCTTTCATGCTTATGGATTTGAAGACTAAATATCATTAAGATGCCTTTTCTACCCAAAATGATATACAGATTCAAGGCAATCCCAATAAAATTTCCAGCAGCATTTTTTAAACAAACAGAAAGCACAATTATCAAATTTATCTGGAAGACTAAGAGGCCCTGAATAGCCAGAAACCTCTTTAAAAGGATAAATGAAGTTGAAGACTTGGACTTCATGACTTACAACATATTACCTAGTTATAGCAGTAAAAACAGCATGGTATTGGCATAAAGATGACCACATAATCCAATGGAACTGAATTGATGGTTCAGAAATTGACCCACATATCTATGGCTAAGTGATTTTTTACAATCCTGTCAAACCCACCCAGGTGGCACAGAATGGTCTAGTTAATAAATGGTGCTGGGAGAACTGGATATCCATAGCCAAGAGAAAGAAAGAAGACCCCTATCTCAAACCTTATATAAAAATTAACTCAAAATGGATCAAACACCTAAAAATAAAAGCAAATACCATAAAGATCTTAGAAGAAAATGTAGGGAAACATATTAAAGGCCTGGTGGAAGAGGTAGGGCATGATGTCATCCAAGTGGGTGCACCCTTGTCATGTTTCCTGCAAAAAACCTGAGTGGGGACAGAATCCAGTCTGAGTGAACAGTGTTAGGAACCTACAAAGCAGGAGGTATCTGGACATGAATCTGGAGAGACAGCTAAAAAGCAGTGCTTTTTCAAGGTAAAACCATGGGTTTCTCACAATGGAGCTTGAAGCTGTGGGAAGACAAACCCTTCCCCTAGGGCTGATAGCTTCAGCAGTCCCTGAACACCGCCAGTCACACAGCGACATTCCTGAGCCCCATGTTCCCCAAACAGATGATCCCTGAACCTGTGTTCCCTGAACCTCACATTCCCCAAACACTACATTCTCCTTAACCCTCTTTCCACAAAGCCATGTACCCCGAGCCCACATTATCCCAAACCCATGTTCCCCAAACCCATCAGTCCCTGAGCTCAGGCATTCCCCTAGCCCTCCACTCTTGGATGAACTCTGAAAGTGGGAGAGTTTTGCTGAGGGGTGCAGAGGGGCCTGAGATGTGCAGGTTCAATTTTCTGGTCCCCATTTTTATGAGCTTGGAGGAGCATACCAGCTGGCTTGGGGAGTGGCCAGGAAGAGAGGAGATGTAAATCTGCTGAGAGAGCATAATTTACCTAAAAAGCCCTGAGATTGGGAAACTTGGTCTGGGAGAAGGTGGAGTCAGCAAATTACCTAGTTCTCTGTAGCACACTTAAGGGAGGGGTACAGTAGGATGTGCTTTGTAGGCTTCCACTAGCATATTTAGAGTTCCTGGCAAGGTGTGGATGCTCACTCTCAAAGAAACAATCATTATTTTTTCTGGTGAGTTGGTTTACCAGGGTTCCATATGAATCTCCAAGGGGAGCCCTCATAAATCCCTATGACTGCCTTGGGAAAGAGGGAAGTGAGGAAGGGAGAAATGGGGAAGGATAGACTCCTAAGCAGTTTATTCAATTACAAAGAGGATTCCTTGCTTGAGGCCTTGTCTGGTCTTTTCTGTTGGTTTGTTTTCTTGTCTTTCCTTCCTCTTCATTCCCCCATAGACCCCTTTTTATTCCTTGCTTGCTTTTTTTTTCTTTTTCTTTTCCTTTTCTTTTTCTTTCTTTCTTTCTATTAGGTGGTGCAGGCAGTGTTTCTTATTTGCTGTGCTTCCTCATCTTTGATATCCTCTTTCCTGTGTGTCCTGATCTTGGCTACTAACACTATTCCCTTTCCTTTACATCTTTCTATCTTCCATTGTCGATTGTTTCTCTTACATTCCACCTCTCTTTGCTTAGTCCCCAATTTTTCTGACTTTATATTTCTGAAACCTCCATTCTGTTTTCTATCTTTTATTCATTCTTTGTGTTATTGTCCTTTCTTTTCTCATCCTCTCTCTCCTGACCACTGGTCTTTTAATTCATACTATATTCTTCCCCATATTCACTTTACATCTCATTGTATGTACTCCACTTTTTTACTGTTACAACTCTACATAGCTTTCATGAGTTTAATATCCATTCTCCTAGATCTCACATGGTTCCTCTGCTAACATTTACTATCTATATGACTATTATACTTTTTCTTTTCTTACCTCTTTTAATTTCCCTGTCCCTAATATTTTCCTTCAAGGGAGCTTAGAAAACAGCAAGGAAATAGAAAAAGGACAAACTGTCAAAGAGAAGAATTAACGCTCACACAAAAGCAACACCTAAATAAACCCCAAGACTAGACAGAGAAGCTAATCTACTGAATAAACCCATCAAGATAAAATGATGACCAGAGAGCAAAAAAAATTAAAAACCATACCAATAATCAGGAAAACATGTCCTAGTCCAATGAACAAACTAAAAACCAGGAAGAGAAGCAGAATATTGAACAACTAATCAAAGCTCTCAAAACATATATCATGGACCAATTTAATGAAGTGAAGGAAGAGATTAAGGATATTAAGAAAATGCTTGGAGAGCATACAAAATAAATTGTAACTACGCAAAAAAACATAATAGATATGATGGTGGTGAACAGCACAATCCAAGAAATCAAAAACACACTCTCACCCACTAAGAGCAGATTTGAAGAGGCAGAGGATAGAATTAGTGATGGTGAAGACAGTACATCTGAAATCACATAGATAGTAGCATTGATTTACAAAAATAGAAAAAATGCCGCAGGAACTTAGGGACCTGAATGACAACACAAAATGCACAAACAAATGCATTATAGGCATCCCAAAATGAGAAGAGAAGGGAAAGAGGCAGAAGGGGTGTTAGAGGAAATAATGGCTGGAAAATTCTCAAGCCTATTGAAGGAGATGTTTGTACATATCCAGGAAGCACAACACACCTCAAACAGCATAAATCCCAACAGCCTACTTGAAGACATATCCTAGTCAAATTATCCAATGCTCAAGACAAAGAGAAAATACTGAAAGCAGTATGAGAAAAGAGAACCATCACATACAAGGGAGGCTCAATAAGATTAAATGCTGATTTCTCATCTGAAACCATGGAGGCAAGAAGGCAGTGGTACGACATAGTCAAGGTAGAAGAAGAAAAAAATTCAACCAAGAATACTCTATCCAGCAAAACTGGCATTCAAAAATGATGGAGAGTAAAAAATATTCACAGATAAAAAGAAACTAAGAGAGTATGCTTGCCCTTCAAGAAAAATAAAGGGAGTGCTGAAGGAGGAAAGGAACAGAACAGGAGAGACAGAGTGGAAGGAGAGTATAAGAACAACTAAAAAGAAAAAGAGAAAAAACCCACAACATTTGACAAACACAAATCCAAAGAAAATACGTCTGATGTAAGTAATTCCTTGAAAGTAACAACACTGAATGTCAATGGATTAAACTCACCTGTCAAGAGATACAGATTGGAAGAATGGATAAGGAAATATATCCTAACTATATGCTGTCTACAAGAAACACATCTTAGACCTGGGGATTCAAGGAACTTGAAATTGAATGTAGGGAAGCATCTACAGGACCTTGAAATAGGAAATGACTTCATGTACTTCACAGCCAAAGAACAAGCAGCAAAAGAAGAAATAAATAAATGGGACATCCTCAAAATTAAAGCCTTTTTTACTTCAAAGGAGTTTATGAAGAAAGTGAAAAAACAGCCCACCCAATGGGAGAAAATATTTGGTAACCATGTATCTGATAGGAGACTAATATGCTGCATATACAAAGAACACCTATATCTCAAAAGTAAAAAGAAAAGAACAACCCATTTTAAAAATAGGCAAGAGATCTGAACAGATGCTTCTCCAAAGACGAAATACAAATGGCTAAATAGCACATGAAAAGGTACTTCAGATTACTAGCTATTAGGGAAATGAAAATCAAACTACAATGAGATACCATCTTACTCCCATAAGACTGACTATCAAAAAATCTGAAAACTACAAGTTTTGGAGAGAATGTGGAGGAATGGGAACACTCATCCACTGCTGGTGGGAATGCAGAAGGATCCAGCCATTCTGGAGGACAGTTTGGGTGGTTTCTCAAAAAACTAGCTATAGATTTGTCACATGACCCAGTAATTCCACTGCTGGGCATATGCCCAAAAGAACTGAAAGCAAGGACACACCGATATATGCACACAAATGCTCATAGTGGCAATATTCACTATGGAAACAAGTTGGAACCAACCCAAATGCCTATCAACAGATGAATGGATAAACAAAATGTGGTATATACATACAATAGAATACTACTCCAGTATAAGAAGTAATGTAGTACAAACACATGGGATAGCATGGATGAATCTTGAGGACCTTATGTTGAGTGAAACAAGCTAGACATTGAAGGACAAATAACACACAACCAATCTGATAATTAATAAGCAAACCAAGCTGTCTCAGAGAGCTAGAGACTGAATGATAGGCTTACAGGAAATTGGGGGGAGAGAGGAAGGTTGTGAGCTGATGCCTACATGGTTGAAATCTATGATGAAGTGGAGGTAAGTGTTTGTACAAGGAAGGGATAAAATGGGGGCATAGGGATACCATTGGGTGGGGCTTTGCTGTCTTGAGGTGATCTAGGGTTGGAAGAATGGGTTAAATGGCCCAAGGAATTGGGGGTAGGGTTGGGGGAAATAGTTGAATATGGGGGATTTTTGGGTATGATGTTGAAACTATAATTTTGAGAAAACCCTTTAGAAAGTATAAGGAAGGATTAACTGTTTAAGGCACTTGAGGGGAGGATCTGGCACAGGGACAGGCTTCTAGGGAGTCTGTGAGAGTGTGCATCTTGTCATATTGTGTTATAACACTGTTTGGGGACCCATACAACGACTGGGAAGGTGTACTTACATCCTGGGGAGGGCTGATGATGTCAGAGAGGGAATTGTGTCTCTCGAGAGATTGGGGTTCCCAATGGGGAGCACAATCCAGTGTGTCAAGCCCTCAGCATTGTTACAAGTACTTGTGAATCTGGTCCTTCAAGCAGTGAAGCTTGATTGTCACTGTGGGCCCTGAGGGAAGGGGGAGAGAGGAATAGAATAGATGCGAGGAGAGTAACTAGGGGGCAATGAAACTGTTCCACAAGTTCATGCAATGATGGATACAGGACATGTTAAATTTCAACAAAAATGTATAAAAGTTTAAGGGCTAAAATGTAAACCATAAGGCAAATGATAATGTAACAAAAAATTTAGAAATTTGCACAGTCTAAATATAAACCATATGTAAGCCAAAAGGGAACCATGTTTGATAGCTTTGTTTCTTTTCTTTTTTTTTTTAAAGATTTATTTATTTATTTAATTTCCCCCCCTCCCCTGGTTGTCTGTTCTTGGTGTCTATTTGCTGCATCTTGTTTCTTTGTCTGCTTCTGTTGTCGTCAGCAGCACGGGAAGTGTGGGTGGCGCCATTCCTGGGCAGGCTGCTCTTTCTTTTCACGCTGGGCGGCTTTCCTAACGGGCACACTCCTTGCGTGTGGGGCTCTCCCACGCGGGGAACACCCTTGCGTGGCACGGCACTCCTTGCGTGCATCAGCACTGCACATGGCCAGTTCCACACGGGTCAAGGAGGCCCGGGGTTTGAACCGCGGACCTCCCATATGGTAGACGGACGCCCTAACCACTGGGCCAAAGTCCGTTTCCCACTATGTTTCAATATCTGTACATCAGCGGCACCAAATATAACATGAACATGTGAAAATATTATTGCTGGAAAAGGGGGAAAAGAGTTTGATATTGGATATATGGGAGTCCTTTATATTTTATATGTGACCTTACTGTGATCTAAAATTTTTTAAAGACAAAATTAAAAATGAGGGGAAAAAGGATGTAACACTGAGGAAAAAAATGACAGAAATTGCCTTGCCACTGTACAGACAAGACAACTACCATTACAGTGACAAAAGGCAAAATGGCAAAAACAGTTTTATGATATTTTTCATTTTTTAATACTCCAATTTATTTTTACATTATTTTCTCTCAATTAGTATGTATTCTATTTCTAATCTTTAAAACTATCCTTACTATTTCATTTTACTATACATTGAATTTGGCAATAAACTAGGCTTCCTTTTTTAAAATGTTTGGGACCACAGAGGGTTTCGACTATGGCAGGGGAGGAATGCTGGTGTGGGGTGATACATATGAGGGACACATGGTTGGGAGGGAGTCCTTCAGGGCATGTACATAGGGTGTATGAAAATGTTTGGATATTCGTTGTGTATTTTCAGAGTAGTTACAGTTTCTAACGACAACTGAGGGAGTGCCAAGTTGCTAGCTAGCGGGGAGCTCTGTCACATTCCCCAATGGAAGAGCAACAATCTCCCAAGTGCAAGGGCAAAGACTAGTGAAGAAGGATGCTCCAATGATGAGCCCTTGATATTGATGACTAGGCTTATGAGCCCGTGTACCTCAAAACTGAACTAGGCCTAGAGCTGCAAGGTGCCTAAGTGTTACCTCCTGAGAACCTCCATGTTATTCAAATGTGACCACTCTCTAAGCCAAACTCAGCATGTGAATGCATTACCATCTCCTCAACGTGGGACATGATTCCTAGGGATGAGTCTCTATGGCACTGAGAGATTACTACCAATCAGTAACTGGAGATGCAAGTAGAAAAAGACCTTGAATAAAAGGGGGAATTGGTAAAGACAAATGAGTTTTTATGGCTAAGAATCTTCAAAGATTCATGATGTCATTATAAGGTTTCACTTATGCATGCCTCAGCAGGATGCCAGAGACAGCCAAAGTAAATAAAACCCTGGTACTCATTCTCTGCAGGGATATAGAGACATACAGGTTCTACAGCCATGGCACGTTGGCTCTGGTGCTCAGTGCCTTGTCAGTGGGCCCTATCTTGGAGTTTTTGTTCCAGAGTGTGATGGAGATGGACTCAGTTGTCACCTTTCTACAAATGCCTCTTCTTTCACTTTTATTGAACCTGTGGTTGGTGCGAGGTTTGGTGTATACCCAGAATACTTCAGTCTCTGGACTGTCCATGTGCCAGCTAGGCCCTGAGCCTTAGCAGAGTTGCAACTCCTACTTCCCAGTTCATTGGACTTACACAGGTAGGCTAACAGGGAGATGAAGATGGTAAACCACCAACCAGGGAGCTGAGAGTGCCTACAACTCCAAGCAGGAGAATCACATCCATCAACCACATAGGATCTAAGTCTCCTCTTGATATAGAGGTGGAGTGAACATCACCAATCCAGGGTCCACAGGTTGGAGGAATAAAATATGGATTAGAGTGAACTTACTTGTATTCTATTATAGAACTATTGTGACTAGTAATGGAAGAAAGAATAGCCTTGTTCTGGAGAAAGTGACCATCATAGTTGCTGAGGGCAGGGAGAGGGAAGAGGAGGTAAGATGTGGGCTTGGAGTTGTCCTATGTGATATTGCAGGGACAGATGCTGGACATTATATGTCCTGCCATAGCCCACTGAATGTACCAGGGTAGAGTGTGAACTACAATGTAAACTATAATTCACGTGGTACAGCAGTGCTCCAAAACATGTATTCACTAAATGCAATGATTGTGCCACAATGAAGAAAGAGGTTGTTGATGTGGGAGTAGTGGGGGGGTGGGCTATGTCGGAACCTCTTATATTTTTAATGTAACTTTTTTTGTGATCTATGTGTCTTTACAAGAAAGACAATTTAATAAGAATAAAATAGCCAGCAATCCAATCAAAAAATGGGCAAAAATTTAAATAGACATTTCTCCAAAGAGGAAATACAATTGGCCAAAAAGCACATGAAAAAATGTTCCACATCACTAGCTCTTAGGGAAATACAAAACAAACCACAATAAGATATCATCTAACCCCACATAAAATGACCATTACTTAAAAAAAGACAAAATAAATGATGGAGGGGATATGGAGAAATAGGAATACTCCTTCACTCTTTGTGGGATTGTAAAATGGTGCAGCCTCTGTGGAAGACAGTTTGGAAATTCTTCAGGAAGATAAATACAGAACTGTCATATGATCCAGGAATTCCTCTACTAAAAATATATTCAGAGGAATTAAAAACTATGGCACAAACAGACATCTGCACACCCATGTTCATAGAAGCATTATTCACAATTGCCAAAAGATAGAAACAATCCAGGTGTCTGTCAACCAATGAATATGAATGGATAAACAAATTATGATATATACATATGATGGAATACTATGCTGCAGTAAGAAGAAATGAAATTGGGACACATATGATAATATGGATTAATCTTGAAGACATTACACTAAGTGAAGTAGACCAGTCACAAAAGGACAAATATTGCATGGTCTTATTAATATGAAGAATAAACACATGACATTAAAACCTAGAATATAGGTTATTAGGTGATAAGAGGAGGGTTGAGAAGAACTACTGATACTTAATGTATGTAGAAGATTCAACTAACTTTACTGTAAAAGTGTGGAAATGGATAGAGTTGATAGTAACATATTAATGAGTAGCAGCCTGTTTATAAATTGGATTGTGGCTGAAAAGTGAAGTCTGGGGAAGTAAATGTCAATATTCTCAAGTTACTCTGTAAGCATAAAATGACTACAATGATGAATCAGCTTTGAGCAGAGATTACAATCCTCCCCTCCCTTATTTTTGTTCATTTCTCAATCTTGAGCAATTTGGGATGATGTCCACTCTGACTGCTTCAGGCTGAGAAGGGACATAGTTGTTATGGGGCAGAGGTTTGGAATTTTTTGGCTTGAAATTGAAGCTGCTCCTTCCTTTTGTCATTTGTCTGGTCTATCATCGGTTTTTTAAAATTTTATTATCACTTTTAAAGATATGTAGACACAAAAAGATGTTATATTAAAAAAAAATAAGAGGTTCCCATATACTCCACTCCCCACAACCCCATTTCTTCCCACATAGACAATTTCTTTCATTAGTGTGGTACATTCATTGCATTTGATGAGTACATTTTGGAGCACTGCTACATAGCATGGATTATAGTTTATGTTGAAGTTTTACACTCTCTCCAAGTCTATTCAGTGGGTTATGGCAGGGTATATAATGTCCTGCATCATTGTTTTGTAGTTGTCCAGGACAGGTCAGAAAAAGAGGAGACTAGGAATTGGCCACACATCTCATGGGTTTCAGAGCTCAACCTGCATAGGAAAAATCCAAATTCATAAATCTCTGAAAAATTGTAGCAGTTTGATATGATTATGAATTCCAAAAATAGATGTGGTTTGTACTTGTAATCTGATCTGTACCTGGGCATGATTGGCTTATGATTAGGGCATAAAAGACATGGCAAAGAACAGAGCTGGGGGTTTTTGATGTTGGAGTTTTGATGTTGGAGTTTGATGCTGAAGCCTTATGCCAGAGCCCTGGAAAGTGAACTCAGAGAGGAAACAGAAGCAAGCTCCAGGAAGAGAGAAACCCTGAGCCCAGGAAAAAGAAGCCTGAGGAAGGGAAGAACCCAGGAAGCTTGAATCCTCGCAGACATCAGCAGCCATCTTGCTCCAACACGTGGAAATAGACTTTGTTGAGGGGAGTAACTTCTGCTTTATGGCCTGGTATCTGTAAGCTCCTACACCAAATAAATACCCTTTATAAATACCTACCAATTTTTGATATGCTACATCAGCACCCCTTTGGCTGACTAATATAGAATTATACTTAACAGATAATTTGAATGTTATAGGTTCAAATAAATTAAGGAGAAGAATCATAATTGGCAATTTATAAACAAGTATAACTATGTTATATTAGGGGAAGAAATTTTCACATATTTCCAGAAAGAACCTGCTGAGGGGTATTGATGTCATGAGGCAATGTGGCTTGCCTATGGCATCTGGACATCTCTAGGGCCCTCAGGAACACTTTTTTGTTGCTTTATTTACTGTAGCATTTTGAGAACACAACTGAGACCTGTGTAAGTGTGAGATCTGGAGTGACCTCCTGACTCACTTTGAAATCTATTTGTCCTAAAATTATATTTAATTTAATATTTCCAATTTTTGAGCAAAGCGTTTCTCCAAATGCATCATTAATTAATGCCTGTTAATAATCCATCAGTGCCAGGGATGGTCATTCCGGGGAGTAATGTCCCATCCCTGGGGGAAAGTAGTGAGATTGTTTTTGTAGATCTTGGCTAATAGAGAGGCCTCTCTTGGATTAAAAAGGAGGTCTTCAAGAGGTAACTATTAGGCATTAATTATAATTAGCATTAGTATCCTTATTATGGGAATAAGGTTCATAAGTGCAAACATCAAGGTTGAGGGCTTGGCTTATTAGCCTGGTTTCTTTTATCAGCCAAGTCTTATTTATTCCAGAGTTTTTGGACATCTTATTTGAGATAGTAACAGGACTTCCTCAGGAAAAAAGTTTAACATTTTGCTAGCTACTGTAATGGCCTATATCTCTCCAGAAAACGTACCTATGGCAACAAGGCAACATTTAAATCCCATAGAAATATGGAGCTATATAATGTACAAGATGTTCAAGATGTCCTATCCATTGACCCACCTTCCATGACCCACTTTTACCTTCTTACGAGGGCTAAGTTAATTATCAGGTAGAACATAATTTATGTTCTTGTCTTGGGTCTCATGTAAAGTTCTTTTTTCTTTTTTTCTTCTTAATATGAGTCTTGATCTGCAGCTCACTGCATGTATTTCAGAGAAGCCTCAGAGTAAAAACATACAACTGGAAATGAAATTTGTTACATACAACCTATTTTGACACTTAATGTGGACTCAGTACATTTGTTAAAATTGATGTAAGAATAAGAATGTTAAAATATTATTAACCAAAATCCATATTTACCTTTAGGTGCATTTTCCCCCATAGACCATCCTATTACTAACATCTTACACTAGCAATGTTTTTTTGTTAGAAAGATACTGAAACAACATTCTTATATTTCCCTTATTAGCTGCAATGTTCATCTACCAAAGAGTTCACTGTGTTATACAATCCCCAGGTCAATACTCTAGCTTTCCTTCTAGTAATATATATGACCCAAAACAGACCCATTTTAACTATATTCACACTAATACTTGAGCACTATTAATTATACTCAAAATATTTGTGCTACCATGATCTCTGTCAATTTCCAAACATTTAGAGTCAACATAATTTAAAATTCTGCAGAGAATAAGCATCAGCTATACATTCCTTACCACCATTCTATCGTCTGGTAAAATATCTACTAGGTTCTACATCTAGGAGTTTATATAATATAATTAGTTCATGTTAGTGAGACCATACATTGTTTATCCTTTTGTTTCTGTCTTATTTAACTCAAATAAGATTATTGAGACACACCCTTGTTTCATGCATCAGTACTTCATTCCTTCTTAAAGCTAAATAATATACCATCTTATGTATAAACCAAATTTTGTTGATCCTTTCCTCTGTTGATGGAAACTTGGGTTGCTCCTATCTTTTGGAAATATTTATTAATGCAACTACGAACGTTGGTGTGCATATATCTGTTCATATCCCTGCTTTCAGCTCTTCTGGGTATATACCTACTAGTAGGGTTGCAAGATCAGATGCCAATGCTATTCTTAGCTTGCTGAGGAGCCACCAAATTGTCTTCCAGAGAGTCTGCACCATTCTACATTCCCACCAGAAATATAAAGAAAAATATAAAGAAATATAAAGAGAAATAAAAGTTCTTATTTCTCCCCATCTTCTCCATTACTTACATAATTTTCTGTATTTTAAGAGTGGTCAGTCTGGGAGATGTGAAATGGTAACTCATTAAGGTATTGGTTTGAAATTCTCTAATAGCAAGTGATGTAGAGTAACTTTTTATGTGTTCTTTAAAAATTTGTATTTCCTCTTTGGAAAAGTGTCTATTCAAGTCTTTTGACCTTTTTTAATTGGGTTGTATAATGTTTTTGTATTGGGTTGTAGACTTTATAGATGCAGGATATTAGACCTTTATCAGATATGTGGTTTCCAAACATTTTCTCCCATTGTGTACATTGCCTTTTCACTTTCTTGAAAAAACTTCTTTGAAACCATATATTTTTAATTTGGAGGAGACCCCATTTTTCTCAATTTTCTTTCATTGCTCATACTTTCTTGGTAAAGTTTATGAAAATGGTACCACAGGATCTGCTAGATGCCTCTCTATATTTTCTTCAAGAAGTTTTTTGGTCCTGGTTTTTATGTTTATGTTTTTAATCCATCTTGAATAGAATTCTGTACAGTGTTGAGATAGGGGCTCTCTTTCTTTCTTTTCAATATGGATATCCAGTTCTCCAAGCACCATTTATGGAGAGATTATTCTCTCCCAGTGAAGTGGACTTGGAAGTCCTGTCAAATATCAGTGGGCTCTAGGTGTGTGGAATTATTTCTAAACTCTCAATTTTCTTCCATTAATCTGTATGCCTAACCTTATGCTAATACCATGCTGTTTTGACTGCTGTAGATTTCTCTTATACTTTAAAGACTAGTAGTCTGAGTCTTCCCACTACATTCTTCTTTTTTAAGAGGTTTATGGGTAATCTGGGCCCCTTACTTTTCCAAATACATTTGACTTTTTGCTTTTCCATTTCTGTATATCAAGCTGTTGTGATTTTAATGGGGATTGTGTTGAATCTGGATCAATTTGGGTAGAATTGACATCTTAATGATATTTAATCTTCCAGTCCATGAAGATGGAATTCTTTCCATTTATTTAGGTCTTCCTTAATTTATTGCAGCAATGTTTTGAAGTTAAACATCTTTTCTGTGTAGATAGGGATGATCATGTTTTTCCCTTTGTTTTGTCAATGTGGTATATTACAATAATTTATCTTATATGTTAAAACCCCAGCATGCATACCTGGGGTAAATTCCAATTCATACAGTTGTATAATTCTTTAAAAGTGCCATTGGAATTCAATTTACTAGTATTTTATGGAAGAATTTAGCATATATATTCACTTTTAAATGCTATGCTATTTTCTTTTCTTTTTGTATCTTTATCTGACTTTATAGTGTAGGGTAATACTGGTTTTAAAGAAAGAGTTAGGTATTGTTCCCTTCTGTTCAGGTTTCTGGAAGAGTCCAAAAAGGTCTGGTAGTAATTTACCTAGGAATCTTGGGTAAAATTCCCCTCTGAAGACATTTGGTCCTGGCTTTTCTTTGTGGTAGTTTATATATATATATATATATATATATATATATATATATGTAGAATGACTGGCTCAATAGATAAAGGAAAACCTTGAAAAAGAACCAAAGGATATTAGGAAACCAATGTATGTACAAAATGAGAATATCAATAAAAAGGTGGAAATGATAAAATGGAGCCAAACATAAATTCTAAACTGAAATGAAAATTTCCTTGAAGGGTTGTCAACAGACTTGACAGTAAACTTGAAAACAAGACAACGGAAATGATCTAGTCTTTGAGCAGAAATTAAAAAAGAATGAAGAAAGATGAATGGAGCCAAACGGACCTGTGGTACACTACAAAGCATAGCAATAAATTCATCATCAGCATTTCAGAGGATACAGATAAAATATTTGTAGAAATTATGTCTCAAAAGTGGGACTCTGACTTCTTACATCTGCCTCATTCATATAAGGTCATCGATTTTTTGAGCATATGGTTATTAACTGCCTATTGTGTTACTGGTAATTGAGAAGTATTAATGCCAAAAAGAAAAAAGAAAAGAAGGAATCCTCAGTCACAATGAAGTTGCTATTTTGTGATAGATGTATATATTACATTTCTAAAATAAACGCGAAATTGTTGTTCCAATGAATGCTCTGGTAGAAGGTATATGGTTCAATATGAATATATATTAGAGAGATTTGGACTACTTATGATGTCATACATTTTCTGAAGAAGTGCTAATGTAGCTGAGATCAGTGGTAATGAAGGAAACAGGTAGGTAAATGAGAGCACAGCATGAGTCCATCAGGGAGCAAGGCTTTTCATAAACTTTGGGATGAGTGAACACATGGCTCTATCGGAGTCCAACTATATTAATCAGGTGATTCTGATTCAGATTACTA
Organism: Dasypus novemcinctus; assembly: GCF_030445035.2. NCBI lineage: Eukaryota > Metazoa > Chordata > Mammalia > Cingulata > Dasypodidae > Dasypus > Dasypus novemcinctus. The sequence continues at coordinate 11,454,207 of NC_080702.1, read as the reverse complement.
AACCATGATTATAAGGTAGGTAGGCAAAGGCCAGGAAACTCAGCATTTCTTCAGCCATGGTAAGAATTTTTTACTTTGTAATTGGACAAGTTGTGGGCTTATACAACAATAATGCATAAAATTCAGGATTCCCATATTCCAGTCTATCATTAACACGTTGTATTACTGTGGCTCATTTGTTCCAATTAATGAAAGCATGTTTATATAAAGATAATATTAACTATTGTCCATGATTTAAATAAGGGTTGACTTTTTGCATAATGCAGATCCACAAATTTTTTTAAAATCATATACCATATATACAAGCAAACATTTTCCTTTTTAATCACATTCTGAGATATATATCTTACTATTTTGTTCACAATGCTCTGCTACTATCACCACCATTCATTAACAAAACTTGTCCACTTTTCCAAATACTAATGCTATACAGTTTAAACATTAACTCCCTGTTCCCGAACCCCACCCTATCCCATGGTAGCTTATATTCTAGGTTCTAACTCCATGAGTTAGATTGTTTTAATTGTTTTATATCAGTGTGATCATTCAATAAACAAATGTTTGGTTTACCTCACACAATGTGATGTCTTCAAGGTCTATCCATGCTGTCACATGTATTCCTTTTCACAGCTGAATAGTATTCCATTGAATATATCTGCCATCTTCTGTTCATCCATTACACTTAGATTCCTTCCATCATTTGGCAACTGTGAATAATGCCACTATGAACACAGGTTTGCAAATATTTGTTCAAGTTGTGCCTTCACTTCTCTAGTGTACATACCTAGAAGTGGGATTGATTGGTCATATGCTAATACTATACTTAACTTTCTGAGGAACTTCCACACTGAGTCTACAAATACTCATTCTCACCAGCAAAAAATGAAATTTCGTATTTCTCTTCATTCTTTCCAATACTTTTAATTTTGCTTTTTCTCTTTGTTTTTAAATTTATTGAAGTATATCACTCATACATAAACATACATAAACAATAATTGTACAGTAATAGTTGTGAACTTACAGAGCAAACATATATAACATCATACCAGACTCTCACAGCTACCACTAATACCTTGCATTGTTGTCCAATCTTTTTAACTAATGATTAAAAAGTATTGTCAAAATATTACTGTCAACTAAAGTTATTTCTCCTAACCCCCTATTATTATTATTATCTTTGTCACTTATATATAAACATAGAGAAACAATAAGAGTATAATAAAAGTTGTGAACTTAAAAAGCAAACATGCAAAACATCATTTGCGGTTCCCGTACATCAACCCTCCACCAACACCCTGCACTGTCATGAGATGTCTGTTACAAATCGTGAAAGAATATTGTCAAAATCTTACTATGAATTATAGTCCTTATCTTATATTTGGTGTATTTCCCACCAACCAACCCTATTATTATTTTTTAAATATATTTTTTATGACATAAGTTGGAAACTTATAAAACAATCATGCACTTGTGCAGAATTACCAAACAGCACACCTATATTAACACACCACACTAGTGGAACATTTGTTACAAATAATATAATGTCACCTGATTTTTACCATGTCCATAGTGTATATTTGGAACACATTTTCCATACTGCCCCATTATAGACACAGTGCATCTTTCGCATAGATGCAAGAATATTATATTACTACTGCTAATCACAGTCCATAGATCACTCCAGTTGTATCTTTCCCATGCTTTTCCACATTCCCAGCACCCTGCAATAGTAATGTACATTTGCTTTAGCTGAAAAAGAACACTCTTGCACATGTACCATTAACCACAATTCTCATCCACCTCTTGGTTTACTGTGCCATTGTTCCTAGAATATTCTCTAGTAGTCTGCTAATTGGCATTCTCATACCTAGACTACCATTTTCAGCCACATCCACATTTATAAACTAATAGTTACTATGTGTTACCATCCACTCTCTACATTTCCATACTTTTACAGTAAAGCTAATTAAAACTTCTACATATAGTTATACTTCAGTAGTCCATCTCAGTACTCCTCTTATCTCCTTTAAGAATCCACTGCCTAGCACCATGTCTTGAAGCTATTTTTCCACAATTTCTTCTAGAAGCTTTATGGTAATGGCTTTTATTTTTAGGTGTTTTATCCATTTTGAGTTAATTTTTGGATAAGGTGTGAGACAGAGGTCTTCTTTCCTTCTTTTGAATATGGATATCCAGTTCTTTCAGCACCATTTGTTGAATGGACTGTTCTGCAAGAGCTGTGTAGGTTTAACAGGCTAGTTAAAAATCACTTGACCACACATGTGAGGGTCTGTTTCGGAAACATCAGTTTCTTTCCATTGGTTTATGTGTCTGTCTTTATGCTAGTACCATGCGGTTTTTTTCCACTGTAGCTAGGTAATATCATTTAAAGCCTAGAGAGGAGAGTTCACTCTTTCTTTCTAAGATGCTTCTGCCTATTCAGGATGACTTACCCTTCCAAATAAATTTGATAATCAAGTTTTCAGTTTAAAAAAATATTTGTTGGGCTTTTTATTGGGATTGCATTGAATCTGTCTATCAATTTGAGTAGAATTGATATCTTAATGATATTTAATCTTCCAATCCATGAGCATGGAATGTTCTTCCAGTAATTTAGCTCTTTTTTTATTTCTTTTAACAATGAGTTTCAGTTTTCTGAATACAAGTGCTTTACATTGTTGGTAATTTATTTCTATTTGAGTTTTAACTGTCATATTTTATTTTCACTGCTGTTTTAAAATTATTTAAAAATGTTCTTTATTTTATATTTAAATATTACATTAAAAAAATATGAGGTCCCCATTTAACCCCCACCCCCTTAAGCCCACTCCTCCCATATCAACAACCTCTTTCATCATCATGGGACATTCATTGTATTTGGTGAATACATTTTGGAGCAATGTTGCACCACATGGATAATGGTTTACATTATAGTTTACACTCTCCCCCAGTCCACCCATTGGACCATGGCAGGACATACAATGTCCAGCATCTGTCCCTGCAGTACCACCCAGGACAACTGCAAGTCCTGAAAATGCCCCCACCTCATATCTCTTCTTCCCTCTCCCTATCTCGGCAGCTCCCACAGCCACTTTCTCCATATCAATGATACAATTTCTTCCATTACTAATCCTAATAGTTCCATAGTATATATCAGTAAGTCCACACTAGCTCATACTCTATTCCTCCATCCTGTGGACCCTGGGATGGTTATGTCCACTCCACCTCTATATCAAGTGGGGGCTTAGATTCCACATGGATGATGGATGCAATTCTCCTGCCTGCAATTTTAGGCACTCTTGGCTCCCTGGTGTGGTGGTTGACCTTCTTCAACTCCCTGTTAGCTGGCTGGGGTAATTCCAATAAACCAGACCGTAGGAGTTGCAAGTCTGCTGAGGCTCAGGGCCTGACTTTCACATGGACAGTCCAGAATTCAGGTCTCCAGAGTATACACCAACCCCAGCACCAGCCACAGGTCTGGTAAAAGTAAGAGAAGAGGCATGTGTAGAAAGATAACATCTGAGTCCAACTCCATCACACTCAGGAACACAAACTCCAAAGGAGGGACAACCGACATGGCACTGAAATCCAGAGTCATCTGCCATGATCATAGAACATGTGGGTCTCTGTAGCCCTCAGAAGAACAAATACATGGGCTTGTATAGACTTTGGCTGTCTCTGGGACCCTGCTGAGGCATACATATGTGTAACCCCTCTGATGACCTCCAGACTCTTTTTTTGAGACTCATAGCCTTATAAACTCATTTGTCCTTTACCTAATAGCTTCACCAAACCTTACTTTATAATAATTTATTGAAAAATAAAAATCATTCGCTCATTTAGTTAAATCATTTAGAACTCAAACTAGAAGCTCTATTTTATTTGTATTATAAAAAACACAAAAATAGAAATAAAAGCTACATTAATGAAAAAAGAATTAAGGGATGAGTTCATTAAATATAACTAAACACATTTTAAATATAAATACCATGTATTTCCTAATTAGCATCCAGGAAATACCTAAACTATATATCTGGAATTCTAGTCTTAAAGAAAAGGTTAGAGAAAATTGCAAAGAAGGCACTGTTTCATATTATCAGGTGCACTTTTAAAACGATGGGACAGTTTGGGATTTTTAAAAATTTTCATCAGAAATTTCCATTGCTCCTTTTCTGGGCAATCCATTTATGTCTGTACCCTTAAAGACTACATTGCCTTTATTTTTATTGCTGGATTCTTGTATATCTTTTCCGGGCCCTATACAACTAAAAAAGAAGGAAATTACTCCAGAAACTTTTTGTAGTTCCAGAGCAGAACTGGAATGACCCTAAAACGAATGCACCACATTGTCACAGGCTTGATAGCTGAAGCCTGAGAACACAGGCGGGTCTCAGAGTACAGAGGACAGAAATGAGAAGGACACAGCGTGCTAGGACTCGGCTTGAGTGGCCCTGGCAGGAGCTAGAGAAGCAAGGTCAGAGATCCTGCCCGCCATGACCCTGACTGCAAGCCCGAGCCCACCCACCACCCAGAGAATTTAAGTTTTTGACATCTTAAAGAGTACAGAGCAAGTGCAATACAGTATTTTAATTAAATGAAAAAGAACAAAACACAGCAAAGTACAAATGAATTTCTGAATGTGAAAACAATTAACATTGTAGGCTTAGTTTTATAAAATAAATTATCCATCAATATACCAGCACTCGATTTCATCAGAAATATATTTAAATACTCTTGGGATCTGATACATGATGATAGTAGCAAAATATACTTTAGCTGTGGTATCCTCTCTAGTAATATGCTAATAGCATTCAGCCAACATTTTCAGATCAGAAGTTCATCAAACTGAATATTCATGTATTATAAAAATAAAATTGATTCCAAATCTGTATATTTACAATCTAATATTCATTAAATGATATTTAGTTTAGTTTTTTTTTAAAAAAGCATTTGGTGTTGTCTCCTGGCTCCACAAATATTCCCACTAAAAGTTCCACAAGCAAAATAGGAACTACAAGAGAAGACATATTCAGATGCTGATTGATTTCTTATCTCTGGCATTTAGATTGGCAAAGCCAACAGCCAATGAATGAAAGATTTATTACTGCACTAAGACACTTCAAATGTTTCCCTTTGAAATGGCAATAAGAATAATAATAGCATATAATAACAATAATATATCTTACTAGCTTTTTTTGATGATTATTAACTTGGGTTGAAAATAAGATTAAAAGAGGGAAACGGACTTTGGCCCAGTGGTTAGGGCGTCCGTCTACCATATGGGAGGTCCGCGGTTCAAACCCCGGGCCTCCTTGACCCGTGTGGAGCTGGCCATGCGCAGCGCTGATGCGCGCAAGGAGTGCCGTGCCACGCAAGGGTGTCCCCCGCGTGGGGGAGCCCCACACGCAAGGAGTGCGCCCGTGAGGAGAGCCGCCCAGCGTGAAAAGAAAGAGCAGCCTGCCCAGGAATGGCGCCGCCCACACTTCCTGTGCCGCTGACGACAACAGAAGCGGACAAAGAAACAAGACGCAGCAAATAGACACCAAGAACAGACAACCAGGGGAGGGGGGGAAATTAAATAAATAAATAAATCTTTAAAAAAAAAAAAGATTAAAAGAAAGGATATCGTGCAAGATGGTCTCTCCAATTATAAATGAAATATATTCTCTTCCATATGTATACATATTTCTTCTAGAAAATGTGCAAGGTAGCAGCTGTTGCTTTGTTGCACAGCAATAGAAAGATCACTCCAACCATGCAAACTAAGTTCTGGTTGTTATCACTGTGGAGTTATATACTAGAAGCAGCAAATATACTTCCTATTCCCATATCAGCAATCCTACATCTTATCTGTGACATGGAGAAATCCCCCAACCTCTAACCCAGAGAGAAATTGCCTAATGTCTGACAAAGGATTAAGCCATCCTTACTTCTTTTTTCAGGGTAAAATCAAGTACTCTTAATTCTTACTCTAGATTTTGGATTTACATCAAAAGAACATCTAATTTCCAGCCCCCCTTAACGTGTAATAATCATGCTCACCTCTTGCCATGACATTTGCATAAAAATAGCAATTCCCTATTTTCAATAAAATTGATGCCAACTATGTTATCCCTAAATAGTAATGACTTCATAAAACAGCTAGTGGATTTAGGGCATTATCATTTCAAAGCACTGTCAAAAATACCAATAAAGTTTTTGTTTTAGTAGCATTAAGTTATTGCCTTCCAAAAGAACTGATGTTATGCATGATTACGGGAGTCTTCAGTATTAGATAACTCCATAAAACTCTTTCAATTTGGATTGAACACCAAAATAGAGAATGGGTAATAAAGAAAGGTAGTTGACTTTTTACAGTTTGGATACTAAGGAGAAATATATCAACTAAACTTTAGCCAAAATTTGTCCCATAATTTAAAATCTCTTCCTGTTAAATAAAATTTTTTCATGTAATTAATGATGGGCTTTCCTTAGGTCACATAAAAATCTCTCTCCATCTCCAACCAAAATATAAATCTTTTGAAATTCGTCATATAATAATTCTCATACATCAGAGGAGAACCATTCAGTTTAAAAAGATATGGTGGAAGTGGTCTAGGATAAATAATGATTCCTTCATCCAATTAGGGGTAATTTATATGCCAGGCATTTAGTTCTGAGTGCTTAGTTCATTTAGAGTGCAACCTTAATAGGGCTTATAGGTGTTTCTTTGACTTGGATCCATCCAGCATTCAGTGTGTTGCCTTAATGGTGTGTCTGCCTCTTTTCCATGATGTATTGAAAGAGAGACAAAGTAGTAGTAAAAAAGGAGTTAGAGATTCAGTAAAACTGAATTCACATCTTGCCTGTTGAAGTGAATTTTGGCTGTGTGATTTTGGGCATGTTACTTAACAGACCTGAGCTTCAGTTTCTTCATTGTAAGACATGATTTTAACCACTCTCATGCCATCTCTACTCTTATTTTAATTTAAAGCCTTTTTTTTTTAGTTAGTAATGATTAATATAATAAATTTCCAATTGGTCTGCATTTTCCATTCCTTGTCCTGGTGCTTATTTTGTTCAGTGTCCCTATGTTTTCTTACCAAAGCACGGTCTTCATCACACCTGTACCAGAAGTTCCTAAAATTCCTTGGTTTAAAATCTCACTGATGAAAGCTAAAGACTCCCTTCCCAGAAAGGCACACATGTACGCATTTCTTTCATGATTTGAGAATTGTTAAGCACTTGCCCCACCTAGGGAGGACAGCTATTACTCAGCTCTAGTAGTCTGTTTGCTTGCTGTTTGTGCTCATTGTCTCCTCATTGTTTGCCCTCACTGTCTGCTTGTTTTTGCTTGTTGTCTGCTTGTTGTTTTGGTTTGTTTGTTTCCTCATTGTCTGTTTGGTTTTTTTCTTTAGGAGGCACTGGGAACAAAACCTGAGACCTCCCATGTGGGAGGCAGGCACTCAACTGCTCGAGGAACATCTGCTCCTTAAATTCCAAGCTTTTAAATAGCAAACATAATTTTCTCATTTTTGCTGCTGCTTTTTTCCAATGATCACCCTATGCATTGTTATTTCTGTTTATTTATATAGTATTTAATATGTAATATTAAATTATTTAATTTATAATAAATTATACTAAATCTATTACATGTCTATACAAACAATAGAAGACTTTTAACAATGTGAAAAGTAATTAGAAAATATTGGATTCTGCATATGCATAGGACAATACCTCCATTGTGTTCCCATTATTATAAGCAATATCCTTCCCCTTCTTAAATTCTTTGCCTGAAATGTATGGTTACTCCCTCCTGGGCAGTGTTCAAATCACAGTGGAAGAATGCTAATCCTGACAGCTCAGTAAAACAACACTCTGGTGAGTTGAAATTGATCCATTCCTTTGGATACATTGTCAATTTTGACCAGCAGCTTGAATTTGGCTTCTCAAATATGAACCAGTTAGAAGGTCCTAGGACCAGTTCTTGGTGCCACCTAAAGAGAAGACAGGCAGACACAGAAGAACACACAGCGAATGGACACAGAGAGCAGACAAGGAGAGAGTGGGGGAAGAAATAAATAAATCTCAAAAAAAAAATTGGAAAATCTAAAAATAACCAAACCTAAGCCAGCCCTCTCTCTTTAAATGGAACACACATTTACACTGTACATAGACCTTGGCATTCTTGATTGTGTTGCCAACACTGAACCCAATTAAAAAAGACTTTTATCATTTTATACCCAATCCATTTTACTCATTTATGTTACTTGTAGGACATTTGTACGCACTTGAAATTGTTTTGTTGTTGTTGTTCTAAAGCATGTAATCATAGGGATAAGTTTTACTGAAAAGATAAAGATTAGTCAATGTTTACACAACTCCAAAGCAGCTTGTTATTATAATGTAGAAAAGTAACAGTTCATAAGCTGACCATTTATTTAATTTGCATTTACATTTCCTTGTCAATTAAGTCCAAGTAGTACTGGTATTGGGAGATAATTCTCCATGGGTCTCCTGTATTTCTTCATATCTTCTGCTCAAGGTACTGTTGCGTTTTATGCACAATCATCTCAGAAACATCTGTGTAAGGAATAGAGTTGGGGGATAGAGCTAGTGATGCCCTCCTGAAGGAAGGAAGTCATTCTTACTACCATTGGAAAAGATTCTGGTTTCCTAAATTCAGGATTTCTCCCTTAGAATGCTACCCACCGTGTGAGCAGACATCAATCTGGACCCTTGTGTCTTCTGCCGACATCCATGAAATTGCTACTGCCTAACTTGTTAGCTTGCAAATAGGGTAAAATCTCAGACCTTTCACAGATTGAATCTTGGCAATTAGTCTGGTCACTAATTTTCATGAATTAATTGAATCATTGGAGCTAACTCTAGTCTAAATCATGCCATATGATTTCGAAGGGCTCATCACCTCACTCATATTCACACAAGGAAAAATATTTAGGGCCATACAAACCTACAGAACTATTCAGAACATTCTAAGTGAATTGTTCAGGGTCAGGATAATATACTCTAGGTGATGTGCTTTAATGACTATGAACTCAAGTTTTCAATCAGACAGACCAGAAAATAAAGGTCCTCCCACTTATCAGTTGTGCAAACTTTGGAAAGTGCTTTACTTCCTTAAACCTCAGTTTCCCCATCGATGAAATGGAGTGATTCTTTTTCTCTTATAATGCTGTTGTAAGCATTAAATCTAATATTTCAAAAGTATATTAGTAGGAAGAACCAGCAAGATGGCGGTGGAGTAAGAAGCTCCTAGGTTCAGCTCCTGCTACAGGGCAGACAGTAAACACCCAGAGCTCTCTGGAGCTAGCTGAAGCACCTGTTTGGGGGCTCTAGGAGACCAGAAGAGCATCGTGCAATGTCCTTGGGGGAGTGGAAGGAGGAGACTGCCCATCTGCAGAGAAGACTCATAAGTAGAGGTTCCACGCTCCGCAGACTGGTGCCCATCCTCCACTGGAAGCACAAGCTGCCTCGGGAGCTGTCTTGCAGCTGGAATTGAAAGATCCACTTCCCCAAAACTGGGGAGAAAGAGATGGTTGAGCACCAGTTTCAGCTACTCATGAGTAAATTCAGCGGGCTACCATATAATCCTAAAGTTTGAGTCTGTCAAAATCAGAAAGAGGCTGGGAGCTGCCATCTTAACTCCATGCCTGGCATGAGGGGAAACGTGGTGGACTGAACATCCCAGCGCTGGTGGGGACCAGCTTCTTCCCACCCGGGTCAGATTGCAGGTTTAGCCTAGGACCCATTGCCACCTCTGGCAGGGAGGAAGCTGCAGGGACGTGCGCCAGCCTCTTTGGGAAATTACCGGCCAAGCCACAGAGGCGGGTGACTGTCCTACTCTGGCGGCATGAGCCACCCCAGGGGGTATTCTGTGGCTGGAATTGGAAGCTCTATTTCCCAGAAACAGGGTAGGAGGAGATGGTTGACTGCCAACTGTGGCTACTTACTAGTAGACTCAGCTGACTGAGACATAACCCTGGGAACAGCTGGGGTGTGAACCAGCCCAAGTCAGAGGGAGGCCAATAGCCCCCATTCTGACTCCACCACCAGCATAAGGGGAAACTGGGCTGAGTGAAACTCTCAGTGTCAGCAGGTACCAGTTTCTTTTACACAGATCAGCCTGCAGCCCTAGCCTAGGCTTCAGCCCTGCCTCTGGCAGGGAGGAGGCTGAGGAGCCCTGCACCAGCCTATACATGTAACTGCAGGTAACTTTGGCTGGCATGGACTGAAAATTAGCAGTCTACCAGCAACTGTGGTCATCTTGAACCCACACTGCAGATTGCTGCCCACACCTGCAGCTCCTTCCCTGCCCCAGGCATAGGAGAAAGGGATGTGAAGCTTCATTAATCTCTCTGGGCAACTACAGCCTAATCCTGCACTTGGATTATTCCACATAACTTTGACTCTGTACCTACCCCTGGCAAAGGAGAAAGTTGGAAGAAGCTTCATTGGTCCCTGGTGCAATGAGGACAGCTTGAGCCCCCACAGGTTACAGCACCCACTACATGCTTGGCTCCTACTGCACAACCAGCAAGGGAGAAAGTATAGGAAACCCTAAACTAAAGAGAAAAACTGCACCCAGAGAAAAATACTCTAGTAAGCCAGATGCGAAGACACCAACAAAAAATTACAATCCACACCAAGAAACAGGAAGCTATGGCCCAGTTAAAGGAATAAGAAAAGCCTCCAGATGACATAAAGGACTTGAGACAACTAATCATAGATGTTCTATCAAATATCCTTAATAAATTCAATGAGATGGCTAAAGAGACTAAGGATGTTAAGAAGACACTGGATGAGCACAAAGAAGAATTTGAAAGCATACATAGGAAAACAGCAGGTCTTATGGGAATGAAAGATGCAATAAATGAAATTAAGAAAACATTGGAATCATATAATAGCAGATTTGAGGAAGCAGAAGAAAGGATTGGTGAGCTTGAAGAAATGGCCTCTGAAAGTGAACATACAAAAGAGTAGATGAAGAAAGGAATAGAAAAAAAGTGAACAGGGTCTCAGGGAACTATATGACAGCAAAAGGTATGCAAACATATGTGTCATGGTGTCCCAGAAGGAGATGAGAAGGGAAAAGTGGCAGAAGGAATATTTGAAGAAATAATAGTAGAAAATTTCCTAACCTATTTAACGACACAGATATCTCTGTCCATGAAGCACAATGTATTCCAATCTGAAAAAATCTGAATAGACCAACTCCAAGACACATACTCATCAGAATGTCAAATGCCAAAACAGGGAGAATTCTGAGAACAGCAAGAGAAAAACAATGCATAACATACAAGGGATATGCAATAAGATTAAGTGCTGATTTCTCACCAGAAACCATGGAGACAAGGAGACAGTAGTCTGATATATCAACATCTAGAAATGATGATTATATCAATAAAGGTAACTAAACATGTCAAAAGAGTGGTGAAAATAAAATATGACAGATAAAACTCAAATAGCCAGGAATAAACTTAACCAATGATTTAAAGCGCTTGTATTCAGAAAACTGCAACTCAGTGTTAAAACAAATTTAAAAAACCCTAAATCACTGGAAGCACATTCCATGCTCATGCATTGGAAGACTAAATATCATCAAGTTGTCAATTCTACTCAAATTGATATAAAGATTTAATGCAATCCCAATAAAAATTCCACCAGCATTAAAGGAAAAATGGAAAACAGGATCATTACATTTATTTGGAAGGGTAAAGAATCCTGAATAGCCAGAAACATCATAAAAAGGAAAAGTGAACCCTCTTCTCCAGACTTTAAATCATAATACCTACCTGTAGTGGTAAAAACAGGATGGTACTGGCCTAAAGACAGGCACAATAGACCAATGGATCCAAATTTATGGTTCAGAAACAGACCAGCTATGGTCAAGTGATTTTTGACTAGCCTGTCAAACTCACAAAGCTCAGGCAGAACAATTCATTCAATAAATGGTGCTGAAAGAATTGGAAAGCCATAGCTGAAAGAAGGAAAGAGGACACCTATCTCACTCCTTACCCAAAAATTAACTCAAAATGGATTAAAAAAAAACAACTAAAAATAAAAGCAAGACCCATAAGCCTTCTAGAAGAAATGATTGGAAAATATCTTCAAGACCTGGTGATAGGTGGTGGATTTTTAAAGGAGATAAGAGGAGGTCTGAGTGGACTACTGATGTTTAATGTATGTAGAAGTTTTAATTAGCTTTACTGTAAAAGTGTGGAAATGTATAGAGTGGATAGTAACACACAGTGAGTAACAGCTAGTTTATAAATGGGGATGTGCCTGAAAATGGTAGCCTAGTTATGTAAATGCCAATTGACAGAAAGCTAGAGAATAATCTAGGAACTGGATAGCACAGTAAACCAAGAGGTGGATGAGAATTGTGGTTGATGGTACAGATGCAAGAGTGTCCTTTGTTAGCCAGAACAAATGTATGTCCCTACTGAAGGGTGTTGGGAATGTGGAGAAGCATGGGAAAAATAGAACTGGAGTGACCTATGGATTGTGGTTAGTAGTAATAATATAATATTCTTGCATCTGTGCAAAGATGTACTTGTTGATACTGAGGCAGTATGGAAAATGTGAGCCAAATGTACACTATGGACATGGTAACAATCTGATGATATTATTGTATCTGTAGCAAATGACATGCCATATTGCGGTGTGTTGATGGAGGGGTGTTGTTTGGGAATTCTGCACATGTACATGATTGTTTTATAATTTTACAACTTCTGTCATAAAAAATGTATTTAAAAAATATAATAGGGTGGGGTGGGGGGAAAAAACACACCAAATGTAAGATAAGTACTATGATTAGTAGTAACACTTTGAAAATATTCTTTTATAATTTGTAACAAACATCTATACAAAGCAAGGTATTGGTGGAAGGTTGATGTATGGGACCCCTGTATGATGGTATGCATGTTTGCCTTGTAAATTCACAACTTTTACTATACATTAATTGTTTATGTATGTTTATATATAAATGATATAAAGATAATAATAATAGGATTGCTGGGGGAAAATACTTTGTTTACTAGTAATATTTTGACAATGCTTTTTAATCATTAGTTAAAAACGTTTAACAAGAAGGCAAGTTATTGGTGGTAGGGTGAGTTATGAGAGTCCTGTATGATGTTATATATGTTTATTTTGTAAGTTCACAACTATTATCACTTATTGCTTATGTATGAATGATATACTTTAATAAACTTTTTAAAAGTATATTGGCAGGAAATTTCATTGGAAAATTCATGTAGTAGGATAACTTATTGACAAAATATTTTTTGTTACTATAGACCCAAAAGGAAATGAGAGTGTTAAACTTTTTCCTTTTCCTTTATGCTCAGGCCTTTATTCCAGGATTCCAAATTTTCTGTATCTCTAGAAGGTATTTTTTAAATTATTTTAAATGGCACGGAGTAATTATCCTAACAGATCTATAAGCCCATGATGAGAGAATATATAATTCGGAATCAAAGCAGAAAGTATTGAGGGATCCATTCCAGATGTGCTGGATTTCCTGGTATTGATATTGTGAATGGAGAGGCATGAACTAGATCAAGGTCATGGCCTTGAGGCAGTTGAACATTGGAAGGGTATAAGCTTAGAGGTGACAATGAGGATTAGACTCTGTAATTTCGGCATCTCAGTGAAAGCCCATCTGGCAGGTTTGTCCTTGGGCAAATGCAGCACCAGTGGGGTAGCTTAGCCTTAAATGATCGATTGGGCATGGGCAAAAGCAGTTGCCAAAGTGACCAATGGGGAGTAAAGGTCAATGTCCTTCCAATTATCATGCACAGCACAAAGGAAAAGAAGGATTTTCCATGGTATTGAACTTCTAGCCAACTTTGGAAGTGGGGCTATTGAGTTTGATTTACTGTGATTTGGAAACATGTTAAACTTGTGTTTTCTTTATGAAGGTCATCATAGAATAATCTAAATCTCTTTAATAACATGCCTGGCAAATAAAATGAGCTCAATAAATTGGAGTCATTATTTTATTATTATTATTGTCGCCAACACAGGCCATTCTTTAAATTCTCAACTCAGTGACACTATTTTCTTTCTAAAATCCTGGACTTAAAAATGTTCTAAGAGATCATCAAGACCAACTTCTGTTTCAAGGTAGCAACTATTTTTACACCTTATCTGACAGATGGCTTTGTAGTCTCTGCTGGAATATGTTTAGTGACAGGGACTTTACAGTTTTTAGTTAAGTTTTCTTTATGAAATTCCTATTCTAGTCACCTGCTTTTTCTTTCAATTTAGAATGATTTTCATAAGAGAAAAACACTAAATTCCCAGATAAAGATAATTTTCATGGCTATACCTTGTTCTATATCTACAAAATATCTATGTAAGAAATAAAATATATAGCATGATTACATTTACTAACACATTAAATGATTTGTATATTGAATCCAATATGTAGGCTTATCTGTTCTCACTATTAATGTTATATACCAGGAACTTGGGATTCTCTCTAAATGTAATTTTGTAGGCAGTAAGGAAGCCCTAAAAAATTATGCAATAGAACAGAAGATCATTGTATCTCAGAGGTCATCTTTTTTTTTTGAGGTACCGAGGCTGGGGATTGAACCCAGGACCTCATAAGTGGGAAGGCAGCATTCAACCACTAAACTACATCAGCTCCCCTGAGTTGGTTTTTTCATTTGTTTGTTTGTTGTTTGTTTTGTTGTTAGGAGGTCCTGGGGACCATGAACCCAGGACCTCTTATGTGGGATGCAGGTGCTCAACCGGTAGAGCCACATCTGCTTCCCTTAGAGTTCATCTTTGATGTTTATACAAGTTTATACAAATCTCAACAATAATTGAGGGTAGGTAAACAGTAATACAAGAGAAGGAAGTCAAAAGAGGAAGAAAAGCATCTAATTCAAAGCTTCTAAATTAGTTCCCCAAAAGTGTTCTTGAATCTAATTCAAACTGAACTGGGTTCAAGACTCTCATGAAAACACACAGGCATGTTAACAAAGTAACATGGAGTACAAAGGCCAATCTCCTAGAGATCTTGGTGACAGATCCTCTCTACCCTATGAATAAGTGGTGAAATAAACCATGTTTAAAACTGATGGAAACAGAAATAATTTGAATTACACTAACCTAATTCACACAGGCTCTGCTGAAACTTGGGAAGTCATTCTATTGGAGAACATCTTAAATTTTAGGCAGCACATTTTCTGTACAATGGACCTGGGTTATTAAAAGTGCTAACTAATCTTATCAACCAGCTATTGTTAGCTAAACTTTAAAATCCTTTATGGTATTTTCCCACAGAAAATTTTCAAGCAATTCAACTAAATTTATTTTAATTCACAACCATTTTTGTCACTGAGGCATTATGGGGAATGCAAAGATGAATAAAATTTGGGCTCCCTGTGCTTTCAAGGAGCTTTATTAAGGTAGAATGGCTTCAGATACAGACACAAAATACCTCCACTAGAAGGCAGAATGTGGTAATAAAGACCATTAGGTAAGAAACTATAGGCTACTCCAGGGTAAAGCCTTGGTCTCATCCACCACTGTATTTATTTCCTGTTACAAGAATAAGGTCCAACAGATCTGTTGAATGAATAATTAAAAGACTAGAGAAAAGAAAGATGGATCAATGCTGAGCAGAAAATGAGAAACAGAGGACATGTCTCTTGGTATACCTGAGAGGGTAATCATAAAGAAGGGATTTGAGGTGCTTTTTCAGACTTGGGAAGATTTTGGCAGGCAGTTATTGAGGGTAAGGATATTAAAGAAACAATTCAGAATAAGCAAATTCATAAATATGGCAAAGAACAAAGTTAAATTCCATAAAGAGCAGAGAGCATCTTTGCAAATTTTTAAGTTTAGCTAGAAAGGTACATCTGGGAGCCAGGGTGGAAGGATTTGACCTGGCAGAGGATCCAAGTGGTAAACATTCATTTTGTTCTTGTCTTTATTTTTATCCAACCAGCATCCATTGAACTTATCTGATAACTGCTCTCTGACATATTTGAGAATACTATCCCTTTTCTACATTTGCTTCACTTTTTGAAGTTTAGCTTATGTTCAGTATAAAGTCATAAGAAAATGAACTTTTAAACATGTACAAATATGTAATTACTAGCCAAATCAAGATTTCTAGAACCTTAAAACACTTCCATGTGCCTTCATCCAACATTTCATAAAAGGAGATTATTCTGACCTTAATCATCATCTATTAGTTTTGCCTATTTTAAAAGATCATAAAAAAATCATATAATCACAGCTTAACTTCCGTAGCTCAACATTATGTCTATGAATTTCATCCATATATTACATGTAACCATAGTTCATTCTTTTTAAATTGTTGTGTAGTATTCCATTGTATAAATACAATTTATTTATCCATTCCACAGTTGGTAAATATTTTGGTTGTTTTCATCTTGATAAAATCAGAGAACTATGGATTATTGTTGGGCATAAAAGCTCCATATGTAGAGTAACCGTATGTTCCATATTTCCTGTTCCCACTCTACACCTATATTTCTGCCATAATTATAATAGTGCCTCTTCTGCTCTTAAAAGTGTCCTAGCTTGCATGATAGATCATATGGTAACCCTACTTATAGAGAGTTGAATATCAGATGATACAGATAACAAGTATATTTTTTTTCTGAAATGAAACACCAAGTATAGCCACCACTTACTCTCATAGTAGTTGACTGGGTCTATATAATAGAAATTAATTAGAAGAGCTTACAAGAATTCCATGCACCAGGTAGTAATGTTAAGTAATACATTATTACAATGGCAGTGATTTATTGGAGAATAAGTTTAGAACTCCATTATATAGATTTCTTAAATTAACTTCATTTTAGGATAGTGTGAGGATAATCAAAATTACAGTTAGAGCTACAGAACAATTTCTTTTCCAAAACACTGTTTTGAGGAGCTTTGTGAGAGGACTGAATGTTAAATTTCATCTCTCTGAGGCCTATACATATCACATACACCTACCACAAAGCCAAAAGAACAGAATCCACATCAGGACATTTTACTGAAACTATTACCAACATCACCTGTTAATCTTTTTTCCTGCCCTTATAAAACTCTATTTATTTTGAGACATCTTATGACTGGACTTCATTGGGTCATTTTTCTTTTATTCAGTGCATAATTAATACTGTTTTAAATTATTGATTATGTTATTTATTTGATATGCCCAGGACTTTTAAATAAAAAGATTTTTCCCAAATTTACTTCCATCTCCATCTCTCCTCTAGGCACTAATTTAATAAATGATTTCCATATGCATTATGCATTTCATTCATCACCAATGAACTGTGCATTGAAATACCTGTTTCTAATTTCTTCTTGAATATATTATATATTCTAGAACCCAAACGTAAGTGTTGATTTTTACTGTTATATAGAAGTATCACAGATGTAATTTGTTTCCATTAAAACTGTGTTGCTAAGGATTACTTTTCAATCAGTTTGTTAAATTCAGCCCATATACACTAGAAAGAATGAAAAATTGGCAAATGGTAAGATCTTGATGGTCTTATTTAACAAGGTGTTAGTGTGGATTCATAGTAAAGGTATTAAATGGATTTGGGACCTCAAAGGGGTGTTTGAAGAGACCATAGATAAAAGCAGGAAGATTCACTAGACAGAAAATTATGAATGATGTCTACTTAACTGCCTCCCTGTGAAAGGAAAGTGAATTTAGAAATGCCTTTTAAACCAGCAATGGAGAAGAAAAGATGCTTTACTAATTCAAATAACATATTATTGAAAAAGTAGCTCACTGGATATGCAGAAGTTAGGTAGGGAAGGCATTGGCAACATTTACAAAAATAATAACAACGAAAGTTCTGCTTTCTTCTTGTTAGTGAGATTGTCTCTTGAAATGATATATACTCTAAATGAAGAATTTACCTTTACTATCATTATGGTATAATACAATATTTACTGGGAAGCAAATTTGGCTCAATGGATAGAGCATTCTCCAACCACATGGGAGGTCCAAGGTTCAAACCCAGGGCCTCCTGACCCCTGGGGTGAGCTGGCCCACATGCAGTGCTGATGTGCACAAGGAGTGCGGCGCCATACAGGGGTGTTCCCCACGTAGGGGAGCCCCACATGTAAGGAGGTGCCCTGTAAGGAGAACAGCCCAGTGAGACAAAAGTGCAGCCTGCCCCAGAGTGGGGCTGTGGGGCTGCACACATGGAGAGCTGATGCAGCAAGATGACACAAAAACAAAACAAAACAACACATAGATTCCTGGTGCCACTGACAACAATACAAGCAGACACATAAGAACACACAGCGAATGGACACAGAGAGCAGACAATTGGGGTGAAAGAGAGAAATAAATAAAAAAGAAATAAATCTTTAATATATATATATATTACTGATAAAAACAGATAATATCTCATATTTGTTTATACATTTACCAGAAAAAGTTCTTTTGTGGTCCTTTGAAATTCTTTATTATTTTTTGTTGTTGCTGCTGTTGCTCTTTGCCATCTTGCAATAAAAAGCTAACAGGATCTCAGGCTTTATAGAAGCCAAATATACAATTTGGTTTTTGTTACATTTCAATGCATCTAGACATAAAGTGAGCCTATACAGCATAAACAATGTGCTTCTGTTCTGCATTGACTTTCATTGAATTCATTTTGCCCGTCAGTCCTTTAAATTAAATCCAATTGATCAAGTTTCCAACAAAGGATCATGGAAATAAATTTTAGCCTGAAACTCTTCAGGAAATGTTTGTAATTTCATTACTAAATGCTGATATTTTATAGGGTACATTGGTGTCTTTCACCGAATATAAATTTGTAGACCCAGTATCTGCTTATCTTTAATCAATAACATTTCTAAACTTGTTAATGGCACTAAAAAGGCTGAGATGGCTTTCATGGGGAATTACTTGATACAAGATAACTAAACCAAACTCTCTCTGTCTTGAAAACATAAAAACACCGTGGACAGTCTTCCTCCACGAATTCTTGACTTCAGCCATTCACACATGTTTTGGGCACCCATCGTCCCCTTCTCCCATGAATCCTTGGACAAGATTCCATGCATTCCTGAGGTTAATGCACCTCATTAGTTAGAATCTTCTCTACTTGTGACCAACCTGGATTTTCTCAAAGAAGAATAGCTTTTCTTCTACCCAAAGTATCAGGAAAACATGCTGAGAAAATTATACACTTACAGGAAAACATATTTAATGATAAACAACATCAAGAACTACAGGAAATGGATCCTTCATACACTGTTGGTGGAAATGTAAAATGGTATAGCCACTTAGGAAAATAATCTGGCTGTTACTCAAAATATTAAACTCAGAGTTACCATATGACCAATCCTGCTCCTAGGTGTGGACCCAAGGATAATGAAAACATATATCCACACAAAAACTTGTAAGTGAATGTTCTTAGCTGCCTTAATTATAACAACCAAAAGGTATAAACAACCCAAATGTCCATCAACTGATGATATATAAAATGTGGTATATGCATACAATGGAATGTTATTTTACCATTAAAAAGAATGTACTTTTGATATTTGTTACAACATGGATAAACCTTAGAAACATTATGCTAAGAGAAAGAAGCCAGTCACAAAAGACCACATAGTGTATGATTCCATGACTCCATTTATGTGAAATGTTCAGTCTAGGCAAATCCATGCAGACAAAAAGTAGATTAGTGGTTGCCTAGGGCTGAGCTGGGGGTTGGGTGGCAGAAAGGGTGATGACTGCCAATGGGGTATGAGGTTTCTTTTGGGGATGATAAAAGTGTTCTAAAATTAGTTGTGGTGATGGATACACAAGTCTGTGAATGTGCTAGAAACCATTGAAGCACACACTTAAAATAAATTAATTGTATGGTATATGAATTACATCTCAATAAAACTGAGAGACAGGGGAGAGAAAGCCACAGAGCAAGATGCGGAAGCAATAAAACCTGGAAAAGGAGAGACCAGCAGATGTCACCACATGCCTTGCCATGTGATAGAGGAGTCCAGGATCACCAACAGCGGGACTTCAGGAAGAAGGCATCATTTTGATGATGCCTTGGTTTGGATGTTTTCAGGACCTCAGAACTGTAAGCTTGTAATCTAATAAATTCCCTTTGTAAAAGTCCACACATTTCACCGTATCTGCTAGAGTAGCTTAGCAAACTAGAACAAGTTACAATGTTTGAGTATGTGCTATGGAGCCAGAGAGACCTCAGGTCAAATGTCAGCTCTGTCAATTAATAGCTGGGTAACCCTGAACTGAACATTTAACTTCATTTAGCCAAAGACAGATCTGGCTCAGCTAATTCCTATCTATACAGCAAATACATTTGGACTGTTCAAAGTGTTTCTCTATTCTAGAATATTTGGGTCATTTATGATGCTTTTGACAAAGATTTTAGACTTAAACAATGAAAATGGACTTTTAGAAAGCCAAGTTTAACCCATTTCATTAAAATGTGTGTCTTTTAAAATTATAGTAACAGAAAGAATATATAACCATACCTATGGACACCATGGTAGGAAAAAATGAGCAGTTATAGCAGAACAAGATGCAGTGTCAAATTCATAAGTTGTATTTCTAATAATGGGTTTGTGTTCAGTGACATAATCAAAATATTCTATTTCTAACCTGACCGGTATAAATAAGGGAAATTGTGAATTGGTATTTCACAATTTCACAAGTGTGTTTGAGTTTAATAAACTTTATATTTTTTGTCAAGCACTTAATTTTAGAATCACAAAGAAACACACCAACAATCATTCCTCTTTAACGTGTTAATTGTTGAGCAGAGGTCAAGAGACATGCAACATGTGCTTTGGAGTTGGACAGACCTGATTCAAAACCCAGGTTGGCCTTTTATATGCCATGTGACTTTGACAAGTTACTTTATCTTGGTTAATCTCAGTGGCAGCAAATTGACTACCCAATATCCATTCTCCCTTTCGTCCTTATACACAAACCCCAATTAGTTTTTGGCATCAATGTGCCAACTTAATATTCAATTTTCCCTGGCTTGACGCTAGCCATTGAGATATATGAGGAAATTCTGAGAGGGGCTTCCAAGAAAGATTCTCATCTAGGAGCAGAATCACCAGGCAATCAATTTTAGCCCTTTCTCTTTTGCTTCCCCCTTTGTTTCTGGTGTAGACACAGTACCTGGACTAGAAGCAGCTATATTGTACATGAGGAAGCACACTATACAGTAAGATGGCAGAGGATTTCTTACATACCATGGAGCAAATGCACCATCCCTAGACATTAACCTCTGAACTTTTGATATATGGAAAAACTTAAAATCTCATTTGCTTAAGCCCCTTTTTTCTAGATTTTCTGTTGCTTTCCACAGAGCACATTCTAATAGTCTCCCGTTCTGATATTATGGCATCATACTTAATGTCATTTTCTTATCAAAATATTTGGCACATGGTAAATCCTAGGAAATGTTAATTACTAATGTTAGCAAGGATTCTATCAAAAGCCTTAAGAGGCATACTTGAGATCCCTAATGTCTGAGGCAAGACATGAGTTGGGGAGGGACATGAACCCAAATATAGAGCTATCAATTTTTGTAACTATTTACTTTTATAAAATCTGTTTGGCTTCTAGTTGCACCTTCACTCAGCTAGGGAAGGTTTCTATATTACACACTTAACCTTGGAGCTACTGCTGTTTTCCCATGGTTTTGAACACATCAATAATTAATTGATAACTTTTCTGTTACTGTGGGCAATTAATAGGAGCTACACAGCTTTTGTTATATCAATTTTCCTGTATCTGAGGAGCAAAAAATTGATTTCACAAACTTACTGGTGTGTATTGATCCAGTACCTATCCCTAGGTCATTTCTAGTTAATGCTTTTGTGCAGTCACTGAAAAAAGTCTCAGGACTGTCAAATGAAATGCAGTTCTGTGGAGTTTTATCTATTACACCACTTTGCAAGTATTTTTGGTATCAGTAATATACTTTCAAGCTTGGAAATCTAGATATTTTCTTTCCATATGTTTTCATTTCTGGAAGATAAAAATAGGAACCAGCTAAAAATTATCTTTCATTAAAATCTGAAATCTCAGAAGACACTTTGCAAAGGAATTTGAAGCCTGTGTGTGTGTTTTAAACAAAAGAATAGGATTTGTGTTTTAACCCTTTCTCTTAGATTTCATTAACTGGCTTGACAATATATCATACAACCATATCTCCAACACTTTATTTGTTAGGGGTGATCTCTTTCTTCCTCTTCCCCAGGAGCCCTTAGTTAGTCAAGGGTAACATTAAAAAAACAAAAAGAAAGGCATGATGAGACTTCTATAATAATAAGCCTTACAAGCAAACCTAAATATTTCTTTACTGAAATAATTCCCTGTCAACCAATATGTATAAATTATCAGTTCTGTGTTGGGCACATTCTAGGTCCTGGAGATAATGCAGTGAGCAAAATGGTCAAGACCCCTGTCCTCATAGAGATTATATTCAAAAGAAATAGAGGTGGTTGGAGAAGGGAAAGGTAAAATTAAAAACAAGTGAATAAACAGTGTCATTTCAGACAGTGTTGATGCTGTGGGGAATATTCTAGTAATGGAATAGAGATTAGGTGGCTTGAATGGAAATTTGCTATCAAGATAGGATGGTCAGAAAGTTTTTTAAGAGATGACATTTAAGCTAAAATTTGAATGACAAGGAGGAAAAAGAGCTGTACACAAGGTGAAGAATATTCCAGAAAGAAAGGAAAGCTTGTGCAAAAGCCCTAAGGCAAGAAATAGCTTGGTTTGTTCAAGAAGCAAACTTTCAGAAAGTTAGTGGCTGAGTGGCTGGAGAGAGCAAGGGGCAAATGGTAGAGGGTGAAGTGAGAACAGAGGCCAGATTGTGAAAAATTTTGCTCTTATAGACCATGGTAAAAATATTGGATCTTACATTCTGTGACTTGAGTAGCCACTGCAGGGCTTTAAGCATGGGAATGATTGGATCCAGTTCCTATATTGTTTCTTCAATCCCACTTTCCCTAACTAATTCTACATTTCATAGGAAGTAAAATATATATTTTTTTAATTACAAAGAATGTAAGTGTTTTCCCTCATACTTCAAAATTCAAAAGCTGCTGACTTGTTTTGCAAAGAATGGTTTTCAGCCAAGGATGAGTTTTGTCCTCCAGGGACACTTGACAATATCTGGAGCCATTTTTTATTATAACAATGAGGGTGTGATACTGGATCTAGTAGGCAGAAGCCAGAGATGCTACTAAATATCCTACAATGTGAAGCCTCATTCCCCCCACAATGCCCTGTCTGGCCCAAAATATCAATATTGCCAGGGTTTAGAAACTGTTCTGTAAAAGGAACACAAACAATAGAATTGGAAGGACACTTATGACACTTGATCTAAAATATAAGAAGTGGCTTTTGCTTGACTCGATGCTGGCCTCTTTACTCAAAAGATCCAGCAACTCGCTAATAAATAAATACATAAATGCATTTACATGAATAGACCAAAAACAAAGCAGTCAGATCTTGGCTATGAGCTTTCCAACCAGTGATCAGTGTAGCTGGAGGGAAGAGTTCAAGAAAGAAATACTAACCTGTGTGACTGCATTTCAAAGTCACCACAACTTTCAACCCATTGCTTATCAAAACAACTACATTCACTTTGATAGACAGCCAGGAAATTGTTTTCCAAACTCTTCCCTGGGATGAAAATCTACAGCTTCTCCAACACCCCTCAATGTAGATCTTATTTGCAGCAATGTCCCCCTGAAAACTGCTATCTCCTTGATGAGTAGGCAAATGCTCAAACATATGGCTTCAATAAAGTAGTGGTCATGCTATGTATATTTTCACTTTAGGGCAACCAACTTTCTTAGTGTGGAATTTACTCTCCAGTTGAATTTTACTATCATTTCATCCAGAGGAAAATTCCTGAAGATGTGATAGTATTATATTTCAGCCATTGTAGCTTTATTCTTTGTAATTAATGATACAATTGCTGTGTACATCTCATTTTTGATGCAGTGCAAGAGAGAATTGGCAGTTGGAAGAGTTTACGGAATGTGTTAGTTTGTGTTGCTTAATACCACATTAAGGAATCTTCCATGCCTCTGAGGCAGTTCTGTTTGCTATATTTCAATGAGACTGTAAGTTACTTTGACAGGGAAAACAGGAAAAAGAAGTCTATACTTATAAATATAAATAAGAACCCAGAAAAAAAGAAACAATTTAAAATATTCCATAACCTATATGATTGAGGATACTGATCTGCAGAAGCATATAACTCAGACATAAGGCTATGTTCTTTTCCTCTTATATCTTTATGAACATAATCAAGACTTTGATACAGCCTTTGCTAGCCAAAATTATAACCTTGCTAATGTTTATGAATATATATAACTCATTTCTAATTTAAGCATTTACATCTCCCTAAAAATAAATTCCCTGTAATTCTGCTCAAATTAAATATTTTTTAAAAGTCTACCAGAGCCTGTCTCCTCTGTAAGAATAACAAAATACGGTTATTTCATAGATATGTAAGATTGTTCTAGTGTAAAATAGTCATAAAATTGATGGTAAGATATTACTATGTTCTTCAACATACTAAGTATATAGGAGAGATAAGAAAGGAAAAGGTTGCTCAAGATGGAGATTTGTTATTGAATTGAAATAATAGAAGATTAAGGAAAGGATTTTCATTCAAAGGGAAACATAATGTTCCACTTTCCTGATGAGTTGTTGCAGTGTTAAAGTTAATCAGTTCTGCTTGGTGAGTGCTCCAATGCTAAACTCCTAGAATGAGGTTGGGCCTTAATCCTATTCTTAGAGTCTTTATGGAGGAGAAGAAGCTGGAAGTCAACTGAGCCCAAAAAAGAAAGGAGAGGACATCACCGTATGATGGGAAAGCCAAGGAACCCAAAGACTGATGGCCATGCAGAACCTACAGATCCTGGGAGAAAGCCAGCAAGTCTCTGAAACCATGAGCTAAAACATTCCTGTTGGTAAGCCACACCATGTGTGGTATTGTCCTAGAGCTGGCAAAGTAAGACTGATCCAACATATATTTCTTAAATAATCTCTTCTATTTTAAAAGTAAAAAAAACCTGGGTGCATTACCAAACCATTAATCATTACAGGAAGAAGCCCCAAAATCCATTCGTAAAGTGGAATATATTTACAGTTAAGATATAGATAAGGTATCTATCTATCTATAATCATCTTAATTCCAAATTATTCAAAGAATTAAGGGAAAAGTATGAATTGGAATATATCACTGGCACCTCACACCAGCATTAAATTTATAATCAGTGCCTTTCCACAGTGTGGAAAATGTAGTGGTGTTTATTATTTCTTTAATGCATCCTAAGAAAACAGCTGATAAAATACTGAACAACACAAATGAGTGCCCATCTAATGTTTGGTTTCCTGGTGTTCTCAAGGTGACAGTAGAGAGGAAATAGTTCTTTTATCCGTAAGAACTCCATATCCTGTCAACTAAAATGACATCATTTTAATAACTATTTACTCCATCAGTGAACATGAGGTTGAATCAAGTTATCGACATGTACTTACATAATATAGGTTCTTATTTTGTATATTGTTAGTGAGGCAAATAAATAAATTACTGTTATGTAGCTATGATACATGAACACTCTTATGTTGCTAATATGAATTAATAGAATAAAATTGAGTCCCTTGTTCCTGTAATCTTTATTTGCCCCTAAGATATAAAACATGCTATACCATCTTAGAAAGATAAGATGCAATAAAGGGCCAAATCATTACACTCTTTCTCCAGATATCTGCCACCAAGTTACCCTTATATGATGATAGAAACAAAAAATAAAAACATGGGTGAAAGCATTCCTGAAAAACTGCAAAAGAGTTAAGAACTAAAATCTTTCTCATTATTCCTGTTCCCAGGGAATGGAAACACCACCACTGTGGCGTGTTTCAGCAAGACTCAAGGTGAGGGGCAAAAACAATCCTAAACCCGCAACTCCATCTCAGAATCTCTTGATCATTTAGCATCCCTCTGAACAAATATCACTTATCTGATTTCTTTCCACTTTACCTGCTAGTCCCTTTGAAGAGCTGCATTTGACATTCAGTAACAAATCACATCCTTTAAGGCTCTTAAGTCACTTACCACCTACTGATGTCTTGAGGTTTAAGTCTTGTGCAAGACTATCACTCTCTTCCAAGCCAAAAATGTGCTTTCTAGAAATCTGCACAACTTTCCCCAAACGTCAAGTCCCTGGGCAATTGGTCTTCTTGAGGGAGGACTTTAAAAATGGCACCCCCCCCCCAAAAAATAGCTGTTTTCCTGCATCACACAAAAGAACTCAGAATAAGGTATTACTAAAAAACTTCACTGGAGTTTTCCTCATAGTGAGAAAATGCACATTAAAATATACTGAATGCTAATTGTTTTTCCTTATAGAAAATGAATTTAAATTAATTAAAATGACAGATTCCTAACACTATTTCTACACTTGATCTTAGCCAAAAGGCCAAGAAACAATTAACTAGTCCTATTTCTAGATATCAGTGTGAAATAAAAATCAAGGCAAATGCCCAATTCTAGAAAATAGAAATAAGCTAGGTATCTCTTTTTGTATGTGTGGTGATGGACATCAAGGAAATTGTATAAATGTGTTTACACTTCTTCCTCAAATTGCCTTTTGGAATATATGAACAAAAGTCAGTGGTGTATAAATAAACCTCTAGTTTTTGTGTGTTTTGTTTTAACTAATGTTCCTCTTAGTCTTCCTACCACGTGGGCCAACTAAACTGGTGTCTAAACAATTTCACATCAAATTAACCAATCAGTCCAGCTATTCCAGAGAGCTTGTAGGATTTTGTGGGTTTAAAAAATGAACACATTGAATATTACAGGATGAAAGAGGGATCCACAGTGAAACAATTATGTCTGTAGATATATAACAGGAGTTTCTGCCAGGAGCTCTGGTGGTCCCACTCTGAGTAGGCAAGTTAAGAAAAGACTTGTATGATGGAGACATCTCAGTTCTGCATCTGCCTCACATTTACCACCCAGCTTGGTCATCTGTTACAACTTTCCCAAGCCAATCTCTTTCTTATTTGTATGTGGAATAGAGGCATTCCCTAAGGAAATACACAAGAATGAGGTGTTTTATGGGTGTAGTCAGGATGTAACAAATAACTTACAGCAACCTTCTGAAATGTAGAGGTTTTGCATTTTCTAAGTCCATTTACTAGACTTCTGTTATACTCTGGAGACCTAACCAAGACCCTAAATGTTTCATCATGTCTGGAAAACTCTAAAAGATGAACTTTTTATGAAGGAATAAGTTTCTCTGGACATATCTGTTACTTCCAGGAAACCATAACTATGATGGTTATTAAATGTAGTGGGCTAGTAGAAATGTCCTAGTGTTTCAGCTTCCATTAAAATAAATAAAAGGATGCCAAGGGTTATAGATGACCCTCTTTAGTTTCAAGGGTAAACCACTGTCACCTTTTGCCTGGTATGTTTTTTGTCATGCCTCAATATTTAGCAAGAATTATATAGAATAGAGGTCATTTTTAAAAAGAACTGCTATAGCCCAAATGAAAAATTTCAAATATATTTAATAGTAGGCACATTTAACTACAGTTAAATAATGAAAGGTAATGTAATAATATCCTAGCTCATTCCTTATCTCTGTGAAAACTTCACTCTTTTATTATTAAATTAATTCTCTTAATGCTCAGGACATTTCACCCCTATTCAAAATTCTTTAGTCCCTCCTTAGTAGGCACTGGGTGAAGTCCAATCTTCTCATCATGGAACCCAAGATATGGTAAGCTGCCCTCTCCTGACATCTCTAAATTTAACTCCTCTACATGGGCTAAATCTTCTCAGTCAAATTCTTCAAGTCATTGTTGCTAGAACAAAATGTCAACATTCCCTTAGGAGTTTGTTCACACCATTCTTTCTACCTGTTCACTCCTCTCTGCATGTACAAGTGACACTTTCCTGCAAGACTTCCACAGATGGTGCCAGAGTATGGTGATGGTGAAGTATCACTTTCTCAATAATTATAGCTATTCTTATTAGCTACCAGACACTGTACTTGGAAAATCCTCACTATAGGAGAATTCCCAGCTTTGGTATTAAGAAATCAAATTTGAAAAATCACTTCAAATTCTTACACATTTCATTCACGCAGTCCACATATATTTATCAAGTGTCTATTCTGCCTAGAAATCTTGGCCAATAGTTTCAGACATGTTTTAAAGCATGTTAAGTATGATTTAAGAGATATAAAATATAGACATTAGTGACACAATATTATTCTCTAATCCACAAATTTTATTTAAATTTTACCAATGTCAAAGTGATGATTTTTATAGCAACAGAAAATCCAAAAGAATGCTTGGCATTCAGTTCTCAGGTTACTTTAATCTTTAATTTGGCTGAGTTTTGTCTTTTATGACCTTGACATTTTAAAAGGTGTAGTCCAGTTATCTTGCAGAATGTCTCTCAATTTGGATTTGCATGATGTTTCCTTATCATTAGATTCAGATTGTGCATTTTTGGCAGGAGCATCTCAGATGTGATGAAATGATGCTGATTTATTCCCAATGCATCCTATCAGGAGGTACATGGTATTGGCTATTCCCGTGATTTTCATGTGGAAGAATATAGTGTGATTCTGGAAGTCCTTCTACCTGAGTTTACATCCCAACTCAGTGTCTTTGCATGTGTGTGTGAAACTTTATTTACAAAATCAAAGGGTGAGTTGGATTTTGCCCATGGACTTTTGGTTATGCTAGGAGAACCCTCTGGGTCCTGGGCTTCTAGGTTCTTGAATTATGTCACATGAAAGAATTTAAAGACAGCCATAGAGTAGTAAAGGGAGTAAAGAGTTTATTAAGAAACAAGAAAAGAACGGATTTTCCTAGATATGGACTGCAGCGTGCTGCAGGGTGAGTCATGCAGGCAGAAGGCTCACGTTAGGCCTTTTAGAACCTTGACTCTTCCCCCTTCCAAATGTTGGAAAAAGCTCCAACCTTTTGCTCTTCTGATTGGTTGCCTTATGATCCCCACATTTAGCTCTCAGAGGCCCAATGAGGAGGCCTCTTTGGGGTTATCTGGGGCATCTCCTTGACCCCAGAAAGAGTTCAAAGTAGAATCTTGTAGCCAGGTCTTGGGAAATCTTTCAAGCAGCCTTGCCCTCAGGAGGTTTCTGGGTGAAGTCTCACAGCCATGTTGTTCATCTGCCATGTTGTCTGCCAGGTCTTCAGCTGTGACCCAAATCTTCCCTTTCCCTGCACTAGCCTGCCCCAGTTATCCACTCCTAGTCCAGACAATAGAGCACAAGAATGGTAAGGAGAAAATCCATCTTAACAAAGGATGCCACATTATAAATATTTAGCAACTGTCTTTTTAAAAATGCAGGTCCTTTCCTATTTTTTACAGTTTGAAAAATGTTTTTTCTTTATTAGAGAAGTTGTGGGTTTACAAAACAATGTGGTACAGGATTCCCATATACCACCCTACCACCACACCACTTGCATTGCTGTGGAATAATTGTTACAATTAATGTAACATTGGTAACAATTCTGCTTCATACTAAGTGTAAGCAGATTATTAGGAATATAATTAACCTCCCTGTGCCTCAGGTTTCTCATTCATAAAATGTAACCCTGTCCTCCAGGGTTGCTCTGAGGATTAAAACTGTGCCTGTCCCATAGGAAACACTACATGTCATCATCATCAACTGATGTTTTTAAATATCATCATAAAATACCTCTCTGGTTTTAAACTTTCCTACATTCCAAAAATATTTCCAGCAGCTGGACATATAATGGTGGCTAGTATAAAATAAAATTCTCAAAATTAACATTAATGCCTATCTGAACACTTTACATAGCTCATGTCTACAGTTCCCCCCACTCATCCCATCGTCCTCATCTCAGATAACAGCCA
Organism: Dasypus novemcinctus; assembly: GCF_030445035.2. Taxonomy (NCBI): domain Eukaryota; kingdom Metazoa; phylum Chordata; class Mammalia; order Cingulata; family Dasypodidae; genus Dasypus; species Dasypus novemcinctus. Next base: position 11,424,262 of record NC_080702.1, on the reverse strand, counting down.
GAAGGCTGTTGTTCTATTTCCAGGGTGCTTAAAGCAAATACCGTGAAATTGGTCAGGTTAAACAATGGGAATTTATTTGCTTATGTTTCATTTATGTGTTTAGTTTGGTTTTTTTTTTAAATAGAAAAATTGTGCGTTAATAGAAAAATCAGGTGTAAATACAGGATTCCCATATATCACCCTACCATCAATACTTTGCATTGGTTTGGAATATTTGTTACAATTGATGATGGCACAGTTTTATAATTATACTATTAATTAAAGTCCGTGGTTTAACTTAGGGTTGCTTGTTTGTGCAGTGTATTTCCCTAGATTTTTAAAAATTTGTAATCTGTTACCATATATACAATCTAATGTTTCTCCTATTAAACATATTCAGACATATATTACAGTGCTGTTGTGTTCCCAGTGTTGTTCTATCATTATCACCATCCCTTTCCAAAATATTTCTATCCTTCCAAATAGGAACACAGTATATTTGAAGTAGTTCCCATTCCATATCCCCACCCCAATGCCTGGTAACCTATATTGTAGGTTCTGACTATGAGTTTGCCTATTCCAATTGTTTCAAATCAGTGAGATCACACAATATTTGTTATGTTTTTGTCTGGCTTATTTCACTCAACGAGATGTCTTCAGTGGCCATCCATGTTGCAGTATGTATCAGAATTGCTTTCCTTTTTAAGACTGAATAACATTCCATTGAATGTATATACATTTTATTTATCCATTCATTGGTTGATGGACACCTGGGTTGCTTCCATCTTTTGTAAATTGTGAATAATGCCACTATGAAGATCAGTGTGTAAATAGTTGTTTGAGTTCTTGTTTTCAATTCTTTTGGGGTATATACGTAGTAGTGGAATTGCCAGATCATATTTTAGTTTTATACTTAACTTTGTGAGGAACTGCCAAAATGTCTTCCACAGAAACTGTACAATTTTACATTGCCAGCAGCAACGAATGAGTGTTCCTATTTCTCTGCATCTTCTCTAATATTTGCTATTTTCCAGTTTTTCAATAACTGCTGTTCTAATGGGTATGAAATGGTATCTCATTGTGGGTTTTTTTTGTTTTGTTTTTATTTATTTCTCTCTCCTTCCCCTCCTCCCACCTGCCCAGTTGTCTGCTCTCTGTGTCCATTTGCTGTGTGTTCTTCTGTGATGGCTTCTATCCTTATCAGCAGCACCAGGAATCTGTGTTTCTTTTTGTTGCATCATTTGCTGTGTCAGGTCTTCGTGTGTGTGGCACCATTCTTGGGCAGGTTGCACTTTCTTTCACATTGGGTGGCTCTCCTTATGGGGCACACTCCTTGGGCATGGGCCTCCCTTATGTGGGGGACACCCCTGCATGGCATGGCACTTCTTGTGCACATCAGCACTGTGCATGGGCCAGCTCCACATGGGTCAAGCAGGCTGGGGGTTTAAACTGCAGACTTCCCATCTGGTAGGCGGATGCCCTATCCATTGGGCCAAGTCCACTTCCCTCATTGTGGTTTTGATTTGCATTTTCCTGATGTCTAATGATGTTGAGAATCTTTTCATATGCTTTCTGCCCATTTGTATATCTTCTTTGGAGAGATGTCTGTTCAGGCCTTTTGCCCATTTTGTAATTGGGTTGTCTTTTTGATAAGTAGAAGCATTTCTTTATATATGCTGCATATTAATCCCCTATCAGATATGTGGTTTCCAAACATTTTCTACTTTTGTATGGGTTGTCATTTTACTATCATGATAAATTCCTTTGAATAACAAAAGTTTTTAATTTTGATGAGGTCCTATTAATTTTTCTTTTAGGGCTTGTGTTTTGGGTATAAAGTCCAAGAAGCCATTGCCTAGCACAAGGTCCTAAAGATGCTTCTCCACAATTTTTTAAATTGGAGTTTAATAGTTTTCTCTTATATTTAGGTCTTAGATCAATTTTGAATTGATTTTTGTATATGATGTGAAGTAGGAGTCTTCCTTGCCTTTTTTTTTTTTAATGGAGAGCCAGTTCTCCCAGCATCATTTGTTAAAGAGACTATTCTTTCCCAATGGAGGAGTCTTTGCCACCTTGTCAAAAATCAGTTGGCCATAAACTGATTGAGGGTTGATTTCTCAGCTCTCACTCCTATTTCTTTTGTGTATATGTCTGCCCTTGTGCCAGTACCATGCTCTTTTGTTTACCAAGAGTTTGTAATAAGTTTTAAGATCAGGAAGTGTGAGTCCTCCAACTTCATTCTTTTTCAAGATGGCATTAGCTCTCTGGGGCCCATTAACTTTACATTTAAATTTGATGATTGGCTTTTCCATTTCTGCAAAGATTGTTGCTGGAATTTTGATGGGGATTGCATTGAATCTATAAATTGCTTTGGGTAGTATTGACATCTTAATGATATGTAATCTCCCAATCCATAAACACAGAATGCAGTGGCAGCCCCACCCCATCCAATCACTTGCCCAGCAGCCATCCTCTCCTCGAACCCTGGGATTAAGACTCCACAATCTCTAAGCACTTGGATGGCAGCCAAGCTCTCTGCAAATTCTTGAGCACAAGCTCCACCCTCTCAGAATACTGGTGGGGCGGCACTCATCCTGAACAATGGTGAAGAAAGCCCATCTTCTCCAAGAGCCAGGGAAGAATTATCCTTTCCACACACATGGGTGGGCCCATTCTCTTGGCCTGAGAAGTTGTCTTAGATCTAGACCTCAGCTTCCATGGTTCTGTCCCTTTTCTGTCCTTTGTAATCCAGGTTGGCAGTGGTTCTATTCACAGCGATCTCACAGAAAAACCTGGCACTTTCGCAGGTAGTACATGAGGTCCCAAACCAACAGATAAAATAACTTTCCATAGATCCTTTATGCATAATTGCACCCCCAATTTTGAGTTGCATGGAAATTGCTGATTAACTCCATTTTAAGTTAAATCATCCCCTGGAGAACTATTGTCTGGGGACTGGTTTTCCAGAAACTATGAATTTTTCAAACCATCAATTTACAGTTCCTTTGTGCCCAGGAGTTCAGTTCTCAGTTAATTTCTTTCCTCTTGCATTTTATTAGAAGCTGCCAGGAGAAACCAGTTGCACTGTCTACATTTAGCTTGGAAATCTTTCAGATTAATATCCTAGTTCATAGTCTTCAAGTTATGCTTTCCATCTGACATCAGAACTCAATTTTCCAAGTTCTATGCCACTTTAAAACAAGGATCACCTTGAGGATGCATGGTAATGTTTGGATATACTCATAGTGGAAACAATTAGAAACAACAGCTGGGGGGTACTGGGTTCCTGGCCGGGGGTGCTCTGTCGTGGTCCCTAGGGGAGCAGCAGCAGTCCCCCAGGTGCAATGATAAGGACCAGGAAGGAATGAGGGTCCAACAGTGAGCCCCTGATACTAATTACTATGCTTGTGAGCCTATAAGCCTGAAATAAGAACAAGGCCTAGAGCAGCACTGTGCCTGGGAGTTTCCTCCTGACAGCCTTCATGTTACTCAAATGTGGCCAGTCTTGAAGCCAAACTCAGCATGCAAATGCAATGCATTCCCCCCAGCATGGGACATGACACCCGGGGATGCACCTCCCTGGCACCGAGAGATCACTACCAAGTACCAGCTGATGGTGTAACTAGAAAATGACCTTGAATTAAAGGTTCAACGTGGACCAGCAGAATATCCCTGTCTACATATAATAACAGGAGTTTAAAATGCTGTTTGACCTAATGTAAGGGGAACTGGAAAGGAGAAATGAGTTTATATGGCTATTAGTCTGTAAAAAAGAGTCTGGAGGTTGTCAGATGGATTGCCCTTATGCACACCTGAGCAGAGTCTCAGAGACAGATAAAGTAGATACAACCCCAAGTATTGGTTCTTTTGAGGGCTAAAGAGACCCACAGGTTCTATGGTCATGGCAGATGGGGTTCACTGCCATGTCAGTTGGCTATTCTTTGGAGCTGGTGTTTCTGTGTGATGGAACTGGACTCAGATGGGATCTCTTTTCACAAGACTTTCATGCTACTTTACTGGAATTGTAGTTGGTGCTGTGGTTTAAGATATATCTAGGGGATTTGAATCTCTGGACTGACAATATGATAGCCACGCCCTGAACCTCAACAGACTTCAACTCCTACACTCTGATTTATTGGGCTTACCCCACTCAGCTAACATGGAGTTGAAGAATGTCAACCACCACACCATGGAGCCTAGAGTGCCTACAACTGAAAGCAGGAGGATTGCATCCAGTATCCATGTGGAATCTAAGTCCCCTCTTGACATAAATGTGCAATGGACACAAACAATCCAAGGTCCACAGAGAAAATGTGGCATTGGTGTGGGGAAAGTAGCCATGGTGGCTGCTGGGTGTGGGGAATGGGTGGAAAAGATGAGATGTGGAGGCGTTTTCGGGACTTGGAGTTGTCCTGGGTGGTGCTTCATGGGCAATTATGGGACAATGTAGATCCCCCCAGGGCCCACTGGATGGAACGTGGGAGAGTATGGGCTATGATGTGGACCATTGACCATGAGGTGCAGCGATTCCCAGAGATGTACTTACCAAATGCAATGGATGTGTCATGATGATGGGAGAGAGTGTTGCTGTGGGGGGAGTCAGGGGTGGGGGTGGTGGGGTTGAATGGGACTTCATATTTTTTGAATGTAATATTTTAAAAAAATGAATTAAAAAAAAAAAAAAAACAAGGATCACCTTTCCACCAGTTCCCAATAACACATTCATTATTTTCTTCAGAGTCCTCATGGGAAGTACTTTTAGCATATATGTTCTATATAACAGTTTTGTCAAAGCAATCAAGAACTTTTCTATCAAATGCCTTACAATTCGTCCAGTCTCTACCTATTATGCAATTCAAAACCCATTCCACACTTTTCTTTTCTCAATAGCAGCACCCCACTCCTGGTATCAACACTGTTTTGATTTCCTAGGCATTGTTAAACAATGATAATTGATTTACTCTGTTTTGAGGAGGAAAATTTCCAAATCAAGACACTATAGGAAACAGATGTGGCTCAACCAATTGGACTCCTTCTCATATAGCAGATCCAGACTTTGATGCCCAGGGCCTCCTGGTGAGGGCAAGATGGCCCACATGGCTAGCTGGCCCACACCAATTCTGGCCCATGTGGGAATGCTGCCCCACGCATGAGTGCCACCCTGTGTGGAATCCCACCCAGTGCAGGAAAGCCTCCCTGCACAGGAGTGCCAGCTGATGCAGAGAGGTGGTGCAGCAAGATGATGCAACAAGTGATGCAGAGGAGAGAAAATAAGAAGACATAGCAGAACAGGGAGTTGAGGTGGTACAAGAGAGTAATCACCTCTCTCCCATTTCAGAAAGTCCCAGGATCAGTTCCTGGAGCCAATTAATGAAAATACAAGCAGACACAGAAGAAAACACAGTGAATGGACACAGAGAGTAGACACTGGGAGGAATGGGGGTAGGGGGAGAAATAAATAATAAAATAAACAGCAACAACAAAAAGACACTATCAAAACAATGCTTCCTTCCTGAAGATCAGTTGCTGGCAATCCTTCATTATGTCATACAGCAAGGCATATGGCAGCAGTGCTGGTCTTTTCCTTCTTTTCCAGGATTCACTGATTTTAGCTTCTTGCTGCTATGGCTTTCTACATCTCTAAATTTCATTCTCTCATAGAGGACTCCAGTGGTACACTAAAGAGTCATCCTGATTTAGGTGGGTAGCACATGAACTGAAGTATTCTCATCCTAAGCTTCCATTTATAATGGGTTCACATCCCCAGGAATGGAGTAAATTTAAGGACATGTTTTTCTGGGGTACATACAGCTTTAAACACCACACCTCTCTACTTGGAATACTTCAAAGCCAACCTTATCCTTCAGAATAAAACCTTTAGGCTCTAGGTAGTATTCTCCCAGCTATCTCCACAATCTTGCATCTCTTCTTTCACTCATCATTCATCAGACTCTTACTGTTTCTCTTCCCAAGAGCTCTTGTCCAGCAGATATACAAATGGCTCATTCCCTCACCATCTTTCAGAGTTTTGCTGCAATCATATCAGATAGAACTTCTCCATCCTTCTATATTTTTCTTCTTAGACCTGATCACCAGTTGATATATCATATATTTATTTTTGTTCTCTCTCTTTTCCCTCCCACTCTCCACCCAATATCTCTGACTATAAATAACAGGAAAGCATAGGCTTTGTCTTATTCACTGCTCTATCTTTAGTGCCTGAAACACTGTCTAGCACAAAAGAGGAAATCAATTAATATTTTCTGAGTTAAAAAATGAGTACCTTCTTTACCTGGAATATTCTTTAAAGGTAAACTAGCTTTATCACAAGGATACAAATACATCATAGAAGTTAGTTATCCCTATTTAATAACCTAGAGATATCTTCTATAAGGCAGCCATTGCTGGTATAAGAAAATTTCATTTTCTTTTAGAATATATGTGTTATGGAAATCACCACCATTCTGAAAGAAAGATATTTATTTCTCAATATTCACCAAGGCAATAGCAAAGACTTTTGCTGAGCCTTTAAGAGATGACCAAGTTCAGAACTATACAAGAAATTACTGATTTGGGCATAAAGCTTTCTACTTACTTAGAAAATGGGTACATCTCTCAACTACTCAAGTAACTACTAGCAATTAATTCTGAGTTAAAATACACTAACACAGCTATCAGCTAATGAATAATATATACCTTGTGATTTATGCTCTGATTTCTAGCTGTTTATTCTGACAACCATCTCAAATTTGCTACCTAATCTCACTTTATAGATAAAGGAAAAACAAGTTTCTTTTCCATTTTCCTCCTCCCAGTTGCCCCTTTGTCTCATTTGATCTGATTTTTAGTTTTTTATTTCTGATAGGAAGTGGAATTTTCTGTATTCGATTTACAATGTGCTGTATCTTCATCAATTTTGTTTCAGTGATACTGAAATCTTAAAACTGATAACTGCAGCTGGTCAGAAAGTATTTCTATAATAATAAGGTAGCAATCTGTATGTTCACTTTTTATGGGAAGTTTCTTAATGAATTTTTAAAGCATGTATTTTTTTCCTATGCCAGGTCACTGATTCCAGAAGAAATTTCTTGGTTTGATAATTGCAGAAATGGTACAAGACATTAGGAGAGACTGTGATTTTCTTATTTTCTCTAAGAAAGCTCAATCACAGTTTGTTATAAGGCAAAATAATCACAAGCTGCCAGAGCAGGGTCCAGCAAACTCTAGCCCTTGATCAAATCCATCTTTGGGCTTGTTGTGGAGCAGTCATTTCATTTTAAAGGCTTGTAAAGAAAGAATATGCAACAGAGAGTATATGAGGCCTAAAATATTTATTACCATGCCATTTATTTTAAAAAGTTTGATGATATCTGTTCTGAAGTGTAGTCTGAAATTCAAACTCAGGATATCTTTTGCCAAGAAAAAGTGAAAATATCATTTCTATCACAAATACATATCTGGGAATATATACTAAATGCAGTGATGTACTGGAACTGGTTCATAATAGTAAGATCAGGCTGGCCATATCCAGGAATCAGCTATCAGTGGCAGTGTTTACACCATGAAAATTAGCAAATGCTACAAATAGTGCTTTGGGGAATTATTTATTTTTGTTTTGCTCATTTGTTTGAGATCCAGTTTATTAGTACACAATTGACAATTTCATCCCTATATGAATTATAAAGTAAAATTTCTATCATAGAATATTAGAGTTGAAATGATCTTACACAAACCTCTGTCTAATCCCAGTGAAGTGGTCCTTGGCCTTTCTCATCCACTTCATCTGACTGAAAGTTTGCTTCTTGAAAAGTAGCCCTTTCTATTAGGGATTTGTATAACAACCACCATCGACTTCCATTTCTGTAATATTGACTAAAAACCTTGCTACAAAATGCAGAGAAATTCTAGAAGAAGTACAGCAAGCATTCTTCTAAAAGCAAAACTTCCATGCCTTCCCCCTGATAAGGGACATGAGATGAGCCTTCCTGGCACCAAGGGAGTATTAACAAGCACCAATTAGTGATGCTTCTTGACCAAAAGGGGGAAATACTAAATACAAATTATTTCTTATAGCTAAGAGATTTCAAAGTGAATCAAGAGATATTTCCAGAGGTTGTGCTTATTCACCTCTCTGAAAGATCTCATTTCTGCCACAGTAAACAATGCCTCAAGCAGGAGTGCTCCAAAGGGCTCTAGAGACACCTGGACCCAATAAGTAAGGCAGACAAACCCAGGAAATTGGCACCCCATTGATAGATCTTACCTTGAAATATATGATAACCCATCTCCCCAAAGAATCAGAGTTAGATTCTTATAATTTCCCTACACTTGGTTCTTTTGCCCCTTTATTTGAACCTATAATTAGCACTACACCTATTAAATTTATGTCCCAGAGGCTTAAATCTTTGGTCTATTCATATGCCCAAATCTCAGCAGAGTTGCAGCTAAATACCTGTTCTCCAGTTCATTGAACTCACCCAGGACAACTAACAAGGAAATGAGGATGGACAGCTCCCATCCCAAAACCCGGAGTATCTACATCTACAAGCAAGACAGTTCCATCCATCTGCCCCATGGGATCTAAGCCCCCTCTCAATCAGAAGCAGAGTGGGCATCATTATCCCCAAATCCTCAAAATTGAGGAATGAACAAACATAAGGGGGGAATGCAACTATGGACCAAAGTAGACTTTTTATTATTCTAGAATTGGAAGAGCTTGTAACACTGATATAAAGGCAGTGGTCACCAGAGGTTCTGAGGGGAGGAAGAAGGAATAGGTATAAAATGTGGCATTTGAGGGGCATTGGGCTTGTTCTGCATTATACTGCAGTGACAGATACAGGCCATTATACATTTTGTCAAAATCTAAAAGTTGTATGTGTAATGTGTAAACCATAATGTAAACTAGAGAACATGGTCAGCAGCAACACTTCAATATTTGTTCATCAATTTTAACACTAATGAAAGATGTTGTTAATGGGGAAGGGGTGGGGTATATGGGAATCCCTGTATTTTTGATGTAACTTTTATATAATATAAAACTTCTTTAAAAATAAAGAAAAAAAAAGCAAAAAAAAAAGTGCAAAGCTATATGAATGCATTTGTCTCCCTCAAGGAATAAAAGCCACAAGAAAACTGGAAACCAGATGATCTAGTGAATGAGCTGAATCCATAGAAGCTGTATGGAGAGTTACTAGTCTCAAAATAAAAGGGCTTAGAATTTAAAATCATTGAAATACAGGAGAGGAGAGGGTGTTAACATTCAGGTTCACAGATGAAGGCAGTACATTTTGGTGATTAATAAATCAGTGAAAATCCTCTAAATGACCAATCATCCAACAAATGGTACAAGTTAATGAGAGGGAATGGTAAATTTCTAAGGTTGAATTCTGATTGGGAAAACAGTCTTCCCTGAGAAGTTACAGGCCTATGTTTCCAATTTGCTCGCTCTGGGTACTGCCAATCTGTAAAATGAACATAAAAGGGCCAGTGATAATCATTAAAGACATTTGGGAGACACAGATGCTAACCTCCTTTAAAGGATAAAGGTCTTGTAACAACAATCGTGCAAAACACAACGTTACTGAACACTAAAGCATATAACTTACCTGAGAGCTTGCTTCTTGCAGGGTAGTCCATATGGTCAGCAGACCTGACAAAAACAAAACATTTTAAATAAAACTGCAGGGGCATTTGAATCTTACTGGCCGTTGGATGGGGCTGCAGCCCGTTGGCGTGTCCCGTGGCGCGAGAATGGAAAAGTGCTACCCCGGGTCCTGGAACTTCTGCCAAAACCGCGTTGTAAAATGAATGAAAATTAATCTGGTGACACACAGAACCTCGTTGATGTCAAGTAGATTTTGGCAGAGAGGTAAAGAAGGAGTTTATGGTTTTCTATAGAAGACATCAGGAAGTAAGTGGAGAGGTTCTAAACTGAAAACCTGTCTTTGCCAGGAATCTGGTGCTTTAATTGAATATGTTGCACTCCGATGTAAAAAGTTATCATTTTCCATGTGGCCTTCAGAGAGAATGTATTTTCCAGATCACTGGCAATTTTGGGTCATTCGTTGGAACCATCAACCTGTTCAAATAATTACATCTAATTGTTATAGACAGTCCTTACCATGTGCCATTTGGAATTTATTGAGCCTAGTCCAACATACAGTATATTATGAAATCCTTGTAGTAAGAATGCTTGGTTTCACAGAAACGGTTTACAGTTTCAAGCAATAAACGCAGGAGTGTTTTTCTTCAGATGCATGTATGCAATGATAGTGATACATTTCAGAAAGAGATGTTGAGAATGGAATTCATATTCCTGAAAAAGATGTATCTTGGGAACTAGAGGAAAATGCTTATTGAGAGCTTTTGCAGCACCATGAGCCTTGTGATGTCCAAGGATGTCACTGTAAAGGGCAAGAATAGAATGGACCTGACAGCAAATGAGAAATAAAACACTGTCAATGTTGTGGTTCTAGTGGAACCCATTTAGACTGTTGCTCACTACAATCCTGGGAACAAAATTGGGAGTGTTTGGAATGTGGAAGGTATCATCTACAATTCAGGGGATTTCAAAAGAAGCCAAAAAGCACACTTAGCCTAATTCAAATAACATGGATATCACTGATTGTTTGTTAGAAGAGTCATCACTGAAATTACTCAGTCACCTGGAGCCCAGATCTAATGAGAACACCCCTGGAAGTCCCACTGGTTTGGAAAGGAGCAAGGAATCAACCTGTTAGAAGAAGGCAAGGCAGCAAATTTAGAAGAGTTTTTAAACTGTATTAATAGAGTTAGGATTCCCAATTAAAAGAAAAACTAAAAGATTATATATCAACAAAGCCAATATCTGGAATAGTGCCTTAGATAGATTCAGAAATCAAAGCTTTAATCCTGTATACTCAATTGAAATAGCCTATGTAAATGAAAATGATAAATTTGGCCAAGAGCATCCTGGATCAAAACAAGAGTTTTTGAGTCTTTCAATGCAGCATCTTGAAAGCTCATCATTATTTGAAGGGTCCTTGTCAAAGAACTTGTCCCTTAATGCCCAAGATAAATACTACAACAAATATGGCTGACTTTAACTCAGCAATAAATGAATGCTCTAACTACATACAGCTTATTGGATGTCTTAGACAATAAGTGATAAATATACGTTGGTAAAAGACATACTTTTCGACCATGTAGTTAAGAGAGCCCAAACACCTTTCAAAAGTTTTAAGCAGGGTCTGAAAACTCTACATTTTAGAGAAAATTCTGACTTCTCCAGAAGTATTTTGCAGCATCCTATCATAAACCTTATAATCTTTCTGTGAAAATTCTTAGTGATCTTTTTACAGTTTACCCGTTGTCTAACATACAACTTTGGGATTTTGGAACAGTTACTTACAAGCTATTGAAAATTGTAAATCTGCAACAACAATGAAAGATAATCTTATTTTTGCAACTGGTTGCAGTTCCATTCCACCTACTGAATTTAAACTCACTCCTTCAACTGAGTGCCTGCAGATGGATTTTCCTATTAGAAACAAGTGTAGTATCTCTTCCAATAACTAATACATTTAAAGAATTTCAAGAAAATATGGACGTTGCCATAAAAAAATACTTTAAAACTGGAAAAGGAAGAAAGTTCTCACTATGTGGGACATTAAAATGTTTCTTTGAACAAAGATTTTTCTTTTAAAGTTGCTATTGAGCCTTTCTTTTGTTTCAGAAATCTGTCCATCATCACTTTTGAACAAACTTGTCAGCTTCTGGGTCCAATAAAATTTATATGTACGTGAAGTAATGCTCTGGCCATTTAAGCTAAAAAAATTTTTTGTTGAAGTGTACTAATCAAAATTGGTGAATTTTTCATTGTCTTAATATACATGCTTCATAAATTTCAATAGAAATACTTACAGAATGACTGTAAAGAATTCTTGAAGCATAGTAGTATAATATATAAGGAAAAAAAGTTTTGCTATATTTGAAAATTGTTAGCTGGAAGATGCCACAATGATTTTTCTCTCTTTATGCAATTTTCAAATTATTTCTTATTTTCTTTAGCCTAAAGTATTTTGTAGAAAAGCTAAATGGATAATTCCTGTTATATAAATCAGAAGTGTATACTCTGGGCTGTATGTTTATGTGTGTTTTTCTAAAATGGCATGAAGTAGGTTGTTAAAAATGCTTGAGAATTATTGATTTGTATTAAAACAGAATCATACTGCAGTTAGATTATGCATAATGGGAAATATTATATGAAAAGGAAAATTGCACAATATTCTGAAAGCCACAGACATTCCATTGGCTTGAAAACACTTCAGAGGTGGATATAAAATGTATTTGAAAATATCTAAGAAAGTGTGTCTTTTTTTAAAGCCTTGACTTTTTTTTTTTTTTTTTAATATCCAACGTGTGGTATTAAACCGTAGTTATGACTGATCCCCAATCAGTTTAGGTATCTGAATGATCTCAGTAGATTGTCATATTGTAGGTTTGGCTATTTGACATTTATTTATTATCAGGAGGTTTGTATGATAGGTAACCTGGCACCATAGCACTAGTTATTTTCTCTGGCTTTGAAGGGTATCTGTTATTACATAAGCAATGTAGAAATAAAGTAAAAACAACAACAAATAGACAAAATGAAAAATCCACACTAATCTCACCATACAGAGATAACTACTGTGTTTGTGTATGTCCTTCTATAAATCCTTTAATAAAATATTTGTATTTCCTTTCTAAACTCTTTAAAAAACACCTGTCAGATAGATTTAAATATGAATAATTATATTAATAGGAAAAAGAAATTGAAGGTATAAGTTATAATAAAAAAGGCATAATCACAAAAGACCTGGGAAATTTTAAAAAGAATGAAGTTAGACTTCTGGAAAAAATAAATAAATAAATACATCCTCAGAAGACAGATTTAGTACATTTGAATATGTATGTGATGAAATTACCCAGGAATGAACACAGTTAAATAGAAGACAAGGAAGAAAAGTTAACAGACCTTGAAGATAGAATGAGAAGGTCTAACATATTAATTAAAGCATTGGAAGAAAAGAATCCAGAGAACAGAAAAACCTGATATCGAAGATTACTACTGAGAATTTCCCATAACTGATTAAAGATAAGGGTCCTTGACTAGGGAAACATATTTAATAAAATATAGAAAAAAATAAAAGCAAAATGTACACCTGACCACATTGAAATTAAACTGCTGAATAAAAAGGCAAAGAACATTTGGTAAAAATAGTCAAAGAGAAAGAAACTGACTAATTTTCTTAAAAAAGAAATTTTACCTTTACTAATATTTTAGTAGCAATAATGGAGTCCAGAATATATGGGAATAAAATTAATGTGCTAAAAGAAAATTGTTTATAATCACTATCCAGCTTAACTTTGATTCTGAAATAAGGAAAAAAAAACAATTTTAAATCAAGAACAAAAGACAGAAGATTTCCTCTAAGTAAGGATATACTTCATGGTAAAAGAAGTTAAATTCAGAAGGAAGAAATGTATTGCAAGAAGGAGTGGTGAGAAAGGAATGTACTGCATAGAGTGCTACATCTAAAGAAGGGTTGACTATATAAGACAATAATAAAAATGATTTCTAGTTGGAAGGGGCAGGGAGTAAAACTAAAATGTCAGAAATCAAATAACATAAAAAGCATTTTAGTCTTTGTATTCTTAGGAGAAAAGGATATAAATTGCTTTAGAATTCATGTCAAATATGTATGCTATCCTTTTTTAAATTTTAGAATTTTTTAAAATTGTAGAATGTACAACTTCCAAGCCAGGGATGCAAAAATAAAATAAAAACGATAAGGAAATCTTATCCAATCCAATACGATAAAGATAAACAGAATAATAGAATAAAAATTAATTTGCCCTAAAAGTTCCAGATGAAATATACATATATCTTCTTCAATATATTATGTAGGGCATAGTTGGGCCAAAATTCATAGAAAGGCAGGAACCTACAGAAATAAGAAGTTCACATTTGCATTTAAGGCATTAATTGAACCCAGGGAACTTAAGCTTAGATTTTATGGACTCAGAAGAATATCAGAGAACAGAGACAAAGACCAGGACACACTTCCAAGATGGGAATATGATAGGACACTCATTTATAAGCCTGTGACCCATACAGGGCTAGACATTTCAATGCAAGATAGATCAGAAAAAAGCTCTGCTCCCTTGCCTTCTCCTACCAACAGGGACCTGCAAGAAGACTGGCTGTTTCAAGTTCTGTCAGTATTAAGGGGGAAAAGTCCAACAATGTGAATGTACTTAATACTACTGAACTGTACACTTGAAAGTGGTTAAAATGGGAAATTTTGAGTTATGTATATGTCTCTACAAAAAAAGTTAAAAATTAAAAAATGTTTCTCTTTCAGAACTAATAACCACAAACAGCCTTCCCTTGAATAGTTCCTCAGATTTAATGGTCTAAATTTGGAGGTGCTACCAGTCATATAGCAGGAACTACTGGAAATATTCTCTGAAAGAACCCATGTTCATCCCAGGCTGAAAAGTATTCACAGTGTTAAAATTCCAAGAAATATGGGCTCACAGCAAACAATAAAAGATTCAGGTGAAAATAATGTACTATGAATAACAACCAACAGAAACAAGAGAGTAAAATCTGACCTATAAATTCCAATATTGGAACTGTCAAACACAATATAAAATAAGTATTTTTTAATATATAAATATTTTTTTAAAAACACTGAGGTAAAGTATAGTGACTAAGAGTATTTGAAAAACAAAGTAGAATGTTCTAGGAATGAATATTTTTATAACTGAAATATAATATATGATTATGATGTATAAATATATATCAAATTTAATATATAATTGAAGCAATAATAAGCTCAATAGGGTTAAAAGCAGTTTAGGTGCAGACATAGTACAGTTGAATAAATTAACAGCCTGAAAGATAGAACTGGAAATTATCCAGAAATGAAGTACCAAAAGAACAGAAAGATGGAAAATATTTTTCAAAGGAGTGTATTGAACATGGAGAAGAGAATGAGGATGTTCAAATACAGCTACTAGGGGTTCCAAATGAATAACTGAAAATTATTGGATCAGAGAAAATATTTTGATGAAATAATGGAGAAAGGTCCAGAAATGATTAAAGGTAGCAAACCACAGAATCCAAATTCCCAATTAATCCCAAACAGAATAAAAGAAAATATACTATCAAGTTAAAAAATGGTAGATCAAAAAAATGCAAGTGATATCTCAAACAAGGAGTTAAAATGTTTAAAATAGTCTAAGGTCTAATGTCCTCATATTCTTCAAGAGAAGCATAAGTTATTAAGTAACTTTAGAGTTGAAAAACTTAAAAACATTTGACTTTCTATGATAAACACTAAAATGTGGTTACATGAATAAAAAATATGAAAAATCTAATAGTTAATGGAGAAAGAAGAAACAGAAAAATCAAGACAAATAGAAATCATGAAATAAAAATAGCAGAAAGAATTATAAGAAATGTAGATGGACTAGGTGCACTTGTTAAATGTGAAAGATTACAAACTGGAATTAAGCAAATCCAGTTATGTACTTTATGATGACATTTAAGGCAACATAGGCTAAAAAACAAAAAGTTTGAGGGGAGGTAGAGAGGATCACTTCTTAATCAAAAGAGATTAAATACTCTGGGAAGAAAACAAAAGCAATTCTGAAATATAATGTACATAATGTTAGTCTCAAGAGTATGTACTGCAAAAATTGAAAGAATTATCAAACAGAATAAATTCACCTCCACAGTCAATTATTTTTACACCATCTTTCAGTAATTGTTAGATCAAGCAATCCAAAAAAAATCAGAAAGGATATAGAAAATTTGAATAGAATTGATGAACTTAAACTGACAGGCATATATGGAATACTGCGTCCAATAACTGTAGATAAATTTGATATAATCCAACCTCGGACTTAAGGATTCTTTTTTTTAATTTTATTAAGAGTCTTTGAAAGAGCAATGTTCATAATTTGCCATAAAAATGCTAAAACAAATGAACATTTTTTTCAGGCTCCCCTGATCTAATGTTCTATAAGGAGTATTATTGGTTGCAAATTATTAGTTTCCTATAACTGATTTACCAATTAGATTTTTTTTAATGGGCCTCATTAGGTTAAAAACAGGTGTCAACAGGGCTGTTATTTTATGGAGGCTCTAGGGGAATATCCATTTCCTTGCTCTTTCCAGTTTCTATAGACTGCCCACATTCCTTGGCTAGAGTCCCTGTAGCAGTTTGATATAGCTATGAATTCCAAAATTAGATATTGGATTTTGTTTGTAAACTGGTCTATACCTGGGCATGATTAAATTATGATTACTGCTTCTCTTGGGCCACATCAGTAGGGTGTTGATGGGTGGGGACTCACAAATAAAAGACATGGCAAAGGACAGAGATGGGGATTTTGATGTTGGATTTTGTGGTGTTGGAATTTTGATTTTGGAATTTGGAGCTGGAGCCCAGGAAGTGTACACACAGGAGATGAACACAGAGGAAAAGAGACAGCTCCTTACACATGGCAGAAGCCCGGGGCAGAGAGATGGAGCCATTTGCCTGATAGTCTACAGCTGGCCTTGTGGAATGAGCACAGCAACTAAGTCCAGAGAGATATGCAGCCCCATGAAGAGAGGAACCCTCACCCAGAGAGAAGCGAATCCCATGAAGAGAGGAACCTAAGCCCAAACCCTGGCAGACATTGGCAGCCATCTTACTCCAACATGTGGCAAAAGACTTTGGTAAGGGAAGTAACTTAAACTTTATGGCCTGGTAACTGTAAGCTTCTACCCCAAAATAAATACCCTTTATGAAAGCCAACCAATTTCTGGTATTTTGCATCAACACCCCTTTGGCTGACTAAAACAGTCCCCTTCCAACTTCAAAAACCAGCTCTAACTGATTAAGTCTTTCTCATATCCTAATACTCTCACACTGACCTTCTTGCTTCCCTCTTCCATCTCCAAGGGCCCTTGTTACATCCACTGTGTTCACCCAAATAACCTAGAATAATCTCCCTATCTTAAGGTTAATTAGCAGCCATATTTCTATTGGCTACCTTAATTCCTCTTTATCATGTAATCTAATATATCCACAAGTTCTAGGAATTAGAATATGGACATCTTTGGGAAGTCATTATTCTAGTTACCACATAAGGTATAAATATTTTTCAGCTTGAGTAGATAAAGTTAATGTGCTTTACAAAGCTTTATATATGTTTACAACTTTATTTATAATGCAGTGTAATATAAACTTATGAATGTGCCATAATTTCTTGTGCATTCTGGTTATTTCATGTTTTTTGATTGTATGAAATAGTGAAATGTAACTCCTATGGTTAATCATACACTTTTATTAAAATTCCCCTCCCTTGTGGCTTTTTTTTTTTTTGCATACTGTCTGCTCTCTGTGTACATTTGTTGTGCTTTCTTCTGTGTCTGTATTTATTTTTATTTATCCCCCCCTTGTGACTTGTTTGCTGTTTGCTCTCTGTATTCATTCACTGCACTCTCTTCTGCATTTTTGCTTGTCTCCCTTTTTGTTGCATCACCTTGCTGAGTTGGCTCTCTGCAGTGCTTGTGAGCTGGGTGGTACTCCACGGTGCCCAGGCCAGGGGCTCTCTGCAGCATGTGGGTGAGCCTGCCTTCCAGGAGGCCTTGGGATGTGAACCCAGGGCCTCCCATATGGTAGATGGGAGCCCAACTGATTGAGGTACAGCTGATTCCCATATCATACATTTTAGTATGAACATTTATAAAGTTTAAATATATGCGTGTATTTTCCATACTATTCCATAATTTTTAAATGGAGATAAGGGAAGTTGATGCCATATCAGCTATAAGAGAAAGATGCTGCCATCTGGTCACCTAGGTGATTTTGACCACATCTAAACTATTGGTAAATAT
Organism: Dasypus novemcinctus; assembly: GCF_030445035.2. Classification (NCBI taxonomy): domain Eukaryota; kingdom Metazoa; phylum Chordata; class Mammalia; order Cingulata; family Dasypodidae; genus Dasypus; species Dasypus novemcinctus. The sequence goes on along the minus strand of NC_080702.1, from coordinate 11,406,360 downwards.
GAAACAACCACCAGCCTATCAATTCCAGCTCATAGTACCTGGCACAACTCTGATGTTAACCTGCAGCCCTAGGACCCATATTCAAGTCTATGAAACTTATGTTGAACCTATATGCTAGAGTGGAAAACTTTTTAAAAACTCTGAAGACTTAGGGTTCAATGCTGGATTAACCATGGATTAGTTATGCATTGTCTGACTCCGAGTTTACTCATTCTTAATATTTTTTCACCAGTAGTCAACGCAATCTCACATAATCATTAAAGAATTAAATCAGATAACAGTCATGAAACTCTTGGAAATTGTACCAAATATAAAATGAAATTTCCCAGATTTATATATAAATTGGTGAAAATCACTGGCAGTTTTTTAAAAAAATTTTATTGTAGTAATATATATCAACTCAAAGTTTCCCATTTTAACTAATTTCAAGTACACAATTCACTGGTATTAATTACATTCACAAACTCAAAAAGACAAATATTATATGACTGACTTATATGAAATACCTGGAAGACTTATTTTAAGGTTTCATCAGTAAAACTTAATAATCTGATATAGGCAATCATAACTTATCAGTTATGTATAAAACAGAGATTAGTGGGTATATGGCAGCTATTCAGCACATTGAATGAAAATTAAGCCATTTTGAACATTAAATTCTGAAACTTGAGTGAGAATGTATTTACATCAGAAATGAAACATAAAAAATCACATTTCACCATTTACTCCTCCTGCTCATGTGTAAACATCACAAATTAATCATGGACACTCCTTTAAAGAGTAATGCAAGAAATATGAAAGGAATAATAGAAATATGATATGCTAGAAAAATGTACTTTGCAGCTCCAGAGTAATAATTGAATCATGCAAGGATTATTGTGATCACCCAAACATTACTGGGGAATACACTATTTATATCTTGCCACAGATCATCCTACAGATTATTTTTTAGTTAGGAAAAAATCATAAACCAAAAATGGGCTTCAATGAAGTGGTCACCACTTTAACCAAATGATCATAGGTAGCATCATTTATACTGATACAATACAGTGGTGACAGCATGAAATTCAACATTTTCTATGAAATATTCTTTCAATAATTGCAACCCTAATCTAGGCAAGCCTTCAGATTAATCTTTTGGTTTACTAAAAACACATGGCATAGAAAAACAAGTTAATGACATGGCAGAACAATAAGACCAATACAAGAAGGGGAATTTCTGAAAGACAACTGGCTAGGTCTTCTCATAAGTCAATATCATTTTCAAAAAAATAAAGGAAAAAGTGGGGGACTAGTCTAGATTAAATGAAACTAAAGAAGAAATTTTAATTTGGTCAGCATTTACATAAGATTATAGAATTAGAAGGTTATTGTCAGTTTTCTTAGGTGTGGGAAAATATTCTTATTTTAGAATATGCAAACTAAAGTATTTAAGGGTGAGGTGGTTTGATGTCTGCAACTTACTTGCAAATGGTTCACAGAGAGATGAACAGATCAGTAGATAAAATAGATACAACCAAATGATAACAAGGATAAAGTTAGGAGGATAGACTTTAGAGTCAAACTGGGGTAGTGTCAAGTCCTAGATCCATCACACTCTAGTTCTGTGGTCTTGAGAATTTTTAAAAAGCTCTCCATGTATTCCATTTCCTCTCTGAGCAATGAGGTTTATACTGATATCTGTTTCATAGGATTGCTGTAAGAATGAAATGAGCAAGTGCATACTAAAGCACTCAACATCAGGCCTAGGACAATAATGTTAGCTAAAATAATAATTATTACTAGCTAAAAAAACTCAATCTTTTATTACCCTATGCCCTACCCTATATTCTACAGTATTAATGATTTGATTAATCAGTGTGAGCAACAGAATCCAAACGCAGTCTGTGGTAAAAGATAAATAAACTTGCATACCTCAAACTCTATTATCCAATATGACAATGGAGTCAGGACTCCCAATTTTAGTTGCAAGTTATCATAGTACTTTACTGAAATATTAATTCTCAAAGTTTTGTTAGAATATCATGCACTGATGATTCCGAAGGCACTCAGGATCTTGCCATATGAAGGTTATCACAAAAAAATGTGTATTACTTTATTGCTTCACATAAATGGTATAGATGGCATGGATTTCTAGCTGGTAATAAAAGGTGGAGATAGATAGAACTGGAGAGAAAAAGGAAGGGAGAGATACAGACCATGAAGATAAAATTATTTATTCTGTATGAAAAATGAGCAAAACTGGAGACTGCATCAAATTACACCTGGGAGGGAAGCGGACTTGGCCCAGTGGTTAGGGCATCCGTCTACCACATGGGAGGTCTGCGGTTCAAATCCTGGGCCTCCTTGACCCATGTGCAGCTGGCCCATGCGCAGTGCTGACGCATGCAAAGAGTGCCGTCCCACGCAGGGGTGTCCCTGCATAGGGGAGGCCCATGTGCAAGGAGTGCGCCCCGTAAGGAGAGCCGCCCAGGGCGAAAGAAAGTTCAACCTGCCCAGGAATGGCACTGTACACACGGAGAGCTGATGCTCTGACAACAGAAGCGGACAAAGAAGAACATCCAGCAAATAGACACAGAAAGCAGACAATGGGGGGTTGGGGGAAAGGGGAGAGGAATAAATAAAAAATAAATCTTTAAAAAAAACAAAAACAAATTACATCCGGGAACACTGCAGAGAAGCACATTAAGATTTTATAAGCAAAACAAAGGTCAAGAGAGTGGAAAACTGGATGTTGGAGTTTGGACCTGAAGGGTATCAGGAATCAAAGAAAGAGAAAAGGAGAGAGTGAAACAAAGAAAGAAGGAGAAAGCTGGCATTAGGGGCTCTGCATGTAGTCACTCATCAGACAACTTTATTTTCTACCTGTGGCATTATATATACTCAAACTATTGAGAAAACAAAGAGTGTATCTACCCATTAACAAGACTGGTAAATTAAATAACTTATCTCTAAATACAAAGATTTAGTATTCCTTTCAAACTACAAAGTGTGTTTACTCATATTTCTCCCTGCCCCAGACAGCTCTGTCCTGATGACTCGAAAGGCTTAATTGCTGCATTCCTATATTAAAAGCTTAGCCATGGAAACAGCACATCTCCCTTTGTGAGACCACCATGCCTCAGTTTCCAACAACTGGATAGCCAAGTACACAGCTAATACCAACTCAAAAAAGGAAAGAAAAACATGTGATTTCAGGAAGTATTGTTTCACATGAGAGCAAAATCTTAACTTATCTTGCACAAAAAGTGAGGAGAGTGTCAAAAAAGCAAAATCTTTCAGTCTCTAGTGTATGTTCGTTTTTAATATTTACTGTTCAGGACATTAATTGGAGGAAATTTTCTTCATTATTAGCATAGGAGCATTTTACATCTTCAATTCAATAAAACATATTTTGAGAGAAGCTGATGTGGCTCAAGTGATAGGGCTTCTGCCTACTGTGTGGGAGGACCTGGCTTCAATCGCTGGGGCCTCCTGGTGAAAATGAAGAAGAGAAAGCATGCCTGCATGGTGAGCCAGTGTCTGCACAGCAAGCCGAGTGCCCACACAAGTTCCCATGCACGTGCCTGCACAGCGAGCTGAGTGCATGTATGGCAAGGCCAGTGCCTGCATGAGTATCTGTGTGGTGAGCCAGTGCCTGTGGAGTGAGTCAGTGCCCATGCAGTGAGCTGAGTTTCCCCACAGTGAGCCAGTGCCCGCACAAGTGAGTCACATAGCAAGATGATGATGCAACAAGAGAGATGAAGGGGAGAGTCAAGGTGAAGCACAACAGAGACCAGGAACTGAGGTGGTGCAGCTGACAGGGAGACTCAGGGAAACTCCCTCCACATCAGAGGTCCCCAGGATCGAATCCAAGAGAAGAAGAGATGAGAAAAGGACAAAAAGAGAAATAGATACAGAAGATCACACAGTGAATGGATACAGACAGCAAAAATAGCAGGGTGCGGTGGGGGGGAGGGGGAGGGGGAGGGAGAGGGAGGGAGGATAAATAAATCTTAAAAAAACATATTTTAAATGTTCAAGTCACCAATTTTAATTTTAATTTTCGCCCTCCAAGTTAATATTTTAGTGAGTTAGTATTTAGAGTTTATATTTTATCTTTCAGTTGGTGCCCTGATTTATGAAGCAAAAAAATGCAGAGGAGAAGGCCATCGAATGAAAACAGACGCCCTATGCAGGAAAGGGTGGTCTGGCAAGTTCGCTCAGATTAGGTGGCTTTTGAGTTGTCATGTAGAACTGAATATAAACACATAAATGGATAAAAAGTAATGAAAACTTGCTAAATTTAGTAACATAGGAAAACCAAGGCAAGAAAACCCAGTAAATTTTCTAAATATTTTATTCTTGGTCTAATGTTGGAAGAAATAGGAATTAGCCATGGAATATAGCACTTGGAAATGAAAGAGCATCTGGTTTTGTTCCATCAATAATATCTGTCCATTCTTTTCATGCTTACTGTCCTCACACCACCATATTCAAGATGTCTGTTTTTCTTGCCTCTCCTCTGTTTACCAATGCCTCTTGAAAACTGTTATTTTGAGTCTTCTGCCTATAATTGACTCTGTATATAAACAATAACTGGGGTTATGTTTGGACTGAGTTTCAGAACAGCATCTTGAAGTTCATACAATATCATCTTCTCATCCATGGAGAAATGAGGCAGAAGTACATTCAGTCACTGGTTCAATTTCTCAGAGACAGTAACAGAGCAGGAGCCCCTACTACTGCTTGTCAGTTCCTAGAACAGTAATCTTCCCACTCATATTAAGCATTTTCTACCTTAGTAATCTTCCTACTTCTATTAAATAAACCAATTCAGTATGTCTTACTTCCTGGTTGTTCCAAAAAATACTGCCTTAATTCTCACCTCAGAGTTTTCCCCATAGAGGTGTCCCTTGCCTGGAGGACCTCTCCACCACCAGTGAAGTAATCAGTGGTCTAGTTGCAGCCCATCCTGCAGCCTTTCGTGACCCCTCTGCCATCACAGGTCTCTTTCTATGGCCAATCTGCCTTGATGTTTCCTGATGGGACAGGGCTTTGAAAATCCCCCAATATCCTGCTTTGTTTTGAATATTACGTTCCCTGTGTGGCAGTGAAGCTGAATACCCCCAACTCCAAAATTCTCAGTCTGCCTTGTTTTCACAATGATGTACATATCTCTGGATTCTGAAATTTTGCCTAGGACTTACATTGCAAGTTATAACCCAGTAAAGCTTATTCCAATTCCCTATGCTGCCTATTCACTCCCATTTTTAAGCCACAGTAATAATAGTCTGTATGATCAATGAGTAAAGAGATAGATATGGAAATGTATATATTGTCATTTGGGTTACATAAAATTTCCCCATTCATTTCCAATGAAAAAATCCAATGTTTTATACCTATGACTCTACTTTTATTTTTAAAATGACTCTTTTATAGATTACATCAAACTGAAAAATGCTTCTCAGTATAAGAACTGATTCTTCTAGAATCTCTTACACAGGAGATTTCTGCTTTTATGTGTACAGATAGGGGAATATTAATTGCTAATAATTAAGTACAATCTGTTTATGGTAATTTAAAAGCACAGGCAGCAGTGTGACAGCTTTGAAGTGGGATCTAGAAAGTTGATTGAACAGGATTCTTGAGTGTGACACTTGTATGGCCAAGTTATTTTAGATGGGGAAATGATTCTCCATAATGTTAATCTGGAAAAGTGACTAAAGTAACAGTTTATCACTGCTTTTAGACAAAACCATCATCGTATCTCTATGAATGCAACATTTTAGCTAGATTAATATTAATCAATGTTTTGGATTATTTTTGAATTATTGAAAATTATACAGTTCCTCACATTTTTAAATAACCAATAATTTGGATTAATGTGATCCAGTGGTTAAGAAAAGTTTTCTCAAACTTCATATAGATACAATAGAGCAGGTGCTTATTATGTGCTATTGTCCTTTCCTTTTTTATCTAGAAAATAGAAAACATGGATGTTGAAACATCATAGCCAGAGGTTGCATTTGAGAACCCAGACTCCGGAATCCACTTCCACTACTTGCTAACCCAATATATTATGAACTCAGAAAACAGTAATGAGTCGATCATAATTTTTGTTAGTAGTAACAGAGCTCCAGAGTTTGTAAAGGAATTAGGAATGGAAATAACACAGGGCCCCAGCAGAGGAAGGTCTGGAGTAAAAGACAGGAAAGCCAAGGAAGGGTCACAGACTCAGGAGGCAAGCCTCTAGATTTCTTAGATTAAATCCCATGGGGGCTTTAAAAACAAAAAATAATATAAAAATCAATTATTAGAAAAAACATCTTTTCTAGGCTTATCGTTCAGGAGCTGGGACATGTGGAGGCACTGGGATGAAGCCGGGTTGTACTCCATTAGCCTCTAATCTGCCAACCTATCAGCATGAAATTTAGCACTGATATGTTAGGGAGCTCTGGTGGCTTCTTTCATAAACCATTCATGGGGACCTCCCCACAAAACATTTGCCTCTTTAGTGGTCCCCACCCCTTTCATAACTTCTTTGCCAGCAGCAACTCCAATGGGCCTTTTAATGTCTTTAGCACAGGTGACATGGAGATGAAACAGATGGAGACCTGGCTACTTTGGTGCCAAGGTAAGTCCCAGAACCACTGTACCCAGAGGAAAAACTACAGGACCCACATGTGGACATGACCTGAGGGTGGCCTTGGGCAAAACCTGTCATGACTCCCCAATACTCGTCAAGATCACAAGGGGAGAATCTTGATTAGGAGATTAGGGACCTGTCTACTCCTTCTAACATCCCAATGCTATTTTTGATTCTTCATTCTCTTTCCTTGATTTCCACCATACCCACATTTTTCCTCACTCTGCCACATTTTCCCTTGGGCAATGTGAACATTTCCAGTATGAATGACTGAGTAATTCCTTTACCCGCAATAAAGTCATCAAGCCATATCCTGGCAAAGACTTGATAGGGATGGAATTCCCCTCCAAATAGAGTACGCCCAATGGGTGGTATCATTGCCCAGTTCAAATATCCCCTAAGCCAGGGGTTCCATGGAACACTTTGCCAGTCAGGGGAAAACCACAGACCCCTTACTAAGCGCACACTATACAGTGTTTTAATATGTCACATCTGCACCTCCACATCCCCAAAATAATACTTTTTTAAATTTAAATTAAAACTCACTGCCCTAAGCTAATAGTCTGTTCTTCAACTTTACATCATCCATCCAAGAGCACATCATACACACACACACACCCCTGCCAAATACAGTATATATTTTGTGAAATGATAAAAGCCACAATGTTTCAGAAAGTGTTCCCATCCCTGAACTCCTCTACAGCTGGGTTGACTTGTGCTGAGGGGACAGTGGGGACACCTGACCCAGGCCTGAGGTGAGTGTTCATATTTCCACTTTTGAATCCAGTTCTCATGGTATGGCTGTAAACAAACCTGTGAACCACTTGAATATGTGAAGAGATGTCTTGCCCAAGCTTATAAATAGCCTCTCCTCTTCTCATCCCAATTTGAAAGGCTTATTCCTCTGAACCACTCCCTTCTATCACATACCCTTTCATTTAGAGGAAAAAAGAACAGAGAAAGGAAATTTCTCTGTGTGTCCCCACAAACCCACCACCTAGGGCTACCGTGTTCAGCAGTCAATAGCCAAGGTCACCACACTTGTGTGTGCAGCTATCACCATTCATGGACCTGCCTGCCCAGACTCTGGGCTTGAGAGAGGTTACATGATCATTGAACTTTTCATTGGGGCTGAGAGGAAAACAAGTCCCACAGTAGACTCCCTGACTGTTCCCTGTGTACACACATAGATACAATAGCTCTAGAGTGTGTTCAGGGGTAGAAGAATTACAAGTGGTGGAATGTATTCCATTTCATTAAGGCTAAACAAAAAAAGTGGAAAGCAGGGCCCATCTCCCCCATCTTCATCAGGAAAGAAAGGAGACTTGGGTGAAGGTGTCTTCTCTTCTCACAATAAATTGATATAGATTACTTCCACCCTTCTGAACTCAGCAATGAGGCAGCCCCAGACTTCCCCTTCTCACATTGGAGATATGTAATGCTGCAGGTCTCCCATCTTCCTGGATGGCAATTTCTGTTTCTAGTAAACCTGTTTATCCCCATTCATCCCATCCTTCTCAAGAAAGGGAGGATAGGGAGGAACTTCCTGAGGCAGGACTGGGATTGGATCTCTATGAACTTTATAGACTCATAGAAATTTTAATGGATGCTTTTTGAAATTTTTAAAATGAAAATGTAAGGAAAACATATTTTAAATGTAAGATATCTGAGCACATGAAAATGAACTGCCTGGTGGCAGTGGATGTGCAATGTCAGTATTAAATTCCCTCTATGAACTCGGGCTTCTTTTAGAGGCCAAAACAGGCACCTAATAGGTGTTAAAACTACCACTTTATTTAAGGTCAAGCTATTGGAATACCCTAAACCTCAATCCAAATGTGGCAGACACAGATACGACACTCTTATTTGAACAAAGAAATATATTTTTAAGGAAATTTTTTTTAAGTTAGAACAGAAAATGTGGTATGTCGCTGGGGGCGGGGAAGAAAATTCATGATTCGGTGGGGGAGACACAGGACATAAAGCATAGCAGGGGGAAGTGGTGACGGCGGTCTCGGGGACCTTGCACTCTTGGTACATGCTGGTGGGCCCTGATGGGAGTCATCAACTCCATGGGCGGAATGGTAGAAGTACGGCTTGGACGTAGTTGCTGGGAGACTAACACTGACCTAGTTGATTTCAATGCAGCTTGATGGCTATTTCTTTTTCTCCCTAGACAAATCCACTGTAGCATACGGCTAACCCTCTTCCGATGTTTGCTTTCTTGAGGTCCCTGTCCCTTTCGGGGCAAGAACTGGGGCATCACACTCTCTGTTGATCCACCATCCTGAGAAGGGTCATCCATCATCTCTATTCCAAGGGAGGGCCCTGACCCTGACTCTCTTTCTGGGTATTCTTCCAATGTGAAATCCTCAGGGTCCTCTTTTCCTATATTTAGGTTTAAACTAGCATCTTTGACCATCCAAGAGGTCTTAACCTTAGAATCCCTTATCTCCTGCAGGCCCAGGTTGCTCCCTCTGTCCTCTAGGTGGATATAGGGGACGTGGGAATTGGTCATGTTTCCTCTACACACATTTGGGAACCAGGGCTCATAGTCCTCAGAAGACAAACTAGGTGAATTGGGGAACCCTTCAGCAGCACAGCCAGGAGGAGACTGGCTCTGTGGCTCTCCCTCCAGTTGGAGCTTTGGCTCACTATCATGATAAACTTTCAGAGGTGATTTCCCTACATCCTGCTCCCCCATTAGGTTCAGTATTGTGGGGCATTCACCAGGTGATATATTCCTTATATTGAACAATTCATCAATAAATTGGGAATCTGCAAAATCACTGGCCCATGGGAAATCTCCTGATTTGGGTCTGGAGACAATGGTCTCCCCAGCCTTGCTGGTTTCCTCATACAACTGCTCTGGTTGATCGCCAGTGCTCAGGAAGGGAGGGGGCCCTGGGAAGTCCCCATCAATATCAGGTAAATCTACAGTTTTTTCAGGATTGAGTCCACATTTCCATCTGCATTTTCTTGGAAATACTTCTTCCTCCTTTTCTTTCTCCAACACCACCTGGACAACCACTATCCTTGTTCTATCAAGGGGCTCCTGAAGAAAATGGTGAAGGCCAAAGAAGTCACTTGATGCCCTATGACAGCATTCGTGGTATGCCCAGGATGAGGCCTGTGAAAGATGAAGAGAAAGACACACTTTATGGAGCACAGTGTGGGAACGTGGAAAAGACAAGCTCTTGTCAGGTAACTGCCTCCAGGAGAAGGCTGAAATGAGCAAGCCTGAGTCCTCCAGGCCTGATATTGTTAGAACAGAAGGCTCTAATCCAAAGGGACACTGTGGAGTTGAGCTCTCTGGGCCAGTGTTCAATAGAAAAGGAGGCAAGTCAGACCGAGTCAGTATAAGATGCATATGTGGTATTGGAGTGGAAGAGCGGGTGGTGGAGCATGCATGGCAGGCGAGTGATTCGTGGGATTCATGGGATGGCGGACTTGGGGGAGAGAGTGATATCCTGAGATTGTGGGCCCAGCTAAGGACCTCCTTCTCTTGACTCTGAATTGACCCAGAAAGAATGAGGGCCTGGGACCCAGTTCTGTCATTTCTTAGGCAAACTGCAGACATTCATTTTTCATAAACTATATGACTTTCTACCTAGAATGCAAAGAACTGTGTTCCTTTCTTTTTATTCTTTTAAAGAATAAAAAGATTTTCCTTCTTTGAAAATCTCAAAGTACTTTATGCACATGATCCTCTATTGATACTGCAGTCAGTGCTCTGCTGAGGAGAGTGTAATCTCCAATCTTTAGGTGCCTGGGGGGCCTTGTAAGATTCTGCTCCAAGGCCAGAACTTGTGTTTAGCATCTGACCAGAGGCCTTCCAAGGCTCAGTCTCACTCTCCAGGTCAGCTTCACCCAGAGACACCAGACTTGGGAAGGAGAATGATGAATAATTATCATAGCGGCTGTTTGATGCTGACATTAAGAGACATTTCTCCCCCAAATATTTCCTATATTCTCTTAATAACCCAGCCCAGGGACCCTGAGTCACAGCACTTGAAATTTACCCTGGTGTCCTCTGCCACCCCCAAGGAGACAAGAGTGTGGATAGAAGCCTCTCTGCTGCCTCACCCTGTTTCCCTAAAGAAAGGTTTTCATCTTTCCTTAGAGGGTCCATCTCTGTGGAAACATAAATGATTTAGGGAAGTGGAAGGAGCAGAGAAAGCAAGAGTCCATCTATGATGGGGGTTGGATCTGGGATTCCCTTACCTCATCTCTGTCTCCATCTTCCTCAAATAGATTCATCTGGATTACGAACAGAAATAGGAAGAGCAATAACCCACACAGTAAGAAAACATTGCATACAACCATCCATGCGGAAGTACTTGTGCTCGTCCATGGGGCACTGTGGCTTCTAGGGAAGTAGAAATCTGTCTCCATCTTCCCCAGCGCACACCTGCCTCAGGCAGCACTGAGTACTGAGAGCTGAGCCTGTGCTGCCTGGAGATACAGGCCCACATCACAGAGCCCAATCAGAGAGGGTGGGGGAGGGGCACAGGAGGGGGCCAGGGCCCCTCCCCCACCTTAAAGACCCCACAGCACAGCCAACTGCACAGTTACAGAATAGCATACGTATACCTCAGTACAATATCATCAGATAGGAACTGTTCCTGCTTTATTCCTTGGTGCTTTCAGCTTTGATGCCATCAAACCCATAGCCCAGACTGTTTGATGCTTTCTCAATAATTTTTTTGCAAATTCTTAGTACTTTACACTTTCGGTATTTCTGTGCCCTCAACTCCAGCTCTGCCACCTTTCTGCTTGTTTTGTATGAACCCAGGTATAAAATTCAGCTATCTTTCAAGTTTACCCAAACTATTCCATTTTGATTAAACACACACAAACAAACCCACATACACTCATGAGTTGGCAATGTAGATGCTATTACAGATACTAAAAGGGCACCCAACAAGTTTGAGAGAGATGCTAGGACCCCCCCATGCCAAATAACTTAATTAGAAGAATAATTTAATAATTTATAGGTTCAGACTTAGTAATTTTTGTGCAGCAAAATCATTTTATGGGCATTCTGCCCGAAAGCGCCTCTCAGCACATAGCACCCACCTTGCTGGTCCCTGTCTTCCAGGCCCCCATAGCCTCCCCAGAATTTCTCCCAGAAGCTCTTGAAAGTCTTGACCCCAACCTGTCCTAAACCCACTGGATTTTGACACCGGCTGAGGGGAATCTGAAGTATCATAAAGGAAATATTAACTTTTTAAAAAAGTATTTAACCTATGTTACTTATCTTGTGAAAAGATTTCTGATTTTTGACTTCTACTTTTTAAGTTTTAACCAAAATACTATTGGCCTCTCAATAATTCTTAAAACAATGAATATTAAATAGCTATATTCACTCACACATGCATACATATTTATCTCCCATTTCAGCAGGCATATAGCATAGCTGTAATAATGACAGCTTCATTATTAAGATTACAAACCATGGAAATAACTCTGATTTTCTCCTGTCAGACTTGACCCAGAGCACCCAGACCAGTTTAAGTAGGAAGATAATATATGAAGAAGATACATGAAAAATAAGGATTAGGAGAGAAAACTAGCCCACCTGAGAGAGAAACATAGTAGAAAGCAACCACAGTTAAATCAGTTTGGTATAATACCAGGATAGAGACAAAATTAAAGGAAACAGAGTAGAATCTAGAAATTGATCTAAATGCCAATGGGAATTTGGGGCATGCAAATCAATACAGGAGGTTTTCAGATAATTGGGAAGAAAGCTGCAGTCAACATAATCTGATAAGACAAGTGGGTAGCCAAAGAGATGGATTTCCAGAATGAAGGGAAATGGGAATCTGAGACGTTTGCCCAGGAGTAACTGGGCACTGGCTTCTGTTTCTCCCACAAGTGATAATATAGACCTGATGACCTGGAATTTATACAAGGAAACTCAGTATTTCTATGTATTTCCATTAATGGAAATGCCTAGTTGCATGTGTGTGCATGTGCATTTTTCTGAAGGGATTATAAAAATATCAAATCAAAAAGACTGTGGCATGGTATTAAGTAAACTTTCCAGGTCTAGCAGATTCTGTTGTGAGAATAAATCACTTGGAGTTGCTGTGCATAATTCAAGGCTCTAAACACCAATGGAAGCTCCTATGAGAAGTTCTGTGTCTCCTCCTTTCCTGGGTGACCACCTCTCTTCTAAAAATACTGTGTGGGCTTTTTTGTGTATTAATTTGTGGCCCACTTGAAAAGCTGCTGAACCTATTTATAGAAAACATTAGTTCTTTACTTCATTCCTTCCATAAAAGTAGTATCACTAAAATCAAAGAGAAATGTAAAAAAAGGAAATTTTAAAAATCAAAGGAACAATGTATAGCTTTTAAAAGCATGGCTCAATAAGCATTGAAAATATTGGCTGGTAAACTCATATACATGAGTTTTAATAGACTCATTTGTAAAAATGTTGGCTACCCTGGAGATAAAAATATTCTCTTCAAAGATATGGCAAGACTTTCAGTGCCGATCACCATTCTCAATTAGCAAAGATTTTATTGTATTTTTCCTGTTGAGTTAACTGAGCATAATTAGTAACCAGTACCACACTGTCACTTAAATATACCTGTAAAATTACAGGTTATCTTATTGGAAGATATTAAAAAATCAAACTCTTTTTGGTACAAGTTTTAAGAAACATATTTGGTTCCATTTAGTAGCTGGCTTTCCTCCAAAACTAATGATACTTCCCTCTTTTTTTTTCTTTTTGTTGTTTTTTTCTCTCTCCATTTATTCTTTCTGTAAGAAGAATCATAAGATAATAGCCTTATCTGTGAAGAGATGAGTGTGTGGATTTTCAGTTTTAATATTTTTCCCTTCATACTATTTATATCTTCCAATTACATAAGTGCATATTGTTTTTAATTTTAATTGAAATCATGCTAAAAGGGGACTTCTGGGCCAAGAGATTATGCAAACTCTCCCAGTCCTATGTTTAATGCTTTGGTACAAGATAGGTATTTTGCAGGAAATATTTACAACCCTGACTTCTAGGTTGTAGACCCTGAGAGAAGAGTTCAGAAGTAAGTGATCCCAGGAAGGAAAAGATGATCAGGAAAGTGAGACAGAGAAGGGGAGGTAGCTATGAAGAACATGTTAACAAGTCATTCTTCTGGATCTGGGGATTGACTGGGGATCTGGGGGTCAGTGTGACCCATGTGTATCAGAGCAATGCTACTGGAGGGAGAGTCTGCAGAAGGTGATTCCCAGTAGTGCTAATTCTCTGCCTATTCCAGTTTGCCAGGGGCCTGTGGAGATGAGGCTCTGGATGCCAGAGATAATCAATAGGAAATTGGCAATCAGAGAAGTGGTGCAAGACAGTCCTAAAACCTGAGGAGGTACCAGTGGTGAGGCTTCAGGAATACTTCAAAGACCTGGGTGTGTACTTAGACTGGTGGCTTACTTTACCTTATCTTCCTCTGATTTAAAGTTTCAAATGCCTATTGGCTTTCTATTGCTTGGGGTTGGCCACTTATGAGTGTAGAGGGCTGATCAGTGATTCTAGATAAGGGCTCCTCTGGAAGGGAAATAATTACTCTGAGGCTGGTTTGAAGGTAGATGAACTTCAGGTATACAGTGGGTGAGTGTTCATTTTTGTTTGCCTACCAGAAGATTTTCTGCTTCCAGAAACATCCTCAATTTGTACTTTGGGAGTTCCCCTCACTCCTGCACATACTTTCCATCCACACGAATCAAGATAGACATAGGCAGTTCAAGTCAGATGTTGGAAAAAACCAACTAGAGCAAGTGTCAATAGATTTTCTGTAAAGAGCCAGATAATAACTATTTTGCCCAATATTTGTGAACTAAGAGGCAAAATGTAGGAAAGTTGTATAAGAAAAAGAAAAACAAATCCCAAAAATTTTTACTGAAAAAAATGAAATTATAATAATATTTATTTTTAATACAAGTCTACTAAGGAGAAGGGGATTATTTTCTCTTTGGCAGGTTAGATTTCACTTAATTGGATCAAAAGAAATCCTTATTATCCAAATCAATTGCAACTGTTAATCTGTTAATGCTGATTTGTAATGTGATTTTATGTACTTTACCTTTGAAAATGTCTTTTCAGACAGACAGGCACTGCTAACTACTGATACCAGGTCACAAGCATTTGGTTTTAACTCAGTATCTATGTCATTTGGAAGTCTATTAGATTCTTTTATTGATATTTGCTTTTTAGCATGTCTTTGCCATGCAGATTAGTCACCTCCAGTTGAAGATTAGGTGGAAGCACTTGTATTGAGATCTGAAATATGCTTCAGGACTGTAGTATGAGCTTGGAAAATATAGACAAATTTTTGTGAGATTGGATTTCTCACTTCTTATTTTAACTTTTAAGAGTCTAGGAAGTATAGAAAGCAGTTTAACATTACTTGTGATTCAAGCAGTGTTAGTTGTTTTCAAAATGACTTTACCAGAGGATAATTTCACACAAAAGCACTGTTTTGCCTTGTAAATTTAGGTTTAATTCACAAATATTATCAAACCTATAGCAAAAGCTAATTGAAAAAACATGCAGTGTTTCATAATAATGGCTGAAGATGGTTCTCATTCAGAAAAATTTCAATCTCAGTACTGAACTCAACCTAAATAAATCTTATCATTGGGAAGCCATAAGACTTCTGTGTGGTAGGGCAAATCAGGACATTCAGTTTCTACTGCTTATAAAAATTCAGAAAAAAATCACGATTATTTCACAAGAGTAAATGAAGTTCACCACTGACACTACCAGATCAAGAACACATTACAGATTCAAATGTTTTATGTAAGCTACCTGGCAATAAATAATATAATGAATAACCATAGGCTTTATACATTTTACATTTTCACAAGCATTGTAAATTTGTCTGACCAAATCGATTTCTGCTCGACCTGTATTTTTACTACTTTTACTTACTACAGGTCTTAGCAGATTCCACTTCAGGTAGTACTGAATTAGTGTTTCCTTAAATTCTTTGAAAATATTCTTGCCTGTAAATGTTCCACAGAGAGTATTTGTAGGGCTAATTCTTGACATACTTCAAACACTTTATTGACCCTTAAACAAACAACTGAGCAGTATAGGTTGCATCTGTCAACTCACCCAAGGAAATGCTCTCAAAGTTGTTGGTCTTTATTTTAATTGGCAATTGTTACAAATGTCCTCAACTCTTCACATAAGTATTCAATCAAACATGATCCAATTAGCTTATCGTAAATCACTGGCTTTTCTTGCTTATTTAATAAATGAGCCATCTGAAAGTTTACTTTGGTTGTGTGTCCATTTTTTATTTTTGTGAAGAATTTCTGTTGAAATGAGATTAAAGAAAAAAAACTTTCTAATTTTCCTGATCAATATTTTCCTGTGTGTTGGTATATTTTGATGAGTGTTCATTCTGGCAATGTCCATATATGACATATTCTTTTATCACATCCATACTGTCACTGCATCATAAACACAATGATGTGGATTTACTAATAAAATAATTCACATCCCATTGTTCATTAAATGTGTGACATTCCATATTAGCTTTCTATTGCTAATATAACAAATTACCATGAGTTTAGAGGCTAAAAACAACACGAATTTATTCTCTTATAGTGCTGGAGGCTCAAAGTGTGAAAAGAGTCTTAAGGGGCTAAAATCAAGGTGTCAACAGGGCAGTTCCTTCTGGAGTCTCCAGGGATTAATATATTCCTTGCCTCTTCCAGCTTCTAGAGGCTGCTGGCATTCCTTGGCAGTTCCCTGCATCTTCCCAATCTCTGCTTCTCTCATTACATCGCCTTCTCTCTACATCTGACTTTCCAGCATCCTTCTTAGAAGGAGCTTTGTGATTACACTGAAGCCACTAGGATAACCCAGGATTTTCTCCATATCTCAAGATCCTTAATTTAGGCATAACTGCAAATTCCCTTTTGCCAAAAAATTTGGTAATAATTTCTCAGGTTTCAGGGATTAGGATATGGACACCTTTGGGGTATTCAGTCTACCACATATACAAAGCCTACTTTTCTTTAATTGTTTTGAAATGGTGGATATGCATTGATAATTTAAAAAATAAAATAAAACATTGTAGTATGATAATATGTGTTTTGAAATGGTGTCAAATTGTAACTGTCATTGCAAGTTGTAATGTGCTGAGTCTGATGAGAAAGTCACATACAGTCTAAGTTGCAACTACTTAATTTGCTTTTGTATGATCAGAACAGCCAAAGACAATATGCAAATGAATAAGCATGGACATGTTCTACACTGAAATTTAAATTTCATATAATTTGCATGTGCCATGGAATATTAATATTCTTTTGCTTTTGTCAACCAGTAATAAAATATAAAAATTATCTTTAGCTATCAGGCCATACAAAAATAGGTGGCAGGCTTGATTTGACACGTAAGCCATAGTTTTCTGATTACTAGCATAAACCAATAGGCACACAATATCCATACAAGATCTGCAGATATACCTTGGACCACCAAGTGATTTTTTTAAAAAGAGAGAACATTGACAATTAATAATAAGGAGAAGGGAAACAGATGTGGCTCAGGCGACTGGGCTCCCACCTGCCACATGGGAGGTCACTGGTTTGGATCCCAGTGCCTCCTCAAGAAGATAGCAAGCTGTAACAACAGGCATGTGCAGCAAGCTGACACAAAAAGAGACACAATAAAAGCATTCTGAGAGGCACAATAAAAGCAAGGAGCAGAAGTTCCTTGTGTCTCCTAAAGAAGACAACTAGCTCATGTGACAGGCAGGTGTGGCAAGCTGGCACAATGAGATGATGCAACAAGAGATGTGGGGAGGAAAAACAGCATGAGACACAACAAAGCAAGGAGTGTAGGTGGTTCAAGTGATTAGTCACCTCCCTCCTACATCAGAGGTCCTGGGTTCAGTTCCCAGTGCTTCCTAAAGAAACAAGGAAAACAAACAGACACAGCAAGGGAGAAACAACAAGGGAGTGGGAGAAATAAAATAAATGTTTAAAACAATAGACAGAGGTTTATTTTTTAAAAATTAAGAAGTTCACATGAAAACCTTGCTTTCTGCCTCCTCTTATAAAATCCAAAGATCCAGAAATATTGGGTCCACATGGCAACAATTTACCTCTTTTTTTAAGGACAGCCCATCTGGCCTACTTCAGTCTTTATGCCTTTCAGTTTGCAATCCAAGATTCTTACCCTTCTAGGTTTTCTCTTAAGGTTAAACGTCTTAAATTCTTTCAACAATTCCTTCTAGGCCATCATTTCTCAACTCTCTAATATCTAGAATGCTTTCCTTTGTACCAGTTCTTTTCTCACCTAAAATATGACCTCCAGAACATTTCCCATTTAACACTTTCAATTCAGTGTTGTTAATTACATTACCACTATTGTACTGCCATCGCCAATATCTATTACTCTTTTTCATCACGTCAAACAAATACTGCCCTCATTAGGCAATAAGGTACCGCTCACCTCCCCACCCCTGGACTCTGGTAACTTGTAATCTCCTATTTTTCTCTCAGAAATTTGTTTATTCCACATATTTCATATAAGTGAGATCATTATAATATTTGTCATTTGGTTTCTGGCTTATTTCACTCAGCCCAATGTCTTCAAGATTCATCCATGTTGTAGCACATATCAAAACTTCATTTCTTTTTTATGGTTGACTAATATTTCATTTTGTTTACCCATTCATTTATTGATGGATACTTGGATTGCTTCCACCTTGCAGCTATTGTGAATAATACTGCTATGAACATTGGTTTAGAAAGATGTGTTCCAGGCTCTGCTTTCAATTCTTTTCAGTATATACCAAGATGTGGGATTGCTGGGTCATATGGTAATTGATGCCTTTTTAAAATCACAAGTAGTCAAGGGTAGAGGTGAAATTGTGTGTTTCTGTATTTGTTGTCCTTAAAGGGTATGCTTTTTCAGAGTGCTAGGAGTATCATCAATGTAAATTTTGCCTTGTCTCACACCACACTTGCTTCTCCAAAATTTGCCCATCATATTTGATTTGTATTTTCTACTCTGTGACTACAGTTACATTATATACAAAAAAGTTATAAAAAACTTCCCACTTGAAGAAAAATAGATATGTTTCTCTAGTCACTTTTGATTAGCTCTAATCTGGCTCTCCAGAGAGAAAGGACATGACATTGGACATTGAACCTCTCTATTCAAAAAGCTGGTTCTTAATAGCACTGAGGGAAAAGGAAAAATTCTTTTGATCTTGTATTTTAAACTTAAATTTTAATTTGCACCATAAAATTTAAATAACTCTCCACTAGGTGTCATAGTGAATGGAATTAAGAATTTTGCTCATGCTATACATTACACATGTAACTTCAGATTCCTTTGTATCTGCAAGAACTTTGAAGACTGCTTATTAAATTAGTAATGACCACCAAAGACTGTCAACCTTTGTATACTCACGAGCCTTGCCCACACATCAAAAATAGATGCTGCAATCCTTTCTGTTCATGAGCATAATGTAATCATATGACTATGATTAATAAATTCTGTGTTTCTCATGGGACTGCCAATAATCATATCTCTAGCTTCATCCAGAGTCTGCTCTTTAAATGCTAATGAATAAAGAGGCCAATTGATTGCTTACACTTTCCAAAAGCCTGATGATAATGGGAACACTTCTGATCAAAATGCTTAACCCCTATTATCCTAAAGTAAAGCAAATTTTGTGTTCCAGAAATAGAAATGGATCAGTAGCCTAAACCCATTTAAAAGTGATCATTTTACTTTTCTGTTTAGTTTTTTGTTTTATGCAATGAGTAGTTTTAAAATTAAAGAATACATTTTGAATAAATTATAACCTTTACCCTTTTACATATGAAGGAATAGGAGTACCTATATTTACAAGTCAATTAAGAAGAAACCAAAAAAGAAAAAAGAAAAAAAATTTAATGTGTAATACAATTGGCAGCCATATTGCTGTTTTTCAAGAAAGTGTATTTTTTCCATTAGTTCACTCAGTGAAAATATGCTGAGAACGCACTATATGTTATGCACTATACAGGGAGATAAGGGGATAGAAAATTTCTAAAACAAGGAGTTTTGTTTAGTAATTTGGTATTTATTTATTATGTAAAATAAACATAACTGTAATTAATCACATGAAGGCATCAGAAGTGACAGAATGGAGGAAACATAGTAATTCAGAACAAAGTTGATTGGTGACTGCCTTGAGGGAGCAGGAAGCTTCAGTGAGAATAGAAAGCTTAATTTAGTTCTTAAAATGTAAAGAAATAAGGAGCAGTTCACCAGTCAGATAAGTGGAGCAAGAACAATCCAGGAAGATCTCAGGTGAGTAAAAAGAAAGGGTGGCATGGAATGCATAGCCCTTTAGGGAATTGTTCAGTTACTCATTATTGATAGAAGATTGGGGGAGGGGGGATAGGAGGTGATATTGAAGAGGAAGGCAAGACTTCACTGTGTGTGTGTATTTCTGTGTCCATGGCTACATGAGTATGGATAGAAGTTAAATAGTTGTTTCTAAGAATTAAAATGCCTACCCAAGCTATTTATGTATATATGCAATGTAGCAATACAGGGAAAATATAAGTGAGTGTCATATTTGCTATTTTATTCTCCTAACCCCATTGCCTCAACACCTTGTACCCAACACTCCAACCCTAACAGCATATAAAAGCAAATATATATTTGGCACAGAATAAGGTACTCAATGAGTATGATCCATATATACTAATGACCTGGTAAGATACAAATTATAATAGACTCAAGTCTTTATTTATTATCATAACGAATGACTCTAATGATAGATTCAACAAATTCCCTAAGTTGGTTTAATGTACTGTTTATTGAGTTATACTTTAAATGTAGTAAAATGACCCTTTTTAGTGTAAGATTCTATGGGTTTGACAAACACATATACTTACGAACATAATTAAAATACGTACAGGAAAACAGATGTGGCTCAAGCGATTGAGCTCCCTCCTACCACAGGTCCATGGTTTGGTGCCCAGTGCCTCCTAAAGAAGAAAGAGAGCTGGTGCAACAGCACAGCAGGCTGACTCAACAAGATGATGCAACAAGAGACACAAGAAGAAAGAACATAATGAGAGATACAACAAACCAGGGAATGGAGGTGGCTCAAGTGATTAGGTACCTCTTTCCTCCATTGGAGGTCCAGGTTCATTTCCCGTTGACTTCCTAAAGAAACAGCAAACAGACTCAGAAATGCAAACAATGAGGGGGTGGGGAGAAATAAATAAAATTTTTTAAAAATACAGTATGTTACGATCACACAAATGTGTAATTACCAGAACGATCAAAATATAGTATGGGTCCATCAGCCCCCAAAATTTCTTCATGCCATTTTGTGATTAACTCAAGCCAATGGCAGCAACTGATCCACTTTTTGTCTCTGTAGTTATGCATTTCCCAGAGTATAATGTATTTGGAATCACAGTTTGTAGTCTTTTGAATCTGGCTACTTTGATTTGGTTTAATGCATGTGAGATTCATCCATATTATTAGATGCTTCAACAGTTCCTTCTGCTTTATTGCTGTTTTATTCCACTGTATGTATGTACAACAGTTTGTTTATTCACTAGTTTAAAAGCATTGGGTTGTTTCCAGGTTTTGCCAATTATTTATGAAGCCACTATATATATTATATAAAAGTTTGCTTGTGAACATCAGTTTTCTCTTAAGTAAATATTTTGGAATGAAATTGATGGGTGATACAGTAAGTATATTTTTAACTATATTTGTAACTGATAAACTGTTTTTCAGTTTGGCTGTAGCATTTAACAGTCCCTCTAGCAAAGTATGAGAATTCCAATTGCTCTTCCTTCCAACCAGCAGTGGACTTTTCCGGATTTCATTGTTAGTGCTAGGTATGGAGTATCACATTGTAATTTTAATTTTAATTTCCTAATGACACATGATGTTGAACATATTCTCATGTTCTTTTTGCCATCCATATATCTTCTTTGGTGAAGTATCCACTCAAAACCTTTTCCCATATTTTTAGATGGAGTATTTTTTAAATTTGTGCTTTGAAAGTATTTTTTATATTTGAATACAGTCATGTTCTGCAAAAATCTTCCCTCAACCAGTAACTTTTCATTGTCCTAATGCTATATTTCAAAGAGCAGAAATTTTAAATTTTGATAAAGGCCAAAGTTTGGGGTTTTTTTCTTTTATGGATTGTACTTTTGATGTCATAAATAAGAAATATTTGCTTAATCTAAGGTGACAAAAAATATGTTTTCTACTCCTAGAACTCTTGGCCTCTAAGGTCATTGCAGTAGAGAAAGAGACGGAGGACTGGATTTTGCACCATATTTTAAGTGCCATGGTTGAAAGTGACTTACATCAGTGCTTCTTCTTTAATGTGCATCACCCAGAATCTTGTTAATGAGGATTCTGATTGAGGAGGTTGGAGATTGAGCTTGGGATATGCATTTCTAGCAAGCCCTAAGGTAATAGTGGTGCTGCTGTCTCATAGCCCACAGCTTGAAAAGCACAGACTCACCTTCCTTCTGAATACATCCCTTTGGCCTGAATCCTTCATTTGCTCTAACCTAATCGCAAAGAGGTCAAGAAACATGCTTTTCCTATGTGCCCAGGAAGAGACATTATTTCTGTCCCATGAGACTACAACAAGCAACCTTAGAGAATCAAGATGGAAGACACCTCTGCAGCTGCAGGGTCACTGTGGTTTGGCTGAATTATATCTCCAATGATGTCCACATCCTAGTGCCTGGAACCTGCCATGTTACCATATGTGGCAAAAGGGGCTTTGCAGATGTGATTAAATATAGGATTTTAAGATCTGATGATTAGTCTGAATCATGCTAGTAGGTCCAATGTAATCACAAGGGCCTTGGTAAGAAGAAGGAGGGTCAGTGTAAGAGAGGGTGACATGATGATGGAAGCAGAGAAAGAGAAGCAGTTGCAATGATGGAAGCAGAGGTCAAAGTGACATCAGTTGTGAAAGGGTCCCACAAAACAAGGAATGAAAATAGCATCCAAGAGCCGGAAACGGTAAGGGATGGATTCTCCTCTGGAGCATCCAAAGCAATACAACCCTGTCATACCTTGATTTTAGTCCAGTGAGACTTATTTTGGACTTCTGAACTCCAGAACACTCTCAGGGAACCCAGAAATTGGTTAAATACTCAGAGAAGCAACAGTTGTTTTAAAGACCTGGGACTGACCTTCTGAAGGTGGCTGAGGAACTCTTGGCCTTGGACAAGGTTATGAGAAGGACACATGAGCCAAAACTGAGGGTGGGACTTTGAACAGTGAGCTATGATTCCATGAGTCTGGAGCTTCCTGATATTTGAATACTTTTCTCCCTCTCAGGAGATAGCATAGACAGTTTTATGGTGAAGGGAGTAGCAAGGTCTTAGGTTCAGGACATCCTGTCAGCTTGGGTCTGAGAGAACTGCTGAAGAAGGAAGCAAAGAACTAAATTTGTCGGAGCTGGAGATTTTTGAGACAATCTATTTTAGTAGTGTAATTTCCTGGTAAGCTGGCCTCTCCTCCTTGCTCAACATCCTTGAACAAAGACTAAATCAATTATGACATCTCTGTTTGCCTTTGCCCACTGAATACCAACACTTCCTCAGAATCATTTTTGGCCAGCACCCCACACAATAACCATTGAGGCAGGCATGGATGTGCCTGCTCAGAACTCCCTTCAGAAAAGCACTTGCTGCCCAGCTGCCAAGAGTATGGCATTCTTCAGCTGTTAGCTCCTTCAGGGTCTGTCTCAGCTTTTGGGAGGAAATTGTATTCTTTTCTGGGCAATCCCTGGTCAATGCCTGAGCAGGGACATAGTGTAAGGGCCCAGTTGTTAATAACTCCAGTTATTATGACATAATAAAAATTCTCCATTCAAAAAAAAAATGTATCAATTGGCCAGATATTTCAAACTCTGATAAATTTTTAAAAATGAAGCAAATAAAATAATGGACCTAACTGAGGCTGCAGTACTATGAAGCAAGATACCTAAGACGGAAATGAGCAGTCTAAAAAGATAATCGAGGAGATGGGAGAGACAGGCTTGACAGAATACAGAAGGCTCTAAAAACATGAGATGCCCTAAACAGCAACAGATAGTCATACTTAAAAAACAAAACTAAACAAAACACTGCTATATGCAAGTGTCCACATTGTGAAATTTCCTGACTTGTATTTTTACTAAAATGAAATCATTGGAAAAGTAATTACAGAGCAACCTAGCCAATAAATCAGGAGTAATATTAGTAAGGAAAATAGAGAAAAAAGAAGAAAAAAGTAGGATTACAGATTATTATAGGGTTAAAAAAAAAGTGAGAGAGACAAAACTCACACACTCAGTGGGGAAGTTTCAAGGATCTACACATTTCAGAAAGATGGGGTTTCCTTGTTTTCCTCCCAGGGTCATGGCCAGAAGGTTGGAGAAGACAGGCTTAAAGAATTTGAACTCATTACTTTTGGAGTGTCTCATCAGACACACCTTATCCTGGAACAGGGTCCTAGTGCCACTAACACCCACCCAATGGCCTGGAAAGGGACCCTCTGGCTCTGAGCAATGACACCCCGAGGCAGCCTGTTCCTCCTGCACAGCCGCACCATACCACGATGAACAGCAGCACCAAGATCAGGAAGAGCAAGGAGAAAAAGACTGAGGCCATGACCACATACTCTTTTATTTTTTTATGCCTACGTATGCATTTGTTTTTTTAAATATATTTTTTATTTATTTTTAAGAGATACTTAGATTATGTAAAAGGTTACATAAAAAAAAAAATGGGATTCCCATATGCAACACTCCCCACACCTCCCACTTTTCCCACATTAACAATATCTTTTATTAGTGTCGTACGTTCACTGCAATTGATGAACACATTTTGGAGCACTGCCACAAGTATGGATTATATTTTACATGGTAGTTTGTACTTTCTCCCACTCCATTCTGCAGGTCATGGCAGAATATGTAATGGACTGTATCTATCTTTGCAATGTCATTCAGGATGACTCCAAGTCCTGAAAATTCCCCCATATTACATTTCTTTTTCCCCCTCTCTGACTTCAGCACCTCCAGTGGCCACTGTTTCCACATCAATGATATCATTTCTTCCATTGCTAGAATCACAATAAGTCTATAGTAGAATACCAGTAAGTCTACTCTAGTCCGTATTTTATTCCCCAATCCTGAGGATTCCAGGATGGTGATGCCCACTCCATCTCTAATTGAGAGGGGCTTTGATCCCATATGGCTGATGGATAGGACTCTCTTGCTTGCAGTTGTAGAAACTCTTGGTTCCTTGGTGTGGTGGTTGCCGATCCTCACCTCCTTGTTAATTGCTTGGGTGAGTCCAATGAACTGGAGAGTAGGTGTTGCAACTCCACTGAGGCTCAGGGCCCAGCTGGCACATGGACAGCCCAGAAACTCAAGTCTCTTGGACATACACATACCAACTCCACCAACAACTACAGGTTGCAGCAGCAGAGGCATGTGTAGAGAAGACAGTTCTGAGGTCAATGCTATCACACTTGGGAACCAAAAAACAAAGTAGGGCCCACTGGGAAGGCACCAAACTCTGGAGCTATCTGCCATGACAATAGGATCTGGGTGTCTTCAGAGCCCTCAGGAGCACCACTATTTTGAGTAGTATTTAGTTTGGCTGTCTGTGAGATCCTACTGATATGTGCATGAGCATTACCTCTCTGATGACCTCCTGACTCACTCTGAAGTCTCTTAATCATATAAACTCATTTGTCTTTATCTTTTCCCCCTTTTATTCAAGTTCTTTTTCCAGTTGCATCACTAGCTGGTTATTGGTAGTAATCCCTTGGTGCCAGAGATGCTTATGCTTGGGAGTCATGTCCCACACTGGGGGGAAGGTAATGCATTTATATGCTAAGTTTGGCTAAGAGAGAGGCCACATTTGAGCAACATGGAGACTCCTGGGCAGTAACTCTTAGGCACCCTACAACACTAGTCTAAGCTGCAATTTCAAGAGCAAAAGGCTCATTAGCATTCTCATCAATATATAGGGCCTATTAATGGATCAGCCTTCCTCACTACTCATTGCTCCAGTACTAGGGGGATTTGTGCTGTTCCATTAGAGAATGTGACAGCACTCCCCAGGATGAAATTCAGTATTCTTTTGGTGGCTGTGCAGATCTCTACCCAATGTGACAATGCCCCATGAACATCTGAAGGTATTTATAGACCTTATACATATGCACAGGTGAACTTCCTCCCATGTATCCCCCATCATTGACACCTCAAACCAATGATGCTCCCCTGCCATAGTTGTAACCCTTCTGTGATCCAAAACTTCTTCAAAATGAAGCTAAGAATATTGCCAAATTCAATTAATAAGAAAATGAACTAATAACGATAGGTTTAAACATAAGAAATAAAGTGCATAATAATTTTGAAAAATTAAAAGTGAAAAAAAATTCGGGCACAAAAAATGAAAAATAATTAAAAATTTTTTTTTGACATTTTACCTTTCATCACTGTAATAACTATTGTCCTGTATGTAGAGTGGCATTTTCTTCCATTTTCTTCCCCAGTGTCTTACTTTTCATTTCATCTTCAAAGAATTTTTTTTTGTTTTCTTATAAAGATTTATTTATTTCTCTCCCCTTCCCCCCCCCCCCCCGCCAGTTATTTGCTCTCTGTGTCCATTCTTTGTGTGTTCTCCTCTGACGGCTTCTATCCTTATCAGCAGCACCAGGAATCTGTGTTTCTTTTTGTTGTGTCATCTTGCTGTGTTAGCTCTCTGTGTGTGCAGGGCCATTCTTAGGCAGGCTGCACTTTCTTTCATGCTGGGTGGCTCTCCTTACAGGATGCACTCCTTGTACATGGGGCTCCCCTACTCAGGGGACACCCCTGCGTGGCAGGGCACTCTTTGCACACATTAGCACTGCACATGGGCCAGCTCCACATGGTCAAGGAAGCCCAGGGTTTGAATAGCAGGCCTCCCATTTGGTAAGCGGACACCCTATCCATTGGGCCAATCCGCTTCCCCAAACAAATTTAGGTCACAGTAGAGTCACATACTGAATATAGGGGACTCCCATATACATAACATCCTCCTCCTTTCCCCCTTGCCTATTAATAACCTTTTTACATGTGGATGGAACATTTTTTACAACTGATGTTCAAATATTGAAATCATGGTCAGTGGTTTACATTATGGTTTATATTTTAGACCATACACTTTTATAAATTTTTGATGAAATTTAACATGGCCTGTATCCATCATTGCAAGATCATGCAGAACACTTCCATTGCCCCCTAACTACTACTCTTCTATCTATTCTATTCCTCCCTCCCCCTCCCCTCAGGGCCCTCAGTGACCACCAGGTTCACTGCTTGAAGGACAAGATTCATAGATACTTGCAATAATGCTGAGGGCTTGACACACTAGTGTGTCCTGCCCTATTAGGAACCGCCCATGCTCTTCAGAGACACCTACCCTCTGTTTAAGAACATATTGAGCCTCTCCAATTTGGAAGTCCAACTACTTCCCACTCATTATGTTCCTCTCCCCCCACTGATACAACACACTTTGACCAAATAATCACTCACACATTCTCTGGATGATTGCCCCAGGTGTACCTTGTGCTGAAAGCCCCTCCCCTATCCAACATCCTGAACCAGTAACTCTTCCTTGTCATATTGCCAAGAGTTTTCTTAATATAGTAATTTCAACTACATACCTGCCAATCCCCCATGTTCACCTGCTCCCTGCCCCAACCCTTCCCCCAGTTTCATGGACCTTCCAATTTATCCTCCTCATCCTAGTCCCCTGTCAAGCTTGCAGCACCCAACCCAATAATATCCCTACACCACTGTCATATTCCTTTATTGCGCAACTACTCACTTCCACTTTATCATAGATTTCGCGGTGTGGGTGTTGGCTCACAACCTTCTTCTTGCTTTCTATTTCCTGTAAACCTATCTTCCAGTCTCTAACTCTCGGAGTCAGCTCAATTTCCTTAATTCATATCAGAAAGGTTGTGTAATATTTGTCCTTCAATGCCTAGCTTACTTCGCTCAACATAAGATCCTCTAGATTCATCCATGTTATCCCATGTATTAGTACTGTATTCTTTCATACAGCTGAGTAATATTCCATTGTATGTACATACCACATTTTGTTTATGCATCCATCTGTTAATGGTTATTTTGGTTGATTATAAATTTTGGCAAAAGTGAAGAATGCCACTATGAATATTGGTGTGCATACATTTGTCCATGTCCTTTTTTTCAGTTCTCCTGGGTATATACCCAGCAGTGGAATTTCTGGGTCATATGGCAGATCTATAGTTAGTTTTTTGAGGAACCACCAAACTGTCCACCACAATGGTGGGACAATTCTAAATACCTACCAGCAGTACATGTGCTCCCTTTCCTCCACATCCTCTCGAACATTTGTAGTCCTCTGTTTTTTCAATGGCCACCAGTCTAATGGGTGTAAGATGGTATCTCATTGTAGTTTTAATTGGCATTTCCATAATAGCTAGTCATGTTGAGTATCTTTTCATGTACTCTTTAGCCATTTGTATTTCTTCTTTGGAGAAGTGTCTTTCAAATCACTGGCCCATTTTTTAAATGGGTTGTTTGTCTTTTTATTTTTAAGATATAGGATTTCTTTATATATGCTGGATATAAGGCTCCTATCAGATAAATGGTTACCTAATATTTTTCCCATTGTGTAGGATGTCTTTTGACTTCCTTGACAAAATCCTTTGAGATGCAAAACATTTTAATTTTGAGCAAGTCCCATTTATCTATTTTTTCTTTCCCTGCTTCATGCTTTGGGTGTGAAGTTCATGAAACCATTTCCTATTACAAGTTTCCATAGATGCTTCCCTATATTATCTTCCAGTGTTTATGGACTTGGCTCTTATATTTAGATATTTTATCCATCTTGAGTTGATTTTTGTATAAGGTGTGAGATGGTGTTCCTCTTTCATTCTTCTGGATGTGGATATCCAGCTCTCCAAGCACCGTTTGTTGAAGAGGCCTTTCTTTCCCAGTTGAGTAGGCTTGGTGACCTCGTTGAATATCAGAAGACTATATATGTGAGGTTCTATATCAGAAGTCTTAATTCAGCTCCATTGGTCAGTATGTCTATCCTTATGCCAATACCATGAAGTTTTGACCACTGTTGCTCTGTAGTAGTATGTTTTAAAATCAGGTAGAGTTATTCCTCTAATTTCATTTTTCTTTCTTGCTATGTCTTTGGCTATTCAGCACCTCTTGTACTTTGAAATAAATTTCACAGTTTTTCCAATTCAGTAAAAAATGCTGTGCTGATTTTTATTGGGATTGCATTAAGTCTGTAGATTAGTTTTGGTAGGAGAGACATCTAATGATATTTACTCTTCTTATCCATGAAGAGGGAATATTCTACCATTTATTTAAGTCTTCTTTGATTTCCTGTATTGTATAGTTTTCTGCATATAAGTCTTTTATATCTTTAGTTAGATTTATTCCTAGGTATTTGATTTCTTTAGTTACTATTGTAAATGGTATTTTTTCTTGATTTCCTCCTCAGATTGCTCATTATGGGTGCACAGAAATGCTACTGATTTTTACACATTGATCATATAACCTGCAACATTACTAAACTTGTTTATAAGTTCTAGAAGCTTTATTGTAGATTTCTCAGGGCTTTCTATGTAGAGGATCATGTTATCTGCAAATAGTGAAATTTTCACTTCTTCTTTCCAATTTGGATGCCTTTTATATCTTTTTCTTGCCTCAGTGGTCAAGCAAGTACTTCTAACACAATGTTAAATAGGAATGGAGATAGTGTGCATCCTTGTCTTGTTCCTAATTATTAGAGGGGGAACTCTTAGGATTTCACCATTGTACGTGATGTTAGCTGTTGGCTTTTCATATATACCCTTTACCATGTTCAGAAAGTTCCCTTCTATTCCTATATTTTGCAGTGTTTTTATCAGGAAAGGGTGCTGTATTTTGTCAAATGTTTTTTTCTGTGTCTGTAGAGATGATTGTGTGATTTTTTGCTTTAGATCTGTTTATGTGGTGTAATACATTGAGGGATTTTCTTATTTGAACCATTCTTGCATACCTGGGATGAAACCAACTTGGTCATGGCATATAATTTATTTGATGTGTTGTTGAAATAATTAGCAAGTATCTTGCTAAGGATTTTAAAATCTAGGTTCATTATAGAGATTGATCTGTAGTTTTCCAATTCTTGTGGCATCTTCATTTGGCTTTGGTATTAGGGGAAGGTTTGCATCATGTAATGAGTTAGGCAATGTTCCTTCTACTTCTGTTTTTTGGAAGACTTTAAGCAGCACTGGTGGTAGTTCTTCCTGGAATGTTCAGTAAAACTTACCTGTGAGGCTGTCTGGTCCTGGGCTCTTTTTAGTTGGTAGGTTTTTAATGACTGATTCTATCTCTTTACTTGTGATTGGTCTGTTGAGTTCATCAATTTCTTCTTTCATAGGTGTAGGCTGCTTGTGTGTTTCTAGGAATTTGCCTATTTCTTTTAAATTGTGCTACTTGTTGGCATATAATTTTTTCAAAGTATCCTCTTATGGTTCTCTTTATTTCTGTACAGTCAGTGGTGATATAACCTTCCTCATTTCTTATCTTTTACATTTGCAGCTTCTCTTTTTCTTTGTTAGTCTAGCTAAGGGTTTGTCAATTTTATTAACCTTCTTGAAGAACCAGTGTTCAGTTTTGTTCATTTTTTTCTAGTGCTTGGTAATTTTCTATTTCCTTTAATTCTAATCTTTGTTATTTCCTTCCCTCTACTTTCTTTATGGTTAGTTTGTCATTCTTTTTCTAATTCCTCCAGGTGTGCAATTAGGCCTTGAATTTTAGCTCCTTTTTCTTGTCTGATATGTGCATTATGGCTATGAATTTCCCTCACTACAGCTTTAGCTGCTTCCCATGTCATTTTCATTAATTTCAAGGTATTACTGATTTCTTTCAAAATTTCCTCCTCGACCCACTGTTTGTCTAAGAGTGTGTTATTTAATTTCCGTATCTTAATTTCCATATCTAATCTGGTTCTCTACCCCTTACTGATTTCCACCTTCATTCCACTGTGGTCAGAGAAATTACTTTGTATACTTTCAATCTTTCTGAGTTCATTGAGAATTTTTCAGTGGCCTAGAATGTGGTCTATCTTGGAGAACGGTCAATGCACACTCAAGAAAAATTTATCCCACTGTATTTGGGTGTAGTGTTCTATGTGTCTATTAGGTCCAGATACTCTAATGTTATCATTCAAAGTTTCTTTATTGATTCTCTCTCAAGAGTTTCTGTCCAATGGTGATAATGGTGTATTAAAGTCCCCCAGTATAACTGTAGAGGCATCTATTTCTCCACCTTAGTTTTTCCAGTCTTTGCCGCATATATTGAGGCACCCTGGTTAAGTGCATAAATGTTTATAATTGTTCTTTCATCTTGAAAGATTACCCATTTTACTAATATATAGTGTCCATCTTTATATCTTGTAATACTTTTGCATTTAAGTCTATTTTACCCAGTATTAATATAGCTACTCCCACCCTTTTTTGGTTATTGTTTGCTTGTAAGATTGTTTTCCAGTCTTTCACTTTCAGCCTCCTTGAATCCCTGGGTTTCCTTTAGACAGCATATAGGTGGGTCATATTTCCTTATCCATTCTGCCAATCTGTGTCTCTTGACTGGTGAGTTTAATCCATTAACATTCAGTGTTATTATTCTCAAGGAATTACTTACATTCGCCATATTTTCTTTGGGTTTAGTTCATGTATGTCACACGTTGTTTTATTTCTCTTTCTGTCTTTGTAGTTGTTCTTACACTCCTCCAAACTCTCTCTCCTGTTTTTTCCTCTCAGCCTAGAGAACTCTCCGTAGTATTTCTTGAAGGGCAGATTTCTTAGTGACATACTCTCTTAATTTCTGTTTATCTGTGACTATTTTGATTTCCATCAGTTTTGAATTCCAGTATTACTGGAGAAAGAATTCTTGGCTGCATGTTTTTTCTTTTAGTTTCTTAACTACATCATACCATTGCTTTCTTGCCTCCATGGTTTCAGATGAGAAATCAGCACTGATCTTATTGAGTTTCCCTTTTATGTGATGGTTCTTTTTATGCTGAATTTGGCTTAGAGAGGGGCCACACTGGAGCCACAAGGAGGTTCCCAGAATAAATCTCTTAGGCAGCCTATAATACTAAGCTAAGCTTCAATTTCAAAAGTAAAGGTTCATAAGTAGAGTCATCAACATCAAGAGTGCATCAATGTCCATCCGCCATCACTAGTCACTGCCTCTGTACTTGGGGATTCCTGCTATTTGGGAATGTTGCAGAACTGGGTTTTGTTATTCTTTTGGTTTTGTGAAAGTCTATCCACTGTGACAATGCCACATGAACATTTGACCACATGCCTATGGCTTATGGGGATGCACCAGGTGAACGTCTTCCCATGAATCCCCCATCATTGACACCTCACACCAATGATCCTCACCTGAAAAAGTTGCAATCCTTCTGGGATCCAAAATTTCTCTTAAAACGAAGTCACTAAAAGAATCAAACACAATTTTTAAGAAAATGAAATGATGATAGTTTTAAAAATACAAATACAATAAAGTTTTTAAAATTGAAATAATTGAAAAATTTTCCACTATATCTTTCATCATTATAAGATCTTTTGTCTTCCATGTTCAGTGACATGTTCTTCCACTTAGTCCCCCAGAGTCTTACTTTTTTCACTGTAACTTCAGAGAAACTTCAGGCTATAGAAAAGTCATGTAGAGAATACAGGGTATTCCCATATACCCAATATCTTCCCCTTTTCCTGTTTCCCCTATTAATAACATTTTACATGTGGATGGTACATTTGTTACAATTGATGCACACATACTGAAGCATTGCGACTAACCATGGTCAATGATTTACATTATGGTTTACAATTAGGACTATACACTTATAAATTCGGATGAAATTTAATATGGCCTGTATCCATCACTGCAAGATGATGTAGAACAATTCCATCACCCCAAAAATGTCCCATGTTCCATCTATTTTATTCCTCCCTCTTTATCCCCTCAGGACCAAGGGCAACCACCAAGCTCTACTCCTTGAAGGAAAACATTTATAGTTACTTAAAACAACACTGAGGGCTTCACATACTATGCTGTTCTCTCCTACTAGGCACTGCCTATGCTCTCAAGAGACTCCTGGCCCTCTATTTGAGGACATAGCAGGACTGCCCAGAATGGGAGTACCACACCTTACCACTCATTATGTGGGTCAGCACCCACTGACACAACATACTATAAAAAGATGAACATTCACACACTTCCTAGAAGCCTGACCCTGGTGGACCCTGTCCTGCATGCTCCCCACATCCAACAAGCTAAACTAGTAACCGTCTCATGCCATATTTGTCAAAATAACATTCCCAATGTTATAGTTACAATCACATATCCAAAAATCCCAAGTGTTCACCTGCTCCCTCCCCAACCTTCCCCCCACTTCCATGGACAGTCCAACCCTCCCCTCACTAACCCTTCACAAACCAGCACCACCCAACCCAATAGCATCACTGCCCACTGTCATACCCATCCACTGCATGACTACACCCTTCCGCCTTACCATACATATTGCCCACAATTGCTCACGACCCTCTAGGCCATTTCTGAGAAACATTTTAATTTAAGAAATGACTAAAATTAAGTAGTTGTGTATTGGCAAAGCAGCCATGTTTAAAGGTCAGGGCACTGATCTTGGAGTTTCCACTCCCAGGAATGAATCCAGCTTTGAGTCTTAAGTCAGATGTGAGCCAAGACATTGTATCTTCAATCAACGTTTCTGAGCATTTACACATGTTACATATATTAACTCACATAGACATACGTGATGGATGATTCACTATTCTACTCCTTGGGTGAAAAAACTGAGGTACGGGATTGCATGTGCAACAATCACAAAAAACAGAAATGAACTTCATCAAAAGTCAAAAGCTTTGTGGACCAAAAGACATTATCAAGAAAGTGAAAAGAACCTACAGAAAAGGTTGCAAATCATATTTTAAGAAAGGGTTAAAATAGCCAGTATATAAAAAGAACACCAACAACTCAACAACAGAAAGAAAAACATGCCAATTATAAACTGGCAAAGGACTTGACTAGATAATTCTCTAGAGGATATACCAATTACCAATAAGCACATGAAAAGATATTCAAAGTCATTACTCATTAGAGAAATTCCTATAGAACATATGGTATATGCATGGTCAGCATATGTGGATCCACAGAGGGTGAAATGATCTGGAAGATATAAAGTAGATACTGGCAATTTTGGAAATTTAGGTGAGATACAGAACAACAGGAGGAACCATGGGACCCTGTCACTGAATTTTAGTACCATTTGTAAGCTGATTATTACAAGTTACTTTAGGTTGCCATTAACTACAAAGCCAATCACTCTGATTCACAATTCTTTGCTCCTACTGTCCTTGCTGTTTGTTCTTCTGACAGTAAGAAGATGGCCCAGCAGCAGCTCATCCTATACTTGTTAATCCAAAACTCCAGTCTACCCTCTTATCCAAGGCCAGAATACTCTCAGAGTAATTCATGGTTAAACACCAACGTGCACAGAGATACTCTCTGTCCACCCAGCTCTGAAATAATAAATGATGGTGCAGCTTCCTAATGACCAGGGAGATGAAGTGGCCCCATTGAAGGCTGAGGTGGGGTCGCTATTCTGTGCCTAAGACATAAATGTTACCTTTTTTGTTTTTCTCTTTCCATTGCCTTCAAGTAAGTATATCTAATTATGTGCATTATATTTGACATATACAATTTCCTAGGAGAGGAGAGTGTCAAGTGGGGTCACCTTCAAACTGACCCCTTTTTTAAAGGGGCATCCCAAAAAAGCAGCAGCAGATTATAAACTACACAGTAGGGGTCTTTACCTCAGCAACATTTTACCTCCGCTGATTGTAAAAATTTTGTAATTGCAAAGCAAAATGGACTTGAGAGATCTATGTCAAAATAAATGCCCTTCCACAAACGTCCTTACACTTGCTTACGGGGCCTATGACTTGACCACCCTTTCCCATCTGTTCTTCTAAAGCACCAAGAGAACAAAGTACCTGAGCAAAGACCACACAGCATGATCCAATTCTCGAGAGTTTTCATTTAGGCTATTGGGCATGACTCTAAGGAAGCAAAACAGTACATATTCCAATTCACTCATTTTTGGTTGTTGCATCATCATCTTGCTGCATAACTAGCTTGCATGAGAACTGGCTCACTGCATGGGCACTTGGCTTGCTGCATGGGCACTCGGCTTGCCACACGGGCATTTGCTTGTTCTGCAGGCACTGGCTTGCCATGTAGGCACTCGCCACGCAGGCACTCGGCTTACCACACAGGCACTGGCATGGGCACATGGCTTACCATGCAAGCTCTCAGCTTGTGACACGGGCACTGGCTCACCATGCAGGTACATTTTCTCTTCTTTTTTACTGGGAGGTCACAGGGATAAAATTCAGATCCTCCCATATGGTAGGCAGAGGTCCTGAGCCACATATGCTTCCCAGGATTCACTCGCTTTTAAGGGAAAATCTGCATAAGAAAATCAGAGCATCTTGAGAGTCATTCTGGTTCCATCTCCTAGAAGACACGAGGATTGGAGTATGGTTAAAGAAAGTGATTTACCAGAGAAAGAACTACAGTTCTTGTAAGCATCAGTGTTCCCCTAAGGTGGCATGGATTTTGTGTGCAGGGTCTGGGGAGTGTCTGTGTAAGTCTGTGTGGTGTGCTGGTGAGTGTGCGGGGCAGGGGAGGGGTGTGACTGTGTGTCCTGGAGAGGGGCAGTGGGATGTATTCCCTTGAGCACAATTCTAGCCTCCACTCTTCACCCAAATCCAAAA
This sequence comes from Dasypus novemcinctus, assembly GCF_030445035.2. NCBI lineage: Eukaryota > Metazoa > Chordata > Mammalia > Cingulata > Dasypodidae > Dasypus > Dasypus novemcinctus. The sequence goes on along the minus strand of NC_080702.1, from coordinate 11,370,820 downwards.
TTCCAGGGTTAGGAATAAAACTGAATTGACTCCCATTTGAGAGAGATTGCTGTCCAGCTGCCCCTCAGTACTTTCCAAGGCCTGGCAGGGTTTCTGGAGGACTTGGTGAAGGGGCTACTGACTGCCTTGTTTCACACACTGGCTCCACAACACTGCTGACCTGGTCTCCTGGAATCAACTGTGCCCACCACAGGATCTCTGGACCACAGGGCTGAGGGCTCCCTGCTCTCTCAGAACCCACAGCTCCAGTGAGACAGTTCGCTCTGTCTCCCCAACTCTACTCATGCCCCTCCCTGTGAGCTTTCCTCAGGCCACTGGGTGTTTTCCTGCCCTGGGTAACTGGGACAAGCATAAATGTTTCCTTCCCTCCCTCCCCCAGCTGTCAACACTTTTCCAGAGCAAGTGTGATTCCAGAAATTATCCTGTACTAGGTTCAAGAGAAGAGATCTGGGAAGTAAAAAGAGCTGAAGAGAAAGAAGAGGAAATGTGGAGCAGGTCAAAAAAGGGGAAGGGAAACAAGTGCATATGGAATCCACTGCTTTTCTAGCTTTCTTTTTGGCATTTCCGGAAATGCAGCAAAACTGAGGGAACACCAGGTAGCTGCAATTAATATTTTACGTGAACATGCAAGTGGAGATAAGAACTAGCTGGTAAAAATAGGCACAGGAATTGAAGGATGTCCTGAGAACTTCTACCCAGGGACAGCAACCCTTTCCATACAAGCCCTTAGGTTGCTGAGCCATCCATGCAATGGCTTTTTTGGAGACGAGGACTGACACGATGCATTGTTTTTCAAAACCTTTATGAGATTGTAATTTTCTTTCTATTATGCCACCGGCTTTTTCCTAAATGCACAAAATTTTTTTTTCTTTGAAGCCCATAAATATATTGCCATAATTCTCATTCACTGCTCAGTGCACACTTTTAATAAGCAGCTTCAAAGCATTCCTTCTATTTCCAAAAAAAAAAAAAAAAAAAGATTTTTTACTTGTTTCAGGACTCTGCTTTGGTTTTGTCTTTTCATGGACTTCACATATTGGCTCTTCTTTACTTAGCATTCACTTTTGACACTTTTTCTCAAATCTTTTACAATTTCTGTTAATTACTCTTCAATATGTTTTTCTCTTTTCAACTTCTATTTCTTATAAAGCATTATCATTCACTGTATTTCTTCTAGCTTACATTACATTTTAAAGTAATTTTTCCTTTTTTTAATGTTCTTTCCTCATTTATGACCCTTCATTTTTTGAGTATTCATCTGATGTCTTTTCATATCCTACTTCATTTTCTTAATGCCTTATACCTTGTTTTTGAAAAAGTACCTCATAAAGTACACAAAAATGAAGATATTTCATTTCTTTGTACTGTTGTTTCTCTGCACTTATTCCTTTTTTGCCCTATATTCCCTTTTGCATGTCAAGCGACACGAGGTATTTTTATTATTGGTCATTTCACATGTTTTTTTCTTTGAAACTGTAGGTAGTATGATTCAGAATAGCTTTCCCAGCCTCACAGAGCTGTCCATCCTGTTGTTTCCATAAAATGCTCATAAATATGGCAGCTAACTTATGGGTATTTCCCGGCTCCATATTTCTCCCAGTCTTAAATATGGGTCTTTGTTCTCACTACCTCTATTGCATCTGTCCTATTCTATTTCATTCTGTATCTGATTACTGATTTTCACCCCTATAGTAAGTTCTTGTTCTGAAAGGGAACAAATGCTGTCATCATGCCAAAATCTAGTCGTTACCTTTACATGGGCATATATTTTCAGAATCAATTAGCTTCAAAGGTATTTTCAGTTAAATGTCTCAAAATGTAATTTATTTCTGAAATACATATATGTAAGTATTTTATCTAAGAATTATTAACTTTTAGTTTCTTATTATTACTGTTGAAACTGAAAGTAAGTTCAAGTCAATTCAAGGATTATCATCAATTTCTAATGTTAAATATAAACTCCAACATAACCCCACAAAGAAAATATCTAAAAAATATACAGAAAAAAAAAAAAAGAATGGGATCAAATTGTTTCACTACAAAAGATCAACTACACAGAAAAGATGGCAGCAATGGAGGAAATGAGGGGTAAAAGGTATAAGATGTAAAAGAAATGAATTTACAATGCCTAAATAAATCCTGCTTTTCAAAGTAATTGCTTCAAAATAAATAGATTATAAGGTGTACTTGCAAGAGACCTAAGTTATTTGGGCTGTCCATGTCTAACCTGGGCTTTGAATCACAACAGAGTTGCAAACACCTACTCACAGCTCATTGGACTCACCCAGTACAACTAAAAAGGAGATGAAGATGGACAACAAACAGCTCAAGGAACATAGAGTCTACAACTGTAAACAAGATAGCGCATTCATCTGCTTCATGGGAGTGAAGCCCCCTCTCAATTAGAGGTGGAATGGGCATCACCATCCCAGAATCTTCAGGAATGGGAATAGAACTATGGAATAACGTAGACTTCCAGGTATCCTACTATAGACTATTTGTGATTCTAGCAATAGAAAAATTTATATCCTTGATTTGGAAGCAGTGGCCATTGGAATTTCTGAGGTCAGGGAGAGGGAAAAACAGGTTCAATATAGGGTTATACTTGAGACTTGGAAATTGCCCTGAATGACATCACAATCACAGATATAGGCCATTATATATCTTGATATAATCTTTAAAATTGTTTGGGAGAAAGTGTAAATGACAATGTCAACTATAATCCATGCTTAGAGGCAATGCTCTAAAATGTATTCATCAATTGTAACAAATATACCATACTAATGAAGAATGTTGTTAATGGGGGGAAATGTGAGAGGTATAGGGAGTGGGGTATATGGGAAAACTCTGTATTTTTAAAAATATATTTACTGAAATATATCACACACCCACAAACATACATAAACAGGAAGTGTATAGTAATAGTTGTGAACTTACAAAACAAATGTATATAACATCATACAGGACTCTCATAAGTCACCCTACCACCAACACCTTACATTTTTGTTAAACCTTTTAAACTAATGATTAAAGAGCACTGTCAAAATATTACTACCAAAGTATTTCCCAATACTTTTCGTATGTATACATTTTTTGTATGTATATTTTTTATTGAAGTATATCACTCATACACATACACACATACGTGTATAGTAAAGATTGCGAACTTAAAAAATAATAAACACACATAACATCACACAGGGGTCTCATACATCACCCCTCCACAAACTCTCTGCATTGGTGTCAAACATTTATTACAAACTATTCAAGAGCATCGTCAAAATATTACCAACTATATTCTTTCTCTTACATTTGATGTATTTTTCCTCCAACCCATACTATTTTTTATATAACATTTACGTAATATAAGTATCTTCAAAAAATAATAAAAACAATAAACTCACCAATTAAAAGACACATATTGGCAGAATGTATTTTAAAAAAATACTTTAAACACCCTGTTATTTTGAAGAGACTCACTTTAGATCCAAAGAAACGAATACTCTGAAAGTTCTGAGATGAATAAAAATATTATGGACAAAGAGTAACAAGAAGGGAGACTATCCTACTATCAGAAAAAAACAGCCTCGAAGTCCAAACTCAGAACAAAAGGAAATGGAGAGAACTATATACTAAGAAAAGGGTCAATCCAACAAGAAGGTGCAACAATCACCAACATATATGCACAGGAGCCGCAAAATACATGAAACAACATTGGCAAAACTGAAAGAATAAATAGTTATACAATAATACTAGGAGACTTCAAAATACCACTTTCAAGAATGAATCAACCATCAAGACAGAGTATTAGAAAGGAAACTGAGGAAGTCAACAATATTATAAATAAACTGCACTTAACAAACGTATATAGAATGCCTCCCAACAACAGAAGAATACACATTCTTCTAAACTATCCTTGTATCATTCTCCAGGCTAGACCGTATGTTAAGACATAAGACAATAAAACTTAAAAGACTGAAATTACACAAAGCTTCTCTTCTACCACAATTGATTTATATAAAAATCAGTAACAGGGAAGCGGCTGTGGCTCAATCAGTTGGGCTCCCATCTACCAAATGGGAGGTCCTGGGTTCACGTGCCGGGACCTCCTTGTGAAGGCAGGCTCATCGGCAAGCGCTGCATAATGCCGCAGACCCGCAAGAGCAGAGGAGAGCCGACTCAGCAGGGTGAGGCAACAAAAAGGGAGACAAGCAAAAACTACAGAAGAGCCCACAGTGAATGGACACAGAGAGCAGACATTAAGCAAGCCACAAGGGGGGTGTGCATGGAAATAAATTTTAAAAACAAATACAGGCACAGAAGAATGCACAGTGAAAGGACACACAGAGTAGACAGCAAGCAAAAATGGTGCAAAGGGGGGGAGAGAAATATTTAAAGAAAAAAATCAATAACAGATGGAAAACTGGAATTATACAAGTAAGTGAAAGATATCTGACCCATTTTTAAATATCCAACAGAATAATTTTCTGAAACCCACCTACAAGAGAAATCAGAAAATTCTTATTAAAAAAAAAAAAACAACCATGCAAAAACCTATGGGGGGAAACGGACTTTGGCCCAGTGATTAGGGCGTCCGTCTACCATATGGGAGGTCCGCAGTTCAAACCCCGGGCATCCTTGACCCGTGTGGAGCTGGCCATGCGCAGTGCTGATGCGCGCAAGGAGTGCCCTGCCACGCAGGGGTGTCCCCCGCGTAGGGGAGCCCCACACGCAAGGAGTGCGCCCTGTAAGGAGAGCCGCCCAGCGTGAAAAAGAAAGTGCAGCATGCCCAGGAATGGCGCCGCCCACACTTCCTGTGCCGCTGAGGACAACAGAAGCGGACAAAGAAACAAAAGCAGACAAAGAAACAAGACGCAGCAAATAGACACCAAGAACAGACAACCAGGGGAGGGGGGGGAATTAAATAAATAAATAAATCTTTAAAAAAAAAAAAAAAAAACCTATGGGAAGGACCAAGGCACTGCCCCTTATAGCTATAAGGGAAACTTATAGCTAAATTTCTACATTAAGAATGAATGGTATCAAACCAATAACCTAACTTCCTATCTTGAAGAAAGAAGAATAAGTCAAACTTAACATTACTAGGAGGAAGGAAATAATAAAGATTAGATATAAGTGAGATAAAGAACAGAAAAACAATTGAGAGGATCAATGAAACAAAAATTTAGTTCTTTCAAAAGATTAATAAAATTGGCAAAGCTTTATCCAAATGAAGAGAAATGAAAGAAGATGCAAATAACTACTTAAGGAGTGAAAGTGGGAATATAATCACTGATCTAGAGGAAATTAAAAGGGTTATAAGAGAATATTATGAACATTCATATGCCAACAAACTAGATTACCTAGAGGACATGAACAAATTCCTAGAAACATAAAAATAATCTGCACTGATTCAAGAAGAAATAAAAGATCTTAAGAGACCTATGAAAGCAAAAAGATTGAATAATCAAAAACCTCCCAACAAGGAAAGGTCCAAGACCAGATGGCTTTAGAGAGAACTGTACCAAGCACTCAAACAAGAATTAACACAAATCCTTCACAAAGCCTTCCAAAAGAAACGAAGAGGTTGGGAGTCTTCCTAATTCATTCCATGAGGCTAGTATTACTGTGATACCCAAACCAGATAGAGACATCAAAAGAAAGTAACAGAACAACTTCTCTAATGAAGCAAAATCTCAACAAAACACTGGAAAATCAAATCCAACAACATAAATTAGAAGGATTATACCGCATGACCAAGGGTGACTTATCCCAAGAAGAAAAAATCCATATGATCACTTTAATAGCACAGAGAAAGCTTCCCATGGTATCTACCATGATTTCATAATAATATCACTCAGAAAAAGAGGAATAAAAGGTAACAACCAAAACATGATAAACACAAAAAACTCACAGCAAACATCGTAGTCAATGTAAGAAAGAATGAAAACTTGCAATGAAAGCCTGAAACCTGTGATCAGGAACAAGGCAACGTTGCCCACTTTTATAACTTCTATTCAAAATTATACTCAAAGTTCCTGGCAGGGTATTTAGGCAAAAAAAGAAAAAGGCATTGAAATCAGAAATGAAAAAGTAAAACTAACACTTCTCTCTGATGGTATGGCCATCCATAATGAAAATCCCAAAGGAGTCACAAGAAAACTACTACAGAAAATAAATTTAGTGAAGGTGCAGGGTACAAGATAAACTCTTAAAAAATCAGTTTTGTTTTTTCATACCAGGAAAGAACAATCTGAAATGGGCATTAAAAACTAATTCCATTAGTTGCAACATCTGCTGTCCAGTTCATTGGCCTCACCCTGGACAACAAACAGGGAGGTGAGGATGGACAACCACCACTCAGAGGAACTGAGAGTCTACAACTGCAAGCTTCATAGTTCCATCCATCACCCATATGGGACTGAAGCCACCTTTCAATTAGAGATGAAATACGTATCCTCACCCCAGAACAGAGAGGAATTACTGGTATTCTGCTATAGACTTATTGGTATTCTAGCAGTGGAAGAAATTATATCATTGATGTGGAGGTAGTGGCTACTGGAGGTGCTGAAGGCAGGGAAAAGGAAAAAGAGGTACAATATGAGGGCATTTCTGGGACATGGAGTTGTCCTGAATGACATTGCTATGACAAATACAAGCCATTATATACCTTCCACCACCTACAGAATTGAATGTAAACTACAATCTAAACTATAATCCATGCTTAGTGGCAAAGCTCCAAATGTGCTCATCAATTGCAATGAATGTGCCACATTAATGAAAGAAGGTGTTATTGTGGGGAAGGTTGTGAGGTGTGGGGAACAGGGCATTTCGGAATTCCTTATATTTTTTAACATTTTGCGAAACCTAAGTATTTTCGAAAAAAAATTTTTTAAATTCCATTCACTATAGCATCTAAAAGAGAAAAAACCTGAAAATAAATTTAAATTAAAAGAATGAACTATACAATGAAAACTGCAAAACACTACAGAAAGAAATTAAAGACCTAAATAAATGTCAAGATATAGTGTGTCCACATTTTACATTTAATATTGTTACAATACCATTACTACTTAAAACGATCTACAGATTAAATATGATACCTATCAAAATTTCTGCAGCATTGTTTTGTAGAAATGAAAAAAGTCGATCCTCAAATTCATATGGAATACCAAGAGGCCACGACTGGTCAAAACAATCTTTCAGAAGTTTGTAACTATATAATAAGCACATGCAACCAGAATATCATCCCAAATTGTACAACATATCATATAAAGAACTGGAAAAACCTCATCTATTCTCCAGGGGAAAAAACAATCAAGCAGATCAGTCCCAAAAGAACCATAGAAGGAATTATCAGACAAAACAGTTATTAAATCTCTGCTCAGTGAGAAAGGTAAATACTCTTGGAATGAAAGAAGAGATAGTTCATAACAAAGAAACAAACAACAAAAAAGATATAAAAGGAAACTTTAGACCTAGATATAAAATATCTAACTGAAGGACAACCAGCAGGATGGCAGTAGAGTAAGCACCAAGAGTCAGCTCCTGCTAAGGGCAGTTAGTAATCACACAGCTATGTAAAGCACCTGTTTGGGGCTCCAGAAGACGAGAAGAACATTCTGCAACATCCTTGGAAGGAATGGAGGGAGGAGACTGTCCCTCTGCAGAAAAGATTCTTAAATAGAGCACTCCATGTCACAGAGGCTGGTGCCCATCCTCCACTGGAGGCACAAGCCACCTCTGGAGCTATTCCGTGGCTGGTATCAAAAGCTCCACTTCCCAAAACCGGGGGAGGAAGAGATATTGTGCATTAACATCAGCTATTGATGAGTAAATTCGGTGGGCTAAAGTATAATATTAAGAACAGCTAAAGTATCAACCTGCCAAGTCGGACAAAGGTCAGCTGCCTCCATTTTGACTCTGCTCCCGGCATGAGGGGAAACCAGCCTGACTGAAAATCACCGTGAAGGTATGAAATAGTTTCTTTCATTCAGATCAACCTGCAGCCCTAGGCTAGGCTTCAGTCCCACCTCTGTCAGGGTGGCAACTGGTGGTACTGCCCCACCTATCCAGGTAACTGCAGGTACCTTTGGTTGGCACAGAATGAATAATAGGGAATATACTAGGGCAACTGCGGTCATCTTGGGCCCGTAATGCATAGATTGCTGCCCACACATGCAGCTCCATGCCCGCCCCAAGCAGGGGAGAAGGGGGCATGAAGCTTCATCAGGCTCTCTGGGCTACTACAGTCTAGGCCTGCATGACTTGGATTATTTCACACACCCGTGACTTGGTCCCTATCCCTGGCAAAGGACAAAGCTTGAAGAAGCTTCATTGGTTCTTAGGGTTAAAAGGGAAACTTGAGCTTCCACAGCTTACATCACCAACTACATTCTTGGTTCCTACTGCACAACCAGCAAGGGAGAAAGGGCAGGAAACCCTAATTTAAAGAGAGAAACTACATGCACAATAAATACTCTAATAAGCCAGAGGCTTACTCTCATGGCCACACTTTAAATCATATTACCTAGCTGGGGTGGTAAAAACAACATGGTACGGCCTGAAGACAGACACATAGGCCAATGGAACCAAACTGATGTTTCAGAAACATACCCTCACATGTATGGTCAAGCGATTTTTGACTAGCCTGTCAAACCCACTCAGCTCTGGCAGAACAGCCCATTCTACAAATGATACGAAGAGAACTGAGTATCAATAGCCAAAAGAAGGAAAGAGGATCCCTATCTCACACCTGATCCAAAAATTAACTAAATATGATTCAAACACCTAAATATAAAAGCAAAAACCATAAAGCTTCTGTAAGAAAATGAAGGAAAATATCTGCAAGACCTGGTGATAGGTGTTATTGTGTGTGTGTGTGTGTACTTGTTATCATTTATTTTATCCCCCCCCCTTGCATCTTGCTTCCTGTCTGCTCTGTCCGTTCACTGCTTGTCTCTCTTTGTTGCATCATCTTGCTGCACCAGCTCTCTGTGGGTGCCAGCCATCAGCTATCCACAGGAGCAGGCCAGCATGCCTTCACAAGGAGGCCCCAGGACGCGAACTCAAGGCCTCTCATATGGTAGACAGGAGCCCAATCGACTGAGGTACAGCCGCTTCCCTGATCCCTATATATATACTTTTTCCTTATTTTTTTTTAAATGTTACGTTCAGAAAATATCCCAATAGCATACTTGGGGTTCCTGGTCAGATGTGGGTGCTCTCTCTCTGGAAATTAAAGAGACATTGTTTTCTGTGCTGTGCTGGTTCAACGAGGACCCACTTGAATCTCCTACTGGACCTCTCAGGCAGCTGTCCTGCTGCCTTGGGAGAGAGGGAAGTGAGGAAGGGAGAAAGGGGGAATGTCAGATTCCCAAGCATTTTATTTAACTGCAAAGAGGATTCCTTGCTCGAAACTTTGTCTGGTATTTTGTTGGTTTGTCTTCTTGTTTTTCCTTCCTCTTTATCCCAAGGCCCTTTTTTCTTTCTTTTTTTTTCCTTACTTGCTCCCTCCATCTCTTTTTTCTTTTCTTTCTCTTCCTTTAAACTTTTTTTATATTAAGTTCTGCAGGGAGCACTTCACATTTGCTGTATTTCCTCATCCTCCATTTCCTCTTTTCTATGTGTATTGATTTTGGCCACCAACATTATCCCCTTTCCGTTACATCTTTCTATCCTCCATCATTTATTGTTTCTCTTACATTACACCTCTTTGTTTGGCCCCCTATTTTTCTGACATTTTATTTCTAATACCTTTGTTCTGGTTTGTCTTATATTGACCCTTTATGTTATTGTCCTTTCTTTTCTCTTTCCCTCTCTCCTGAACACACTAGCCTTTTAATTCACACTATATTCCTCCCCATATTCAGTTTACTGTCTCATTATAGGTACTCTACTTTTCTTACTGTTATAACTCTACAGAGCTTACAGGAGTCTAATATGCTTTCTCCTAGATCTCACATGATTCCTCTGGTAATATTTACTATAAATACTAGGTGGTGGTTTCTTAAAGGAGACAAGAGTAGGACTAAGATGGCCTATTGATACTTACTGTATATAGAAGTTTTAATTAGCTTTACTGTAAAAGTGTGGAAATGTAGAGTGGATAGTAACACATAGCTAGTAACATCCAGTTCATAAATGGGGACGTGGCTGAAAACGGTAGTCTACTGTATGTGGAGTGGCAGAGACATTCAGCCTGGCTGTGTTGCGAGCGATTAGATGAGCACTCTCTCTAGTCCACACGCTTTTGGGCACACCCAAAAGATAGCGCACCGGCACTGAGCCAAATGTCTCCAGCCCCGCCTCACCCTCCTCCCGTGAGCCCTCCACCTCTCAGCTATGCCCCATAAGCCAAACTGCTATATAAATGCTGCAACTTCCTCAATAAAGCAGATGTGCATCGTGAACCCATCTCCGGAGTGAGTCTGTCTTCGTCATCCTTACCCCAACAAGCCCCTACTTCAACAAGTGGTGCCCGAACAGGGACTCGTGGCAGCCAATGCTCCTGCCGTCTATGACTCAGGTAAGTGATCCTTGCCATGGTAACCTCCCCTCCTCCTCTCGGACTCCACAGGCTCGAGCCCTGCCCACTCTCTTGCAAGTAGGCATATTAAAATATCAGAAAAAGAACTTAACCAGTACTGGGATATGATAGTCCACTTCAATCCCTGGCTCTCGACTAGATCTCTATGGGACCCTCAGACCTGGGCTAAACTGTTAAAGCACGTGTGCTCTGCAGAGGGTCATGAAAACAAAACATTCCCTCTCAGCCTTATCCCTGTGCTCCTAGCTATTCATGCTTGCCTTACGGGGGCTCCGGAAGATGAACCAGCCCCTATCCCTGATATAATGCCTGCAGACTGCTCCCCAGCAGCGCCGCCTTATACCTTAACCCCCACACAGTTGTGGGGCTCGACTACACCACCCGATACTAATGCCCTATACTCTCCTCTATTGGAATTTGTGGGGGCCATCAGCTCAGACACCAATGCTACCAGCCCCCCAGCACCACCTGACGCTAAGACGAGGCAGAGCCACCCAGTAAGAGACTCGCTACCATCCCTGTCTACATATAACAACAGGAGTTAAAAATGCTCTTTGACCTAAAATAAGGGGGAAATGGAAAGGACAAATGAATTTATATGGCAATGAGTCTCTAAAAAAGAGTGTGGAGGTTGTCAGAAGGACTGCCCTTATGCACACCTGAGCAGAGTCTCAGAGACAGATAAAGTAGATACAACCCCAGGTATTGGTTCCTTTGAGGGCTAAAGAGACCCACAGGTTCTATGGTCATGGCAGATGGAGTTCACTGCCATGTCAGTTGGCCCTTCTTTGGAGCTGGTGTTTCTGCATGATGGAGCTGGACTCAGATGTGATCTCTTTTCACAAGCCTTTCATGCTACTTTACTGGAACTGTTGGTGCTGCGGTTTAACATATATCTACGGGATTTGAATCTCTGGACTGACAATATGATAGCAGGCCCTGAGCCTCAACAGACTTCAGCTCCTACACTCTGGTTTATTGGACTTACCCACTCAGCTAACATGGAGTTGAAGAATGTCAGCCACCACACCATGGAGCCTAGAGTGCCTACAACGAAAGCAGGAGGATTGCAGCCAATATCCATGTGGAATCTAAGCCCCTTATTGACATAGATGTGGAATGGACACAACCAAGCCAAGGTCCACAGGAAGGAGGAATACGTAAGGATTAGAGTGGACTTAATGATATTCTATTCATGAACTATTGTGGTTAATAATCGAGAAAATGTGGCATTGGTGTGGAAAAAGTGGCCATGGTGGCTGCTGGGTGCGGGGAATGGGAGGAAGAGATGAGATGTGGAGGCATTTTTGGGATTGGAGTTGTCCTGAATGGTGCTGCAGGGACAAGTGCCAGACATTGTATGTCCTCCCATGGCCCACTGGACGGAACGTGGGAGAGTGTGGGCTATGGTGTGGTCTACAGGCCACGGGGTGCAGCGATGCCCAGAGATGTACTCACCAGATGCAATGGATGTGTCATGATGATGGGGGAGAGTGTTACTGTGGGGGGAATGGTAGGGTGGGGGCGGTGGGGGTGAATGGGGACCTCATATTTTTTGAATGTAATATACTTTTTCAAATGAATAAATAAAATTAAATTAAAAAAAGAAAAGAGACTCGCTACCAAGGAACTTTCTGCTTTGGGAGTTCCCACGCCAAAGGAACTCTCTGCTGCAAAACTCCCCGTGTCAGCACTTCCCACTTTGCAACTTCCCCCTCCACAGAACCCAGCTCCCCAGGAAGCCTAGGCTATGGGCACTCCCTGTGACACCTCAGACTCTCCTACCAGCAGTCCATGGTTAACTAACTTCGCCCAGCTTTGCCAGCAACAAGATACCCATTCTATCACAGGAGCAGAATCATGGCCCCACTTCCATCCTGTTAATGTAAACCCCACTGCTGCCCGCCCGGCACAACGGTATCCCCATGAACAAAAAACAATCACCACTTTACGCCGTGTCATGCAAGAGGATGGCCTTAACAGTCCATGCACACAAACGTTATTAGAAAACCTCAATGTAGACCTTAATTGTGCCACTGATTGGAAAAACCTAGCACGCGCTCTATTACCCACTGGGGATTATATCCAATGGAAAGCACTCTATTATGATGAGGCTGAAATACTGGGAGAAAGAAATGTGGGCTGGAGTTAATATTCCCACAGAATCCTTACAAGGAGAGGGCCAATATGCATCTCCTACTGTCCAGGCGACAGGGCCCTCCAATATTTTGATCAATGCCGTTTATGCACTATGAGAGCATTCAAAAAAATAAATCCAAAAGGAAATCCCCTTCAAATGTCTAAACTTGTACAAGGCGCTAATGAAGGCTTTGTTAACTTTTCTGGCCAAGTTAAGGTACTGTAGAGAGAAAAGCCAACCATGCCACAGCAGCGGACATGCTAGTAAAGGACCTTTAATGGGAGGGGGCCAAGGGCGAATGCCGTAGAGCCATCGCTCCATTGTGCAAGGGCACACCGGAAGACTGGGTGCTAGCTTGTCGTGACGTCGGCTCGCTATCCACCAGCGTGTTGGCGGCCGCCCTAGCCCAGCATCTCAAGGTATCCCCCAAATCAAACTCAGGCAATTGTTTCCATTGTCACTCTACTAGACATTTTGTGAGAGAATGCCCACAAAAACAGTCACAAAAATCCTCTCCTGGCAAGCCAAATCCAATCTGTCCTAGGTGCCACAAGGGGCTCCATTGGAAACGCGACTGTAGGTCTCACACCAACGCCCGTGGAGAAACCCTACTGCCTTTAAATGAGAAGCAGGACACCTCTCAGCCCTACCAGTAAAGGAGGAAACTCCATTAAATCCAGGCATTTATTGGACGGTCCCCATCACCCAAAACAAAACGTGGTTAAACCTAGACATCAATGGAAAATCCATAGTAGGGCAGCTTGATACAGGGGCGGATATCTCCGTCCTAAGTAGTAAAGATCTACACCCAGAATGGCCCCTACAGATCAGGCCCATTATTCAGGGAGTGAATGGCTTAAAAACTTCCCGCCAAGTTTCAAAACCCTTAACTTGGACAGACCCAGATGGTACTGCAGGGCAATTCCAACCCTTGGTGTTGACATAACTCCCTAATACCCTATGGGGCAGAGACAAAATGCCTCAGCTCGGAACCGTCCTAACAACCGACCAGTTCCCCCAATCCTAAAGGCCACTGCTCCACCACTAATGACAATCATGAAACCCCTACCAGTCACCCTAAATGGGATACTAAACAACCCATCTGGGTGGACCAGTGGCCCCTGCCTCGTGAAAAACTCACTCAACTCAAAATCCTTGTCCAACAACAGCTAGACCTCGGGCACCTACAGCCCACTACCAGCCCCCTTAATACCCCTGTATTTATTATACAAAAGAAAGCAACAGGCAAATGGCGCTTCCTTCATGACCCGCGGGCCACAAACTCTCATATGGAAAAGATAGGCTCACCACAACCAGGTGTCCCTCATCCCTCAGCTATACACGAAAATAGTTATATTTTTATAATAGACATAAAAGATTGTTTCTTTTCCATCCCATTGCATAAACAAGACCGCCCATATTTCGCCTTCACAGTTCCAGCAATTAACCATGCTCTGCCAGCTGAGCGGTACCAATGGAAAGTCCTCCCCCAAGGCAAGAAAAAACAGTCCCACAATATGTCAAAATTTCGTAGGCAATGCCACGTTACCATTGCAAACTTACTGCCAAATCATCCACTACATGGATGATATTCTCACAGCACACCCTGATCAGGATCATTTAACAAACTGTTTTAAGATGTTACTCCATAATCTAAAACAGTTGGGACTGCAAATCACCCCCGAAAAGGTGCAAACTAAATCGCCCTTCAGCTTTCTAGGATATCATATCAATACGGGCATCAAGCCCTTGTCCCCATCTCTAACAATAACACAAAATTGCACATTAAATGAACTGCAGAAAATCTGTGGGGACATAAACTGGATCAGACCACATCTATCCCTATTGTCACATAAATTAGCCCCCCTCTTTTCCCTTTTAGGGGGAGACCCCAGTCCCATGAGTCGTCGTGTTTTCACTTCTGAAGCTGAAGACGTCATAAAATATATCAATTCCCAAATGCAAAACACAGAACTGGCCAAATTTAATCCTCATAAACCTCTCCTTGCCATAGCATTAGCAACCCAAGGAACGCCCACTGGAGTTCTATGTCAAAATGAGCCCCTATATTGGGTGCACCTCTCCTTCAGTAGTCTCAGCAAAATCACACCCCAATTAATGGCCTTTTGCCTACTGGGGAGAAAATTACGATACACAGCAAAAAGCATCTACGGCCAGGAGCCAGACAAACTAATCTTGCCTCTTACAGGAGAGCATATCACCCACCTCCTCCAAACCAACCTTGAAATACAAATGCTTGTAGCAGGATTTCCTGGGCAAATAGATAATCATCGGCCCACTCACAAACTTCTCTCCACCCTCAAGCAATTGCCGTGCAGTTTCCATGAGAATGCTTAACCACGTCCAAGCCACTCCCAAACGAAACCCCTGTCTTTACAGACGCCAATAAGTCATTCCATGTAGTACTTATAAAACAACAAAAATAAATGATCGGATTATAAAATGCCCCCATGCTGGCTCAGTACAGTTTGGAGAACTATATGCACTCTTCCTTGCGCTATATCATTGTCAGAATATCCCTATAAATATCTTCTCCGGCAGTGCATATGCGGTCCAAACCCTACATAGCCTTCCACATGCAGTCTTCCGCTTAAGAAAAACCCAACTAGATGACCTGTTAACCCAAACCAAGGCTCTCCTTGAAAATAGAGCACAGCCATGGTACATACAACATATTAGAGCACATACTGGTTTGCCTGGCCCTCTAGCACGAGGGAACCAGCAAGCAGACGAATCCATTGATTAATACTCACTGCACCGGCTATTAATCAAGCACCCACTTTACATGCCAAATTCCATATGTCTGCACATGCCCTCAAGCGGCTGTTTCATTAGCTCTCTCACCAACAATGCAAACATCTAACTCGCGCCTGCCCGCGGTGTGTCCCGTTACCACCAGGACCACTTCAACCCCAAGGAGTCAACCCAACGGGGTTGCATCATAACAGCTTATGGCAAATGGACGTCACCCACGTCCCCTCTTTTGGACACTGAAATATGTCCATGTAATTATTGACACATATTCCGGATTTGTGTTTGCCACCGCTCTCTCTCGTGAGCGTACCCGTCATGCTACTTCTGCCTTCTTGCAGGCCATTCTACAAATGGGGGTGCCATGGGCCTTAAAAACAGACAAAGACCCTGTTATACCTCCCAATCCTTCCAATCCTTCTGTTCTGAATGGCGGGTCAAACATCTACAGGCATCCCACACAACCCACAGGGTCAAGCCATCTTTGAACGTGTCCATGCCACCCTGAAACAACATATAATAAAACAAAAGGGGGAGGACTCTAGGGATATACTCAAAAACATCATAACAAAAGCCCTAATTACACTAAATTACTTTTCTTTCAATTCTGAAGGTCTCTCTCCCGCCAACAAGCACTGGGGAGGACTCCGCTCTATACCCACACCAGCGCCCTTGGTGTGCTGGAAAGACCCCCTGATGCAACAATGGAATGGGCCCCATCCCCTACTAGTACAGGGATGAGGGTCTGCGTGTGTCCTTCCAGAAAACGCAGACCAGCCCATCTGGGTCCCCAGCAGATTGATACGGCTCACCCTGCCCACCGAAAAACGAGATGGCCGATCTTCCGCCGCCGAAGATGACCCCCCAGACAGTCACTCTACTCGCAGGCGACATAAATAATCTGTCCCTGGAAGAAAGGCGAGAAGAAGGCGGCCCTGTGAGACGATGCCATCAACACCGTACTCCTGCCCATCCCACGTGTCGCATCACACGGGGAAACATCAAATCATTATGCACAGAAGCCCAACGTATGGCCCCTGCCCCTGCAACACCCAAAACCCTCTTCCTCCTCATTTGCTCGATCCTCACAGCAAACTCCGCTCGCGGACAGCTGCTCTGGACCGCAGTACGACACCCGCCTCTTCTTATGCCCGTGGACACGGACGCTCCACAGTTCCTCAACCTCACCCAACTATTAACATCCCAGATCTTATCGATTAACAACACCCAAGCCTCCGGAGTAGACACCTCTTTACTAGCTGCAATGCTAGAGCACGTACAGTCCCTCCTATCATCTCCCAACCTTCTGCTATGGCTTATAATAGGAATCTTAATTGTTGTCATATGTATTGTCTATTGATGTATCAACAAAAGCCTTCAAGCTTTATCCCAAAAAACTGAAGAAAGGAAATTAGTATAGTAGGCTCTAGTTAATAACAGAGGGGGAGATGTAGGTAGAGCGGCAGAGACATTCAGCCTGGCTGTGTTGTGAGCGACTAGATGAGCACTCTCTCTAGTCCACACGCTTTTGGGCACACCCAAAAGATAGCGCACCGGCACTGAGCCAAATGTCTCCAGCCCCACCTCACCCTCCTCCCGTGAGCCCTCCACCTGTCAGCTATGCCCCGTAAGCCAAACCGCTGAATAAACGCTGCAACTTCCTCAATAAAGCAGACGTGCATCATGAACCCGTCTCCGGAGTGAGTCTGTCTCCGTCGTCCTTACCCCAATGAGTCCCTCGTTCAACAGTCTACATTTGTAAATGCCTAAAGAATAACCTAGGAACTGAATGGCACAGAAAACCAAGAGGTGGATGAGAATTGGGGTTGATGGTACAGATTCAAATGTCCTTTGTCAGAAGGAGCAAATGCACATCACTATTTGATCATATACAATACGGTGGGAGAGGACAAACATGGGAAAAGACAACTGGAGCGGCAGATGGACTGTGATTAGCAGTAATAATGTAGTATTCTTGCATTTATGCCAAAGACATACTGTGTAGGTAATGGTGCAGTATGGAAAATATGTGCCATATGTACACTATGGATATGGTAACAACTGGATGATATCATCATATAATCTGTAACCAATATTCCACCACAGTGTGGTATGCTGATCAAGGGATTTGTTTGGGAATTCTGCACATGTGCATAATTATTTCCTAAATTTACAACTTCTGTCATAAAAATACATTAAAAAATAGTAATAGGGTGGGTTGGGGGAAAACCTACCAAATATAAGAAAAGGATTATAATTAGTAGTAAAATTTCCTCGATATTCTTTCATAATCTATAAAAAATGTCTCACGATAATGAAAGGTATTGTTGGAGGGCCGATACATGGGATCCCATACATATGTCATGCATGTTTGCTTTGTAGGTTCACAATTTTTATTATACACTTGTTTATGTATGTTTATACATAAATGAGATAAAGATAAAATAAGGTTGGTTGGGGGAAAAATGCTTTGGTTAGTAGAAATATTTTGATGTTCCCCTTTAATCATTACTGGAAAATGTTTAACAAGAAAGCAAGGCATTGGTGGTAGGGTGAGGTATAAGAGTCCTGTTGATGTTATATATGTTTCCTTTGTAAGCTCAAAACTATTAATATAAACTTATTGTTCACATAGGTTTCTGTATGAGTGATATACTTCAATAATTTTTTTAAAATTAAGAAAAAAAACACCATTTCCATTAATTCCAACACCTACTCTCCAGTTCACTGGCCATATAGGATTGAAGCCACCCCTCAATTAGAGGTCGAGTGGTCATCACCCATCCCACAATCTTCAGGATTGGGGAATAAAATATGGAATTGAGGGGACTTACTGGTATTCTACTACAGACATACTGGTATTCAAGCAATGGAAGAAATTTTATCATTGATGTGGAAACACTGGCCACTAGAGGAGCAGAAGGCAGGGAGAGGGAAAAGGAGGTGTAAAATATGGGGTCATTGTTGGGACATGAAATAGTCCTGAATCACATTGCAACGACACATATAGGACATTAATTCCCTGCCATAACCTACAGAATTGAGTGGGAGAGAGTGTAAACTAAATGTAAACTGTAAACCATGCTTAGTGGCAATGCTCCGAATGTGTTCATCAACTGCAGTGAATTTACCATACTAATGAAAGAAGTTGTTAAATGTGGAGAAGGGTGGGAGGTGTGGAGAGTGGGGAATTTGGGTACCCCTTATATTTCTGTATAAAATTTTGTGTAATCTATTTATCTTCTAAAAAAATAAAAAATATATTTTAAAAAAACTATTCTATTCACTACAGCACCTAAAAAAAAAAAAATACCTGAGAATAAACTTAAACAAAGAGATGAATGACCTGTACAATGAAAACCACAAAACACTACTGAAAAGAAATTAAAGAAGACCTAATAAATGGCAAGAAATTACCTAAAGTGATCTACAGATTAAATGCAATACTTCTCAAAATCTCTACGGTCTTTTTTTTTTGGAGAAATGGAAAGAGTTGATCCTCAAATTCATATGGAATAGCAAGAGGTCCCAACTAGCAAAATCAATCTTTCAGAAGTCTCACAACTAAATAACAACCACATGCAACCAGGATATCATGCCATATCATACAACCAAGCCAAGGTCCACAGGAAGGAGGAATACAGTAAGGATTAGAGTAGACTTAATGATATTTTATTCATGAACTATTGTGGTTAATAATCGAGAAAATGTGGCATTGGTGTGGAAAAAGTGGCCATGGTGGCTGCTGGGTGCGGGGAATGGGAGGAAGAGATGAGATGTGGAGGCATTTTCGGGACTTGGAGATGTCCTGAGTGGTGCTGCAGGGACAATTGCCAGACATTGTATGTCCTCCCATGGCCCACTGAATGGAACGTGGGAGTGTGTGGGCTATGGTGTGGACCACAGGCCATGGGGTGCAGTGATGCCCAGAGATGTACTCACCAGATGCAATGGATTTGTCATGATGATGGGAGAGAGTGTTACTGTGGGGGGAGTAGTGGGGTGGGGGCGGTGGGGGGTGAATGGGGACATATTTTTTGAATGTAATATATTTTTTTAAATGAATAAATAAAATAAAATTAAAAAAAAAAAAAAGAACTAGAAAAATCTGGTCTGTTCTCCAGGGGAAAAAAACAATCAGCAGATACAGCCCCAAAGGAACCACAGAAAGAATGATGAGACAAAGCAGTTATTAAGTCTCTGCTCAATGAGAAAGGTAAATACTCTCCTTGGAGTGAAAGAAAAGATAGTTCAAAACAAAGAAACAAACAACAAAAAGATGTAAGAGGGAAACTTTAGACCTACATATAAAACATCTAAACTCAGGGACAAACCAGCAAGATGGTGGCCAGAGGAAGGAGTTCCAAGAGTCAGTTCATGCCACAGGACAGTTAGCAATCACACTGAGCTATCTACTAAAGCACCTGTTTGGGGGCTCCAGGAGACCAGAAGAGCATCCTCCAACATCCCTGAAAGCATGGAAGGAGGACACTGCCCATCTGCCGAGAAGATTTATAAGTAGAACACTCCACACCCCAGAGGCTGGCACCCATCTTCCAGAGGCAGCACAAGACATCTTGGAGCTATTCCCCAGCTGCAATCAGAAGTTCCACTTCCCAAAAATGGCAGAGGAAGAGAAGACTGGGCACCAGCTTCAGATACTGATTAGTAAAGTAAATTAGGCAGTCTAAAGTAAAATGTTTAGAATGGCTAAAATTTGAACCTATCCAAGTCAGAAAGAGGCTGTGTTGTAGGCAGCATATCTCAGCCTAGCAAAATGGCTCAGCTTGTACCGAGATGGCCTCTGGCGCTAGCTGGCTCGCCAACCTGAAAGCTGCTTCTTTCCCCTGCAACAAGAGCGAGCAACCTATACACTCCGTCCCCTTTGCCCAGCCAATCAGCGCATGCCACACTCCCCTCAACCCCCACCCTAGCCCTTATAAGCTGTTGCACTTCCCTAACAAATCAGACCTGCGCCACCAGCCTGTGTCTCCAGAGCGGTTACTGTGTGTTATTGGGTTACTGTGTGTTATTGTGCTCTGTTCGTCCTTACCTCTGGAGGCCCCCAGGCCGCTCCTCAGGGCACACTGGCGGCAACAAGGCTGGTAACCACTATTTTAACTCTGCCCCTGGCACAAGGAGAAAATTCCAGTGATGTAAGGACAGGCTTCTTTCCATCCTTATCAGACTGTAGCTCTAGGCTAAGCCCCAGCCCCATCTCCAGCAGGGAGGAGGCTGTGGGGCCCTGCACCAGCCTCTCCAGGAAAATAAAGACCATGCCTCAGAGGACTACAATCATTCTACTCTGACTGCTTCAGGGGCTATTCTGGAACTGGAAGCTCCATTTCCCAAAAAACAGGGAAGGAAGGGATGGTTGGCCACCAACTGCAGCTAGTGATTAGTAAATATGGCTGGCTGAAATAGAACCCTAAGAACAGATAAAGTTTGAACCTGTCCAAGTCAGAAAGAGGCCAGTGGACACCATTTTGACTTTGCCCCCAGCATGAGGGGAAGCTGGGCTGGCTGAAAATCATGGTGATCGTAGGGACTGGCTTCTTGTACCGAGATCAGCCTGCAGCCCTAGCCTAGGCATCAGCCCCACCTCTACCAGGGAGGAAGCTGGCGGGCCCTGCACCAGCCTCTCTGGAGAACTGCGGGAACATTCGGCTGGCAGACTGAATACTGGGAAGACTACCAGGGCAACTGTGGTCATTTTGCACATGTACAGCATAGCATGTTGCCCACACCTGCAGCTCTATCCCTGCCAATGCAGGGGAGGGGACTTTAAGCTTCCTCAGTCTCTCCAGGTGACTACAGTCTAGGTCTGCGCACCCTGGATCATTCCATACAGCTGTGGCACTATCCATACCCTGCAAAGGAGAAAGAAGGGAGGAGATTCATCAGTCCTTGGGAAACAAGGGCAGTTGAGTCTCCACTGCGTTCAACACCAACTATATCCTTGGCTCCCACTACACAACTGGCAAGGGAGAAAGGGCAAAAAAACCCTCAACTAAAGAGAGAAACTGCACCCAGAATAAATACATCTAGTAAGCCAGATGGCAAGATACCAAAAAAACTGCAATCCATACAAAGAAACAGGAAGATATCACCCAGGTAAAGGAACAAGGTAAGCCTCCTGATGACATAAAGGAGCTGAGACAACTAATCATAGATGTTCAAACAAATCACCTTAACAAATTCAACGAGATGACTAAAGAGATTAGGTACATTAAGACAACACTGATGCTCCTCACCTGCGATACTTGAACCCCCCTATGGTACAAAACTACTTCAAAAATGAAGTCTAATATTTCCATTGCCTTGCCAATGGGCCCTACTTTGGAATTTGTGTTCCTGAGTCTAATGGATTGGGACTCAGATGTGACCTTTCTACACATGCCTCTTATGTCACTTTTACTGAACCTGTGGTTGGTTGGGGTTGGTATATACCAAGGAACTTAAATCTCTGGACTGGGGATGTGCCTGAGCCTCAGCAGAGCTGCAAATCCTACTCTCCGGTTTGTTGAACTTACTACACAGGTCAGCTAGGAGGTAAAGATGGTCAACCACCATGCCAGGGAGCTGAGAGTGCCTATAACTCCAAGCAGGAGAATCGCATCCATCAACCATGTGGGCTCTAAGCTCCTTCTCGATATAGAGGTGGAGTGGACATCACCAAACCAGGGTCCACAGCATGGAGGAATAAAATACAGATTACAGTGAATTTACAGGTATTCTACTATAGAACTACTGTGACTACTAATGGTCGAAACTGGAGCATGGATCTGGAGAAAGTGGCCACGGTAGTTGCTGAGGGTAGGAAGAGGGAAGAGGAGATGAGATGTGGGGACATTTTCGGGACTTGAAATTATCCTAAATGATATTGCAGGGACAGATGCTGGACATTATATATCTTACCATAACCCACTGAATGGCCTGGGGAGAGTGTTAACTACAATGTAAACTATTATCTATGTGGTGCAGCAGTCCTCCAAAATGTATTCACCAAAAGCAATGAATGTGCGACAGTCGATATATGTGGGAACCTCTTATATTTTTTAATGTAACATTTTTTGTGATCTACGTATCTTTTAAAAAAAGAAGACAACTTAATAAAAAATTAAAGATGGCACTGGAAGAGCACAAATTTCAAAGTACATACAGAAAAACTGGAGATCTTATGGGAATTAAAGCTGCAATAAATGAAATTTTAAAAATACTGGAGTCATATAACAGATTTGAGGAGGCAGAAAAAAGGACTAGTGAGCTGGAAGAAATAGCTTCTGAAAGCAAAAGTAAAAAAGAACAGTGGAAGAAAGAATGGAAAAAATTGAACAAGGTCTCAGGGAACTAAATGACAACAAAAGATGTGCAAACATATGTGTAAAAGGTGTCCAAGAAGGAGAAAAGGGGAAAAGGGTAATAGGAATGTTTTAAGAAATAACGGTAGAAAATTTCACAACCCTATTAAAGGACATGGATATCCATATCCAAGAAGCACAACGCACTCTCTTATGTATAATTTCAAAGAGTACAACTCCAAGACATATTAATTATAATGTCAAATACCAAAGACAGAGAATTCTGAGCGAGAGAACCAATGCATAACATATAAGGGACACCCAATAAGATTTAAGTACAGAGTTCCCATTGAGGCAAGAGAGAGTGGTGAGTGTTACAGGTCTTTTAGAATTTGTTCAGTAGGTCTTCTGGCTCTTGCTGGAAGACCCTTACTTTCCCCATATTTTTTTTTTCTTTCCATCCCCTGCCCTGCTGTTATTGCTGTCTGTGTCCATTTGCTGTGTGATCTCTTTATCAATTTCTCTTTTTTGTCTTCTCTTCTCATCTTTGTCCAAGATTCACCAGGATTCCATCCTGGGGAACTCTAATCTGGAGAGAAGTTCCCTGTCAATTCTACTACCTCAGTTCCTGGCCTCTTGCTGCGCTTCACCTTGACTCTTCCCTTGTCTCTTTTTTAATGTGTCATCATCTTGCTGCATGACTCCCACAGGTGCTGACTCACTGTGTGGGCACTCAGCTCAACATGCAGGCACTGGCTCGCCATACGGGCACTCGTGTGGGCATTCAGTATGCCACCCAGGCACTCTCGTGTGCACTTGGCTCACCAAGTGGGGACTCAGTTTGCCATGTGGAAACTCAGCTCACCATGAGGGCACTCGGCTCACCATTCGGGCACTTGGCTCAGTGCAGACATTTAGCTCGTCACGCTGACAATGGCTTGCCATACAGGCACACTTTCTCTTCTTTTTCACCAGGAGACACTAGGGACCAAACCTGAGACTTCCCCTATGGTAGGCAGAGACCCTATCACATGAGTATATATCACATGATATAGTTAAGACACTGTGAAGGAAAAATTTCCAGTTAAGAATCTTATACCCGGTAAGATTGTCTTTCAAAATTGAGGGTGAGTTTAGAATATTCACAGATAAACAGAAATTGAGAGAGTTTATAACCAAGAGACCAGTTTTGCAGGAAATATTAAAGGGTATGTTACAGCCTGAAAAGAAAAATCAGGAGAGTCTAGAAATATAGGGTATGTAAGAAAAAGTAACCGAAAGTGTCAACAGTGGTAAAATAAAATGACAGATAAAACACCAATATTGAAGAATCAACCTAACATTGTAAATCACTTGTATACAGAAAACTACAACTCATTGTTAAAAGAAATTTAAAAAGATGTAAATAATTGGAAGAACACGCCATGCTCACATATTAGAAGACTAAATATCATTAAGATGTAAATTCTACTCAAATTGATAGATTCTATGCAATTCTGATAGAAATTCCAACACCATTTTTAAAATAATTGGAAAGCATGATGATCAAATTTACTTGGACGGTTAAGGGGTCCTGAACACCAGGAACACCTTAAAGAAGAAAACTGAAGTTGTAGGACTCTCACTTCTGGACTTTAAATCGTATTACCAGGTATACTGGTGAAAACACCATGGTACTGAAATAAAGACAGATACATAGACCAAAGGAAATGAAGTGATGGTTTCACATACCATCAGTTTTTATTTTATTAACACATTTCTTTTTATTAAAGTTAATAGATGACAAAGAATGTTACATTAAAAAAACATAAGAGGTTGCCCATCATCCCAACTCCCACCTCCATCATTTTTGTAATCTGTATTTCTCTGAAGATAAATACATCACAAAAAAGGTTATATTATAAAAAAAGAGGTTCCCATATACCCCCATCCTCCCACCCCACTCCTCCCACACAAACAACCTCCCCCATCATTGTGGCACACTCACTGCACTTGGCGAACACATTTTGGAGCACTGCTGCACCACGTGGATAATAGTTTATCCTGTAGTTCACACTCTCCCCCAATATATTCAGTGGTTATAGCAGGATATATAATGTCCACCATCTGACCCTGCAATATCACTTAAGAAAATCCCAAATCCCAAAAATGCCCGCTCATCACATCTCTCTTCCCTCTCCCTGCCCGCAGCATCTACTGTGGCCACACTCTTCACGTCAATGATACCATTTCTTCTATTACTAGTCACAATAGTTTCATGGTATAATATCAGTAAGTCCACTCTAATCCATGTTTTATTCCTCCATTCTGTGGACCCTGGGGATGGTGATGTCCACTCTACCTCTATATAAAGAAGAGGCATAGATTCCTCATGACTGATGGATGCAATTCTCCTGCTTGCAGTTGTAGGCAGTCTTCGTTCCCTGGTGTGGTGGTTGACCATCTTCACCTCCCTGTTAGCTGACCTGGGTAAGTCCAATGAAACAGAGAGTAGGGATTGCAACTCTGCTGAGGCTCAGAGCCCAGCTGGTACATGGGCAGTTCAGAGATTCAAGTCCCCTGAGTACATACCATACATAATATGAACCACAGGCTCAGTAAAAGTGACAGAAGAGGCATGTGTAGACAGGTCATATCTGAGTCCAGCTAGATCACTCTCAGGAGCACAAATTCCAAAGTAGGGCCTATTGACATGGCAAAGAACTCAAAATCCATCTGCCATGACCATATACTCTGTGGGTCTCCATAGCCTTCAGGAGAACCAGTACCTAGGGTTGTATCTCTTTAAGCTGTTTCTGGAGTCCTGCTGAGGTGTGCGTAAGCACGACCACTCTGATGATCCCACAACTCTTTTTTGAAGACTGTCATCCATATATACTCATTTCTCTTTGCCATTTCCCCCTTTTATACAAGGTAAAACAGCAGTTTTTAACACATCCTATATGTAGGCTGAGATACTCTGTTGGTCTGAGTTGACCTTTTATTCAAGGTCTCTTTCTAGATGCATCACCAGTTGGTGACTGGTAATAATCCATTGGCGCCCGGGAGGCTCATCCCTGGGAGTCATGTCTCATGCTGGGGGGAAGGTATTGCATTTATGTGCTGAGTTTAGTTTAGATATTGGCCACATTTGAGCAACATAGAGGCTCTCAAGAGGTAACTCTTAGGCACCCTACAGCTCTAGGCCTAGTTCACATTTCAGGCACACAGCCTCAGAAGCATAGCTGTCATTATCAAGGGCTCATCGTTGGACCATCCTTCCTTGTTGGTCTTTGCTGTTGCACTTGGGGGATTACTGCTGTTCCATCGGGGAATGTTACAGAGCTCTCCTGAGTAGGAACTCTGTACTCCCTCAGTTGTCGTCTGTAACTGTAACTACTATAAAAATACCCAACATATAGCAGAACATTTTTATGGCCCCTATATACATGCCCTGGAGAACACCCTCCCAATCATGTGACCCGCATCGATAACAACCCACAACAGTGCTCCTCCCCTCCCCATAGGTGAAACTCTCTGTGGTGCAAAATGTCTTCAACAATGAAGTCTAATATATTGCCAAATACACTTAACAGGAAAATGAAATAAAGTGATGGGTTTAAAGATTAGAAATACACATACTAATTTAGAAATATGAAGATAAAGAAAAAACATAAACTGGTGTATTAATAAAAATAAAAAATATCATAAAGCTTTGTTTTTAACTTTTTGCCTTTCATCACTGTAATAGGTGTTGCCCTGTATGTACAGTGGCAAGGCACTTTCTTTCATTTCTTCTCCTCAGTGTCTACATTCATTCCTCTTTAATTTTTTTTTCTAATTTGTAACCTTGTCTTTAAAAAAGTTTTAGATCACAGTAATTCACATACACAATAGAGGGGACTCCCATATATTCAATATCAAACCCTTTCCCCCTTCCCCAGCAACGATCTTTTTACATGTTCATGTTACATTTGCTGCAGCTGATGTATAGATTTTGAAACATAGCTTCCAAACCTGGTTCCATTTTGGTTTACATTACGGTTTATATTTCAGACTGTAAAATTTCTAAATTTTTACTTTCCCTGTGTTTACATTATGGTTTACACTTTAGTTTATAGACTTGTATACATTTTTGGTGTACATTAACATGTCCTATATCCATCCTTACATGATCTTGTGGAGCAGTTTCATTGCCCCCTAGTTACCCTGCTTCCATCTATTCTATACCTCTCCCGTCCTCCCCTCAGGGCCCATAGTGACAATCAATCTTCACTACTTCAGGGACCAGATTTACAGATACTTGCAACAATATTGATGGCTTGAATACTAGACTTCCCAAACTATTGAGATCGACTGATTCTCTCAAGGAATACAAACAGTTCTTCACATCAAGGGTCAAGAGATTTTTGACAAGCCTGTCAGATGCACCCAGTTCAGGGAGAACAGTCCATTCAACAAACGGTGCTGGGAGAACTGGATATCCATAGCCAGAAGAAAGAAAAAGGACCCCTACCTCACATCTCATACAAAAATTAATTCAAACTAGAACCAAATCGTAAATACAAAAGCAAAAACCATAAAGCTTCCGGAAAAAAATGTAGTAAAGTATCTTGAAGACTCAGTAGTAGGTAGTGGATGCTTCAAGGAGATAAGAGCAGGACTGACATGGACTACTGATATTTAATTTATGTAGACGTTTTAATTAGCAGTACTGTAAAAGGGTGAAAACATATCTAGCTGATGGTAATATATTATAGTGATTAATATCGTTATATAAATGGGAATGTGACTGAAAAGTGTAGTCTAGGGATATAAAGGCAAATTGACAGACAACTAGGGAATAATCTAGGGGCTAACACAGTAAACACAGAGGTGGATGAGAATTTCGGTTGATGGTACAGAGGACAGAGTGTCCTTTGTGACCTAGAGGAGATATACATCACTGTTGGGGGGGGGGGGGGTGGGAATATGGAGAAGCATGAGAAAAATACAACAGAAATGACCTACAGACTGTGGTTAACAATAATAGCGTAATATTCATGCTTATATACCAAAGATGTACTGTGTTGATAATGTGCGACTATGGAAAAAATGTGCCAAATATAAGTTATGAACCTGATAATAACCCAATATTATTTCATAATCTAACAAATGTGCCATCACACAGTGGTATGTTGATAGAGGGGTGTTGTATGGGATTCTACAAATGTGCATGATTGTTTCCTAAGTTTACAACTTCTGTCAAAAAAAAATATTTTAAAAATAATAATAGGGTAGGTTGGAGGAAAAATACACCAAATGTAAGATAAGGACTATAGTTAGTAGTAAGATTTTGATTACAATCTTTCATATTTTGTTACAAATGTCATGTAACAATGAACACTGTTGGCGGTGGGCTGATGTATGGGACCCCTTTATGATGTTATGCATGTTTGCTTTGTTAAGTTCACAACTTCCACTACACACTATTGTTTATGCATATTCACATATAAATCATATAAAAATAATGATAATAGGGTGGGTTTGGGGAAAAATACACCATCATAAGGTATTTTGATTACTAGTAATATTTTGAGGATGCTCTTTAATGATTAAAAATGTTTGACATTGTAAGGCATTGGTGGTAGGGTGAGGTTGAGAGCCCTGTATGATGCTATGTATGTTCATTTTCTAAGTTCACAACAACCCACAATTCAGAAGTTCCGTGGGTGGGATAAATAAGAGAATGGAGGTAACATAGGAAAGAATCAGTGACATGGAACTTAGAGCAGTAACGTGATATAATGAAGAACATAGAGCAGGCAAAAAGGTTAAACTGAAGTTAACAGAACCTCAGAAACCTGTAGGACAGTAAATATTCATGCTAAATGCTGAAGGGAGAAGGGACACAGAATTGTTCAGAATAAATATGGGCTAAAACAGCCTGAACACTACCCAATCTTGTGATACACAGATCTGAGAAGCTCAGAAAATCACACCCTGACACATCATTTAAAATATCGGCTGACAATCAAAGATGAAAAATTCCGAAAGGACCCTAAGAAAAATGACACATTATAGGAGAAAAACAATTTGAAGGCCCGTCATTTCTCCTCAGACCCAATAGAGGCCAGAAGAGAGTAAAATAGGATCTTTGAAGTGCTGATATAAAATAATATCAACCCAGAATACTACATACACCAAAAACTGTCCAAGGATTCAAGTCAAAAAAGAAAATGGAGAGGACAGAGAAATCTAAATTCCTCACTAGACAACTTGCTCTATAAAGATGCGAAAGAAACATCTTCGGGAAGAATAAAAATAATTATAAGAGGAAAATTTTGAACTTCAGGAACAGATACCATTAAATTAATACATGAATGAATATTTGGCAGAAATTAGACCATTTTGGGAGTAGATGGCCATACCACATGTACAGAGAATGCATATGACAAGTATAAGCAAGAGTAGGGGTTTAAATACTCTATAGGACTGTAGGACTGTGAGGGATCTACGTTTTATTTGAATTGTTAAAAAATTAACTGATTAGTATGTGAGAAGTTATCCCCAGAGCAAACACTAAAAACAATTCCCAACAAAGTCAAAAACAGGAGAACCATAATGGCCTTTATCTAGAACATACAATTAAAGCAGCTAAAAGAGTGGCACACAGGGATTTTAGGTGAACAAAAATATTCATTTTTCTTGGCTGGAGCATGACATTGGTTTTGTTTTTTCTTTTTGTACTTTCAGTCACAGAACATATTTTGAAATCACACACTAAGTACTCGGAGGTTAAACTTTATAAAAAAGAAAAAGAACATAAATAGCTATGGTTGAATATGTGTTGCTAATTCTAGTGGCCTAGAGAGGAATTCTAACCAATGACAAACAAATGATGTCCCTGAACTAGACACAACTTACAGCGTTTTTGGTTGTGGTCGTCACTGGGGTCTGGGTTTCTTGGAGGAACCTACCTATGACTTTCCATTTCATGGCCCCCTAGTTTGAATTCTCAGGCATTCCTAATCCTAGGGGTGCAGTTCCCTGAGCAAGCTGTTCTCCTAACAAGGCCAAAGACCTATCAGGACAATGAAAGAAGGGTTCCGATGGCTCCGGGACTGCAGAGTCTGTGTTAGGCCTTTGAGGGTCAGGGGAGGACTGGCCTCCCTCCTGCCCAGACCTGGGCCTTAAGAGAAAACTCCCTGCCAAAGCACAGAAAGCAGCTCCACCCAGAACTCCTGGATCTCTCTGAACCATGCACATAGGAAATGCTGTCAGGAACTCAGAGAGCTCCATTCCAGGTTTGCTGCCCCTGAGAAGAGAAGAGATCCAGCCCTGTCTGTCTCCCAGCTGCTCTACAGATACACAAAGAATGTGAGCAAGGATGGGCATCTTCCTATCTCCTTGGCCTCCATGAAAACCTCGAGAAAGATCCAGATCAATCAGGCATCAGTCACCTCAGAGCAGAAAAAAGTTAGGGGATGGCTCACCCATATTCCACAGTCCAGGCACCATTAACGTAAAATTCCTCTGCTGTCACACAGGTGACGGGCCCACCTGAGGCTGCCATCACACTCTCACACACACACACACACACAAACACACACACCAGCTAGGGTACTGAGTCACTGCTGAGGATCTAGACCCAGGAAAAGGAAGCAGTGCGCTGGACGAATCAACAGTTCCCCGGGTGGTAAGACTGAAGCACCCCAGAATGCAGCACCTCAGAGCCTTCTAGGACATTCCCTGGCCTGCTCCTGGACTGCTCCTCCACCAGCTGCCTCTGCATCCCCCACAATAGTACACAGCTGAGGAGATGTGGGAAGGACTCCCCAGGCCCAGGGCTCATCCTGGGATCCACTGCAGCAGCCACATCAGAGGGTCCTTTCCCTCAGAAGAAATGCTGCGCAGCAGACCCATTCTCTCCTCACTGTCCCAGCCCCACCTGACGTGCTGGCACACCCTCTCCCCTCAGCCTCTTTCACCTAGCTGAGCCCTGCTGCCACCCCACCATCAGATACCAACCAGGCTGGGCTGTGTGCTAGGTCCTCTTCTGCCCTGGATCCCGGCACCACAGAAGGTGGGAACTGTGAAAGAAGCCCAGAGCTTGCTCCTGCAGCTGCTGCATGGTCAAGCCAATTTCGGGGAGACTCCAGAGAGGAGTCCCTGTGCATCCCAGAGTCTGTGACAGCTACAACTGATGCCAGTTCTGAGTTCCGCACAGCTCCCAGCACCTCCTCCCTCCACAGGTATCCCATCACGTTCAGAATGAGCTCAGCGATTCCGGCGTGTGTGGACTCCCCTGACTCCTTCTCATGGACACCACTAGGCCTGGGGACCCTCACTCCACGGGCCTTCCAGAGGCTGCTTCTGCAGCCACTTCCAGCCCCTCAACCAGCACACCTGCAGCCCTGACTGCCCACCTTCCTCTGACCATCGGGTCACCCTGATGAATACCACATCCCTCCCCCCTCCACTGCTCTGTGGGCCTCCTGCTGGCTCCAGTGCCAGCTTCTTCCCATCTGACCAGGCCCTTCAGGCACATCCAGCGGCGGCGCTGCCTCAGCCACAGACACCCCCAGCCTGCACACACTTGGGTTCTGCAGCCCGACCCCAAAGTGTAAACTCCCCTTTAACCCTGTAGCAGCACCCCAGCTCCTATGTGGAGTCCCTAGTGGGCAGCTTCCTGGAAACCTCGGCTTTGACCATTCTTTCCAATTTGAAAACCTGGCAACTCCCACCTCAGCCTCTGCTAAAGGCCAGGTACACCTGAGCATCACCACTGCTAGCTTTGGTGGGTTGATACCTAGAGGTTTCACCTTGGGCAGCCACGCCAGGCTCCAGCTGGCCTTTGGGTCCACCCCCACCGTGTTCTCCTCCACCACAGGCAATGCCTCTGGCTTTGCAGCCACCACCAACACGCCCTGTGTTGTGACCTATTTCAACCCCAGCATGAAGCAGCGATGCTCAACATTCGGCAGTACCACTCCAGTCGTCTCCAGGTCGGGTTTCAGCAGCCCATAAGAGCTTTGGGAGTCAAGTGGAGATCACAGATCTGAGCTCCAACATTGATGCACTCAGTATAAGAGGAGAAAGGAGTGGGGCCCCCACACCACATATCACTTTGGGGTAAGCTTAGGCCTAAAGACCTGGGGCCCTGGAGCCAAAGCACCCGATGGCCAACATAGGGGCCAGCACCCCTAAGAATAACCCTGTGGATGAAGGCACTAATGCCCTACATGCTGCCCAACACCCAGGGGTGTGCCCCAGCAGGGCCCCCTTATTTCCTGTGGAGGACCTGGCACCTCTCAGAGACATACTGGATTTACATTCACATCCATCCCAGCCTTTAATTTCATGAACCCACTAGGAGGAGCCTTGCCTTCAGGGTTCTGTCACCACGAGTCAGGGCTTTGCAGGAGACAGAACTGTTTGGGCCCTCAGCCCGTTCACTTCTCTCCACGTGCGGCTCTACCATGACAAGTTTTAAAAGACAAATGCTGGCCTGAGGCAGCAGAACCTCAAGAAGCAGCCTTGTCCACTTTCCTGCAGGCTGGACCAGGGGTTAACTTTAAAAGTGTTATACAAATCAACAACTGTTCTCTGCACTCCTAGAGCCAAATGGAGCCCCAAAGATGAAGGTTTCCATTTCCTCTGTGTTTCCTGCAGTTTTGTTACAAAAGTTGGGGGTTGGGGCTGTCATCTGGAAGGATCCCAGCAGTCAGATTACTCAGACAGGAGAGGAAGCCTCGGCCTATCCCCTCCGGACATGGAGCCAGCAGAGTCCACTGCTGCCCACAGGTGCCTCCTGCCCTTCCCATTTTTCTTGTCAGTCTTCCAGACATTTTAGAAATAAAACCTGGTTCTGGGAAGTGGACTTGGCCTAATGGATAGGGCATCCGCCTACTACATGGGAGGTCCACAGTTCAAACCCCAGGTCTCCCTGACCCGTGTGGAGCTGGCCCACATGCAGTGCTAATGCGCGCAAGGAACGCCCTGCCACGCAGGGGTGTCCCTGGCGTAGGGGAGCCCCACGCGCAAGGAGTGTGCCCCATGAAGGAGAGCCGTCCAGCGTGTAAGAAAGTGGAGCCTGCCCAAGAATGGCGCCACACACACGGAGAGCTGACACAGCAAGATGACGCAACAAAAAGAAACACAGATTCCCGGTGCCGCTGATAAGGAGATAAGTGGTCTCAGAAGCACACACAGTGAATGGAAACAGAGCAGATTACAGGGTGGGGGGGGAGGGGAGAGAAATAAATGTTAAAAACCTGGTTCTTTTTCTTTTATATAATTTATCTATTCTCTGTAAATCAAGTATAGAGAAGCCACTGATGTGTAGAATTGGAGACAGATGAAGCCAGACTTAACTCTTTAAAGTTTTGATGTCCCAGTTAATATGGTGAGGAAAGCAGCACGACAGATGAAACCTGAGTAGAAACCTGACCCAGAAATATTAAAAATGTGTTTTGACTTTAAGGGATGGGAATTCAAGATTGGGAAGGGATTTAGCTCAACTGATAGACCGTCCGCCTACCACACGGGAGGTCCAGGGTTCAAACCCAGGGCCTCCTGACCCATGTGGAGGTGGCCCACGCGCAGTGCTGATGCATGCAAGGAGTGCCCTGCCACACAGGTTGTCCCCCGTGTAGGGAAGCCCCATGAACAAGGAGTGCGACCCTGCAAGGAGAGCTGCCCCACATGAAAAAAGTGCAGCCTGCCCAGGAGCGGCGCCACACACACAGCTGACACAGCAAGATGATTCAACACAAAGAGACACAGATTCCTGGTGCTGCTGACAAGAATGCAAGCAGACACAGAAGAACACACAGTGAATGGACACAGAGAGCAGACAACAAGGGTGGGAGGGGAGGGGAGAGAAATAAAATGTAAATCTTAAAAAAAAGAAAAAAGATATAGTGGATCCAGGGAAAGGACAGATGGGGTGCCCAAGGTAAAAGCAGCCTGGGGGAAGGTACTGGTAGATGGGGAGCCTGGGGTGAAGAGGGTGGGCCCAGGGAAGGGGAGTCTGACAGTGGAACGGGCAGAGTCATCGCTAGTACACACAATAAAACACATCTGATATATCTAGTGTTTTGAAGCTGGTGATTATTTTTGCTTTTAATTAAGGTTTAGACAAATCACAGCTCACCTAGAGAGTGTGGGACTGACATCAAGGCCCTTGTACCAGAGCGAAAAAAGGATGAAAAGTCACCTCTGCTATGTAAATAGTAAAATGCATATACCTAAGGTATGACATATTTCTGGACAATTTCTCTTAAAATACGCATAGGACCCACTGAGTCTATGACTCTCCTTTCGGAGGAATAAAGGATGGAAGGAGACTGCTTGAGGAGGCAGGCAAGCTAACATTAGATTTTAATTATAAAACAAAATCTAAAACTTAGGTATGTTTATTAATCACCATTTTACAGATGAGCGACAGGCACAAAGATCTCAAGTACTCTCCCTAAAGTGACCCAGCAAGTACATGTCAGGATCTAGGTACAGGGAAGTCTAACGTTAGGCTACACCCTGTGAATATGACTTCACAGGAGTCACAATTCCACCCTAGCTGGGCTGACCTCATAGCCCACAGCGAGTCTCAACTACATCCAAGTACTGCAGATGTGATGGTCTGAAAGCACCTCCCCTGCCAGAAGAGGCATTGTACAGATGGTGGAAAGAGCCAGGTACCAGGCACTGTCCTCCACTCTTTTCACTCTACTAAATGATGAGTGAGTGATGACTGTATATATGACCCTGTGCGAGGCCCAGGGCAGGGAGAGAGGAATGTAAACTTTATAGGAGTCATTTACAATCCAGGGAGCAAAAGCTAAAGAATCAGCAAATACAACATGAGGAGTCAGTGGTAGGATAACAGAGCAGGTAAGAAAGACGTTGGGAGTGGATGTGGTTCAAGCAGTTGAACACCTGCTTCCCATACTGGATGGCCCAAGTTTCGTTCTTGGTGCCTCCTAAAAACAAACAAGCAAATTAATAAACCAACTGACTCAGTGGTTCAGTGCGAGCTTCCCACAAACAAGGTCCCAGATTCAATGTCCAGCCCTGGAATCCCCAAAAAAATTATTTTACCTAAGTCAGAGGAGACGAGATTGGAGCTGGGGATCAAAGGAGGAGGAAGCAGCCAAGTGGTGAGGAGGTATTTCCACATCAAAGAATTAGCCAGTGACAAGTGGACAAGGAAGACAGTCACCAGCTAACCTCCAAGGCCAATAAGCATATGAAAAGATGCTCAAATTCATCAGCCATTAGGGAAAGGCACATTAAAAGTATGATGATTTATCACATCACACCCATTAAAATGGCTATTATTTTAAAAACTGGAAAATACCAAGTGCTAGTGAGGATGTATATAAATAGCAAACCTTATACACTGGTGGCAGCAATATAAATAATGGAGCCAAGTATGGAAAACAGTTGGGCAGTAACTCAAAAAGTTAAATTAGAATTAACATATGACCTGGCAATCCCACTTCTAGATATACATTCAAAACAAATGAAAGCAGGATTTAAGACAATTATTTGTGTACCAATGTTAACGCACAAAATACAAAAGGTAACAGCAAATACCCACCAAGAGAGGAATGGATAAACAAAATGTGGTAAATACATACAACACAATATTATCCAGCTTTAAGAAAGAATGAAGTCCAGATGCGTGTGACAACATGGATGAACCCTGAGGATATTATATTCATTGAAATAAGCCAGACACTAAAGGACAAATAATGTATGATCTCACTGATATTAACTAATTATAATAAGCAAACTCAAGAGATTTAGAATCTAGAATATAACTTACCCAGGGACAGAATGGGTATAGCAAATGTAGAGTTGATGCTTGAATTGTGCACAATTTCTATTTAGGATAGTGATGATGGTAGCACATTATTGGGAATGTAGTTAACTGTGCAGAATTATGTTTATGAGTAAGATTGAAAGGAGGAGTTTAAGGTCATGTACTTTACTAGAAAGGAAAGTTAGAAGCCAAAACACGGGATTGTTTAAGTGAACACTGTTGTGGATGATGGACTGGGGTTAATAGTACAAATACAAGGCTATTTTTTCATGAATTATGACAAATGTATGAAACTATTATATGTTGTTAATAATAGGATGGTATATGGAAAAAAACACCTAATGAAAACTATGGACTATAGGTATCAGTAATATCTTATTTTCCTTCATCAATCCTAAAAAAGGTACCACACTAATGCAAAGTGTCAATAGAGAGATACATGGGAACACTGTATTTTTTACATGAATTTTCTATAAACATACAACTTCACTATTAAAAATTTTCAACAATTTAAGAAAGCAATAGGCTAACTGAAAGAAACCAGACATAAAGTACTAACATATTCTACTATTTCATTAATATAAAATGTCAGGATAAAGGAATTTATAGAGATGGACTAAGATTAGTTGTTAGCTAAGGCTGGGGTTGAGGGATGACAGGGATTGAGAGGTGACTGCTAAGGGGTATGGGGCTTTTCTTCTTGGAGTGAGAAAATGTTCTAAACCTGATTGTGGTGATGAGTGCACAGGTCTTTGATTATACTAAAAGTAACTGTGGACACTTTCCATAGATTGTATGGTATGTGAATATATCTCAATAAAACTGTTTTTAAAACTTGGTGCACACATTGTAGTCCAGTATAAGAGCTTCATATTTTACTATAGCTGGGAATATATGGAGGTTCAGTAAAGAATAACAAGGGACAGGACCTGACTCAGGCTTTAACAGGCTCATTCTGGCTACAAGATAAGAACGGACCACAGTGGCAAGCAGATCAAAATGCAGACCAGGTAGGCAGCTCTCACAGTAGTCCCGACAAGATACATGGTGGATTAGACAAAGCAGTAGCTGTGTAACAAATGGACCACACTAATGAAAGATGTTGTTCATGGGGGAAAGTGTGGTAGAGGGAAGGAGTAGAGTATATGGGAATCCCCTATATTTATGATGGAACATTTATGTCATTTAAAGCTACTTTAGGGAAACGGACTTTGGCCCAGTGGTTAGGGCGTCCGTCTACCATATGGGAGGTCCGCGGTTCAAACCCCGGGCCTCCTTAACCCGTGTGGAGCTGGCCATGCGCAGTGCTGACGCGCGCAAGGAGTGCCGTGCCACGCAAGGGTGTCCCCCGCGTGGGGGAGCCCCACGCGCAAGGAGTGCGCCCGTGAGGAAAG
Organism: Dasypus novemcinctus; assembly: GCF_030445035.2. Lineage (NCBI taxonomy): Eukaryota > Metazoa > Chordata > Mammalia > Cingulata > Dasypodidae > Dasypus > Dasypus novemcinctus. The sequence continues at coordinate 11,333,877 of NC_080702.1, read as the reverse complement.
CCGCCTACGTGAAAAGAAAGAGCAGCCTGCCCAGGAATGGCGCCGCCCACACTTCCCGTGCCGCTGACGACAACAGAAGCGGACAAAGAAACAAGACGCAGCAAATAGACACCAAGAACAGACAACCGGGGGAGGGGGGGAATTAAATAAATAAATAAATCTTTAAAAAAATAAAAAATAAAAAAATAAAGCTACTTTAAAAACAAAAAAATTTTTTTTTAAAATTTTTACATAGAAGCAGAAGAATCAGTGGAGTGGTCAGAATAGGCAATAGAAATACTGCGGCATCATCAAAACTATTTGATATTTGAAAGCATGGAGACAGAATCCTAAGGAAGAGTGCACTGAATGAGAGATCCATAAAAAAACAAAAATGACACTCGTTCTTCAACAAACTTTAAAATACTGATCTGCAAATGATAAATTATAAAGGCAAACTACTGACAGGCAAAAATATTTGCAAACTTATGACAAAGAAAGAACACATATCTAGGAAATCTAGAGCTGATATCTGGAACAGATATCTAGAAAATTGGGAGTGGATATGGCTCAAGCGAGAGTGCTTGTTTCCCATAGGGGAGGTTCCAGCTTCAGTTCCAATACCTCTGAAAAAAAAAAAAAAAACAGAGAACCAGCAAGCAAACAAAAAAAAACAGCTTGATCGAGCCAATTTGGCTCAGTGGTTGAATGTTGGCTTCCCACTTTTGAGATCCCAGGTTCAAACTCCAGACATGGTTCTAGGAAAAAAAAAAACTCCTATCTAGAATATAATAAAAGAATTTCCAAAATTCAATCATAAAAACATTACTATTAGAAAGTGAGTAAAATACATGAACAAACATTTCACCACAGTAGATACACAGATAGGAAATAAGTACATGAAGAGATACAATGATATAATTAACAATTAGGGAAATGCAAATTACACCATTATTAAGACAATGTAAAGTGACAATACCAAATGCTGTTGCTAATGCACAGAAGTTGGATCTCTCTTTAGTGCTCAAAGATGATAGTCACTCTGAAAATTACCCGTTTCTTTAAAACTAAATATACACTTATCATACAGCCCAGCAAGTGCACTCCTGCACATTACTCACAAAAAATGAAAACTAAGCCCAGATTAAGCATTAGTTTGTTCTTTGAAAAGATAAAACTGATAAACCTCTACGTTAATCAAACATAAAACAGAGAAGATACAAATTACCAATACCAGGAATGGAAGAGGGGTCATCACTACTAGTTCCCTACACATTGAAAGGATACTCAAACAAGACTATGAACAACCCTGTGTCCAAGAGTTTGATAACTTACATGTAATGACCCAAAACTCCTTGAAAGATACAAATTAATAAACTCATACAGGAACAAAAGTATAATTAGAATAACCCTACAGTCATTAATTTTTTGAATCAATAATTAATGACATTTCAAAAAACAAAGGACAAGAATATAAAACCAAAATTTTGTCCTATTGTCTAGGAATGTTCAGCTGACTAGGGGCCTCCTGGAAGGAAAATGCACATAACAGGACATACTTCAAATGCCTGGAGTGACCCCTCCCCATAATCTGTATTTATTATTTTGTATTTTGTGGAAAATAAACACATGCTCATATTAATAAAAAACAAATCAAATGTTGAAACAGGTACACAATTAAAGGTAAGCCTCCCTCTCTCCAGTCCATTCCCTCAGTTCTACCCCCTCCTAGACACCCACTTACAATTTCTCTCACCTCCTTGAATGAATAGGTCAGCCAGGTACAAGCATATATATCTGTGGTTGATCGTACATCCCATTTTTAAACTTTTACCTGAATTATTAAGTTATTCAGCCATTAAGTCAAACTTTCTTAAGTAAATTTCATTATACACCCAATAACATGACCATATAACATAAAGTCACATCAGGATATTCTTAGTGAGAGGGAGTGACATGAAAAAGTAGGACAACAGACATAAACCAGGACTGCCCTGGACAAGCAGGAACACACCACGTTAATTTACAAATCAGTGCTCTGGAGTCCCCTCAGGTCCACAGAAGACAAACGCACCACCTCCCACTCCAGCTGCAGGACGTTCAGTGCAGTAAAGGACAAGAAACTCAGCAGAAGGGTCGGCTCCCTCCCCAGTGCACAGGACTAACACCTCCCACAAACATCCCCAGGCTGCAGAGCTCAAGGTGGCCTGGCACCTGGGGAGCCACAGCCATCACCCAAGGCCTGGCTGCTGAAGCCTGGACACCAACTGCCAAGGCCTGCAGCCTGCAGCTGAGCATCATGGGAGGTGGGGGAAGGGGGCAGCTTCCAGGACCACCCACCAACTGCCAAGGCCTGCAGCCTGCAGCTGAGCATCATGGGAGGAAAGGGGAGGGGGCAGCTTCCAGGACCACCCACATGCAGGCCCACCCAGACCACAGGGCCCAGCCAGGGCCTAGGGACTGGGATGGCCCCGCCCACCTCCTGGTCCAGGCAGGCCAGGGTGCAGACACTGGACCATCTGTACCATTCCTCATCTTTTCAGAAAGGTTTTTTTTACGAATTTTAACATTCTCCACTTAATTTCTTTTTAGCCCTTTCTACTCTTTTAACCTTCACTTTGTACTTAAGCATCATCTTGTCACCCTATTTCTTAAGAGATTACATTTCACTTTTGAACTATTTTCCCATTGTTCTTATTATGGTATTCTCATTCACTATGAGTTTTTTTCAACTTATGATGTCTTATCATACATTGTTTCATTTTCTTAATGCCTTTTATCTTCTTTTCAGAAAGTATATTTCAGAACATCATGTAGTCATGACGAAGAGCTTTCATTCGCGGTAAGATACTCTTCACTTACTCCTTTTCTCCCTGTATTACACAGGTACTTGAAAGTAACATGCATTTTTTTCTGTTGGTATTCGTACACTTTTAAAAAATTGTGGATTAAAGTGAGATTCAAAACAGCTTTCTCAACAACACAGATTTCTCTTTCTAGATTTTTCATGAAAGGTTTTGACGGATGAAAGCTTTCTTCCTGATATTTCTGGATTCTGTACTTCTATCATTCTTATAAACGGGCCCTCACTCTCATTACTTCTATTGCACCCTTTGTTACCTATTTTGTCTTTCTCCAACTGACACTGAATATTCTTTTATATGTACTCCTCCCTTGAAGAGAACATTACCACATCACCAAAATCTAAAGGTCCATATATTTTCAAAATCAATTATCTAAGTTATTTCAGTAAGTTACACTGGATTTCATTTCTAAATTATGTTCTTTGTGTATATATGTACTGTATTCCTACAATCATTAGATTTTAGTTTCTTATATTTATTTTATGATGAAATGTTTTGTTTTTATACTTTGAGTCATTTGCCTACAGAGTGATTAAATTTCTATTTAATTTTATATCAATCTTTTCATACATACTTAGTGTTTGCAACGGCAGTTTATATTCCGCAAATTTTTTAAAAATTTCCATTGCTTTAGATTCACAATCACATAGGTTCAATGTCATTAATATCTGGAATAAAATATTACCACCTTATGGCTTTATATCTATCATCAGGAAAATACACCAACATCCCGCAAAATAATCTTTATACTTCTCATGGTCCTCAAGGATTCCGGTGAGTACTTGGTTCTTGCTCCAGTTAAAGTACTATTTTATAAATAACCTGTAAAAAGAAAAGTTCATTTAATAGGGTTTTCGGAATTTTTAAAGTTTAAGAACACAAACATTTCAGGCATACTATCATTATCTTATTATTAAAACTGGAACACATGCATATTAGTAAGAAATATGTAATTCAAAACCACAAAAATGTAGGTCTTAGACAATTAGCTCCTATTCCAGGATTTTAGAAATGCACTCACAGGCACCCCACATCCTGGGGGCTTTCTGCTGCTCTCTGAGTGGACGGTCATTGGGGGAACACATTCCACTCTGTTCACAGCTGCACTGACATAACCCACTGCTAACACACTCAAAAGCGGAAGACTGAAAGTCTTTCCCAGTAGGTCAGGAACAAGATGTTAGCTCACTTTCATCACTGTTATTCAACATTATACTGGAAGTTTCAGCCAGAGCAAACGCGCAAGAAAAAGAAATAGTCATCCAAATTGGAATGGAAGAAGTAAACTGTCCTAATACACAGATGACATAGAGTTTTAAATACTCAATCCCAAAGAATCCACAACACTACTGGAACAAGTGAAGACATTAAGTAAACTTGAATTGTACTACACATACACTCAAAAGTCAGTTTTGTTCATACAGCCGAAAATAATAAGAAATAGATTTTTTTAGGAAAATCCATTCATTTAGCCTCTAACAAATAAAACACCTAAGAATGAATTTAATGAAAGGGTGAAGCAATTCAACAATTAGCAAACATAGGTGAATGATATTTTCGAAGACCTAAATGTATGTCTAGACATCCACTGTCCATGGATGGTAAGACTCAATATTATTCTAATACCAATACTACCCACAGGTATCTGTCGTGCTTATTCAGGGGGTCTTTGACTTTACCACTGTTTCCTATCTGTGTTTTAAAATCACCAAGCCATGAACAAACACAACACCACATGGTCCAATCCTTACTGTATTTTCTTTTCTGCCATTGTAGGAGACCTTGAAAGTAAATGAAAATGGTAACTATTCTAGGCTCATCAAAGTATGTAACAAGAAAAACAGACAAAATAGGGGGCTTCCTGCAAGCTGTAGGCAGGAGACCTAGCCTGGTCCCAGGCTCAAAGTAGAATGAGGATATGATGAAAGGTTTTCCATTAAGGAGTTCTGTCCTTCCATCCACAGTCCCGAGGGATGGATCTGTTCATTTGGGGGTTACAGGTTAGGCTGAGAGGAGTCTTACGAGAATCGATGTAAGAGTCTCTGTGGGGTGACTGTGAGATTGTGTGTGAGCTTGTGGGGGGGTGACTGTATGAATTTCCCCCAGGTGACAGGGACTGCTCAAGCTCGGGTGCTCCAAGGGGAGGGGCCTTAATGTGAATCCAGGCATGTGGCTCCAATGCTCTGAACTACAGACCTGCAGTTATCACTCAGACATGGGACCAGAAGAAATCACAGAAGGAAGCGGATAAGGCTCATTAGACTGAGGTCCTGCCTACTTACGGGAGATCCGTGGTTTGGTTCCCAGTGTCTCCTAAAGAACACAGTGAGATGGCACTATGGGCAGACACGGGAAGCTGACACAATAAGATGATGCAACAAGAGACACAACAAAGCAGAGAGAAGAGGTTTCCAGTGCCTCCTGAAGAAGACAGCAAGCTGGCACGGTGGGCAGCCACAACAAGCTGACAAAACAAGATGATGCAACAAGAGACACAAGGAAAAACAATGACAGAAAAAACAAAGCAGGGAAGAGAGGTGGTTTAAGTGATTAAGCACCTCCCTGTCATATTAGAGGTCCTTCTGCCTAAAAAAACAAAGACAGACAGACACAGCAAAGGTAAACAATGAGGGGGTAGGGAGAAATAAAGAAATAGACATAAATATTAAAAAAAAAAAAAACAACCAAAATAACAAAAAAAGAAACCATGCAAGGTAGGTTCCATCATCTGTGTATGTACTTACAATTACCTGAGTCTACAGAGAGACCAAAGTGTCCATCTTTATAAGGTGGCCTCCAAATCACAGGGCCTAGGGAAGCTAACTGTGCAGATAACCTCAGACTTTGGCACAGTTTCTGATGTCCAACACTAAAGGAAAGGCCTTTTGACTCTGCGTTAGATCAAAATCCTGAGAGTTGTGAGACATCACATAGAATCCTCTGTCAACCCTCATGTTGATGTCACAGCCAGGAGCTCTGCCACCACACAGAGGCACTGGAAAGAAAAGTTAGTGCACTGGATTATATCATTACCACAGACCCTCCAGATGCTAAAATCCTATGAGTCAGGGAAGAGGATGAGACTCAATCAACTGGGCTCCCGTCTACCATATGACAGGCCCTGGGTTTGCTTCCCAGGACCTCCTTGAGACGGCAAGCTGACCCGCACCTGCACAGAGCTGACAGCCTGCGTCCATGGAGAGCTGGCACAGGAAGATGATGCAACAAAGGAATACAAGCAGACACAGAAGAATGCGCAAGGAATGGACACAGGGAGCAGACAGCAAGCAAGCAGCAAGGGGGAAAGGAGAAGTAAAAATAAATTTTAAAGAAAAGCCTACGAGTCACACAGTAGGGCTCTGACAAGCATGAACTCAGATTCCACTTGGTACTTAACCTGGTGTCCACAACCTTTGTTGTACTCCAACTAGAGAGCAACCTTAGAGGGAGTCAGCATTGACCCTCTGCGTCCCTCCATAATGACGGTCCCACTGTTAAGGGACAGTAATTCAAGAAATAAACAAACATGATAGAGAAAAGAAAGACTGGATGGAAAAATACACTATTATTAAGTGGTCATTGTTAAATGGTAAGATATTAATGTGTTCATACCTATAATTACATTTACCACAAATATTAGTGAATAAATGTGACAGAATGAATTGCCTGGAATTGAATTGATTTCACCAAAAAAAGGTTGTCTCTAATCAATCAGAAGCTCCTGCAGTATATTTGGTAAATGCAGTGTCACTTTATGCAGATCCATGGAGGCTGAATTCATTGGAGATGTCAAAAGACACTGGTGAAGGCAGCGGACTTGGCCCGGTGATTAGGGCGTCCGCCTACCACATGGGAGGTCTGCGGTTCAAACCCCAGGCCTCACTGATCCGTGTGGAGCTGGCCATGCGCAGTGCTGATGCGAACAAGGCATGCCCTGCCACACAGGGGTGTCCCCCGCGTAGGGGAGCCCCACGCGCAAGGAGTGCATTCCGTAAGGAGAGCCGCCCAGCACAAAAAAAAGTGCAGCCTACCCAGGAATGGCACTGCCCACATGGAGAGCTGACACAAGATGACGCAACAAAAGGAAACAGATTCCCGTGCCGCTGATAAGGATAGAAGCAGTCACAGAAAAACACACAGCGAATGGACACAGGACACAGAGAGCAGACAACTGGGGGGGGGGGGAGGAAGAGGAGAGAAATTAATTAATTAAAAAAAAAAAAGACACCTGTGAAGACTTCCAGGAAGATGGCAGACTAGGAAGACATGGGACTGTCTCCTCCTCCAATAAAGCAGCTGGAGTACAGACTGAAATGGACTGGAAAAAGATCTTCTAGGCATTGGGTCAGCAGGTGAAGGCTGGACACCACCCAGAACAGAGAGGGACAAAGGAGAGGAATCCTAACAGTGAAACCCTGAGTTGAAAGCAGAGGCTACTACTGCTGGCACCCTCCCCCACACTGAAGACTTGAGAATACTCAGGCCTCTGAGCCAAATTTACACAAAGACGTCTCCAGAGATCCACTGCCCCTGGAAAGGGGAGAGAGAGGGACACAGCCTAAGGCTGACGCTTCTGACCCACAAATCTGGTCTGCTGTGTTTCCAACCAGCCTTTCCAGGCCCAATCTCCTTCTCTTACAGTTAGGACTGATTGTCAAAGACTGACCTCTGCAGCAAACAGGAGAGAGAGGGAAACAGCCTAAGGCTGACTCAGCTTTTGGCCCACAAATTTGGTCTGCTGTGTCACATGAGCCAGGGGCCCAGCCATTATTTGCCTGTAAAGGACTAAAGAGATCTGACCCTCTCAATCTTCTCTACTGAACAGAATGACTGTTGAGGACACAGAGGGGAGTGGGATCACTTCCAACCCAGGAAAAGGGAGGGGGCTGCCAGAGAAGGCTGAAGAACTGTTTCTAAGAAAGTTGAAATTACAAGCTCTTAATCTCCAGCCAAGAACTTCTGCCCACACTGATCCAGCCTGTGTCACAGCAAGAACACTCCAACCAGGCACTGAACTGACAGGGCTGCAAAGAATGCCACCTCCTAGCAGAACTAGATAGTGCACATGAGAAAATTAAAAATAAGTTCAATTAGCTTTTGCTGGCCTTTATAGCCTCCCTCCCAATGCCTAGGAAGCAAGTCTACAATCCATTACTGGGTTTGATACTAGCAGTTTGACATTATTGATGAATTCCAAAAAGAAATATCGGATTATGTTTGTAAACTGGTCTTTTCCTCTGGCATATTAAATTATATTTTATTCAGAGATTTACATGATTAAATAATGATCAAGGCGTTTTGATTGGGTCACATCTTTAGGACGTTGCATCCTCGACTCCTTGGCGGGTGGAGACTCACTGAAAAAACATGACAGAAGAGATGGTTGGAGTTTGGAGCTGGAGCCCAGAAGTGAACACACAGGAGAACATCACCAGAGATTAGAGACAGCTCCTCAGACACAGCAGGAGTCCAAGGGAGGGGACAGAGCTGTTTGCCTGATCGTCTATAACCAACCTTGTAGAAAGAGAAAAAGCCTAGACATCTTCACATTCAACAGCTGACCTTGAGGAGAAAACAGAGGAGCTAATCCTGGAGAGAAAGGAACCCTGAGAAGAGAGGAACACCGAAGTCTGAACCCTGGCAGGCATCGGTATCCATCATGTTCCAACACATGGCATGGTGAGGGAAATAACTTATACTTCATGGCCTGGTATATAAGCAACTACCCCAAATAAATACCCTTTATAAAGGCTAACAGATTTCCCATATTTTGCATTAGCACCACTTTGACTGACGAATACACTGGGTCCAGAACCCAGTTTTGAGCAACTAACAGGGAGAACCCTAACGATCCAGGTTGAATCAAGAATCAAAGAACACGAATAACACACAGCCTCCCACCACCAAATCCCAATAAAAGAGAAAGAAATTGAGCATCTGCATAAACTGCATCCCAATCAGATGCCTAGCATCAGCAAAAATTTACAAGCCATACTAAGAAGGAATACACCAAAACCCCAAAAGAGATGCAGGATTTGAGAGAAGTAATTAACGAGATGTATACAAATTCCCAAAGTCAAATAAATGAAATGAAAGACAATGTGGTTAAAGTAATGAATGAGATCAAGGACTTACTGAATAAGCAAAAAGAAAAAGGTAAAACCAGAAAAAGAAAATTAACAGAGCTAATGGGAATGAAGGACACAATAGGTAAGATCAAAAACAAATTAAAGGGAAGCAGATGTGGCTCAATTGATAGCTTCCGCCTACTATATGGGAGGTCCAGGGTTGGATACCCAGGGCCTCCTGGCCCGTGTGGTGACTGGCCCACGTGGAGTGCTGCTGCACTCAAGCAGTGCTGCCTGGCACAGGGGTGCCCCCCAAAGGAGTGCCTCCCCACGCAAGAACAGCCACCCTGTGCAAAGGTACAGCTCCACCAGGAGTGGTGCCACCCACACAGAGAGCACACGCAGCAAGATGATGCAACAAAAAGAAACTCAGGAGAGGGAGGAGAGCAAGATGGCGGCTGAGTGAACTTCCCGGTTACTACCTCCTGTGGGGAATTGGCTGGGCGGCGTTGGAGACTCTTTGGGACCGGGCTGTTTCGGGACTTTTGCTGGTCCGGAGGTGTCTGGACATCAATTTGGAGGGAAGGTAACAGAGAGGATCCGTCTGTGAAATATATACGGACATCCCAGCTACGTGTGGAGGATTCCCTCCTTGGGTAGGCAGAGCTTAGGCGTCTGGCGCCGCGGCGGCTGGCTGAGCCGGGCCGAGTGCCGAGCGGCGGCGGCGGCGGGGAGGGGGGGGGGCAGCCAGGCCGAGCGCCAACAGCCGGGAGAGCTGGGCCGAGCCCGGCGGTGGAGTTTCTGTTCTTTCTTTTTTTTTTTGGAGGCTCTGCAGTACTGGGAAGTTCATGGGCCCTGGGCGGCCTACTGGGGGTTGGTGGGAAGGGAAGTGCTTGTGGACTAATTTGGGCAGACGGGGATTTTAGGGCAAAGTGGGGGCAATTTTTGATTGCGGACACAAACAATAGCGTTTCCGCCTAGAGCCACACCCCCCTCCCAAGCCCGGATGCTGACCTACAGCAGTCTCAAAGGGATAGCAACAAAGAGACGCTACCAGGGTCTCGCGGGGTGGCAGACGTTTGGAAGCTGATTAGGGGAATATTTTGTGAAGCGTGGGAATTTCGGGTTTGGACTCTGTTATTAGCGTTTCTGGCTGGAGCCCGTCCCCCGGAACTGGTTATTGATCTGAGTCATTAAATTGGCTGCAGCCTAGAGGAGCCCCTAGGTGGACGTTCCCGGGGACCACAGGGTGGGAGGGTTCCTGAAGTCAATTGGTGATATATCCACACAATAGACCCTAGTAAGTAAGTGAATTGTAGAACACAGAACACAGGATAGAGCTTGTGGATGAGACCTCACCCATAGGGCTGGCATCCAGCTGCAGAGATCCCTGAAGGCAGTGATGCACTGTGGTGCTCCCATGCTTCCTGTTAACTGGACCCGAGGTTGCCAGGTCTGAGCTCCCTGGACTCTGACGGCCCACACGCAAGAGACTCACACCTCTTGAGGCCTCAATACCTCAGACTGTCCATCCCTGAATCCACCACGCCCTGAGGTACTTCTGAGGCCCTTGAATGTCCTAGCCCTCAACGTTTGCATTTTTTTCTTCTTTGTTTTATTTTGTTTTGTTTTTATTTTTATTCTATTTCTATTTTTTATTATAGTTTTTTAATGTTCTGATTCCTGGCACTGCATTATGCCCTAGTCTTTTCTCCCAGCGTATCCCCCAAAGTCTTTTTTTTTTTTTTCCCTCTCTTTTTGTCCCTGATCTTCTTCTTATTCTATTTTATCTTAACAATACAATAGGTCCTGCAGGAAACACCTCACATTTGCTGGGTTTCCTCATCCTCCACTGCCTCATTTCTCTGTGAATAGATTTAGCCTATCTACACTATCCCCTTTCCCCTACAACTTGATATCCTCCACCATCTGCTATCTCTCCCATATTCCACCTCCCTTTCTTTGACCCACAAAGTGTCTAACTCTTAATTTCTAATACCTTTGTTTAGTTTTCCATCTGGTATCCGCCCTTGAAACTATTACCTCTCTTTTCTCTTTCCCTCTCTTACGAAAACAATAGCTTCTTAGTACGTACCATATTCCTCCCATATTCAGTCGTCTACCTCATTAAAGGTACTTACCTCATTAAAGGTACTCATTAAAGGTACTGTAACTCCACACAATTTACACGATCTAACCTCCATCCTCCCAGAACTCATATTGTTGCTTTGTTAACATATATCACCAATACTACTTTACACTTTTTCCTTCCTTACACAATTGCCTTTCCCCAGCACTAACACTTTCCTTTAAAGTGAACTTAACCAGCAATAAGAAATTGGAATAGGAAGAACAAAGGGACAAAGAGAAGATATAACACTTACGCAAAAACAACAGCTAATTAATCTCCAAGACTAGACAAAGAAGCTAAGGAACTGATTAAACCCGTCAAGAAAAAATGATGACAAGACAGCAACAAAAATCTACAAACCAAACCAGTAATCAGGAAAACATGGCTGAATCCAATCAACAAACTAAAAATCAGGAAGGGGAGAAGATCTTCGCACAAGCATATGCATATATGAATCAAAACTCATCTGATGGTACAATTGAGATTTGTGTATGACACTGAATAGTATCCATTGTATGAGATGGCCCAATGAAACTTGCTTCATGAATCTTCCCACTTTAAATATGGGTAGCCTGAATGACCAAAAAATACTGTGGAGCTAATAATGCATAGCTTTCAAAGCTAGGTCCTGAAAGGTATTGCAGCTTCCACATTCAAATGGACCTCTTTCTCTGGCCAAATGTCATGTCCTGAGAATACTCAAGTTGTACTGTGGAGGCCCTTGTGGAGAGAAACTGAGGCTGTCTAATAATCACCACGTAGAAGAGCCACCTTAAAGTGTGTCTTCCAGCCCATTCATGGTCTTAGATGGCTGGAGACTGAGCAAATATTTGACTGTGACTTCATGAGAGATGTGGAGGCACAATCAGCTCTCCAATGCCTGAATTCCAGAACCACAGAAACTGTGAGAGATAAGTGAGGAATGCTGTTTGAGCCACTAAGTTTTGGACTTATTTGTTGTTCGGCATTAAAAAAATGACTACAGTTAACATGGATATAACATCTGAAAGAAAAGAAAGAATTGTAAATATGCACTCATTTAGGTAGGTTTGTTTTGTGCCCTGGTGTTTGCTCTTTAAACGTTAACAAAGGATTGAGGAAGTTAGGGTATTTATCATAGAATTCAGCCATCTATAAGAGTTTAGTGAGGGAAATAAAATAGAACCTGAAAACCTAGAAAGATTTATGATGTTCCTACATGAAAAAATCAAGTACCATAAAGATAATATTTATCTCCAATATTAATCTACAAAACCAGCAAAATTCTAATCAAAATCCTTAATGAGTTATTTTGGAAAAATTCTGATGTAAATTTCAGTTGGAATTAAAGATAAATGAAATTTGAAAAATTATGTGGACCAATGATCATAGGTGGCAATTAAAATGCAGTATATATATTCAGTAATCAAAATAACATTGTACATAATGAAGATATAATATAGGTAAATAGAGAACCCAGAAATTAACACAATTGTTGCATGAATTTTTAATATTTTAAAATATTTGTTGAAAGGGTCATTTTTGTTTACAAAAGAAATAATATATTATTTTATATCTGTTTGTGAGACAACCAAAAATTTATGTAGTCAAAGTATCAGATTTCTGTTAACGTTACATAACATGCAAAACCACATATTTCATTTAAAATAAAAAATAAAAAAAGACAGAATTAAAAGAAAGTTTTCAGGAGGTGGAATAGTTTCTTTTCTTACAGACAAAATCATAATCTATGGAGGAAAGGATGGTCAATTTAACAAAACAAAATATTACTAACACCAGATGTTAAACACACTACAAAAAAAATGTAAGTGGAAACCTATAGTTCAGAAAAAAATCAATTTCTCTGAAAGCAAAAAAACACTAAGAGGAAAACATTAAAATATCTTATAAATAATGAAGAAAATAATTTTTTACGAGATGTATAGTCTCTGAGAGTGCACAGAAACAGAAACAGAAAGTTTAAAATTATCTTTCAACAGTAGTGGTTATCTTTAAAAATCACTCTTTTTATTTGATTTATGAAAATGATGTTGCTATGAAAAAGATGATATTTTAAGAATTTCCGGAAAAGAATGGCACACTTAACCATAAATCTTAAGTAATTTACCTGCCTTCAACAACCTCTTCATGAGGGCAAGAAATTCACGTTCTGTAATACCCTATGTGTTTTGGTTATTGTATGTCCGCTAGTCTATCTCCTCCCCTATTATTCTGAATCTTAAGACTGGACATTTTAGGCCCTTATTATGTGAAGTTAATAATCTCTGGGACAAAGACTTGAGAAAGACTAGAAACTAGGTAAATTCTTTAGTCCGAGAGTTCTAGACACTGCCGGTCACTATAGTTCCAAATTAATTACTTCAAATACTTTTAAATATTGGAGAATTTTAAGAAAAGAACTGAAAATAGAGCTCCTTGATATTAACTAAAATTTTATGTAAATTATATTGAGAAGAACAAAAGCAGTCCTTAAAATTTGAGCTGGCCTGCCATTCACACTTAGGTCTTGTTGTCCACCTGTTTGATTTCATAGAGCATCAAAAGCAGAAAAGGCTATTCTGTGAACATAAAGGATCAAGCCAGAGAAACAAAGCTATTCTGCTATTATATGTAAACAAAGACAAAACATGAAAATTGTCCAAGCCATAAAAGTGACTATATATAGCCCTATTCCAGCTAATATGAATGAAAATCATTTAAAATTTTAGAAATATTTTTCACTCTGGGTGACTTAATTTGAACTCAAATTAATACCAAATCTAGCTAAATGCAAATTTTCAAGAAAAACTAAATGTAAAATTATCTTTTGATCTCACTTTTAAGTAGCTACAATCATGGGTAAATTGGTCTATACAAGGATTTTCATTGCAGCTTAAAATGAAATCATATAAAATGTCAGTAATGGGAACACCACAGAGACAGAAAGTTGACTAGTAGTTGCCTGGACCTAGAAGTGGGAATGAGGATAAAATGATTACAATCGTGAGGGTTGTAATGGACATCATCTAAAACTGGATTGTGCTGATGGGTGTCTATGCTGGCAAATTTACTAAAAATCACTGAATTATACACTAAAAGGAGGATTTTATGGTGTATAAATTATCATTCAATAAAGGTGCTAAAACAATTTTACTGGAAAATTAAATTCTTACAAAAAGTGGCAATATGTATCCATTCCTAATTAATATACCTTAGTGATCACACTCAGTTCTGAGTTATTCCTACTGATTGTTATCTCCATTTTTCTAAACATTTTATTCTGTGATTTTACATTATCAGGTTTACATACAATCTTCTAATTTCATATAATGATAGATTAGATGGTCACTAGTTTTCTTAATCCAACCCTGTTTCCAATATATCCTTTGAATATTAGTTGGGTTCTTTAAAAACATTAAATATTATTTTGATTACATGAGTACTTTTCATTGCAGAGAAAATTACTGGCAATATTATTTTAAATTCAAGGTTATGGTTCTTTTGGAGTTTCTATTATACATGTCTTTTTTTCCCCTAGTATTATTTATTTTCACCAAAGCCTCAATATTTTCCCAATCTCTACATTATATTACTTAAGGTAAAGATGCTCCTTTACTCTAGTGTTCAGCTTTTGGGACATTTTTATATTCTGTTCCAGTCGGAATTGTCTGCTCTCTAGGCATGTTCTAATGACTGATATTGAAATATCCCTTTACAACTCTACACATTTCAATCTACTGCTTCCAAGTTTCTTGGTTATCTCTTTCATGGTTTTGCTTTATTTTGTTGAGCATAATTCTTACAAAAGCACATGCAAGAAAAAACCTTGTAAGTGCCAGCATTTCTTAAATTTGTTTCTCTGCATTTTCTTTTGAATGATAGTTTGGTTTAGTATAGATTCTTAGTTTTAAACTCATTTCTTTTCAAAATTTTTATTTTCTTGTGCCATTTTCTTACAGCATTCAGTATTGCAAACTAAGTGCTTTAATATTCTCCACATATATTTAGAATCACTTTTTGATATTAGACTTTTAAAATTACAGCAATGTATCCAAGTATGTTTCTTTTTCTCATCCACTGTGCTCATTCTTACTTGGTACATGGCATACTGGGATTGTATCTTCAGTTTAGGACATTCTATAGCATTAATACTGGGGGAAAAATCTTTCTGTTTTTTAAATTTTATTTTATCTTTTTGTCTCTTGTGCTTGCTACTGTTATTCTGCCCTCTGATAGATTTTCTATGATATTTTTGTCCAAAGCTTTCTATTTCTTTATAATTTTTTTTTACAATCTTAATTTTCTTTTGATAAGTGCTTTCATGTTCTCTGACTATTTCTTTCTGGTTGCCACTTATTCCTTGTTATTGTTAAATTCTGTATTTCATATCTATGAGGATATTAATTTGGAGTTCATTTTATATTTAGCTTTGTGGGGCTTTTTTCCCCTAAATTTGTTTCTCCTCCCACAGGAATATTTTTTTGTTTGATTGTTCATCTAGATCTATTTCAGTTACAATGTATATCAGCACCAACTGGTATGTGGTGGTCTCTTAATAGTTAAGAATGAGGAAATAAACAGTGCCCTGGAGTTTCATGGATGTGGACATGAAACCACTGTGATTTTATAAAAGCTATTTGGTGGTGAATGCAATTAAAGTTTGATTAATAAAGGTAAGAATGCAGAATTCACCTTACCTGGGCATACTTTCTTTGTTTATTGTTTATTAGAGAAGTTGTAGGTTTACAGAAAAATCATGCAGAAAGTACAGGGTTCCCAAATTCTGCCTCCCATACGCAGTTTTCCTTACTATTAACATTTCACATTGGTGTCGTATCTATGTTACAATAGGTGAAATAATACCATTGCAATTATACCATAAATATAATCTATATTAGGTTCATTGTGTGTGTTGCACAGTGCTGAAGGTGTTTGTTTACATTTATCGTGCTGCTTACTGAATCATCTCAGATGGCCAAATGCTTGACTACCAGTCATTTTGCTCATGGCGAGCAATGTAAAATGAGTAAGCCATTGGCTCCCTACAGAGACATCAATAATCTGTCTGTTTTCAGTCCATCTTTTATCTTGCTGTTGATCTCTATTGAACATATATTTTTGAGTCCTGAGATTCTTTAAAGTTGGGCCAGAATAATGGACTCTCTCCTTGGCTGCCTTCCTCTCCACAAATCTTAATTTTTGCCTTGATCAGGACCATCTTGGTCAATGGCCACTGATTTATCCAAGTCTTCCATCAGCCCATGAGTCAATCAATGTTATTTTTACCATTGTATATTGGTTAAAGTGTTTATTGCTCTATTGTTGATATAGCCTGTGCATGTATTAGCCTGAATGTGTGTTCAAGAAGAACCCGGGATACGTGTGTAAGCTCACAAAACTTAACATTCCAGCATAAGCCATGTGTGCCTGCAAACAATTAAGAACTGCAACCCCACCTCTTGTAATCACACCACCCAGGCCTCCCTGCCTATTACCCAGAAAGACCCCAAGCCCTGAGAAACCAAAACCTTACCCTTCAACCCACTGCTTCCTAGCTTCACCCCCATGCTCTCTGTATAAAAGCAACCTACAAGACTGACTCAGGGCTTGGGTTTTTGGACAGGAATCTGCTGGGCACGGCCAGTCATAATAAACCTTCTTTCTCAGAGAATTCCTATGTTCTAGCCTTCAAGATACAATCACTAACTTCTGTCTGCTTCCACTACATCTCTGGGGGCTCATCCAGAATCACTGCAAAGGCCAGAGACATGAGCATTTTGTTGCCACTCAGATACCTCTGAGGAAGTCGGGAGGGCCCAGGTGAACCCCAGCCTTGGGTGCCCCTGACACCTTTACTCCAGAAAGATGTTGTGGACTCCAATGAAGCCCTCCCAAAAGAAACCAGAGGCACTGAGGGCTTTAAAGGGAAACCCTGAGCACAGAACAGAAAAGCTCCACATGCCAGATGGGTAAGTCACCTGGGGGCATAGTGTAAGAAAAACCTACCTAAACGTTAGAAAGGGGCTTGATCAACCCCACAAGGATCTAGGACTCCCAGGAAGTTGGGGGAAAGCCATCTTCTCCAGGTCTGAAAAGAAAAAAAGTGGTGGCTGTGTGTGTCTAACTGTGGAGAACATGGGGTAAGAGCAGACTCCTAAACTGCAGTACTGTAGCAACCTCATCTGGTCAAGAGCAGTGAAGGCATGCTCTGGAGCTCTTCATCTGAGTTGGGGTTTATACCAACCTACTATTTGGTTCTGGTGAGCTGCAAGTTAAAGGTACGGCAGTGGTGAGGGAGGTTTTGTGGGTTGAAGTCCCACTCCCTCCCATCCTGAGATATTGGTATATATTTGGAGGGTCTTGGTTACAGAAAAGTGGATTGGTTTTTGTAATGAACATTAGTCTGTATAGGAGTTGAGCAGTGGAAAAGTTTGGCCACAAAGAGTTCTTTGTTTTGGTGCTGGAATGCAATTGAGTTTGTTTTGTAGATGGTAAGCATGGGTGAGGGGTCCTGATGGAAGCTCCCCTCCCTCATAAACCCCTCCCATAGCTTACATGTCGGAGAACAAGACACTTCCCCAAAACTGTGAATTAATACTGTGTGAGTCCTCTTGGTGCCAGTCAAAATTCTTAAAAGCAATAAAAATAAAAAATGGGAAATCATTGAAAGCTTGGAAACCACATACCAAAAGAATAAGAAGTAAAAGTGTAATTAATGAACTTTATGTTTCTTTCTGTGTGCTGTGACTCTTTACTATTTGTCCATTGGTTCAGTGCCATTGTATGTTTTCATGCTTCCAGATGGTGGTACACTGAACTGTGTGAAAGGGTGAACTTTGGTTAGGCTGGAACTCTGGGACACCAGGTGAGTCAACTAAAAGGGTGTCTCTTCACTCTTCCTAGAATGATAAGCATGACTTCTGGCATGCCAGTGGGCTTCTCATGGGAGTCTCTCCTCAGGAATCAGGAAGTTCTGCCTGCTGCTGGGCTGCATGGCCACAGAGCAGTCTGTGTGGAACCCTGAATTCCAGTTAAACAAGCATAAAAAAAGAGAACAGATAGATCCAAGGCCCAAAAACCTCACATTGTGTCTCCTTAAAGAAATGAAAAAATAAACCTTAACTTCCATTAGTGTAAAATTGGTTGTGCCTATAAAAGGTGCAAATAGTGATCAAAATAAAAGGAGGTCATATGCCATCAATTAAAATAAAAAAATTTCCTAGAAATGCTAAAGGTATAGAATTTTCTCTTCTGTTTTAATCTGTGCTTAACTCTGTGTTCAATTTTTAAATCTGCATTTAACTTTTTCAGTTTGCATATGCCTGGAAAATCAGATTAGGAGTTTACCTGTTTAGAATTGAATAATGATGAAAGGTAACCTAAAAATAAATCTTTCAATACTGTCTTGCTAGTACATTTAATGCATAAATCACAAGTGAAATTTATATAATTGCTGAAAGAAAAAATACCCAGAAACTTCACAAAGTTGCTATTAATAAATTATTTGAGTTGCTTGGTTAATAAATAAAGGTGCCCAAATTCATTTTAAATGAAAACTTTCTAGAAACTAAGAGGTAAAATCATTGTATAAATGCCTTTATATATAAAATGGCAAAAAAAAAAAAAAAAAAAAACCCTGAAATTTTTACAATGAGGTAAATGTAGCCTAGATTTCAGCTATTGTAATGGTAATCTTAAACTAATTTACCTTTGGTTATGGCTACTTCAAATCCATCTCACATTTATTATAGTAATGGTAATTATAAATTAAACTTACCTCTAATTATAATTATTTTATAACTAGCCTCACCTAACCCTTAAACTTCAGCTACTGTAATGGTAATTATAAACTGAGTTTGCCTTTGTTTATGGTTACTACAAGTCTAGCCCCACCCCTGGCCTATGCATATGGTTATTTCTTAACAACTTCTGCCCCTATGGCTTGGGAACAAAACAGATCTGAGACATCCCTGTTTCAGTTCTACTGGTGTTAATAAACCTGCTTTCTCTCATGGCTCCAAGTGTGGGCTAAATTACTGCCTGGTAGAATTCTTAACCCTCCAGGTTAGACACCACTCCCCGGTCCAGGGCCCATGAGGGGAGTCTTGTTATCTCTGAGGACTGAGAAGTAAAAGAAGCCTGCCTTGACTGTTGGTGTTCCTAAAAGTAATAATTCTTGAGAGAAATCAGTTTCCCTGAAGCCTTAATAGCTTCAATGAATATACAAGTAATTAGTCTTGCTTATCCAGGGTCTGCTGAAATCAAGGCAATAGATAAGGTTCTGAGGAAAAGAAAACTTGTATTAGAGTATTGGAAACATTTTAGCTATCAGCCATTAATTAAGAAAAAAGTTCTTGTGTAAAAGTGTATGGTCATAGTGCAAATTAAAAAAAAAGCCTTACGGAAAATCTTTCAAATGTTGTTTTCCAGTTAAACTTGTTTTTTAAAAGAATGAAAGTTTTAAGTAACTAAGTTGTGTTTCTATGTCAAACTAGTCATGTCTGCCTATTTGCTCAGTATGTATCACCATACAACAGGATAATAATATCAAATTAACAAATAATTCTTAACAAAAGCTCTGTTCAATTTGTTAAAATTAAATATGCAGTTTTATATGTAATAAATACTTCTAGAACACACATTAAGCTAAAAAACCTGGAGGGGACAAAAGGTCATATAGAAATCTGAATATAGCAACTATTTTAAAAAAAGGGAAAAGGATTATCCTGAGTTCTATAATTTATCCACCCCCAGGGCCTTATCTTTGCAAGAGCTCTGAGGGAGGAGCTTGGTGTAACAGATCAAAACTCTTCTAAGCAGAAAAAATTAAGAATCAGTTTATATCAAAAAGGGTTTGGCTCCCTGTAAAGAAATGAAAAAAAATTATTTGTATAAACTATAACAGTTTCAATTTATTTAAATTGGGTATTCTTTTGTTTATAAAATACTAAGTTAATAAATTAATATTGTATGTATTAAGTCTTTACTATGAAAAAATTTCTAAGTTGATATCTAATAAAATTAAGTTGAAGAAATGTAGATCTGCCCTCTCTTAAATGCATATAGTAAAATCCATCAGTTGCTAATTGTAATCTAAGGTAAATTAACCAGTCTGTGTATTGGCGGTTAATTATAAAAAGTTTGTAAAAGCATCTTCTAAAGTGAAATATCTAAATAGCTAGTTCTAAGAAGTCATTATTAACTAAAAACCTAAATTGATGTTAATGGCAAAAAGGAACTTCATGGCAATAAAATCATTCTGAAAGTCACCTTAACGTGCATATAGAAGTGGTGGTAATGAAAAGTTACTTTAATTCCACTGGGAATCTTCATTTTACATTTTAAAAATAGAAAAAAAAAGTAGTTTTTCTCTATTGCTAAAGTAAAATAAGTGTGTAATTAATGTCTTCATGGTAAAAGTGTAGAAAAAGCAAAGTACTAAAATTCACTTAATATGTAACACATTGCATTAAAAATGTTTAAAATGTATATAAAAATCAAGAGATAGACTTCAGCATTGTCAAACTCTCTTGTGCATTCAAACCAGGTGTTCAATACACTGCAGGGTACTTCTCCATATGAGTTATTGACTAGGTTGGTCACTGACCCCTAAAATAATGAAGTTATCAACTACATCTCTGCTCATGCTCCTAAAGTGGATGAGAACTCTGTTGCAGTTTCAAACTCCTGAAGCAGCAAACAATAACTCATTGCAGCCAAATGTACAATCGATATATCACCTCCAAATTGCCACTGTTTTATAGTGCCAAACAGTGCTATGTACCAGGCCGGTGAAATACTGGAACCTACTTTCCTAGCTTCTCTCTAGGGTCAATGGTGCTGTAGCTTCTGTGAAGAACATATCAAGTGGAGCAATGAATACCAAAGTACTGTGAGGAGAAGTTAACCGTAATTGTCACTATAGCTTGCTCCCATGGAGAGAGAATGTGTATGGTATTGCAAACCTGAAACTTAAAGCTATTAATTGGAGCTCAAGGAGAAACTTACGCATAGAGTAGTACATTAATTAGTATTAAATACTGTACCTATAGCTTATTCTAGATATATGCCCGAGGATTATGGTAATACTCCTAGTAAATCATATGCAAAAGGGCATTAAACATGTTAAAAGTCCTGGTCAACTTCATTTTCTGAGTAGTTAATGAACATGTCTGTAAGGTAAAGGAATGGCCACCTTGCCTTCAAGCAGTGAAGCCAACAGCCCTTTTAATTGAAAAAGCCAACAAATTAGCTTGGGGGCAACCTCTCAATCTTCACCCCACACCAGGAGAAGAATGTGCTTGAGGCAGGAGCTACCAGGGGCTTCCTAGTAGATAGCTAATTAATACCAGGCCCAATTAATAAAAAACCCCAAGGTGCAAATAAGGGTGTGTCAAACCCTGAACCTGGCCACCCTACTACAGGTAGAGGGCACAAAGTCAGATCCTGAAGAACCCCTTCTCCCCTCCTGACTTGAGACTCTTAACCCAAACTACTCAAGCCAGCCAGATTTAGAGGATGAATGTCTTGTGAACCCAAACATTAAATGGGTCACAAATGAAAGCAGTTTTAAATTTTTAAGGAAAGTTTTAAAAAGGCAGTCTATGCAGTGATTTCTCAGTTTGAATTCATGGAGGCCAAAGCTCTTCTCCCTGGAACTTCAGCCCAGAAAGCAAAGCTAAATGTCCATACCCAAAGTTTAAAGCTAGCCTGGAATACACCCTGGAAATTAATGGATGACTTGTTAAAGATACTCAAGGCTATCTGCCAGTAGCAGGGCAGTGGAAAGTCCTTCGTGGACCTCACCAAGCCACTCATCTGGGGAAGAATGCCCTAATCAGCCTAGCCAACCAGGTTTACAAAAAACCAAAGCCTGGTAAAAACAGTCAAAAAATTACTAGGAATTACTCAGTTAAAACCAAAAATGTAAAAAAAAAAAAGGCCACTAAAAACAACTTTACTCTGTAGGTCTCATCACTCCCACAGCTGTTAAAGTTAAAGGAATATCTGGCTTGGTGCACTAATCTTGAATGAAGCCAGCTGCCCAAGAAAGTGCCAGTTCACCAGAAACACCTGATGGGATGTACAAATGCCAGTCATTGAACGGCCTAAAATACCTCATCAAAAAATAAAACTAAGTAGTGAATATATCAAAGACAACTGTTCCCACTAACTCTAACCCTAATGCCTATTGTTAGAGGGGAGGAAAACCAAACTTTGTCTGATTTCATTTCCTTTAACTTACCTAAAAGGGTAGTGCCTCTTCCCATTCTTCACTCCTACCATAAAAATTGAAATTGGCAATTTATACCTAACCCTTTTGTCTATTGCAATTTCTCTCTAAAGTTACCCAACAGCATAAAATAACTCAAGGAAAAATACTGTTTCCCATCAACTTTGGAAAAACGCAGCCTTTGCAGACACCTGAACTTTTATCCAATATGTCTTAGTAGAGTCATATATTCTCAAAATTCTAATTAAGTTTATTTCTTCCAGAATCAACATCTTATTAGCCATATGGGAATTTCATCCAACTTTGCCCAAGATGCCACATCTATCTTCCTCCAACCTAGAATAGCAGGGAGGGTGTTATACCTTGTCAGGTAGGAACTACTGCCTCTAACCAGCATGAAGTAGCTACAGAAGAATGATAATCTCCCTTCAGCACACCTTTAAAATTAAAGGTGTAAACTCTCTAAGGGGGGAATAAAGCAGGCTGGTAAGATAGAAAATCAGTGGGTGGATCTGAAACCTAGCAAGATGTCCATGTGGACATCAATGGCTCCCAAGATGGCTGCTGGAAAACCCTCCCCAAGATTCTGCCACTCTGAAGAGGACTTCCTCCTGAGGCCATGAGGAGTCCCAATATCCCCCCAAAAAACTTTATCATTGAGCCCTACTTAAAAAATTAGTGGGAAAAATCAGCAAAGCAGTGTGCACCTGGAACTCCTCCTATGCTCTCATCATACTTTTCTGCTTCCTCCCCTAATTAATAGTTAGGGTACATGCTTTAATAAATGATGCAAGTAAAAACACAGAGAGCCACCCACCCCATAACTCTGAAAATAATGATGCCAAAGCTTAACATAAGCAGGCATCCAAGTGGGGAAATAATATAGCCTGTATGTGTATATAAGTGTTTTCAAACTTATCTAATTCTGTATCCAAATTTGCCTAGTTTCTGGAGACCAATTAAGTGATATAAACTCTATAGGCTTTATGTATTCAGAAAAGATGTAAACTGAATGTCTATTCTAGCTTATATCCAGTCACAATGTGGGTGGTATGTTAATTCAAGCTAACCTGGTATCCAAACAAACCCCTAAACCCTACTAAAAAAACTAACAAAGAGTCTTTTGGAGCCAAAACCTCTCCTGGTCCCACTCTGTGTGTCTCATATAAAAATAAAGTTTAAGCTTGTTCAAATCAGAAAGAGGCTGGTAGCTGCCACTGTAACTCCACCCCCAGCATGAGGGGAAGTGGGGCTGATTGAAAATTACAGTGACAGTAGTTACTGGCTTTTCTCCACCAAGATCCATTTGCAGCCTTTAGCCTAAGCTCTAGCACCACCTTCAGCAGGAAAGAAGCTGGGGAAATCTGCACCAGCCTTTCCAGGCAAATGCAGGCTCTCTGGTTACTGATACGTTCTTAGGAATTTTTCCATTTCATCTACAGTGTCTAGTTTGTTGGGCTGGTCTAATGATGATGAACACCCTCAGGTTTTGTTTATTTGGAAATATCTAATTCCATCCTTCATTTTTAAAATGATTTCCCTGGATATATAGTTCTTCTTTAAAATTATTTATTTTTATATTTAAAAGATATTTAGATTACATAAAGAAATATAAGAGAATCTCATACGCCCCTCTCCCCACACATCCTAATTTTCCCCACACTAACACCTTCTTTCATTAATGTGGTACATTCATTGCATTTGATGAACACATTTTGGAGCATTGCCACTAAGCACAGATTATAGTTTACATTGTAGTTTACACTATCTCCCTCTCAGTTCTGTAGGTTATGGAAGGATATATAATGGCCTGTATCTATCATTGCAATGTCATTCAGGTCAATTTCCAGTCCTGAAAGTACCTGCATATTACACCTCTTTTTCCCTCTTCCTGACTTCAGCACCTCCGGCGGCCACTGTCTCCACATCAATGATACAATTTCTTTCATTGAGAGAATCACAAAGTCTACAGTAGAATACCAGCAATTACACTCTAGCCCATATTTTATTCCTCAATCCTGAGGATTCTGGATGGTGATGCCCACTCTACCTCTAATTGAGAGGGGGCTTCAATCCCACATGGCTGATGGATGGGACTGTCTTGCTTGCAGTTGTAGACAATCTCGGATCCTTGGTGTGGTGGTTGTTCATCCTCACCGCCATGTGAGTTGTCCTGGATGAGTCCGAATAACTGGAGAATAGTAACTCCACTGAGGCTCAGGGCTCAGCTGGCACATGGACAGTCCAGAGATTCAAGTCTCTTGGACATACACCCACCAATTCCTGCACCAACTTCAGGTCAATAAAAGGGACAAAAGAGGCAAATGTAGAGAAGTCACATCTGAGGCCAGCTCTGTTACACTTCGGAGCACAAACACCTAGGTAGGGCCAACTGGCAAGGCACCTTGTTTGGCTGTTTGGCTTCCATCAGTTCAAATATAGTCACACTTTCCTTCTTTAATCCATGGTTTCTCCTGGGAAATCAGAACATAGTCTTGTTCAGGTCCCTTTTATGATACATATTGTGTCTTTCTTGCAGCATGCAGAATTCTTTCTTTTTCTTTGTCATTAAACAATTGGATTATAACATGGAATGTTGTGGGTCTGATCCAGTTCATCCTGTTCAGAGTTCCTTTAGCAGCAAATTACTGTGATATTATGATCATGTGTCAACTTGGCTAGATTATGGTGTCCAGTTTTTTGGTCAAACAAGCATTTATCTGATCATTACTGTGAGGGTATTTCATAAATTACAATTATCAGTAAGTTGATTGTGTCTATGGCTGATTATATGTATAATCAACTAAGGAGTATACCTTCAACAAAGGGAAAAATCTAATCCAATCAGTTGAAGGAAGGTCTTAAAGGGAGAACTAATGTTTTCAGCAGTTATAAGGAAGAATTCCCATCTCTATTTCAGCCATCCATCTTCTCCAGATGAACTCAGTAAAAACCTTCATTGGGTTCCCAGCTTGAGGATCTACCCTACAGAATTCATCCTTGCCCATCTCCACAAATGTGTGAGCCAATTCCTGTAATAATTCTCATAATATTTGTGCTATGTAAGTATATAATTGAATCTTTTCAATTCTGTTACCTTAGAGAACCCTAAGACAATTCTATTAATTAATGTTTGATTGATGAGTCAGTATGGGCATACCTGGAATAAATCCCACTTGGTCATGATGTGTAATTATTTTACACTTTGTTGGATTCAATTTACTAATATTTTATTGAGAATTTTTGCACAATGCTCATGCAAAATATTACTCTACAATTTTCCTTCCTCTTAAATTTTTTGAATTTGGTGTTAAGGTAATGCTTACCTCATAAAATGAGTTAGAAAACGTTCCCTCTGCTTCTATTCTGATTAAATTTTGATTCATTGAATATTCCCATTATTATGAGACATATTTTCCTGTCTCTTTGATAATCTTTACTTGGATGCCATTCATTATGAATTTTATCTTGTTCGTTGCTGCATATATTCGTACAGCCATAAGTGTTCTTGAGATTGGTTGTAGGAAACAAGTTATTTAGAAACAGTTTATCCTTTTGAGTTTTGATTTCATGATTAGGTAAAGTGTTAGTAGAAGTCAATCTAGGGATAGCTATTCTCCACAACAAAGATGATAGCCTCTTGTTTATGAAATGCCTTGTGAATATTGACGTTTTTTATCCCTTAGTTTATCCTATAGGAACAGGTCCTACGCCTTGTCCTGAGTGATTGCCACATGCTTTATTTTTTAATCCTATCACATCTTTTCTGATAACAATGGTTAGTTGTCTCTCTCCTATGTGCAAAACTGCACTCTGATCAATACTTAAGAAGACTGTTACAATTCTCTGGGTTTCTATCAGTACAGTTCTTTCTGCATTGATATTCTGTACTTTGAACTCTATCAGTCTTGATCTCTCTGGACTTCTGACTCCATATCTTCAAACATTGGCATGTTTGAAATTGAAGACTTTAAAAGGAAAACTGAGAGATTTGTGCAAAGATAGCAATGCACTAACAGGCAGAGTTGAAAGTTCTCACATAAACAATGAAGAAAGAGCCAAAATCTGTTTTAGGAACTGCTTTGGGGGTTAGCAGATCAGGACAGTGCTACAGAACTCCTAGGAGGGTAAGGAACAGAGAGATGAAGAAGCCAAAATCACAAACATGAGTTACCAAGCCCCTCTGGCAGCCCTCCCCCATCCCAAAGATATTAAGATGGGGTAAAACTCCTGGCTCTTTGCAACACACTGAGAGAGGAACAGATTTTTCCCTCCTGTCAGCTGTTTAAAAGGAAAAGGGGAGGGAGAGTAAGGGGAATTTTCTTTGGTGAATTTGGTCAACAGAGCTGGTGTTGAATCAAGAGATTCAGCACAGGAACACAGGAAATTGATGACTGAGACACTTCAGTGGAAGTGTGTGCTGACTAGTATTATCTGCTGGAGGGTTTGGAAATTGTCTGGACAAAAACTGTTCATGTGCTCTGTATCCAACCCCTGGGAGAAAATTTGCACCCTACTAGTGAGTCCCTGGCCTTGTTCTGAAAATAACCTGGGTAATTTTAAAGACTGAGAATATGTTGTGTCAAATATCAAAGAGGAGCAGTTAAGAAAAACAATAGGAAAGAGAGAAATTAGCCATCAGAGTAAATTCACTGACATATTCTGATGCCTAGACATTAGTGAAAAATTACAAGCCATACTAGGAGAAAGGAGAAAGGCCAAGTCAAAAGAACAAACCAAATATCCTGAAGACATACTGAACCTTAGGGTTCACTATTTGGGTAGTGTAGGTCCATGGATTTTCAAAAATATTTGCCATATATACAATATAACATTTTCCCTTTTAATCACATTGAGATATATATTTCAGTCTGTTGTATTCACAATGTTGTGCTACCATCACCACCATCCACTACCAAAACATTTTCTTCATTCCAAATAGGAATCCTGTACATTTTAAGTCTCAATTCTCATTCCCTAACTCTACCTGTTACCCTGGTAACCTAGATTCTGAATCAATGAGTTTGCTTGCTTTAATTGTTTCAAATCAATGAGATCAAGTAATGAACTTTTGACAAATGGGCCTTTTATTTATATTGTTGTTTGTTTATAGGTGTTGTGTATTTCTTTCTTTCTGGCTACAGCTAAACCTCCTTTCAGGTGCATATGTCCCAACGGAGATAAGGGAGCTGATTTACTGTAATATTTGTAGAGCAAATTATAGCCAGGGTTTCTGGATCTCCACTATTTCTAGGTCACCTGGCAGATAATGATTGTTCTCTCCACTTAGTAGATTTAATGACATATCTTTCTGCCCAGTGTCCACAAAGAAAAAGGCTGCCACCTCTCTTTCTCCTGTGAAGTGATACAGAGTAAGAAAATTAAAGCTTCCCGGGTAGTAAAATTTCCCTTAGCCCCAAAACGGAGTCAATGTTTTATGGGGAGTTGATTCAACACTTTTAACAGATTTTTTTTCCTTCTGATTTTAAAAATATTTCCTTAGCAAAACTAAGGAACTCTAAAAGAAAGAGTCACTCATAATTCCACCTGTGAAATGACAATACTTATTTTAATATAGCCTCCACATCCTCTTGCTTTTTTTCATACATTTGAGATCACAGTATATGCAATTTTGCACTGAGTTTGCTTCATTTAATATTATCACAAGTACTTTCTGATGTAATGAAAAATATACTTTATAATTTTAGGACTATCTACATTCCACTTTATATGATGACATAGTTTTTATTAAACCCTCTAAAGTTGTGTGTATAAAACGACTCTGCATATCACTATATTTGAAATATTTGCCAGGAAACAATACATTCTGATCTTTTTGAATAGGGAATGTCTTTTTAAATTTAGTGTAGATAATGGCTCTCTGGCTAAGGTAAGTTATCAGTAGCTATCCCAGTGACCATTTTCCTAAAAGGAAACATGTTCCTAGTAAAACATACCTTCAGGTGCTTGGTAGCAATCAACATGCTATGCATCAATGCTTAAATGAGGTGCTAGCCACGATCCACATGTTTTTTATTTCCAGAACAAGCAACTATTTCATGTTAATAGTTGACATTACTAAATATCTCTCTCTTTCTCTTCAGTATATAGTTTATGAATTCCTATATATATCCTTATTCCAATAAAACTCCCCTGTTGAACTCCAGGGTCCTGAGATATATATCTATCCTTCTTCCTCACCTGTATCTTTTAGTAATGTATATTGTTTTCCACAACAGTTTAAGAAAATCAAATCCACCTCGAGTATTGCCATACTAACGCTTATATTTCTGTAATAACAATGGAACAATAGTAATTAATTGCTGCTGTTGTGGCAGGCTGAAAATGATCCCCAAATATGCCCATGCTCCAATTCCTAAAATCTGTGAATCTTGCCTTATATGGCAGAAGGGACTTTGCAGACACCATTAAGAATCTTGAGATGGGGCTATGTGACCTGGATTATCCAGATGGACACAATGTAATCACAAAGGTCTTTATAAGATGGAGCAGGAGTCAGAGTCACAGAAGAAGGTAATATGATGATGGAAGCAAAGATTGGAGAGATGTGCTTTGAATGGAGGAAGGGGCCACAAACCAGGGAATACAGGTGTCCAATAAAAGCTGAAAAGAAGAAAATAGATTCTCTTGTCAAAGTCTCCAGTAGGAACCGGCCCCAAAAACACCTTGACTTTAGCCCAGCGAAACTGACTTAACCCATAATCAAATCACAGTTGACATATTGGTGTATTTTATCCTAGATATACCTACATCAACATGTACATTTATCTGCACACGCACCAAAATAAATGGACATACATTCACAGGCAGAATCACAGTCCACTGATCATTTGTATTGGGTTTCCTTCACTTAATGAAATACTTTTATGATTTTCAAAAAGTATTAATTTATGATATTTCAACTATGTACATAATTATCCAATTTATTGTAAGAAAGTTTTAAATATGTATATTAAATATAATTTTTATATATCTCATACTAACTTATATATCTATGTTAAATAACAAAAGCACCATCATAATTATTGGTTAACTTCTGATTTTTTACTAAGGCTAATTCCTAGAGGTAAAGTTACCAGGGCAAAAACTATGTATATTCTTAATACACTTGATACTAATTGTCCTTCAGAAATGTGTTTCCGATTTCTGTCTTGTCAAACAGTACATTAGACTATCAACATTTGCCAACCTTTCTAATGTTAGGTATTATCTCATTTCAGCATATTATTCTGAAAATATAAAAGGTTTATTACTATTTTATTTTATTGCTGGAGAGGCTGAGCAACTTTCATTATTACTGGCAATTTGTATTTTTTAACATGTGTGAATTTCCAAATACAACCTATGCCTGTTTAACTATTGGAGTATTTTTATTGATTTGTAAAAGTGCAACATATAATAATGAAAATTTTATGCAATATATGTTGAAATACATTATTTGCAATATACACTTTCCTATTTTTTCTTGTCATAGTTTAAAAGTATGCTCTGATTTTACATCCAGAAGTATCTCTCTCTACTCCAAAAAAACATTCGTTTAAAAAAATTTTTATATTGACTTTTCACATTTAGATCATAAACCACTGAGATGTGTTTCTTTGCATAACATGAGAAATGGGTCTATACGCTTTATTTGCTTTCTATTTCACTTAATTTCGATTTACTTAATTATCTCTTCTTTCTCAAGCAGTGTGCTATGCATTTCCTTTTCCTCTTCGATTCCTTTCCTGGACAGTCCAATACTGAAGACATGTAGGGGTCAGGAAAGATTGCTGCCTGCTGTGGAGTAAGGAGGAGATGACAGCAGCAATGGGAGACTGGTAACATTAGGGTGATGAATCATGTCAGTAAATTAAGGATAATGCATGCCTCTTTCTCATTATTGGAAAAGGGAGTTTAAAATATATAGAGAAAGAAACTAGGATAAAGCCTGGGGTGTTGGATTGGAAGTGTACGAGTTCAAGATTTTAAATATATATAACTAGATACTTAAATGTAGATAATGTGTATGAATACATACATAAAAATAGATCTTTCCATTGAGAGAGTGAGTCTGGGAGCAGCAAAATTCCAATAGCAATTACTGAACCTAGCAACCAGATCTTTAATTTCCCAAAAAATCGGCCAGGACACCTACAGAAAAGGCTGATTCTAGGTCGCTGACAAGGAAAATATAAGATGGTATTGTAATACCAGGCAGTACAGAAGCACACAAAGAATAATGGGGACATATGAAAAGGTCAAGGGGCTCCCAAGGGCCAAATCTGGGTCAATTTGAGCATCAAAATAAATATGGACACAAATTATAATCATTAAATAAAATATAAATAGAAAATCATGAATCATACTGATAAATATTAAGTGGGTGTAAAAGTAATTGTGGTTTTGCATTGTTGAAATTTGCCATTTGATATTGGAATATATTCTTAAATAAATGTGGTTATGTTGTATATCATTTTAATGTGCATTTCTAACTTTGTTTTTTTGCTAATGACTTATTTCTTGCTGTTTATTCTATGTTTATTTTGGAATATGGAATGATGTTAGACAAAAAGCAAGTTAGGGGAAGCAGACTTGGCCCAGTGGTTAGGGCGTCCATCTACGACATGGGAGGTCCGCGGTTCTAACCCTGGGCCTCCTTGACCCCTGTGGAACTGGCCCACGCCCAGTGCTGATGCGCGCAAGGAATGCTGTGCCACATAGCGGTGTCCCCGCATAAGGGAGCCCCACATACAAGGAGTGTGCCCCGTAAGGAGAGCCGCCCACCGTGAAAGAAAGTGCAGCCTGCCCAGGAATGGTGCCGCACACATGGAGAGATGACACAACAAGATGACGCAACAAGAAGAAACACAGATTCCCGTGCTGCTGACAACAACAGAAGCAGACAAAGAAGAACAGGCAGCAAATAGACATAGAGAACAGACAACTGGGCAGGGGGAGGGGGAAGAATAAAATAAATTAAAAAAAAAAAGCAAATTAGAACAGCAGGTTGCAAACAACCTGTAACATCAACAGCACATTCAGCCAGGAACTGCTGATGAAGGTACGGTGCAGTTTTGGAAGGAGATGAGAGCCTTGAAGACGAGGAGCATAGTGGCCGGCCATCAGAAGTTGACAACCATCAATTGAGACCAATCATCGAAGGTGATCCTCTTACAACTAAATGAGGAGTTGTCAAAGAACTCAACGTTCAGCATTTGAAGCAAATTGGAAAGGTGAAAAAACTGTTAAGTGGGTGCCTCATGAGCTAAAAAAATTTTAAAAACTGCCAATTTGGAGTGTCGTCTTGTCTTATTCTACACAATAAACCATTTCTCAATTGGATTGTGGCATGCGACAAAAAGTGGATTTTATACAACTGGTGACGACCAGCTCAGTGGTTGGACTGAGAAGCTCCAAAGCACTTCCCAAAGATTAACTTGTACGAAAAAAAGGTTTTGGTCACTGGTGGTCTGCTGTCGGTCTGAACAACTAGAGCTTTCTAAATCCCGGTGAAACCGTTATATCTGACAAGTATGCTAAGCAAATCGATGAGATGCACCAAAATTGCAAGGCCTGCAGCCAGCACTGGTCAACAGAAAGGGTCCAATTCTTCTCCACAACAACACCCGACTGCACATCGCACAACCGAGGCTTCAAAAGTTGACCGAACTGGGCTACGAAGTTTTGCCTTATCTGTCATATTCACCTGACCTCTCACCAACGGACTATGACTTCCTCAAGTACCTTGATAACTTTTTGCAAGGAAAATGCTTCCATAACTGAAGGACACAGAAAATGTTTTCCAATAGTTTGCCAAATCCTGAAGCACCGATTTTTATGCTACAGGAATATACAAACATTTCTCATTGGCAAAAATGTGTTGATTGTAATGGTTCCTATTCTGATTTTAATAAGAATATATTTGAGCCTAGTTATAATGATTTAAAATTCATGGTCTGACTGCAATTCCCTTTAGGTTATTCCTTATCTAATAGATGATAAAAAGGGAGGAAGACAGGAAGGAATGGAGGGAGGGAAGAGAGAGACGAGGAACAGGACATTTACTAGTCTGAAACTATCCTCCTCATATAATATTATAAAAGGAAAAGTAGTAACTTTACAATGAACAGTCCAGTAGATTCCATTTTAATCTACTCTTCAAGGGCAATTATTATCAGTAATGAGACAACAAAAACATATGTGCCATCTGATGAAATAAATTACACAGACTACTTCTGTAATATTCCTGACAAAGAAGCAAAACTTTAATATAAAAAAATTCAGACATACCATATCAACAAATACTTTACAAAATAACTGGCTTATAACTTTCAACACTGACAAGGTATGACATATATAAGGAACAATAAAGAACTATTCCAGACAGAAAGATAATAGACACCTGACAAGTAAAATACATAACTCTGAATCAGAACCTTTTGTCAATTGGGCAACTGTGGTTGTGGCCCAAGGATTAGATGATAGGGATATATCAATGTTAATTTTCTGAATTTTCTGCTTTGTTTTCAGAAATACAATTACATAATCTTTATATATATATAATACATATATATACACATACACACACACACACACACACACACACACATACATAAAATTCTCATTTTTATTTTTCATTTCCTATTTCACTGTCCAGAACTTTTCAAAGTTTTTATAATCTTAAACAGTAATTGGGGGGAAGGGGAGAAAAATAAAAATAAATCTTAAAAACAAACAAAAAAACACTAATGAAGTGTGGGTTAATGGGAATGTTTCTTACGTTTTCTGCTTTGAGAATAATGTTGCTCTTGATATTATACCAAGATTGTAATTTCTTATTTTTAGATTATTTTATCATAAAAAGACCAATATTTTCTGTATCAACTGAGATGAAGGATGCTTTCTCTGGTTTGATCTAGTTGATGTGATGAGGCATAGTAATATATTTATTTATGATAATTTACATTCTTGGAATAAATCTTAGTTCCAAGTTATCAATACATACACTGCTAAATTAGATTTTCTAATATTCACAGTTTTGTCAATGCTCTTTACTCAATGCTTTAGAGGCTGAGACAATGTTAACAAAGTAATAAGATTCACAACATCCCACAGTTCTCTAGTGGCTAAAAAAATTTATAATTGATGTCTCTGGATAATGTTTCCCAAATAATGCTTATCATTTTATCATCAATAATTCTTTGCTTACCTTAGATTAAGGGTCAGCAAACATTCTCAAAGGCCTTGTCATTGCAGGTCATACGGCCTCTGTTGGAGCTACTTAAACCTGCCCTTGAAGCATAGAAGCAGCCATAGACAATTTTAAATGAATGAGCACAGCTGTATTCCAATAAAACTTTATTTACAAAAACAGATGCAAGCCAAAACTGGCTCATGGGTTGCAGTTTGTGAATCACTGCTTAATTTCAGATATTCCTTTTGCAACCTCTTGAATGCAATTTTTACTTTTTAATTTTTGTGTTTTGCTTTTAGCATTAAAGTATATTGAGACATTTATTCCCCTGAGCACAACTTTGGAAACTCTCAAATTGTAATATATAATATTCATATTACTGACAATTCTACATATTATATAATTTATATTTTTATTTCCTCTTAGTTTAAAAATTACTTAGGAGCATCTTCATTTTATTTTTAAATGTTACAAAGGGAAAAAACGTTGTGAAACTAGGGACATTGATAAGAATAAATAAGGAAACACATGTAGCAGTTAACTGTGTCAAAGGCACATGCCTTTGGTGAAGGTCTGCTAAGGTTCAGTGATTTAACCCATTTTCTTGTGCTGCAAGAACTAGAGTCATTTGACTACATAACTAGCCAGAAAGAATCCCGATAGGTTATTAATCATAAGTCCTGACTGATGATGGTATGGCGACTACAGGAAATGGCTCCATATGAAGAATCCCTCTGAAAGAATTTTTTAAATGTTTGAACAGAATTAGTAAGAAGAGTTATAATATGACCCTGAAAAGCTTTGGGGATGGCCATTTAAATTATTTAGTATTGATTTTGTTATTTGTTTTGTTATTTTTTTAAATCTATTCCATTACGGTCCAAAAATATATTCTCAAAATTCAATACATGCACTTTGCAAGGTATTGGAATTTCTATATAACCAATGCTCTATGAGTGCTGAGACCAGTTCAGCAATAGGTCTACACGAAGGGAAGGCAGAACTGAAGAAATAAAAGGACAGAAAGAAAGACAAAAGAGAGGAAACAAAGATAGGATCAGGGGACTTCACAGCTTTTGAAAAGGACAGCCTCAACCCTAGTTTCCCCCTGGTATGTATTTGAAAGCAAATGAGCACCTGTGGGCTACAAGAAGCAACTTGCAACATAAGAAGCAACTTGCAACATCTACAATAAGGTAATTTACAATAACAGGAGGCAACTCAAAACATCTTGTACAATAACAAAAAGCAACTTGCAACATCTACAATAAAGTAATTTACAATAACAGGAGGCAACTCAGAACATCTTGTACAATAACAACAGACAACTAAGAGGTAAGCCAGTTTTCCCGAACATATCCCCCTTTTTGTTTATATAAAGCAATGAAGGCAGATTAGGTGGTTTCTTACTGCCTCATACCCTGAAGGGCTCACTGTGTGCTTACCGCTTAAGTAACAATGGCAAATCAGAAAACAGCATTTTAGACAATCCATAACTACAGCAGATTTATACAAACTTCCAACTAACAAGATGATTTATCTTTCATGGGTTTAAGATTTCTTACCAGCAAGGCTGTACAGGCCAGTACTTGATCAAAAATGACCTTTTCCCCCAATTTGTAGTTTGAGGCATAGGCAATGACAAATTTTTGTTACTTCCCCATTTTGGACTGTGGGGCAGCTGGAAGTTTATCACATAACTTCAATGCCTTCATTGGTCCTGCTCTTAGCATCTTCACTGGACCTGAGGCCACAACTCAGTGTTGAATTAGCTTAGTCCATCATTGTGAGGACTCATTTTCCAGGCAGAAAACACAAGCTGGCTTGTTATGAGTCCTGATGTAGTGTCTGTACCAGTGAAAGCACATCCTGCCCTTCCCAAGAGCAGGAGAGGACCGATGCCACAGTCACTGAAGTGAGCAGGAAGGACATCCATGGGTGATGAACAACTGCTGGTGAACAACAGGCAGCTGGAAACGCTGGGTTAGGCACCGCAAGGTCTGGTACTCACGACATTCGCCTTTCCGGTGGAGCCACTCTGCTTCTTCTCAGGTCTCAACTGTATGGCTCTGGATCTTCATGAGGCATCTGCCTCAACAGTCCTGAGAAGGATGTTAGAGGAGTAGGCAGGGACATGACATGACAGTTACCTGTCACTGCTGACAGGTGTCCAGGATGTTCTTCCACAGAGAATTCTCCCCTCGATAGGGATGGTAGTCTTGAGAGTAACCAGACACTATTGGGTTAAGCTTTTCACTCTTAGCAGGGCTTCCTATGCTGCACACAATTGCTTTTTTATAATGGACTTACTGCCTTTCCCCACAATTATGACTATAGCCCGAGGGGTACTCAATTAGAATGTTACCTTTGCCACAAACCACACCCAAGGCTAATATTGGTGCTGACCATATCCAATTCACAGGTTAAGTCAATATCCACCTTCTCCCTGTCTCCCCCCTTCCCCACCCCCCCACCCCCGGCCTTTTTTTTTTCTCAACCTGCTGGAGGTCCTCCTACTCCCATGAAGGACCTTTCCTAATTAATACATGTCAGGGATAAAAGATTTTTAGCATTCCAACAATATTACAAATTCTATTAACATGAGACAACATTATACTACATCAATTACAGCAGAAAGTATAGTTTTGTCTTACCCAACCAAACAACATTTAAGAATTTGATAAAACAGCAGGGACCTTACAGCCTGTCCCAATTATCTGCCTATTTCCAGGCCCCTAAAATACCATTGTGTCTGATGGGTTTTTTTTCTTTGTTTTGTTTTTCGTAGGGTCACTGCCACAGGTTTCTTCTATGCAGGCAGATTCATTGCCATCAGGTCAGGGCAGAAGCCTTGAAAAACTGCAAAAGTCCATTGTTGCCCTTTTCACACAGTTTTTCCACATTTTGTATTCATTCAGGATTATTTTACTTTTATGAAATACATTATCTCACTGAATGCTACCACAATACTTTTACTACTTGCTATATGCATTTTATTATTCAAGACTTACAACTATAAAGATCTCATTAACATTTTAAACAGGTAGTAGTATAAGCGCTTATTAGCAGTAGTAGTATTTTTTTTAATAGAGCTCTTTCAGAAAATTTTATTGACCAAATTATATCACCATCCGGAGGTATCAAAATATACACTGACAATGAACGATCACAAAAACCATTATAGCACATACTGAAACAATTACCACACACACACTGACATTGAAAAACCAGATAAACACAAAAGCAGTCCTTTCTTCCTTTCTTTTGTTTAATACTTAAGGTAAAGCCATTCTAGCCTATAAACCTTTTTGTGTGTTAAAATACTTTTTGTAAGAAAACTAGCAAAGCGTACATATCAGGCGAGGACTCAGTCCTGATCTAAGAGGCAACTGACCTCTTGGTCAGCTATTGTTTGGCTTCTTGACTTTAGATTTTTAACTCACCCCCAGGTGGGAGGTGAAGCTACTCCAACCTTCAGAATGGGACCCAGCTGTGCAGTCTTCAGTGTCAGTTTCTCCATCTGCATGACCACAGGTTCTGGGTTCCATAGGAACTTTCGTTGTCTCTTGATGTTCACGGCATAGTTTTGTCTGACAAGCTGGTACCCACACAGGATGTTCTCCATCTCCTGGATAAATGAAAGCAAACCTCTTTCCCAAGTTAACAACTTCCCTCTTGACCATTTATTGGTCAGTGGATCATTCCACTAAATTAAAAGTTTTTCAGACAGAGTTTGGGTTTGAGTTTTAGAATTAGTTTGGAAATGCCTTTCAGCTGCTGTCCCTTCCAGGGTTGTTCCACAGTTAAGAAAATTAAGAGTGAATAATGCCTTGTGTAACTGCACCTACAGTGTCTCCCTATCTTCCCTATTTTTGTTTTTGTAACATGTGTTTAAGGGTTTGATTTGCTCACTCCACAACAGCCTGCCCCTGGGGGTTATAAGGAAGTCCTGTAGTATGACAAATACGCCAAGGATCTAGAAACACTTTAAGGGAGATACTGGTATTAGCAGGAGCATATCTGTTTTTAAAGACTGGGGAAGTCCCATTACAGCAAAGCAAGCTAACAAATGTTGTCTTGATATAGCCTGTGCATACATTCAAAATTGTTTCCAAGAGTACCTAGTCCCCAAGATGGCCAAATAAGTAATATAGGCCCTATAGTCTCTGAATGTTCAAAAAGGATGTAAGACAAATGTGTATTCAAGGTTGCATCCGAATATGCTAATTCAAGCTCACCTGAGATGTGGGCGATATGCTAATTCAAGCTCACCTAAAATATAGGGGTACTATAATTCAAAACTTATCTGGTACTCAGACAAACACTTAACAAGGAAAGTCATTTTCTTTCACAAAAGCACCATTTAACTCCCTACCCTTATATCTTTTCTGTATAAAAGGGAACCCAAAATTCTAATTGGGGCTCGGTTTTTATTAGGACAAGAGTCTGCCGAGCCCGGCCGGTCGAAATAAACCAACTTCCTTCTCGGTACTCTCATGTCCTGGCCTTCGATACTGCGCACACCCGATTTCTCTACAACAGTCTTACGTGTCAAATAGTTTCTCCCATCTGAGCCATAGCCCAAATGAATCCTGAACAAGTATCTACAGAGACATGGACATAACATAATCTTCCAGAGGAGGAGATAGGAGTCACATCCATTTGCCATGGAGAATTAACAGTTAAACCACAGGGATTTACTCCAGGTCCAAAGGTTTGGGATTATTAAGGATTTGACAAGATGGACAAGTTTGAACAATGTCCCTAGTTTATGTCCATGTTAAAGGAAAACGAGCCTTGAGGCCAGCTACGTTTATATGGGTTAGGTTGTGAAACTGAATAGCTTCCTGTAAAACCGGAGTGACTAATTTATCATCGGCATTATTGCCTTGTACTAATGGTCCAGGTAAATTTGAATGAGA
Organism: Dasypus novemcinctus; assembly: GCF_030445035.2. Taxonomy (NCBI): domain Eukaryota; kingdom Metazoa; phylum Chordata; class Mammalia; order Cingulata; family Dasypodidae; genus Dasypus; species Dasypus novemcinctus. Next base: position 11,295,504 of record NC_080702.1, on the reverse strand, counting down.
TTGAACACGAGTGGTGTAAAATGGACTTTTTCTCAATTATTTGTTGAAGTTTGTGAAAAAGCTTATAAAGAAACTGATTTGTTAGTTTTGATAAGAGCTGTTTCAATCAATTGAGTAACCTGGACGACATACGCAGAGTCTGAAAGAATGTTTATGGACTCTGGTATGTCTTGCAAAGCAGTTAAGCACTGCTATTAATTCAGCTTGCTGAGCTGAAAATGCAGGAGTAGGAATTTTCTTAGTTTTGTATCCGGTATACCCAACGGTGCCTTTCTAGACCCATCAGTAAAGACTGTAGGGGCATCAAGTAGTGGCTGAAATTTAGTAATGCTAGGTAAAATCCATTGAGTGTTTTTAACGAATTGTAAAACAGGATTGTTAGGGTAATGATTATCTGTCCAATATAATCAGCAAAGGCTATTTGCCATTGTAAGTGGTTCTGGAGGCAAGCCTCAACTTCCTTGTATAAAAGTGGAAGAATGATATGAGAAGGGTCCTGTCCATGAAGGGCCCGAGTGTGCTCATGGCCTTTGAGTGTAATTTGGGCCATAAAATCCACATAAGAAGATAAAGTTTTAACAATACTGTTAGGTAAAAATATCCATTCTACAATATGATCTTGTTGCATAAGGATTCCAATGGAGGAGTGTAAGGAAGGCAAGATAATTACTTGCAGTGGCGGTTCTGGATTAATGCGCTCAACTTGGGCATTCTGAATTTTTTTCTCTGTGAGTTTTAGTTCTTGTTCTGCCTCTCTTGTTAGAACCCGGGGGCTGTTTAACAGTCCATATGTGGAAATGCCTACTTTGAGCCTCAGAAAATTTACATCTCCTAATAATTTCTGCAAAGTTTTAGTAGAATCTCTACGAATCTGAACCTTCTGAGGATTAATTGTACTTTTATCAACAATAGTCCCAAAATAAGAAACAGGGGTAACCTTTTGAATTTTCTCAGGGGCAAGTTTTAATCCTGCTACAGTTAAGCTCTTCTCTAAGGCCTGATGTGTTAAAACTAGAGTCTGGGAAGAGGGAGCAGCACACAGTATATCATCCATGTAATGTACAATATAACAAGAAGGAAAAGCCAATCTTACTGGATGTAATGTTTAAGCCACAAAATTTTGACATATGGTGGGGCTATTAAGCATTCCTTGAGGGAAGTATTTCCACTGAAACCTTTTCACAGGATCTTTGTTATTGAAAGAAGGCACTGAGAATGCAAATTTCTCGCAGTCCTGGGGAGCCAAAGGTATTATAAAGAAACATTTTTTAAATCAATAATAACAAGTGGCCAGCTGTGAGGGATCATAGCTGGTGTGGGCAAGCCTGGCTTCAGCGCACCCATAGGTTGAATGACTGCGTTAACTGCTCAGAGGTTTGTAAAGTCTCCACTTGCCTGGTTTTCCTTAATAGGAAACACCGGAGAGTGCCAAGGACTAAAAGATTCTTCAATATGCCCTTTATCTAACTGTTCCATAACTAATTTACGAAGTGCCTCCAATTTTTCTAGGGTTAATGGCCACTGTTCAAGCCAAACCGGAGAGGTTGTAGTCCATTTAAGAGGAATGGGTTTGGGGAGTCGAAGGAGGCTAGACTTTTCCACTATGGAAAAGGTGAATATCCTAATCCTTCACGATTACCAAGAGCTGTGGGATCTACTGGTTTAACAATTCCCTGGTAGTACTTATCCAGTCCTAACCCTGGAACATGCCCTTGTTTCCCTATTAATTGTGGACTTTGTTTATTATATTGGCTAACCTGGGGAAAATAGATTTCAGCCTACCATTGTTCTAATAGGTCACGTCCCCAGAGATTAAGAGGTAAGTCTGCAACATCGGCTGCAGGGTGGCGTGTTGCCCATCAGGTCCCAGACAATGAAAAACTTGTACACTCTGTTTTAGACCTCTGGGAGTGCCAAGTCCCACAATAGAAATAGATGCATCTTGTAATGGCCAAGCAGAGGGCCAACGGTTAGAACTAATGCTAGAAATGTCAAACAGTTTGTTCTGAATGGTTACTTCACAAACAGGACAAGATTCAATTAAAAATACTCCTGCTATTCCTGTACTTCCAAAACCATTTTTCCTATGGACTTTCTCACTAGCTCCTACAGGAGAATAAGGGAGCAACAATTGAGCTATGCGATCTCCAATATCAGTCTTCCATGGAACTGAGGTGGACATAACTTGAATCTCTCCTTGACAGTCACCGTCTGTTGGGGACAATTGGTGTGGGCATACGCTGAGATCAGCAATACCAATGGCATGCCGCCAGAGCGGAGCCCATTTCCTGGTTCTTCTCCCTCCCTGCTCCTTTGTTCTCTGTTCCCGCCACTGCCCAGGCTAACACAGTAATGCGCAGGCGCAAGGCGCGAAACTGAAGTCTGCCCTCCACCCCAGCAACAGCAGCCACCAATCCCTAAACCCTGCCACTTCCCCCAGCAAGAGCAATAGCCAATCCCTAACCGCCATCCCTCCCACTTCCCCTCCCCTTCCCAAGAGTATATATGTTTTGTTCCCTCAGTAAAATTTGGCAGCTTGATCATCACCCTGTCTCGCTGTCATTCTTCGTGTCTCCTGGCTCACTATTTTCCTCCACGCAACCACAAGCCCCCATTTGCAGCCCTGCAGGTCGGGGCTCATCTACTTTATCAGCTGGCGCCCAACGTGGGGCTAGTGGTCTGCGTTAGGAGAGAAAACCGCCGCCCTCACCAAGATAGAGAGCTCTCTTCACCTTGGCCGAAGCAAAGGCAAAACTAGCGGTGCAGAAGTCCGGGAATCCGGGAAGGATCCCATCCAGGAGGGAGTCCTGGGAAGAGCAACTTAAGGTAAGAGTTTTCACTAAATTTCACTTCTCTATTCACCATGGGACAGGCACAATCCGAACATGAATTGTATCTAAGCCAGATAAAGAAAGCACTCAAGACGCGTGGAGTTGTAGTTAAGAGAAAGGGTCTCAGTGAATTCTTTAAGTTCATCATACAAACTTGCCCTTGGTTTCCTGAAGAAGGGACCATAGATGAAAGATGTTGGAAAAGGGTTAGTGACTGTCTGAATGACTTATTATAAAACGTTTGGCCCTTCTAAAATTCCAGTCACTGCCTTCAGTTACTGTCAACTAATCTTTAATATAATTCGCATTTCTCCCCGTTTTCCCGACATTAGTGAGATTATTACAGAAGGAGAAAATATCCTAAGATCACAAGCCCCTTCCAGGGCACCCTCCTGAGCTGAGCACCCTCGGTTGCCGCAGTCGCTACGCCCTGCCGGATGATCAAGTCAGCCTAATTTCCTTTAATGAGGACACTGGCCCCCCCCCACCTTCGGAGAGACCACCCCCCGCCCAACCAGATGCTACCACCTCCGCCCCTCCAAATCCACACCCATTCCCCCAAACTGTCTCCCAACCTGATCTCGCCCCCCGGGAAATCCCTATATTCAAACCCCCACCATACGCGCCTCTAGGTCTCTCACCCCCTTTCCTTGCACCCATCGCTGTCGCTCCTCCTCCATTCCCTGATTTCACACCCATTCTCACTTTAACACAAAAACTAGAAACCCTCACACACACGCTCATTAGTTCCACATCCTCTCCCCAATCACACCAAGTCTTCCCTATCCTCCGAAGTGGGCGGTCCACTTCTGCTGGACGCCGCCCTCCCGCTTCGGACAGAGACCCGTTAGCCCTCTCTGACAATAGTACTGATGAGTCCGGGGAAGATGAACCTCGACCCCGCAAGCCAGAGCCCGGTCAATCCAGCAGGCCAGAGCCCGGGGAAGCTGAACCCCGGTCCACCAGACCAGAACCCACCCCACTCAGGACGAGCGCTCATGTGCGGTGGCGCAGTCCCTCCCCGACGTATATCGTCCCTTAAATTTCAAAACCATTGAAAAATTTAAAAAGGCAGTTCATTCATATGGGCCCACCGCTCCATTCACCCTTGCCCTAATAGAGGCATTAGGCGATAAAGAGCTAACGCCTAACGATTGGATCCAGCTGGCTAAAGCCGTGCTTTCCAGGGGAGATTTCATTCCTTGGCGCTCACACTATGAGGAAGCAGCCAGAGGGCGTGCTATACGCAATGAGAAAAGGGAAGAAACAAAAGCTTGGACAGTGAGAAAATTCATGGGCCAAGGTTCCGCCCAGTCCAATGCAGCTCAGGCCCAGTTTAGCGCTGGGCTCTTTTCTCAAATTCAGAAGGCGGCCCTTAAGGCTTGGAAAAAATTGCCACAAAAAAGCCACCCAACTTCTTCTCTGGCAAAATTAACTCAGGGGCCAGAAGAACCATTTGCTGACTTCCTTAGTCAGTTGCAAGCCACAGCCGAACACTTGTTTGGTGACACGGAAACTGGATGCGATTTTATTAAGCAACTTGCTTTTGAAAATGCAAATGAGCCTTGCCAACAGGCCATCCGTCCATTTCACAACACTGATCTTTCTAATTGGGTGCGTCTATGTGCAAATGTTACCCCTGCTAAAAGTATTGGCATGGCCATTGGTGCCGCTTTTCTTTTTATTTATTTATTTATTTATTTATTTTTTTATTGACTTTGTAATAATATTACATTAAAAATATATATGTGAGATCCCATTCAACCCCACCCCCCCACCCCACCTCTCCCCCCCCCCCAGCAACACTCATTCCCATCATCATGACACATCCATTGGAATTGGTAAGTACATCTTTGGGCACCTCTGCACCTCATACTCAATGGTCCACATCATGGCCCATACTCTCCTCCGTTCCATCCAGTGGGCCCTGTGAGGATTTACAATGTCCAGTGATTGCCTCTGAAGCGCCATCCAGGGCAGCTCCATGTCCCAAAGACGCCTCCACCTCTCATCTCTTCCTGCCTTTCCCCATACCCATCAGCCACCATGTCCACTTTTCCCAATCCAATGCCACCTCTTCTATGTGGACATTGGATTGGTTGTGTCCATTGCATCTCTATGTCACAAGGAGGCTCAGATTCCACATGGATGCTGGATGCAATCCTCCCACTTTCAGTTGTAATCACTCTAGGCTCCATGGTGTGGTGGTTGTCCTTCTTCAACTCCATCTTAGCTGAGTGTGGTAAGTCCAATAAATCAGATTGTAGGTGCTGGAGTCTGTTGAGGCTCAGGACCTGGCTATCACATTGTCAGTCCAGAGATTCAAATCCCCTAAGTATATCTTAAACCCCAACATTAACTGCACCTCCAGCACATTAGCATGAAAGTCTTATGAAGGAAGATCCCATCTGAGTCCAGATTCATCATACATAAACACCATTTCCAATGAGGGGCCATCTGACCTGGTAGTTAACCCCATCGGCCATGACCATAACTCCCATGGGTCTCTTTAGCCCTCAAAGGAACCGATATCTGGGGGTTGCATCTGCTTTATCTGTCTCTCTGACTCTGCTCAGTTGTGCATGAGGGCAATCCTTCTGCCAGCCTCCAGACTCTTTTTTAGAAACTCGTAGCCATATAAACTCATTTCTCCTTTCCATTTCCCCCTTACTTTAGGTCAAACAGCATTTTAAAGTCATGTTATTTTATGTAGACAGGGATATTCTGCTGATCCGCATTGAACCTTCCGTATAAGGTCATTTTCCAGTTGCATCATCAGTTGGTAGTTGATAGTGGTCCCTCGGTGCCAGGGAGACTCATCCCCGGGTGTCATGTCCCACGCTGGGGGGAAGGCATTGCATTTACATGCTGAGTTTGGCTTCGAGACTGGCCACATTTGAGTAACATGAAGGCTGACAGGAGGAAATTCCCAGGCACAATGTTGCTCTAGGCCTTGTTCTTATTTTAGGCTTATCAGCTCACAAGCATAGTCATTAGCATCAGGGGCTCACTGTTGAACCCTCACTCCCTCCCGGTCCCCGCCGCTGTACCTGGGAGACTGTCGCTGCTCCCCTAGGGACCACGACAGAGCACCACTGGCCAGGAACCCAGTACCCCCCCTGCTGTGGTTTTTAATTGTTGCCACTATGAGTATATCCAAACATTACCATGCACCCTGGACATATGTTCTGTACAGCTCCCTGTCAGCCATATATCACCTGTCATTGGTATCCCATACCAGTATCCCTCCATTGCCATTGTTGAAACACTCTGTGATCCAGAACTCCCTGAAATTTGAAGCCCAATATGATGTCATGGTCCCTTACTAGGGAATGGCTTATAGCGATGGGTTTAGAGGTTAGATAAAGAACTTGGATAAAGTTAGATAAAGAACTTAGATAAAGAATGTTGACTTGAAAAAATTCTACATCCTATCTTTTTCTTTTTTTTTTTTTCCCCCTAATTATTCAGCTTCTCTTCACAGGAGTCCTAGACCACAGCAATGCATATATATAATATACAGCACTCCCATACATCCACCACAAAACCTTTTTCCTTCCACAGCGATACTCTTACACCCTATTCACATCATATTTACTTAACGTGTTGTACAGAGTCTGAGACATTAGCTTTCTAACAAGGTGATGTCTGTGCTTACATTATGGTGCATACTTTAGGATACACAGTTCTTTACATTCTTAGTTATCCTATGTTTTACATTATGGTTTACATTATCAGTCTGTCATTTCCTATATGTTATGGTGTAATATTACATGTTTTATATCCATCCTTGTGTACTCTCAAGAAACTCCTCTCTTACCCCCCCATTTACCTTGGTTCCACACATTTAACGTTCATTTTCCCTTCCACCTTGGTGCCCACAGTGACAGCCAACCTCCGTTTCCTGAGGAGCCACTTCCAGAGATAGATGGAATAGTGTTCAGGGCTTAACTTGGTGCCGCTTTTCAAGACCTCAAGAAATCCCTAGCCAATCCACCTGTTTGCTTTAACTGTAATCAAACAGGACATTATGCAAAATTCTGCCCTTTTAAGAGCCCCAAGACTAACCAACTCTCCCCCACGCCGGCTTTTCCATCAACAGGCCAGCCACGTCCCACCTCAGCATGTCCGAGGTGCAAGAAGGGGCTCCATTGGGCATCTGAATGCTGTTCTCGTTATGATATTAACGGGCAGCCCATTAGACAACCACTGCCGGGAAACTCCCATCGGGGCCAGCCCCAGGCCCCTCCCAAAACAAACCCCAGGGCAGTACGGTTTGTTCAGCCAACCCCTTTCACAACACCTGCACTCACACCCGTCCGTCACCCTGTTACATCTCCGACTTATGGAGGGCAACAGCAGGAAGCGCAGGACTGGACCTCTGTGCCGCCTCCGAATCAGTATTAACCCCAGAATTTAGTCCTCTCCCCATCCCAATGGGAGTATATGGACCATTACCCCCAAACACTTTCGGCCTTATCCTGGGAAGAGCCAGCACCTCCTTAAGAGGGGTTCAAATCCTCCCAGGAGTACTAAACAATGATTTTAACGGTGAAGTGAAAATAATTGCAGCCACTTCACAAAATATAGTTCCCATTCCCGTTGGCACACGAATGGCGCAGCTTGTTATCCTCCCTTTACATCAAATTAACTCAAACCTTAAAAGGCTGCACTGTGCCACCGAAAACCCTGGTTCTTCTGACGTCTTCTGGGCCCAAGCCATAACTCATATTCGGCCCACCCTAAAATTAAAATTAAATGGCAAACCTTTTGAGGGCATTTTAGACACCGGAGCTGATGCCACAGTCATCTCCTCATATCACTGGCCTAAATCTTGGCCTCTTACGGCCGCCGCCACCCATTTACAAGGAATAGGGGAGAGCTCCAACCCTCTCCAAAGCTCACAAACACTTAGCTGGGCAGATGACGAGGGAAACAAAGGCACGGTAATTCCATTCGTTCTTCCTAACCTCCCAGTCAATCTGTGGGGTCGGGACATCCTTGCACAAATGAAAGTCTTCATGTGCAGTCCCAGTAGTGCTGTCACTGCCCAGATGCTTAACATGGATTTCATCCCCGGAAAAAGTTTGGGTAAACATAACCAAGGTATCTCACAACCTATTTCAGAGCTGTGGGATCTACCGGTTTAATAATTCCCTGGTAGTACTTATCCAGTCCTAACCCTGGAACATGCCCTTGTTTCCTTATTAATTATGGACTTTGTTTATTATATTGGCTAATCTGGGGAAAACAGATTTCAGCCTATCATTGTTCTAATAGATCACGTCCCCAGAGATTAAGAGGTAAGTCTGCAACATCGGCTGCAGGGTGGCGTGTTGCCCATCAGGTCCCAGACAATGAAAAATTTGGACACTCTGTTTTAGACCTCTGGGAGTGCCACGTCCCACAACAGAAATAGATGCATCTTGTAATGGCCAAGCAGAGGGCCAATGGTTAGAACTAATGATAGAAATGTCAAACAGTTTGTTCTGAATGGTTACTTCACAAACAGGACAAGATTCAGTTAAAAATACTCCTGCTATTCCTGTACTTCCAAAACCATTTTTCCTATGGACTTTCTCACTAGCTCCTACAGGAGAATAAGGGAGCAACAATTGAGCTATGCGATCTCCAATATCAGTCTTCCATGGAACTGAGGTGGACATAACTTGAATCTCTCCTTGACAGTCACCGTCAATTACTCCCATAATCACTCTAACTCCCTGGGAGGTGAGACTGCTCCTCCCAAGAAGTCCAACCATACCAACTGGTAAAGGTCCCCTTATTCCCGTGTTTACACCAACAGGGGTATCCCCTGGAAGCAAGATACCAGGTTCTGCCATAGGGATACCTATGGCTGCATTTCCTGTCATGGTGGGGAAAAGTCAAGGGCCCTGCAGAGTACAGGGGAGTGCTCGGATTTCTCTGCTAAATAGGAAAAACCATTCCAGTGAGCCCAACTGGAAGTTTCCTGACAAGGGAGTGCCATACTTATGATAATTAGACCGACACTGGCTAGACCAATGATTTCCTTTATTGCAGCAGGGGCAGGGCTCAAATGGTTTCTGAGCAGAAATATTCTGTCTGGGTGGCATTGTTTTTCCCTCAGACCTTTTCCAACAATCTTTTCATATGACCAATTTTCCCACAATTAAAGCATTTCCCAGAGAACCTTTTACTAATTTTCACTCCTGCCATAGCCTGAGCCATCATAGTAGCATAGTGACCCTCCGTCCCTACTGAAGCAGAGAAAGCAGGGTGAACTGAGAACTGACCTATTCCAACAGCCTGAGAGCTGGACATGGTTCAGCCTCACACCAGCCTCCCCCTCCCCTGGGGTAAAACACCCTAACCCCCTATAGCTCGGCTAACTGCCAACGTTTTGCTTCTCTTGCTTGCTTGCTCAGCATTAGAAAGCACAATTTAACCAGTAAAACTCCTTCGAAGCGCGTGAAAACTACCCCTCCCTTTTGTATGGACCCCTATAAAACCCAAGTTCCCCTGAGTTTGGGGCACCCTCACCTGGTGCCCGGCTGAAAAATAAAGGTTCTCTAAATTTATACCTCCTGGGGGTCTAGCTGTCTGATTTATGAAGTGGTATTTCAGTTGGAGGCCCCAGCGAGATCTGACGGAGCCAACCTTGCCAGGACTCCTAGGGGAAGGCTTCTGAGAGACGTGCCTCAGCCCCAGGATGCCCTGGCCGGGCTCGACACTCTGGAGGGACTGCTGGCTTGGCCTTAGGAACCACCTGTTCTGTTCTGTTCAGGTAAGTCTGGATCTGGAGAAGGCTGTTGAATTGCCAGAGGCAGTTACAGATTCTCATCCAGGCCTCTGGGCGAGATGTCACCTGGGGCCCTCAGGGACCCCTCGGCGTTATTCTGGTTATTGTATAACTGGTTTCGTGTCTGTGTTCTTCTGTCTGTGTTTTTACTGTTGTGCCTCTACTTTGCACTGTTTGTCTTTGTCCTGGGTCAGTCCGCCTCCTGTGCGTCCACTCCCCTCGACTGTTTTCTTAAAAATTTTCAGGAAGTCAAAAAGTCTGCCGCGGGATACGGCGTAAAAGTCAACCCCGGGAAACTCCAGACTCTCTGTGAGCTGGAGGGGCCCACTTTTGAGGTCAGATGGCCCAGCATAGGAACTACGGATCTCTGAACTGCTTACGCTGTCCAGCGTGTTATCTATGGCCAACCCGGCCCCGACCAGAGGCCCTACGTTGATGCCTGGATAGATCTGACTCAGACCCCTAAGAAGCTAAAGTCTTGTCTTTCAGGTCTAGCAGCTGCAAGTAGCTGACCGGATGCAATTCTTCCTCTGAAAGTCCAAAAAAAGGACCCCAAGCCTCCAGTCTTGCAAGAACAACCTGAAGACTCCACTCTAGACCCCCCTCCCTACCTGGCCCCTAATGCCTCAGCTCCCTCTTCCATTACTTCCCTCTACCCTTTGATCCCGAAGCTTACAAGCTCGCAGGTTGTCCCTCCTGTGGCCAGACCCCCCATACGTGGCAGGGTACCCCGTATCAGGCTGCGGCAGATTCCACCAGCACCAGCTCAACAGATCAAACCCCTCCTGTGCCCCTCCTGCCTCTGCGACAGGCTGGTCTAGGTGCGGGGCCTGATGGTCAGCCTTTTCTAGTGTATGCCCCATTTTCCTCCATAGACCTGTACAATTTGAAGCATCAAAATTCCCCATTTTCAGAAAAGCCTCAGGGATTAATCTCTCTCCTAGTACCTATTTTTTTACTCATAATCCCAATTGGGATGATTGTCAACAGCTATTACAGGTTCTGTTTACGTCAGAGGAAAGAGAGCGCAGAGGGAGGCTGTCAAAACCATTCTGGGACGAGACAGCCAACCGCGAATGACACTAGACGCATCGAGCCTGTTTTCCCCTCCACCAGACTGGGTTGGGACTATGACGGTCATGGTTAGGAGGCTCTCAGGCGGTTTCTCCAGACTCTGCTAAGTGGCCTCCATGCTGCTGTCAGAAAACCAGCTAATCTTTCTAAAGTAAGTGAAACCATCCAGGGACTAGACGAGTCACCGTCCACGTTCTTAGTACGCCTCAGAGGCCTACAGGCGTTACACCCCCACTGATCCTGAGGCCCCCGAAAATAGGAGAGCAATGAATATAGCTTTCATGTCCCAATCGGCTTCTGACATTCACAGGAAATTACAAAAGTCAGAGGGATTTGAAGGGAAGTTTTGTCCGAATTGATGGAAATTGCCCAGAAGGCATACAATAACAGGGAGGATTCTGAAACCCAAAAGACAAAAAAGGTAGCAAAGGTTCTCCTTAGTTCATTAGTTGAGGCCAGTGCTAGGCACCCCCTGGACTGTCACGTGGGCCTCCAGGAGGGCAAGGAAAGTTGGGGACAGGCAGACCGAGGCTACAGAGAGATCAGGGTGCATACTGGAAGGAAACTGGACACTGGAAAAATGAGTGCCCGGTTGAAAAGTTAACCCGAAACCTGCTTTAGAACTATTAAACTGACGGGGCCAGGGCCCGTGGTGAAATTAAAAGTCGGGGGCACCCCAGTTACCTTTCTAGTGGGTACTGGGGCCACCTATTCCACACTGAAGACAGACCCAGGCCCATTCTGGACTGAGCAAATACTCATCCAGGGGCTACAGGAAAGTTAGATTCTCTCCCACGGACCACGGCCCGGACTGTAGACCTCAGAGCCGGCACAGTCACCCATTCTTTCCTCATTATGCCTAACTGCCCATATCCCCTGCTTGGGAGAGACACTGCGAAAATTAAAGGCCACTATTTCCTTCCATAGTGGTGCAGCCAAATTAACCTTTGGCTCCCAACCTCAGACTCTCTTAATTACCATCCCCTTATTGAAGAATATGCCCTCACTCCTACTGAGTTGCCCTCCCCGGATGAGGTCTTATAATGAGAATTCCAACGTTTAGTTCCTGGAGTCTGGGCTGAAACAAATTCTCCGGGCCTGGCATGACACCAGACTCCAGGAGTGGTTCAACTGCTGAGCACCTCTCTCCCCGTAAGAATATGTCAGTATACTATCAGTCAGGAGGCGAGATGGGGAATCAGCCAGCACAGCAATCGCCTTCTTGAGGCTGGTATTCTAATCCTCTGCCAGCCCCGCTGTGTGGGTAGAGCTGCTGAAACCTTCAGTCTCGCTGTGCTGCGCACCGCCAGATGAGCAAACTCTCAGGCGTACACACTTTAGGGCACACCCTAAAGATGGCACACCAGCAGAGAGCAGAAGCGATCAAGCGCCACCCTCCTGCCTCCGTCTGTTAGCAGACTATCCAATTAAAAAATTACACACAAGCTACACTGCGCTAGCGCCAATAGCTAACCAACACCCCGCCATTCATTCTATATAAGCCGCTGATGCTGCGCAATAAAGTAGATTCGTGCCTTGAACCGGTCTCTGGAGTGTGTTTATCTCCATTGTCCTCACCCGAGGGGGTAACCGAGTTCAACACCGGTAGAATACCACATTGCTCCCTGTTTTAAAACCAGGAAGCCAGGACTATCCCCCCATGAAAGATCTGAGGGAGGTTAACGAAGAGTGGAGAGTGTCCATCCTACCGTCCCAAACCCGTATATGCTCTTAAGTCAACTACCCCGACCGCACTGTTTACTATGTCCTGGATCTTAAAGACGCTTTTTTCTCTATTCCACTGTCACCGATCAGCCAACCGGTTTTTGCTTTCGAAGTTCCCTGTACTGAGGGAACAGGGCAATTAACCTGGACTAGACTCCCCCAGGGCTTCAAGAGTTCCCCCACTCTCTTCGGGGAAGCTTTGGGGCGGGATCTGTCCCTATCTAGGGAACAATACCCGAGCATAACCTTGCTTCAATGTGTCGATGATGACCTTCTAGCAGCTGACAGCCTCGACACTTGTCGGGGGGCTACTCTGGATTTACTGGGTGCCTTGGCAGAGATGGGATACTGCGTCTCCGCAAAGAAAGCCCAGCTCTGCTCTCCCTTGGTAACGTACCTGGGTTACCTTATAGAAAGAGAGGAACGTTGGCTTTCATTGGCCCAAGTCAAGGCTGTTCTGGACATCCCCGAACCAACAACCATCCGGCAGGTCGGAGTTCCTCTGGGCTGTGGATTATTGCTGGCTCTGGATTCCTGGATTTGGCAAAATAGCAAAACCTCTCCACGCTGCCACAGCAGGAAGAACACCATTTGTCCTGGACTGGCGAACGGCAAGAAGCCTTTGAGCGTCTGAAGACGGCCCTGGTGAGTGCCTGAGCCCTTGGGTTGACAGACCTGACTAAACCTTTTCATCTATTCACGGATGAAAATATGGGAGTGGCTAAGGGAGTTTTGACCCAGACCACTGGCCCCTGGAGAAGGCCTGTGGCATACCTAAGAAATTGGTCTACGTGTTAGCCGGCTGGCCCAACTGTGTGCGGGAAGTGGCAGTCACAGCTCTGTTGGTAAAAGAAGCTTCCAAGCTAACATTTGGGCAAGACATAGTAGTCACAGCCCCGCATTCAGTAGAGACTATTCTCTGCAGCCCTCCTCCCGCTCACTGGTTACCCAATGCTCGAATAATGCAATATCAAGTACTACTTTTGAACCCCCCGTCAGTAATCTTTTCTAAAACAGAAGCATTGAATCCTGCCACTCTGCTTCCCAGTACGGATGGACCCCCGCTGGCTCATGACTGTCTACATCTCCTGGAAACTCTGACGGGGCTATGACCCGACCTTACTGATACCCCCATTCCTGAAGCAGAACATATCCTGTATGTCGACGGCAGCGGTTTCATTCAGGAGGGAGCCAGGTATGCAGGTGCAGCAGTGGCCACACATCTGCTCAACGGGCTGAACCCACAGCCCTCACCCAGGCACTTCCATGGGCCAAGAATCGAGAGGTCAACATTTATACTGACAGCAGATACGCTTTTGCCACAGCCCACTTCCATGGGGCCCTGTCCCAGGAGTGGGGACTATTAACTTCAGGAGGCCGGGATGTCAAAAATACCACAGAGATCCTAGCCTCACTGGAAGCTATCTGGCTTCCCAAGCAAGTAGTGATTATACATTGTAAAGGTCATCAAAAAGGAGATTGCCCCAAGCACGTGGCAACCGACTGGCAGATGAAACGGCCTGGAGAGCGGCTCAATCACCAGTTGCGCCCATATGGACCCTCCCATCTGTACCAGAATGGAGCCTGGTGGTGCTCCACTATCCACCGGAGAACACAGGTCGAGGAGAGAGCCTGAATGCCGTGCGCACAGAGGATGGATGGTTATGTTTACCAGATGGCCGAATTTACTTACCTGAGGCTGTGGGAAGGCAATTAGTTAAAAGGCTGCACGAAACTACCCACATGGGGAGCACCAAACTGGTGGAATTGGAGGGTAGAGATTTTCATTTCCACAATCTACACACAATCTGTTGTGATGCCACAACAAGGTGCATAACTTGTGCTAAAGTAAACCAAAGGGGAGGAGCAAAGATTCAGGAGGGGACAAGGCTCCGAGGACTAGACCAAGGGGAACAATGGGAAATAGACTTTACTGAGATTAAACCAGGAAGGTATGGGTATCGCTATTTGCTGGTATTAACAGACACGTTTTCGGGTTGGGTAGAGGCTTTCCCTACAAAAAGTGAAACTGCAATAATAGTAGTAAAAAAGCTCATAACAGAAATCATACCCAGATTTAGACTACCCCTTAGGATAGGTTCTGATGATGGGCCAGCATTTATAGCTAAAGTGACTCACCAAATGGCAAAAACCCTGAATATAAATTGGAAACTGCACTGTGCATTTCGACCCCAAAGTTTGGGACAGGTAGAGAGGATGAATCGCACCTTGAAAGATGCTCTAACCAAGTTGGTTCTGGAGTCTGGCGAAAACTGGGTGAGTCTCCTTCCCTTTGCCCTAAAAGCCAGGTGAACCCCTTATATACAAGGCATAATGCCCTATGAGATTCTGTTTGGATGGCCTCCACCTTTACTGACCAAAGTGGGGTTAGAAGTGGCCGCCAAATTTGATAACCAGTATTTATTCTCATCTCTAAGAGCCCTCAACAAAATTCGGATGGAAATAAATCATATAATCCAAACAACTCAGAATACACTGGCCGGTACTAACCAATCTTCCTTTCAGGGGCAGCCTGGAGACCTGGTGTGGGTATGGAAATTCCAGGTGGGAATGCTTGAGCCTGGTGGACCAGTCCGTACGTGATAATCTTAGCTACTCCTACTGCGGTAAAGGTCACGGGGAAGAAACACTGGATACACGTGTCCCACCTTAAGCCCGCTCAGATCAGCCCAATGGAAGCGCAGAGGAAGAATGGACTATCATAAAAACTGAGGAACCGCTAAGACTCAAGATGGGACGCATGGGTAAGACTGGGATTGGAAAAAAATGACTATTTTACTTCATCTCCTTCCTAGCACTTTCCCTAGCCCTAACTGCCCGTTCATTTTGGGTAATGACCTACACCTGAAACACTGTCCGAACTGAGAATGGGGCCATCTTAAATAGCACCAACTCATCCAGCAAAGATCCCATCCTCACTTTTGACCTGTGTGCCCTGTTTGGTAAACAGGCACCGTCGGGGAGGTAGAGCAGGAGTAGGGAGTAGGGGATGTGGAAGCAGTTCCTTGGAGAAAGGGCTATCCCGAGATCAAATTTATGCATGCTCATCAGATGGACCCCCTGAATGTAACGCCCAGGTGAGTATCACTGCACTGCACGGGGCTGTGAAACCCTAGCCCCATGGACCACTAGGGAGCAAACTATTACCCTGAGCAGGGGCAAAAACAAGGGAGACAAAAGAGGGGAATATAACCCGATCCACATTCACATTTTGGATGGGTTTAATAATCACTGGGTAGGAGGGAGAACCTGGGGCCTCAGGTTATATGTCATAGGACTAGACCCTGGAACAGAGTTCACCATACAGAGGGCTGTCCTGGAGCCACCCCCACTCAGCCCCATTAGCCTGAATCGCGAGGTCCTTGTAAGATTGAGCCAGGAGACCTCAGGATTAGAAAAGAAAAACCATGAACCTGTCAAATCTACTTTACTCACTATGTTAGACTCTGTTTTTGTTTTCCTGGATGGTAGTCAGCCAAATGCCACAAGTGACTGTTGGCTATGCCTGAATCCCCAACCTCCCTACTACGTGGAAACTGGGAGAAATGGCATTATGTACAATTCAAGTGACCCTCTATACATCTACCTGGCCACAGAAGAGAGTAAAACAAGGTGCATATGGGGACGTAAACCCATGTTAACTCTGGGGGACGTACAGGGACCTGGCGCCTGTTTCGCGTCACAGCACGCTAGGGTTGATGAATCGTTTTTAAAACCCCTGTTCGTCAATCGTTTATACAATGATTTCTCAGAAACCTGGTACTGGATAGCCACAAATAGCACCTGGTTTGCTTGCACCCGGGGAATCAGCCCCTGCTTTTCCCCCACAACCCTGTTAAGATACTTCTAGCCTGGCCATCTGCATCCTAGTACATATCATTCCCCAAGTATATTATTACTCTGGAGAAGGCGGACGTGAGCATCTCAGGTCCTTTGACAGGTATAAGAGGGCAGTACTCCTCGTCCCTATTTTAGCGAATCTCGGAATTGGAGGGTCTGCCACCGTAGGTGCCGCCGCTCTAGTAACTGGAGAAGAAAATTAAAAAACCCTTAGTAAACAAATAGACGTAGACCTCCAAACGCTAGAAAAATCTGTTACTTATCTTGAAACTTCTGTAGCGTCACTAGCTGAATCGGTACTTCAAAACAGAAGAGGCTTCGACTTTCTATTTTTAAAGCAAGGAAGACTCTGTGTAAACTTAGGGGAAACTGGCTGCTTCTCTGCTAATCATTCCAATATTATTCGAGATAGCCTGTTCTTGGTAAGGAATAGATTAAAAGAACGGGAAGAAGCCCGAGTTAGGGAAGCAAATTGGTATGAAAAATTATTCTCCTGGCCTCCCTGGGTAACCACCACTGTCAGTGCAGTAGCCAGACCTCTTATTCTTTTATTGAGTGGCCTCTTAGTAGCCCCCATCGCTATTAATTGCCTCACCTCCTACATCCAGAAGAGAGTGCAAGCTGTTAAACTAATGGTGTTGCGCTCCCATTACACCCCACTGACAACAGAATCTGAGTCAGGGTTTGACTTAGTCACAAAGAGGAGTGGGGAATGAAGCAGAGAAAGCAGGGTGAACTGAGACCTGGGTCTATTCCAACAGCCTGAGAGCCGGACATGTGTTCGGCCTCACATCTGCCCCCGCCCCAGGGTAAAACACCCCCTATAGCTCGGCTAACTGCCCATGTTCCGCTTCTTAACTTGCTTGCTCAGCATTAGAAAGCACAATTAATTAGTTTAACCAGTAAAATTCCTTCTAAGCATGCGAAAACTACCCCTTCCTTTTGTATGGATCCCTATACAACCCAAGTTCCCCTGAGCTGGGGCCCCTTTGCCTACTTATGGTGGAGTGTGCCTGGCCGAAAAATAAAGGTTCTCTAAATTTATACCTCCTAGGTGTCTAGATGTCTGATTTACGTATTACATTTCCCCTACATCCTGGCACAACTTAATATATCCAGTCAAATCCACTTTACCTATCATAATCCCAATAGCCTTCTGACAATTCGGATGAGCATTTTCATAAGCCATTAGCTGCAAAATGTTATCAGTGGCTTCTAAATCATTGACATGTTTTTTGATAGCCTCTTGTAGCCGAGCAACAACGTCAGGGTAATGTTCTTTAGGTCCTTGTAATATTTTTTGGAAATGACACTGGAGGCTGGCCTTTAGCCTCAATTTTTTCCCACACACTTAAGCAACAGTGATGGACCTTTGCGATGGCTTGATCATTCATTGTTAATTGCTGATCTACTCCTGCCCTATTCCCCACCCCCACTAACTGACCCAAGGAAATGGGGATATTATGGGCTCTATTATGAGCAGTTTGAATCTCTGCCATGATCAGTCCACCAGGGTTTGAATTGTAAAAACTCTCCAGACCCTAGGGTGATGGGTTCTAATGCATACCAGTCAGCTGGGATCAGCCTAAAGCCTTCAGTCAGCCCCTGCACCGTACCATATAGGTAAAAGGAGAATTTGGACCATATTGTTGCATAGCTGCTTTTAACTCTTTCAAAAATTTAAATGGGAAGGGTTCATGAGTGAACTCATAAATCCCATTCGGATTTTGAGGAGCCACTCCACGAGCTATTCTTTCTTGTACAGTGACTGGAAAAGTTATTTGAAGTGCCTCCAAGTCACCCTCCCTTCTAGCCTGTAAAATGCCTGTTGTAAAGCTGACAACTTTTGCTGAATATTTCCAGGCATAGGAGGGGGAGGACGTGTCAGCAGGAGGGAAAGTGACTTTCTAAAGTCAGCTAATGGTGGAGCTGAAAGCAAAATAACTTTAGAATTAGTATAAAAAAATTCAGAGGGAGGAACTTCCTCACCTCCTCTATTTCCTGTTTTCTCTTCCTCATCTTCTGTTTGCAAAGGTTCCAAAACAGACCAAATAATTGTCCAGGTGGGCCAAATAGTTAAAGGAAGTGGGACACCTTGTACATGTAAATTCTCTCTTCCAACTCTTCCCCAGTCTTCTAATTCTAAACTTCCTTCTGCTGGGGACCATGAGCAATATTTTTCTATAATCCGTAAAAGTTCTAAAATACGAGACTCACTGACCTTGACGCCTCCTGCCTTGAGGAATTGAGGAGACAGACACACGGATGATATTTTGTTTAACTGTGTCCATTTCCCATCATACCCTGCTAGAATACCCGAGAGTGTCCTTACTCACCAAGGACTTGAAAGGCCTTCTAAACAACTCGAGCCTCTGTGCCGTGACAACGCCTTTTAGCTTGAAGCTCTTCTTCCCTTCATGTCCCTGTTCAGGGGCCAGTTGCTGAAACCAGTTCAGCAATAGGTCTGCATGAAGGGAAGGCAACGCAGAACTGAAGAAATAGAGGGACAGAAAGAAAGACACAAGAGAGGAAACAAAGATGAGACCAGGGGATTTCACAGCTTTTGAAACTGAGAGCCTCAACCCTAGTTTCCCCATCTTATTTATTTGAAAGCTAAGAAGCAGCTCTGGGCTACAAGAAGCAACTTGCAACGTAAGAAATAACTTGCAACATCTACAATAAGGTAATTTACAATAACAGGAGGCAACTCAGAACATCTTGTACAATAACAGGAAACAACTAATAGGCCAGTTTCCCACAACATATGAGTATTGAGAAGAAATGGCAAAAATCTGTAGGATACTGGTTTATTTATTACTTGTGTGTTCCTGATGTCTCCAGGACAATAAAAAAATAGTCTTCCATTAGTATTGTGTTCCTTTCAACATCTGGGTTTCTACCAACTGCATATTTTGATTATTATATGTAATTTGATGTTAGCTTACCTGATGCAATGGATGCAGTTTTTAAAATATTTAAATATTGTGCTGTCAATAACAACTAGGTGATACTGGTGCACTTAATGTTTGGCATTTAATTATACTTTGTTTGCAATTAATGTTGCTACCCCTGCTCTTTTTATTTAAATGAGGAATATTTTTGCCAATACTTTGCTTTTAACATTTCTGAATATTTTTCAAACTACATAATTTGATGCATTTTTATGGTGCAATTTTATGTTTGTTATTTTAGTAAGAGATATTGATGTATTTTTTCCTATTATTAAATTTATTTGGCCCTTTTAATCAGGACCTGAGAAGAAGGCACTCACATAATCATGTTACTCTGATGGAAACAGAAAATCTTATTTTCTACCATAAGCTCACAGAGATGTCATGAAGTTCATCTCTTTTTAAGCTCCTGGGTGGAATTTTCCAGACAAAAATCTCACCATCAGCTGTTGATGAATCACTCTGAGTAAAATTCAGACAGAAGCCTAATGAGTAGTTTTCAATGAGTCAGGTCTATCCTTTGTGTTATCTTTAACATCTTCTTTGACTAGAAAAATCAATAAACATGGATGGAGGGTACTAAGAATGCTGCATGTCTTAGCTCAAAAGCTTGGAAATGCTGGCTTCCTATAGACCTTATTAATTTATGTATGTTCCAACTACCAAGAGCATACATTGGGACATGAGAACAAGGCCAGATGTGTGAAGGACAGCAAAGGGTTTATTCGATAGCATGTTTAAAAATATGACTTACAAAATCACACGAAGCACTACTGTTACTGGATTTTGCTGCGGTTCTTGACTATCCTGCAGAAATGAATTTCAAGAGTACATCGGGTGAGCTAGGTCAGTAATTTATTCAGACAGGGAGGGATGAGTAATGGGAGAAAAAAACAGACCATGGTTCCCAGGTGAAGAGGAAGGGACTGAAAAGTGATAAAGAGGGCTGATTGATAGCCTACAATTTCCCATTATACATGATAATTCCACAGGATTTACTTGTGTGGTGACCATGGCAGGGGAAAAACAGCGAGAGCAGGGCACAGAAGGCAGGAAGGAACAGGGGTCCAAAGGCAAGAGAGCAAATTCAGGTCTTGCTGCCTTTTTTTTTTTTTTTTTTTTTTTTTTTTTAAATGTGGAGGGGTAATGACAGGTGTTGGATGTCCTGATTTTTTTTGAAAATGAAATTTTGCTTTTTTTTAAAGATACATAGATCACACAAAATGTTACATTAAAAAAACCAAAATGTTTCTATATAACCCACTCCCCACCCTGTGCCTCCTTTTGGAACCATTAATTATTCCACCCCTTAGCTAATGGAAGTGGAGGAGTTCCGCTGTTTGATGTTTTGACTGATTACCCCACTCATCAATTCCCCATGAGGGCCCAATGATAATATCCTTGGGGGATATCTGGAGCGTCTCTTGGCTTCTGGAGAAAGATTTGTTCCTAATGGCAGAAATTGGAGAGGGTGTTCCAGCAGCCATTTGGGGTTTTTGATGTCCACCTGGACTCTGACAGGTTCCAGATCCATCAACTGATTCCTCTGCTTTGTTCCCCCCTCAGAGTTTACAACTTTATTCTTAAAGGGGTGCTGAAGGAAGATGACCATTCTTCTGCAGCTACTTCATGTTGGTTAGGGGCTGCAGGCCCTACCTGGCAAGGTGTAAAACCCTCTTGCTTTTCTAGCTCAGGAGGCAGCAGACAGATCTGGCATCTTGGGCGAAGCTGAATGAAGTCCCCATATGGTTAAGAAAATTTTGATTGTGGAAGAATTAATTAGAATCCTGAGAATATATGGTCCCACTAAGAGGATACTGGACGACGAAAGTAGAAAAGGCAGGGTGCCAGCAAAGGCTGCATTTTCCCAAAGTTGATGAAAACAGTACTCTTACTTCAGTTTAATGAGAAGAGACAATGCCCTTCTTATTTAAGTTGAAGAGATGAAAACAGACAAGATTTATTTAAAAAGCAGTGTCTGATTTACCCTTCTCCTAGCAACAGGTATTTGGGTTAGAGTTAGAAGGACAAGCTGACTTTGACATGGACACTACTTAGCTTTGTCTTGAAGAGGTATTTCAGGCTGATCAATGACTGGCATTCATACTTCTGGTGAACTGGCACTTCCTTGGGCAGCTGGCTTTATTCAGGATTAGTACACCAAGCTGGAAATTCCTTTAATAGCTGTGGAAGTGACTGGAACTACAGAGTAAATTTCCTTACATTTTGGCTCTAATTGAGGAGGAGACCCGCTTTTCTAGGAAGAGGCAGGCAGGGCCAAAATGGATGCCATGGGAGTTCCCCTTCCCCAGGGCGGTCACAGGCCAGGAAACCCTGTATAATACTTTTTGAGCCATTAATTATTCCACCCCGTTGCTAATGGCAGGGGAGGAGTTCCAGCTCTTTGCTGTTTTGACTGATTATCCCTCTCATCATTCCCCCATAAGGGCCCCATGATAAAGTTCTTGGGGACTATCAGGGGCTTCTCCTGGCTCCTCAAGGAAACTTTTGTTCTGAGTGGCAGAATCTTGGGGAGGGTCTTCCATCAGCCTCTTGGGGGTTGTAGAGTCTACATGGACTCTCTGCCAGATCCCACGTCTATCCATTGATTCCCCATCTTATTACCCTGCTGCACTAGCGTAGAGGAGAGAAAAGAATCTAGTCTTTTTTCCATTCAAATCAAATCAAAAGGAAACTATTGACTTTTTCCCATCCATGATGTTCATTTACACTTAATTACTTTTTGTAACAAAGATCCAGACTCAACAACTCTCTGGGAACTGTCCTTCTGATTGGAAATTCACAAAGCAATTCCCAAGAAGCCAGCAGTTATAAGCTTTATGGTTAAGAACTGAGATGGACTCTGGTTGGAAACTCTATGGCCACATCATCCATTTAGTGGCTCTACTCTCAAAATGCATGCTGGTTGAACTATGGGGACTGAAGTTGTTCCTCCTCTGCCAGCTCACAGTCTTCTAATCTTTCTCAACATGAACTGTCTAACTCCCACCTACCAATCTCAAGAGACAGTGTTTTTCCTTTGTGTGTACCTACTTCTCATTATAGGCGCAAAAAAGTAAGAAAATGTGAGCAAAAAGAGAGTAATTCATAACAGCAGACAATTCAAAAGAGAAAATGTAGAGACTGTAGATTTACAATGTTCTTTTATGGCTTTCTGCTATCTGGGCTATTTCAATCATAAAAAGAAGCTCTCATGCATACACTGAACATCACAAGGCAAAACACTATTTCAAGGTGCTACAGTACTGAAGAATTTTTAAAGCGATAGGCTTTCAGCAAAGAAACTGCAGAAGGGAAGGCAGCCAGCTATAATAACCTGTTTTCTCTTTTGGACAGGTTTCTACAGAGCGAACTTTTCCTCCTCTATGATAGAAAGAGGAAATCAAAGGAAGAGGCCCAGACACAGTCACACACAACCCTATTACCATCATTAGCACCCAAGACAATCTGAGGGTCTGGGGTGGGTGATGATCCACAAAACCAAATATGTATGTTGTACAATAAATGGTAACACAAAAGCAGTATCAAATTTCTCATCAGGCAATCTAAATTTATGCCAAGTTAATTCAATATTCCTACTGTTTTATTAAACCTATCAGAAAAAAAGAAAACCATTTGCTCTGGTACATCACAAGTTTCACAACACATTTCTTAATACAAGCTCCTTGTTCTGCTATTTTGATATATTAAATATCTAGCAATGAACTTCTAGGGTCACAAATCCACAGTGAAAAAATCAATCATACTGCTGAACACAAATATTTTATTGCACTTTTATGAACTTTTGTTCCCTCTTCACTTGCAAGTAGATGTTGTTTAGTGGAAGATATTTTGCTTCTGTAAAATGTATTAGAAACAATATATCAGTAATACAATTCCTATCCACAAAGCTGTTCTGCACCCTTAAGTTAGAAAATTCAAGCACATCTCCCCCTAAAACTTACAAAGAATAATTTGTCAATGGAAAATGTCCAGTCATGATATTCAACTCAATTTATATCCTGAAATTGTTTGCATTTAAATTATGGGCATTAATTCTATTCTGCAACACTTTTTTATTAGCAAAAACAAAATAATATCAGTTGTAGGAGGGAATAAAGTACAACAAACCAAATACAGTAAGTTTTATATGGAGAATTTAGTGTAAGTAGGACTTGCAAAGTTTTGGGGATGGAAAAAGCTAAGGGAGTAGATCTCCGATGTCTACTCCCTTTTGTTTACTTACCTTCAAAAGGTATTTTACAACAACAAAGAAATCTATGTTGCAAAAATCAAGCAATTTATTCCCTCCCAGAAAAAAAAGAGAAAGCTGAGGTTTAGGAAAGAGAGATTACTTATCCTGCAAATATATTATCTTAAACCAGATCTAAAACTAAAACCTAGTTCATCTGGTAATGCCATAAATTCAGGACCTTTCCATTTATAATGCATTAATTGATAAACACTATGCAAGAAATCTGATTTGGATGAGGTAAAGTCCACAGATATGTAATACAGTGGGAACTCCAACATAATCAGCTAGTAATGCACCTTGGCCTTTGGCCATTTCTACAGTACAGTGTTGTTCAGGATAGTGCTTACCACTTGTCTGGATCCAAACCTTTCTCACAAGGGTTTGGATCCCCAAACCTTCTCTTCCTAAACTAATTCTCACCTCCTCCA
Source organism: Dasypus novemcinctus (assembly GCF_030445035.2). Taxonomy (NCBI): domain Eukaryota; kingdom Metazoa; phylum Chordata; class Mammalia; order Cingulata; family Dasypodidae; genus Dasypus; species Dasypus novemcinctus. Next base: position 11,271,598 of record NC_080702.1, on the reverse strand, counting down.
GATTCAAATTTCATGGGCAGGGAGGCAGAATCAAAGATGGAAATACTCAAAAGTATTCTGTAGAAGTATGGTATATATGCTAATTTCACCTGACTCTTGGCAAATTACAAAGAATATCAAAACACTTTACAAAGCACCATGCAGGTGAGATTTACAAGTTTAATAATGAATAGAAAAAAGAAAGTAAGAGACTCCCACTTCCAGACAAGATGAAATAACAGGGATCTGATTAACCCCTCTTTCTTAAAATAAAGAATAAGAGATAAAAAAAGAAACAAACAAAGGTTTTGGAGACACTGGATATCAGGCAATGAAGTAAAGTTATTCTTCAAGGTAAGAAACAAATAGGGTTAGCTCTAAAATTAACCTGGTGTATTAGTCAGCCAAAGGGGTACTTATGCAAAATACCAGAAACTGGTTGGTTTTTATAAAGGTTATTTATTTGGGGTAGGAGTTTACAGATACCAAGCCATAAAGCATAATTTACTTCCCTCACCAAAGTCTATTTGGAGCAAGATGGCTGCCGACATCTGCTAGGGTTCAGGCTTCCTGGTTTCCTACATTCCTGGGGCTTGCTTTTCTCTCGGCTCAAGGTTCCTTCCTTCCTGGGGCTGGCTTCTCTTTCCTCTGTATGCTGACTTCCCGGGGCACTATCTTAAGTCTTCAGCATCAAACTCCAACATCAAAACTCCAAAGTCAGAAACCCTCAACTCTGTTCTTTGCAATGCCTTTTATCTGTGAGTCCCCACCCTAATCATAACTTAATCACACCAAGGTACAGATCAGATTACAAGCATAATCTACTATTTCTTTTTGGAATTCATCAATAATATTAAACTGCTACACCTGAATTACTGCTTTGAGTGGGTCTAAGCTGAAGTTCATGGAGGGGAAATTTAGGCAGAGCATAGGAAGCTCTCTTGAGTGAGGAGACAGAGCTGAAAGTATGAGAAGAAGGTAGCTAGCATTAACAGGAAAGAGTAGAGGAGGGGAAAGAGACGCATGGAAAGAGAACTCCAGAGATCTCCAGAGAAACCCCCTTGAGTATTCAGCTGAACACTAATCATCAAACACATTTTAGAAAACTACTCAAGGCCAAGTGAAGGACCACACAAATGAGTGAGAAGGAACATTACCACACACTCTTATGGGGATGGAAATAGATCCTATTCCAACCAGAAGACAGGGAAGCCTGAGAATTCCCATGACGTTGGGTAGAGTACGTAGAAAGGTCTTGCTTCTTTAGACTAAAGTCTGCTTTCTTCCTGCCTAAAAACAGAAAATGGAAAACTGAAAAGAATTAAACTGTCTCCAAGAAAGTAAAAAATGTTCAAGAACAAAGCTCAAGAAAATTTATGATAACAGAGAAATATCTAGTTCCCAAAAAGGTAAAATTCACAGTATCTACCATCCAATCAAAGATCACTAGGCATACAAAAAAGCAGAAAAATACAACCCCTGATGATTTAAAGAATCAAGGAAGTGAAAAGGAACCAGAATTGACACAGATGTTAGAAGTAGCAAACAAGGATATTAAACAGTTGGCATAATTATATTCCATATGTTAAAAAAGTTAGAGACTTGGAAAATATTTTTAAAAGACCTAAATCAAACTTCCTAAAAACAATGTCTGTGATGATGATATATGGGATAGGATTGACAACAGATTAAACAATGAAGAAGTGAAGATTTAACCACCTTGAAGACATAGCAATAGAAAGGATCAAAAATGAAGCTTAGGAAAAAATGTTTAAAAAATGAAAATATCACCAGTGAAATGTAAAACAATTTCAAGTGACATAAGAAACACGTAATTGAAGTCACCAAAAGAGGGGATGGAAGAACTAAAAAATTTGAGGAATCAATGGGCTCAGAAGTAAGACACCAAGAAATCTAATCTCACCCCTTCTAGTCAATATTGTACTGGAGGTTCTACCCTGTGCAAGAAAAACACATAAAATACATCAAGTTTAGAAGAAGAAAAATAAACCCTCTTCATTTGCAGATGACATGCTCATGCATCAGATGGAATCTATGTTTTTTTTTAATCCACTTGAATAAGTTTAGCACAATTGCAGGATATATGTGCTGAACTTAATCCTGACCACTTCATTACCTCAGAAAATGTCAGACAGATGATGCACAAAGAGCACAGTCCTATATAAATGTAGAAGTACTCCTGGTGAAACAATGGAAGGAAGGGAATCTGGGGGATAAACCCATTTTACACGGGCACATTATATACACTGTTATCACAAGAAGAGTCAAAATCAATTGTTTACGAGATTTCAATTGTGAGACTTACAAATTTGGGTACAATTTGTAAAATTCAAATCAAGGATGTAGTATGAAAATACAAATGCAAGAGACTTCGAGAATGATTCCTTAATGAGAGCCTTAAGAATCAGAATTCTGGCTATGTGACTTGACTGCAGACTTGGGCTTCTATTGGGTATACAGCTTTTCTCCCATCTGTAAAGTGTTTGAAAGGTAATGCATGGATAGATGAAGCCTGTGTCACAGTGCATTTGGGGGAACCCAGAAGAGATGTAGGTAGAGAGCTAAATTCCTACCAGTACTTCCTAGGTGCGGTCACCCCTCGGGCTGAAGTGTGGTTTGCTGGCCCGGCGGGGGAGCGGCTGCGGTAGGCCTAATTCCGCTGCCCCCATAATAGGGTGGTTGGTCGGGTCCACCGCCACCCCTGAAGGGAGCTCGGCATGGGCGCAGAGTGCCCTCGGGTTTCCCCTTCTCGGCAGCCATGCTTCCACGGCCGCCCCTCCTCCCGGATGGCGCCACACGATGCCTGTGGGGCGGCACCCTTCTTCTTCTTTCTCCCTGCACAGGCGCAGGGCGGAAAATTCCAGTCTGCCCTTTTCCCCTCCCCCGACAGCAGCAACAGCCAGGCGTGGGCGGAGAAATCCAGTCTACCCTTTTCCCCTCCCCCGACAGCAGCAACAGCCAGGTGTGGGCGGAAAAATCCAGCCCGCCCTTTTCCCTTCCCCCGACAGCAGCAACAGCCAGGCGTGGGCGGGAAACTCAAGTCTGCCCTCCACCCCAGCAACAGCAGCCACCAATCCCTAAACCCTGCCCCTTCCCCCAGCAACAGCGACAGCCAATCCCTAACCACCACCCCTCCCCCATCCAGTACCACCCACTGACCTTTCGCCGGCAACCAATCAGAACAGGGCGTGGCTTCGACCAATCAGCCTTCCCCAGCCCCTATAAAACTGTTGCCTCTCCCTCAGTAAAGTGGACTTGCGTGTTTACCTTGTCTCCGCGGTGGTTCTTCTGCCGTGCGCCCTCCAGTCCTGAGAGCCCCCGACAAGGGCCTGGCCTCCCTTGTCCCCAGTTCGTCGCCTGCTTCTCCGGGCGACCCCTTCGTCGCCGGCTTCGCCGGGCGACCCCGTCAGCCGAACCGCGCAACCCCTGTGAGACCGATCCCTCGTCTGCTGCCGGACCGACCCCTCGTCCCAAGTGGGACCGACCCCTCGTCCAGAGCTGGACCGACCCCTCGTCCGCAGCCAGACCCCACCTCTACCGACCGAGCAAGCCGCCGTACCTAGGGAATGGGTATACTCTACTACTTAAAAAGATATAAGTAGGGGGTAGTAGGGAGGAATAAAACGTTCTTGCCTGATGCTTGTCTGTTTCTCTTTTGTCAACTGTGTCCTCCCACATCCTGTGATTTTGTACTTACCACTTTACGAGCTGTGACCTTGGCAAATTATCTGAGCTTATGGAGCCAGTTCTCCTATCTATAAAGCAAGAATAGTAATCACTCATACTGTGATGATGAAATAAGATAATGCATAGTACCTAGCACAAAAGCCCTTGGTAAAAGTTAGCTACATATATAGATAGTACTATTGGAGTCGTACAAAAGCACATCGTGCTCCATTATGAGCAAAGTGATTCTTAGAGAACAAACTCAAATAGAAATGAGTTGAGAAAGGCCATCTAGTGCCTGGACACAGTTTAAGCCTAGGTATGGAGGGAGTGGGTTTTACGTGCTGAGTTTACTTAGAACAAACTTGTGACTGGCCTGTCTTTAAGTCTCACTTCCCTTTTCTGTAAAATGATGAAAAGACTCTTGTGCTTTTATTTATCTCAAATACTGCTGGGATTACAGAAGTATAATTTTATTAAAAAGTAAGAAGTGTGATTGGCACAGTACCAAAGCAATATACACAATATCTGGACTCTATTTATATTTCTCCAGGCACTTAGGATTAGCCACATCATTACTCCACTTCTACATTAAGCATAGATGCATCACTCTCTTTCTTAAGTAGTTGAAGAAATAGGGTCTTTCCTGTGTGCACTCTGAGCCAGCCCTTTGGAAGCCTTTTCACATGGTCCCAGCATATTAACACTGACTGGACTATGTGACCTCTTTCATGGAAAACCTTCTCTTCTTGATTTTGGGTGTTCCGTATCTTATTTAGCTTTCTTAATGGTGTTGATTTGGGCATTCTGGTTCCTGGGTGTTTCTTCTTGCAGCTTCTCCTTCCCTTAGGCTTAATACTATTTCAATACGCTAATAACCCAGATTCAGTCACTGTATTAATATTTCCTTTGCTGAGAAATAAATCGTTTGTTTCTTACCCAAAATGGAGATCACAAGTAGCTATTATTTAAAGAGCATTAACTACATCCCAAGAATTGGAATATGGAATTTACATCTACTAAATTATCCTTACCGTCAATTTGAAGTTACCTCCTTCTAGAGCTCCTATGCTCTTCTAGAGATTTCATATTTTAATCGACTTTCAATTCTCTTGATTTCTCTCAGGATGAACATTCTCAAACCCAATGTGCTGATGCACTGTCTTACAGAACATTAGTAATAGTTTTAATTAAGAAATTAATAATTATTATAAACACTCCCATTTATTTGGCTCCAATTATGTGCCTGGAGGTATACCAGGTGTATCTGAAGATAGTATATTATTGTTTTCATTTTACATTTAAGCAAAACAAGGCTAAGGGGCTTTTAAAACTTATTCAACACTTATATTTGCTGAAATCAAAATTCACATTTACATCTGAATTCAATCTAACGCTGTTTCCATTATAGACTACTGCTTCCACTCCTTCAAGAACAATGTATCTCCAACCATGGGACATAGTGAAGATAAATTTAGCTTCTTCTTTGGTGAGTGCTCTCTGTCCAAAATGCGTTGGGTTAGAGCAATAGAAATTAAGAGGTGTAGCTTGTATTAACCTCAGTACAACACTCAAGTGTGCAAAATAAGTAACAAAGTCTCTTTCAAGCTTAAATATTGATAATAAAGTAGAGACATAATAACATATAAGTTTGGAGTTTCCACTATTTTCATTTGGATTACCTCTAAGTTCTTAAAGTCCTACCTACTGTAAAACCTCAGGGAACTAGACTTCCATGACTTCTGCCTGTGCTGCTCTATGTTCAGACACCTATAACCCTGCCTGGGGTTCAGTCATTGCTTCACAGAGTTACCAAAGCCATCTACCTCCACTTCATATGCATGGTCCATTTAGTGGCACACTTCATTTCTACACACCCTTGGGTACATGGAGATTACTCAGTTGCTTCTACAACATAAGGGTGTGGTATGGAAATCTTAGGGAGGGGGAAAACGCCTGGAAAACACAAAGAATATTTTTATTCTTGGGACTCGGTGTCTATTTTGGATGAACAGATGAACCTGGGCATTGGGAAACCAAACTTTTATTCTGTAAGGTCCTAAAAACTTGTTTGGTGACTTGTGGCTCCCCCACACGAAGCAATCCATGGAGATGATGCAGGCTTCTCTCGAGGGAACCCTTACTGTTGGGTTGTTCTCTAGCTCTTCTTTTCCCTAGAGTGAGGAGCAAAAATCTTGCTCTTGGTAAAGTATTCTCCAGAATATTGGGTCTATTTCTTGAGCCATTCCTATTTTAATAAGGATACAGGTGTTCAAAATAAAAAGGATTGTACGATATATGAATATATCTCAATAAAACTGCCAACAATAAGGAAGAGGCAATCCCCCTACCCCAGCATGAATGGCTACATCCCAAACTTGATTACTGAACAGAGAAAGGGCTTAGTTTTTTTAAAAAAATTAGGAAAAACTAATCAGAGAAGATGCAAACATGTCAGAACCTTTGTCATTTTCTTTTGATGACTATTTTTAGAGAACACTCCCTTCGGCTTCCTAATAAAAAAAGACAATCTGTAATTAATTCTCAACTTCTTTTAAAATGAAAAATTGCTTTTTTGGCTTTGCTGGTGTTGACTTTTAGACATCCTCTAAAATGTGGCATGAAGCAATCAAAGCAGTGTTTACATAAAAAGCAGAGAAGAATGAAAATGCCCAACCAAAATCTATACAAGCAGGGTAAAACCACAACAGTCTATAAATGCTCAAAAGATGAACAAGGAATGTCAGAGACCAAGAGCAATGGATTCATTAGACAGGATGTGGAAACTCTGAAAGCTAAAGAGAAACAGGTTTGCAAATCATTATTTTAAAAGAAAACATATGGATGTAGTATATTCCATTATTATTCTTTCTTTTCTAAATTATACTCTGTTTTTACAGAAAAAAGGAACTAAGATTTCATTATAGCAGCCACTCTCTCTCCATTCTACTCCTTTATACTCAACCTCCCCCAAATAACACAGCCAGGGCTGTGTGATTTGCTGAAAAATTCTAAAATACAGCAGGATAATATTTTGAGATGTTTACGGAGGTTTCTTTGCCCAAGATTCCTGTATGCATTACCTTCCCTACTTCCAATAGTTGGGCAATAATGAAACTTTTCCTCATGTACCACCCTTAAGGGAAGCTGGGAATAAACAGCCATATTGTTTGTTTGGCTATTGAAAACTTACTGAGGGAAGCGGACTTCGCCCAATGGATAGAGCATCTGCCTACCACATGGGAGATTCACGATTCAAAACGCGGGCCTCCTTGACCCGTGTGGAGCTGGCCCGTGCGCAGTGCTGATGTGTAATGTGTCCCAGGCATAGGGGAGGGGAGTCCCACGTGCAAGGAGTGCACCCCATAAGGAGAGCCGCCCAGCACGAAAGAAAGTGCAGCCTGCCCAAGAATGGTGCCACACTCACGGAGAGCTGACACAACAAGATGACGCAACAAAAAGAAACACAGATTCCCAGGTGCCACTGGTAAGGATAAAAGCAGTCACAGAAGAACACACAGCAAATGGACACAGAGAGCAGACAACCAGGGGGGGTGGGGGGAGGTAGGGGAGAAAAATAAATGAAAAAATAAATCATTTTAAAAAAAGAAAACTTACTGAAAAAAGACAATTCACTGAAAGTAAAAACAACATTTATGATCTATAACAGTTGTGATTTTTGAGGGAGAAAAACACTGAATTTTAAGATCCAAAGTTTGGTACATAACATTTAGATGTTATTTAAAAATAGAGAAAGAGAATATTGAGAAGGTGGGTTGATGGCATGAGGGTTGTTTTCCAGTCATAGAGTCAGGATATAGAAATATTTATTGACGTAGGAAATAGTTTGGAAAAGGCTGGAAAATTAGGGCCAGGAATTAAAAGGTTGGATTAGGTCTCTCTTTTCTATTTATCCCTACATCTACCACCACAATTAAGGACAGAAATAAGAAATCAGAAAATGTTGTCTCCATTTCCATCTTGAAGTCTTGGAAGATATGGCCTCCCAACACGAGGTGACCACAAGAGGTTTCAAATGGTGATGTATTCTCCATGATAATAAACTTCTTTGAAAAGTATCCAGAGATGAAAAAAATTTTTTCATTGTATAGATGCTATACGTTGTTTGTTTTTTTTAAAATTCTGGGCCAGAAACATTTCTGAAAAACCAAGGTGAAGAGCTCTTCATGCTTTTTTCCCCAGTTAAACTGAAATAACAGTAACTCATGAAAAATATAAGACACAATCATTTAATGTCTCTAGAAATGATCCTAAGGGCATACAGAATATGAAGAAATATTTTTTCCAGAAAATCTATTACATCTTGGTACAAAGAGCAGGGATTCAAGTCATGATCTGCTCCCTTTCCCCCCACCCCAGCTCTTAAAGATACAAGCTCCACTCCAAGCATGAGATGCCTAAAAGACAAATTCTTCTCACTGAAGTGTTCTCTCTAGAGTTGTGGTATATCCCAGGAGTGGAAGGTCTACAGTATTTCTCATCTCCATGAACTTCATGTTGCAGAAGCTCTATTCCAGGCAGGAGTGGCAGAGCAGTTGGGAGCGCTCTTCCTCCACCCAGACCCTATTTCTGTACAAGAAGTTCTATATCAGGCACAACAGGCCACAGATACTGGGCCACAATCACCCTCACATCAACTCATGCTTAAGGAAGAAGTTCCTCGCTGGGAGAAGCAAGCCAAGAAGACCAGAGTATCCCACCTTCACCCAGCACCCTGCTCATAGAGTAGGAGTATATTTCTAAGAAAAACAGGCCACTCTCCCCACCCAAAGCTCTAGAACAGTAGCATCAGTATTCTGCCCAGGAGGCAGAGGCACACTGGAAGAACAGTGAGCTCCATAGTTCTCACTAAGAGGACTGACTTTATATGGAACCCAAAGTGGGGCAATTCCAAGCTAAGGGCACTGTCTAAAATAATGGATATTTTGGTTGGGAGCAATCAACAAGAGACCTTTAGTATGATTAAAGCAATAATGGAAAAGAAAGACTGGCTAGAAGTTTAACAGTAATAAACAACAAAGGAAATAACATATATAGAACACTCCTGGGGTCATGCAAGCCCCAAATTCTGGTCTGTAAAGTTACCACTGTGATGGGACCTGACTTTGATTGGATAATACTGTGGAGCATTTTGTGACCCACAGTGTTGTTAAAAACAATAGGGGAGCAGGTACACATCAGTGGTTTGAGCACCTGCTTCCCATGTACGAGGGCCTGGGTTCCTGGGCCTGGTCCTTGGTACTTTGTTAAAAAAAAAAACAAAAAAACAAAAACAGAACTATAAGCTAGAAATTAGGGGAGTCTACCTGCAGTGTCTGATATCAAGGGAAGAATACAAGCTATCTGATACTGATACAAGAAGACAAGCTAGCAGCTTAACAGAGAAATCTGGGAAAGACACAATCAAAGAGAGACTGGCTCAAACCACCGTCAGTGGTGGAGTAGGGAGACTCAGGGTGACTGATAACATGTACAAGGCCTCTGAGAAGCAACAGTAGAGGCTACACACTTCAGGGAAACTGAGTGGCAAGGTCACTTAGAAAATAAACCTGCAAACTAGCAAATGTTTGTCTTCATTCATTAGCCCAGACAGGTCACTGAAAAAATAAACAAGCAAATTAGTAAACAACAATGAGAGCCTTGGGTGGAAAAGCAGGGATAATATAAGAGTTTCCAAAATAAATTATATAAAATGCCTGGATTTCAACAAAAAAATTATGAGCATGCAAATAAACAAGAAGGTACAACTCATACAGAAGGGGAAAAAAACAGGCAACAGAAACTGCTATTGAAAGGGCCTAGACTTGGGACTTTGCAGACAAAAAGTTAAAAGAAGCTATTCTAAATATGTTCCAAGAACTAGAAGAAGCCATGCTTAAAGAATGAAAGGAATTTATAATACTGATGTCTCATATAACAAAATATCAATAAAGAAATAGAAAGTATAAAAAGAACAAATGGAAATTCTGGAGAGCAGAAGTCCAATAACAGTAATAATGTAATTTGTCAGAATGCCTTGAAGGTAGACAGGCACTGGGAAAAGAATCAGTGAATGTGAAAACAGATTGATAAGAGATTATGCAATCTGAAAAACAGAAAGAAAAATGAACAGTCTTAGAGAAATATGAAACACCATAAAAGCACACCAACACACACACTATGGGAGTATCAAAAGGAGAAGAGAGAAAGAAGTATAAATAATATTCAAAGAAATAATGAATACCAACTCCCCAAATTTGATGAAAAACATCAATATAACCATGCAAGATCAAGGAATACCAAGTTAGACAAATTGAAAAATATCTACACCCAGACACGATCATAGTCAAAATGCTGAAGGACAAAGACAAGTAGAAAATCCTGAAAGTGGGAAGAGCAAAAACAGTTATCATGGACAGAAATAGGATGACATATTTGAAGTGTTGAAAGGAAAAATCTATCAACAAAGAATCTTATTCCAAATACGACTGCTAGAAAACCTACAGTTTTTCAGACTGAAAGTACCAGATTTTAATTTGAGTCCACCTGAAAAAATAAAGAGCAAAGTAAAGGTAACTATTTTGCGAATTATGAAATGTAATAAAATTACTTATTAAATGATTTAAAGGATAATTACATAAATGTAATTGTAACGTTATTGTATTTGGGGGCCTATGAAACATAGAAATGAAATATACTTCATAATAGTAGCACAAAGGATGTGGGTGGAAGCAAAGCTGTACTGTAGGCTGGAGTAAGGAAATGGTACGAGATGATAACTCAAATCCACATGAAGAAATGAATAAAATCAGAAGTACTAAATAATATTAATATTACAAACTCTGTAAATATATATTAGTCTCACTTTCCTCTCAGAACAGATCATACACCTAAATATAAGAGTACAACTATGAAAACCTTAGAACACACAGAGAGAACTACCACCAGGATCTTGTATCAAAATTTAAAACTTTTGTTCATCAAACAAATCATCCAGAAAGTTAAAAGAAAACCAGAAGAATGGGAAAAAAAATATGTGGAAACTATATATGTTACAATGGTTTAACATTCAGAATATATGAAGAGTTCCACAACGCAACAAAAACACACAAATCCAATTTTAAAATGGACAAAGGACCTAAATAGACATTTCTCCAAAGAAGATAAACAAATGGCCAATGAGCACATGAAAAGTCACTCAATGCCTTTAGCCATTAGGGAACTGCAAACCAAAAATCAAAACCATGAAATACTACCTCACATCCACTGCAATGACTACTATTAAAACAATAACAACAACAATAAACCAACCAAAAAGTAATAAGCTCTGTTGAAGATGTGAGGAATAGGAAGACTGGTATATTTTTGGTAGGAATGTAAAATGTTACAGAATAGTTAGACAATTCCTCAATACTTAAACATAGAACTACCATATGACCTGGCAATCCCACTTCCAGGTATGTACTCAAAGGAATTGAAAGTACAGACACAAACAGGTATTTGTACACCAGTGTTCATAGTAGCATTATTTACAGTAGGATTAGTAAATGGTGGATTTTAGAAGGTAAGATTTCAATATTTTCAAATTTTCTATAATTATCTTTCCAACTAAGTATTAGTAAGTGCATTTAAATGTATTGTCTAACATGGAATCCACTCCACTAACAAGGATACTTATCATCAACTTGAAATCCCTGTAGAACATATGGTAACTGCTGTCAGTATATATGGATCATGGAGGCAGAACTGTTTTAGAATTTGTCAAGAACATACTGCCACTTAGGTGAGATACAAAATGAACACGAAGTTTAATGGGACGCTGTCACTGAATCATAGCATGTATTTTAGTACCACTGTAAGAATGACTATGGCCAGTTACTTTTGGTGGCCATTAGCTACAAATCTACACCTTTGATTCTTTTTTTTTTTAAGATTTATTTATTTCTCTCCTTCCCCACCCTTCCCGCCCCAGTTGTCTGTTCTCTGTGTCTATTTGCTGCGTGTTCTTTGTCCACTTCTGTTGTCAGCGGAACAGGAATCTGTGTTTCTTTTTGTTGCGACAGCTCTCTGTGTGTGCAGCACCATTCCTGGGCAGGCTGAACTTTCTTTCACGCTGGGCAGCTCTCCTTATGGGGTGCACTCCTTGTGCGTGGGGCTCCCCTACGCGGGGGACCTCCCTGCGCGCATCAGCACTGCGCATGGGTCAGCTGCACACAGGTCAAGGAGGCCCGGGATTTGAACCGCGGACCTCCCATGTGGTAGATGGACGCCCTAACCACTGGGCCAAGTTCGCTTCCCGTCCTTTGATTCTTATTTTATTCCTGCTCTTTGCCATCCTTCTTTCATCGTGGAAGACTGTACTGAGGCAGCTCATACTGTACTTGTTAAACCTCCAACTCTAAATACACGCCCATCTTGTCCTAACCAGAATACTCCCAGTATTTCATGAGTAACACACTACTGTCTTTGAGTTATTCTGTTTCCTTCTAGCTTGCCAGGAGCAGCTCATTGTGGTGTTTCCAAATGACGCAAAATGTGAAGAGGCCAGAACTAATGCAAGGTGACATTCCTTTTCATTGTCTGAGGTGACCCAGTAATATGTTTTGTTTTTTTGGTTTCTTCCTTTTTCAATTAATTTCATGTAAGGACATCATCTAATCATTTACATTATAGATGATATATACAATTTTCTCAGGGCAGAGATCACTGACTGGGAGTCTCTTCCAACTGATAAATGAATTAAGGGGCACCCATGAATGGCAGCAGCAAGTTATAAACTATAAGGCAGGGGCCTGTCACACAGCTGTATTTCTTTTTCTCCTTGGATTAAGGATTAAGAATTTTATAACCACCAACCAAAATGGAATTGAGAGATAGATGTCGAGGAAAGGCTTGTGAATTCCAGATGGATCTGTAATGTTTGATTATGGGGTCGTGACTCGACCAGTTTCCCATGTAGCTTCCTCATTGTGGCAAGCAAGCAAAAGTCCTGTTCAAACAGGGTACAGCATGATATGATCCTCATAGAGTTTTCTCCAATTGCAGGTGACACAAGGAACAAATGAAAATGGAACATTAACTAGAATCACTGATGTAGAAAAATCTGGATGATAGGAAAACCAGGGCATTCTTGTTAAGTCTGTCTAGAATGGAACCATGGTTCCAGATCTTGGTGAGAATAAGGACTGGGGGTGTGGTTAAAGAAAGTGATTTTCCAGGGAAGGACTATGGGAATGTACTACATTCCTGAAAGCAGTAGCTGTGTTCCCTTTACATGTCATTGATTTGTGTGTGCAGGTATTAGGAAGTGTGTATGCATTACTCCATGTGATGTGATTTGGAGAAGGGAGTTTCTGTGTCAGTTTTCTAAGAGATGTGTTAAACATAATACTGGGTAACTGCCATCGCAAATTTTCTAAAAACTAATCCCATGACCACTGCAAACTTTGCATATATTAACCCATAAAATCCTCACCATAATCATTCCTGGGATTATATTTACTCTCCCCAACTTTCACATGGAGATTCTCAGGTGCACAGATTAGTGACCCAAGATTTCAAGTACCTAAGGAGCAGAGCCAAAATGTGAACGCAACCATGTGCCCGTGTTGATATGCTGAACTTCTCACCTTCACTCACCTCAAAGCCGTGAGTCACCAGTGACCAGGCAAGGGATGCCCATCATCCATGTGTGCACCTGGAAGTGCACAGCTTATAGGGTTTCTAAACACTGCTATTCTTTATTGGTAGCCTCAAGGGTCCCATAATTTAAGTTAGCATTTGGGGGCATTTTACCAGGTATTCAGGCATAGTTATTACTATGAAAAGCACCAGATATTTAGACATGGGTATCAGTGTGAAAGGCACATAGAAATCCCCATGTTTCTGGCAAGCTCACGGAGTCCGCAAGTTGTGAACCAGCAGTATGACAAGCTGGTCAACCTCTGCCAAGACTCAGTCACTGCTCAGCACGTCGTCCAAGCAGAAAAGAATCAGGGAGATATTTGGATCTATTTGATAACTTCATCACCTCAAGACCTACAAATGATGAAATCTGTGAGCTACACTGTTGGAAACTGAGGCACAGTGGCCTCTCAAGGAGAGAGGTGCTGTCTCCATGCTAGTGCTGTCTCGATGGCTATGCTTGCAACCTAAGGAATGTGGTAAATAAGAGTTCCCAGCAAATGGGATGAAGCTGTTAAAGGCTGAAAGAAAAGATGAGCACATACCTTTTGTAGTGAATAGAACACTTAGACTTTGTACCTTAAGATTTTTTTTAATTCCTTAGACTACGGGTAATGCTGATAGTTAATACATGTTGCTGCTTAATGACACGTAGGCTATGTGTTTATGCTTATTGGCACGTAGGCTACGTATGCCTGCTTCTTGGCACGTACCCTGGAGTATATCAAGAGCCCCTTGTAAACAATAAAGCTGTCTGAGGAGTCATTACTCGCAGACCCCCTGATCCCAGCTCTCCCGTTCTTTCTCTTTGTTTCCTATTCCCTTTTCTCTTTCTTTCATTCCCCATAACCTTCGGGTCCAAATCTCCAACACTACACATCCGAGGGACAGTAACCAACAAGAACTCAAAGTTCCTAGTAGTCAATAGCCTAGTATTCATCCCTTCTTCCAACTCTCTTCTTGAGCTTACAGCCTCCTTTCTAATGAACCATGGGATGGCTGATGTGAGCATGGAGAGTCACATAACCCAGTGAATACTCTTATCTAAGTAATGAAAAAGAACATGAAAGGAAAAATATTACAAAGTCAACATTCACTATTTTTAATATGGTAAGGTAAGAGTATAATCAAAACCTCTATAATTACCTTTATGAAAAAGGCTCTTTTCCCTAAAATTAAAACCAGTCAACCAATAACACACTACTTATCATTTAAAGAGAAAAAATACTACACAGCAGCACTCTGAATCTGGGGAGTTTGAAACGATCTTTGGGAAGTTCAGTAGGACACTCAATATTCTCCTAGCTTCAAAAGAGGGAGAAGGAGTGATGGGATTGTGACAGTAAACCACGGCTTGTAGATGACAGTAAATCACGGCTTGTACCATTTGTAGATGGAATATTTCACTTTTCATTAGGATGCTTTTAGCTACATAGCCAAAGTATCTTATTTCTCTTTTGTTTCCTGTTTTTCTCATTTACCATCCTTCTTCTAAAAAGGATGATGGCTCACCAACTCATCATTCCAGGCTTCCTATCCCTCTGCCTCCAGATTTCCTTGCCTCTTCCCAAGTTGTATACAGCTCCCCAAATGACCCAGGAGCAACACCCCAAAGAACTGACAGTTACTCTTTGACCTTCTAGCTCTTCCTTAGGCCCTGCTGTAGGAATCTCCTAGTGACAGCACAAATGATGACGCCCCATCTAATTCCAAGGGAAGATCACCTTACTCTGAGATGGAACAGTCACTTTCTTTGTACACCAGAAAAGAGAGACTGAAAATCCATTTGTATTCCTGGAAGTATCCAAACTGTAAAAACCCCAATCCCTGTTCTCTATTATAAGCAGCCTCTGTGATCTCAAGACACACAGAGGTTACAGGTTCCTTTTATCATAGACTGAGGCCTTGACATAATATGTAATGTGCAAAAGCCTACATTCTTGTAATCAGGAGAGTGCTGTGATGGTCCACCTAAATGTGGAAGTGAGAAGTTGACAAGGGATTGTTTCACCTCCTCTATCTCACTTACGAACTATCTTGCTGAAGGCCTCTGACTCCACAGAGCCCTGGGACGGTCTGGGATCCCAGGAGAAAGAGCATCATGATCTAGGGTGGCCAGTCTGGTCGCAACTGAAGAAGGAAGGGATGGGTGTGCCACCGTCTCTAGTAACTTTCTTGCAGATGTTTGTGTTCCTAAATATTGACTTGTAGATCAGTGGTAAGACTCTACCAGGAGTGATGAGCACGACAGTCCAGATAGACACCTGAAGCACCCAAACAGAGGATCACAAGAACCAGTTATATTGCATCTGCTACTTTGCAGGCTGAACAAAGGAGTACAAAACAGAAAGTAAATACATAAGGAGCTCTGCTTTGTTCTTTTCATATTTTAATTCTATAACAGAGGTTAGAGGACCATGGCATTTCAGCGTTTGTGTTTGCAATCTTCTTTTCTGGATTTTGCTATTTAAGAATATCTTTTCCCACAAGACCTGCTCTTTCATGCACTGA
This sequence comes from Dasypus novemcinctus, assembly GCF_030445035.2. NCBI lineage: Eukaryota > Metazoa > Chordata > Mammalia > Cingulata > Dasypodidae > Dasypus > Dasypus novemcinctus. The sequence continues at coordinate 11,255,737 of NC_080702.1, read as the reverse complement.
CGACTGCCAATCCTCAAAGCCTCTGGATTTCTAGGTTCACTACACGTGCTCCCCTGACCTGGTGAGGTGCAGTAGAAAGCATATACTTGAACAAACATCTAGTTTCCATCTCTCACCCAAATACAAATCCTGGGATTAGGAATAAAACCTGAATTTGCTTCCATTTGACAGAAGTTTGTGTGTAGTTTGCCCTTCAAGACCATCCAAGGCCTGGCTTGGTTTCTGGGAGATTTGTGTGCAGGGGCTGCTCAATGCCTCACACACTGCCTCATAGAGGCCCACTAACCACTTCTCGAAAGAAACAGACCCAGGACAGAGCCTCGGGGCTGTAGGGCCAGGGTGACACTGCTCCTCTCTGAACCCAAGCTCCAGAAAGCTAGCTCTGCCCTGTCCCCACACTGCAGTCATGCTCCTCCATGTTATCTTTCCTCATTCCTGTGTAGAAGCCCCTCCCATCCAATTTCCCCAAATCTTGATGAACCCTGGAAGTTTCCACTGACTTAAGTGATCACACCACGGATACAACACTGTCTGACTTGCAGTCCAAGGGAATGTGGACAAATTACTTGATTTCTTTTTGCAAACTTTTTTATTGTCTTTCTTCTAAAAATACATAGATCACACAAAATGTTACATTAAGAAATATAAGAGGTTCCCATATACCCCACTCCCCGTTCCCCCCCGCACTCCTTCCTCATCACAACCTCTTTAATCAGTGTGGCATATTCATTGCATTGGTGAATACATTTTGGAGCACTGCTACACTGCATGGGTTATAGATTACATTGTAGTTGACTCTCCCCCAGTCCATTCAGTGGGTTATGGTAGGATACACAATGTTGTGCATCTGTCCTTGCAATATCATGCAGGACAACTCCAAGTCCTGAAAATGACACCTCTTCTTCCCTCTCCTTGACCTCGACAAACTGAGTGGCCACTGTCTCCAATTCAATGACACAAATTCTTCCATTGCTAGAGTCACAATAGTTCTATTGTAGAATATCAGGAAGTCCACTCTAATCCATATTTTATTTCTCCATCCTGTGGACCCTGGGATGGTGATGTCCACTCCACCTCTAAATTGAGAGGGGGTTAGATCCCACATGGCCGATGGATGGGATTCTCCTGCTTGCAGTTGAAAACTCTTTTGGTTCCCTGGTGCCAGATATATAATGTCATTGTCCCAAGTCCCAAAAATGCCCCTATGTTACACCTGTTTCCCCCTCTCCCTAATGCCAGAACATCCATGGTTCAATGACGCCTCAATAACGGTATTTCTTCCATTGCTAGAATCACAATAAATCTATCAAAGAATACTAGTAACTTTATTTTAGTCCATTGCTCATTTCCCAATCCTGAGGACTCTGGGATGATGATTCCAACTTCACCATTAATTGAGGTGGGGTTTTTGATTCCATATATCCAATGAATGGGACTCTCCTGCTTACAGCAATTCTCGGTTCCTTGACATGTTATTTGTCCATCATCTATCTCCTTCCTTTTAGTTGTCCTGTGTGGTGATCCCCTTCCTAAGGCCCCTGAGAAAACAAAATGGCGCCTGGGGCAACCAAAGGGCTGGGAAAGAACAAAAGAGCAAGAAAGTAACAAAAGAGCGCCTGGGGCAATGACTCAGCATATACTGGAAACCAGCAGTTTCCAGGAAAAGGCAACTGAATCCGAGTGAGCACAGACCCAATAAGGGCGCGGCAACCAGCACTAGAGCTCTGACATGAGTCTCACCTCACTCAATATCATCCAATCCATCTTTTACACGATCCTTCAAAAAACGAGTATAAGATAGCCTCCCCCTTTACAATAAATGGACTAGCTTTATCCCATCAAGCTGTCTCCAGAGTCTCTTTTCGTTCTGCCTGTGTGTGTGCCTATATGGCTAAGCGTGCCTGTGTGGCTGAAACTGCTGCCTTACCCCTGCTAAGAGCCCCTTCCTTTGGTGGCTCGAGGCGGAAGCCCTAACCCGGCAGAGAAACCCCAGGAAAGTCGCGACAACATCCGTTTTGCCTGTGGGTGTGCCTGTGTGCCTGGGTGAGCTCACTGAAATGGAGAATAGGAGCTGCAATTCCACTGAAATTCAGAGCTCAGCTGTAAAATGGATAACCCGAAGATTTAAGTCTCTTGGATGTACACCAACCAATACTAGTACTAATTATACGTTCAAATAGCAGGATAGAAGACTCACTGCTGAGTCTAACTCTGTCACACTGTGGAGGAAAAATACCAGATTAGGGCCCACTGGCAAGGGGCAAAATTCCTGAGCTATCTGTCCTGATTATAGTGTCTGGATATCTCAATATCCCAGAGGAGCTTCACTATTTCAGACAGTATCTAATTTGTCTGTCAGTGACAACCAAAGCATAAGCACTCCCTCTGGGATGGCCTCCCAACTCACTTTGCAGTCTCTTAGCCATACAAACCATTTGTCTTTAGCTTTTCCCATTTTTCATCAAGGTCTTTTTTCTTTTCTTTTCCAGATGACTGCTTTTGGAACTTGGCAGCAATCCCTTGGTTCCAGGGAGGCTCATCCCTGGGTGTCATGTCCCTCGCTGGGGAGTAGTTATTGCTTTAATATGCTGAATTTGGCTTAGAGGGAGGCCACACAAGCAACAAGGAGGCTCCCAGTCCCTTACTCTTAGGCACCCTATTTTACTAGGCTAAGTTTCCATTTCAAGAGCAAAGGCTCATAAGGATAGTCATCCATACCAAAGGTCCTTCAATGGACTGGATATCCTCCTTCACAAGTCATTGTCACTGTACTTGGGGTATTCTTGTTGTTCCATTACAGAATGTGGCAGAGATCACCCAGATGGGAATTTGATATTCTTTTGTTTATGGTGTGAATCTCCACCCACTGTAACATTTGAAATTTGAACACGTTAATATGCTTCATATATATACCCGGGAGAACTTCCTCCCATGAATCTCCACTCACTGACCCTCACGCCAATGAGTATCCCGGCCACAGTTGTAACCCTTCTATGATCTAAAACCTCTTCAAAAAGGAAGTCAATAAAATTGCCAAATTCACTTAATAAGAAAATGAAACAATAATGACCATTTTATATGTAAGGAGTATAATACCGAAATAATAAAAAGTAAAAATAAAAATTTTAAAAAATTGGGACATTAAAAAATAATGAAAATACATTTAAAGGAAAAAAACTTGTTATGGCATTTTGCCTTTCATCACTGTAAGACTGTTATCCTGTATGCACAGTGGCATTTTTTTCCATTTATTCTCCTAGTGTATTACTATTTTTTCAATTTTTTTTTCAAAGAAATTTTAGGTCACATCACAGTCACGTACAGAATGTAGGTAATTCCCATATACCCAACATCTTCCTCCTTTTTCCCTTTCCCCCATCAATAACAGTTTATCTGTGGATGGTACACTTGTCACAACTGATGCACAAATACTGAAACATAGCTACTAACCTCCCTCAATGGTTCACAATATGGTTTACATTTTGGGCCATACAGTTTTATAAAATCTGATAAAATTTAACATGGCCTAAAGTCATCACTGAAAGATGATGCAGAATTTTAAGCTTTTAAATCTGGTTTATTATATCCTTTCATATCTAATTTCATTTACATTATTTTTGAAAAAGTACTTTTCAGTATGTAAAACATATGAAGATCAAGATCTACCATTTATTTCCAATGGTGTTACTCATTACTTTTCCCTCTATTATTAATTATGAATGGGAAAAGGTTTGAATATTTTTCCTACTGGTCATTACCTATGAACTTTTTCTTGAAATTGTAGACCTCCGTGTGAGATTCAGAACAGCTTTCCAAACCTCACAAACCTTTCTCTCTTTCTCCTGTTATTTGTCTGCAATGCTAGAACTATGGCAGTTGATTTTTAAAATTTTTATTTTTAAAGAAATTTTAGATTACATAAATGTTACATAAAAAATAGAGGCGATCCCCATATACGCCACCCCATCACACACTTCCAAATATCACTGATATTTTTCATTAGTGTGGTACATTTGTTACAATGGATGAACACATATTGAAGCACTGCTACTAATATTTAGTTTACACTCTGCCCGAAGTATTTTTATAGACTGTGACAAAGTGTGTATAATGGCCTGTATCTGTCATTGCAATGTCATGCAGGACAATTCCAATGTCCCAAAAACGCCCCTTGGAAACGCCAGTGGCCAATACCTTTATATCAGTGATAAAGTTCTTCTACTGCTGGAACAAAAGTAAGATTATGATACAAAGAGAATAGTAATAAGTCTACTTTAGTCCATTGTTCATTCCCCAATATTGGGTATTTGGGGATGCTGATGCCCAATCCATTTCTAAAGGAGTGGGGACTTAGATCCAATTGGGCAGATGGATGCTAAAAACTATGGCAGCTTACCTCCGTACTTCCTGCTTCCGAATTTCATCCACTCTTAAGTATATTTGAGTATTTTATTCTTATGATTACTAAATTTTGTTTACTTATTGCATTTTAGTGCTGCACTTTCATTGATTTTATCATTCATATCAGGCATTTGATTTCAGTTACTTTCTTTTTATTTAGTTTTTAAGAATTTGGTTTTCATGGTAGCATTTATTTTTAGATACGTTTTTTATTTTTTTCCATTCCTTTAGATTCCCAGTCACATAGGTTCAGAGTCATTTTAATTGGACCTACAATTTACCAACAATTGGCTTTCCTATTATCAGGCATATAAAGGACCCACCAAAGTAACTCATGTATATATCATGGTCCGAAGACTTATCAGTAACTTTTGCCCATACTATAATTCAATACTTAATTTTAGAAATAGCCTCTAGCAAGAAAGAATAGATATAATAATGTTTACTGATATTTTAAATTTTTTCATGTATGCATAAAATCCTGCCAGCCACATTACACCATGGTTGTCTGACTGAGCATCTTGAAAATATCTACAATTAGTAAGAACTATTTAAACTGAAACCACGAAATGTTGGTCCCCTTACGAATGGGGTAACGTTTTGGGATTTCAGAAATGCATACCCAGGCTTCTTATTCCCTGGGGACATTCTCCTGCTCACACTGAGTGAACTGTCACTTGTGGAAGTCAAGAGAACCCTGTTCACAGCTGCATCTATAACACCTGCTTGTGATCTCTCTTTTCCTTAGTTAGACCAGGAAAAATATTTTATTGAGAAATGGAGGAAAGAACAGAACTTTCTGAGAAATGGAAAGGATGGAAACAAGCACTAAAATTTTGTATAGGCTTCTATAGAGAGAGAAAGTGAGTTCTGACAGTACGGGCACCTTTAAAGCTATTAATTATTCCTCCCCTTACTAAGGCTAATGGGAGGGGCCCAAGCTGCTATTGGTTATCCCACCAATTTTGGGGGCCAAAATTGAGTACTGTTTAGAATATGCAGGGCCTCCCCTCAGCTCACAAAAGAGCTCTAAATGGAACCTCAAGGTCAAAGAATCAGCGGGGTCTCATGGCTACATATTTATAATCTGTTGGCCATGTTGTGGCTCATCTTCTCCTCACTACCCTGTACTAAACTGCCTCAACTCCCCCCTTAAGAGAGTTCACTCCGTTATTCTTAAAGGGGTACTGAGGGGCAAAGGTCATTCTTCTGCAGTTACTTCCTGCTACTGACATGGCATGAACCTCTCTGGCTTTTCTACGGTGTTTGACGGATGATGGGTCCTCACCCTGGTTAAAAGTGGATGAAATCCCCACATGACACAGCGAGATGATGCAACAAAGTGAGATACAGAGGAGAGACAGTGGGAGATGCAGCAGACTAGGGAGATGAGGGTGCTCATGGGACTGGATGCCTCTCTCCCACACCTGGGTTCCCGAGATCAATTCCTGGTGCCTCTTTAAAGAAAAAAGGAAACATGGGAAGCACATATCAGTGCAAAACAACAAAGTGGGGGGGAATAAATAAATAAAACAAGTCTTTTTTAAAAAATTACAATTAGCAACCAAGGAAGTTCACTTTATTCATTGAAGAGAGTGCAGATTTACTTTTCCTTTTTAAAATTAATTCCATTAAAAATGAATTTTGAACTTTCGTCACATTAAAGATTTAGTAAATATAATATTAACTTATTTAATTGTAGTCTAAAAATTTAGGGAGATTACACCTAAGCTAAATAAAATTGAAACCATTATAGGTTATTCCAGAAATATTCTTTTTCCTTCCTTTACAGGAGGTTTAAAACTGTGAGTATACTCATACTTAATGCTAGCTTCTGGAATATATCATACTTGTTTAAATTTGTTTTAACTATAATTTAGAAAATATCTTTCCATGATTTTCAAGAAGTTTTCCTTTACTTACTGAAATTTGTTAACAGGATTATTAACCACCCGTATTTTAAAGCTGTTAAAATGTTTAAATTGGGGACCTACAGGATACACTGATTCTTAATTCCCCAGCCTAGATTATAGTTTTAATCTGCCACACCAGGCCCTCCCTCAAAGTTCTGGCCAAAAGAAGGCCCTGGGAGTTGGGAAGGTTAAAGGGCTCAGGAAAATCTTTCCCTTTCCTAATTCCCATATGCACAACACCCTCCCCTTCACACATTTTCCCACTTTAAGAACATCCCTCATTAAGGTTGTACATTTGTGACAACTGATGAACACATACAGGCACATTGCCACTATATGGATCATAGTTTATATTATAGTTTAAATTCTCTCCCATACAATTTAAGTTATGACAAGATACATACAGCCTGTATATGACATTGCAACATCATTGAGCACAATTCCAATGTCCTGAAAATGTCCCCATATTACACCTATTTTTCCCTCTCCCTCCCCTCAAAACCTCCGGTGGCCATGGTCTCCACATCCATGATAAAAGTTCTTCCATTACTAAAATCACAATAAGTGTATAGAAGAATAACAGTAAGTCTACTGTGATCTATCATTTATTCCCCAACCGTGAGGATTCTGGGTTGGTGATGCCCACTCTGTGTCTAATCGACAGGGGGCTTAGATCCCAAGGGGCATATGGATAGGACTATCTTCTTGTAGTTGTAGACTCTCTGTTCCTTGGAATGGTTGTTATCCATTATCATCTCCTTGTCACTTGTCCTTGGTGAGTCCAGTGAACTGGAGAGTACGTGCTGCAACTCTATTGAGTTTCAGAGCCCAAATGGCACATGGAAAGCTCAACAGTATAAGTCTCTTTGACATAACCTTATCAACTCTATTACTAACTATAGGTTCAAAGAAAACTGGCAGAAGAGCCATGTGTAAGCAAACCACAACTGAGTCCAAGATTATCACCTTCTCAGCGAGCCAAATTCCTGAGTCGTCCACCCTGTCTATACTGTCTGGATTTCTCCAGAGCCCTCAGGAGCCCAGCTATTTGAGGCAATATTTACTGTGAAAGTCAATAAGATCCAGCTGAGACGTGTATAAGTGTAACCTCTAGAATGATTATCAGGCTCATTTTCAAGTCTCTTAACCATATAAACTCATTTGTCTTTACGCTTTACCCCTTTTGGTCAATGTCTTTTTCAAGCTGAATTGCTAGTTGGTACTTCGTAGCAATCCCTCAGTGCAAGGGAGCCTCATTGCTGGGAGTCATGTCCCATGCCAGGGAGAAGTTAGTGCATTTATATGCTGAGTTTGGCTCAGAGAGAGGCCACACTGGAGCTACAAGGAGGTTCTCAGAATAAATCTCTTAGGCAGCCTATAATACTAAGCTAAGCTTCAATTTCAAAAGTAAAGGTTCATAAGTAGAGTCATCAACATCAAGGGTGCATCAATGTCCACCCTCCATCACTAGTCACTGCCTCTGTACTTGGGGATTCCTGCTGTTCTATTTGGGAATGTTGCAGAACTGGGTTTTGTTATTCTTTTGGTTACTGTGGGAAAGTCTACCCACTGTGACAATGCCACATGAACATTTGACCACATGCCTATGCCTTACTGGGATGCACCTGGTGAACGTCTTTCCATGAATTCCCCATCATGGACACCTCACACCAATGATCCTCACCTGAAACAGTTGCAATCCTTCTGGGATCCAAAATTTCTCTTAAAACGAAGTCAATAAAAGAATCAAACACGATTTTTAAGAAAATGAAATGATGGTAGTTTTAAAAATACAAATACAATAACGTTTTTAAAATTGAAATAATTGAAAAATTTTCCATTATATCTTTTGTCATATAAGATCTGTTGTCTTCCATGTTCAGTGACATGTTCTTCCACTTATTCCCCCAGAGTCTTATTTTTTTCACTGTAATTTCAGAGAAACTTCAGGCTATAGAAAAGTCATGTAGAGAATACAGGGTATTCCCATATACCCAATATCCTCCCCCTTTTCCTGTTTCCCCTACTAATAACATTTTACATGTGGATGGTACATTTGTTACAATTGATGCACACATACTGAAGCATTGCGACTAACCATGGTCAATGATTTACATTATGGTTTACAATTAGGACTATACACTTATAAATTCGGATGAAATTTAATATGGCCTGTATCCAGCACTGCAAGATCATGTAGAACAATTCCATCACCCCAAAAATGTCCCATGTTCCATCTATTTTATTCTTCCCTCTTTCTCCCCTCAGGACCAAGGGCAACCACCAAGCTCTACTCCTTGAAGGAAAAGATTTATAGTTACTTAAAACAACACTGAGGGCTTCACATACTATGCTGTCCTCTCCTACTAGGCACTGCCTATGCTCTCAAGAGACTCCAGCCCCTCTATTTGAGGACATAGCAGGATTGCCCAGAATGGGAGTACCACACCTTACCACTCATTATGTGGGTCAGCACCCACTGACACAACATACTATAAAAAGATGAACATTCACACACTTCCTAGAAGCCTGCCCCTGGTGCACCCTGTCCTGCCTGCTCCCCACATCCAACAAGCTAAACTAGTAACCGTCTCATGCCATATTTGTCAAAATAACATTCCCAATGTTATACTTACAATCACATATCCAAAAATCCCAAGTGTTCACCAGCTCCCTCCCCAACCTTCCCCCCACTTCCATGGACAGTCCAACCCTCCCCTCGCTAACCCCTCACAAACCAGCACCACCCAACCCAGTAGCATCACTGCCCACTGTCATACCCATCCACTGCACGACTACACCCTTCCGCCTTACCATACATATTGCCCACAATTGCTCACGACCCTCTACACCATTTCTGAGAAACATTTTAATTTAAGAAATGACTAAAATTAAGTAGTTGTGTATTGGCAAAGCAGCCATGTTTAAAGGACAGGGCACTGACCCTGGAGTTTCCACTTCCAGGTATGAATCCAGCTTTGAGTCTTATTAAGTCAAATGTGAGCCAAGACATTGTATCTTCAATTAACCTTTCTGAGCATTTACACATGTTACATATATTAACTCACTCACAGACACACGTCATGGATGATTCACTATTCTACTCCTTGGGTGAAAAAACTGAGGTACGGGATTGCATATGCAACAATGACAAAAAACAGAAATGAACTTTACCAAAAGTCAAAAGCTTTGTGGACCAAAAGACATTATCAAGAAAGTGAAAAGAACCTACAGAAAAGGTTGCAAATCGTATTTTAAGAAAGGGTTAAAATAGCCAGTATATAAAAAGAACACCAACAACTCAACAACAGAAAGAAAAACATGCCAATTATAAACTGGCAAAGGACTTGACTAGATAATTCTCCAGAGGATATACCAATTACCAATAAGCACATGAAAAGATATTCAAAGTCATTACTCATTAGAGAAATTCCTATAGAACATAAGGTATATGCATGGTCAGCATATGTGGATCCACAGAGGGTGAAATGATCTGGAAGATATCAAGATGATACTGGCTATTTTGGAAATTTAGGTGAGATACAGAACAAACAGGAGGAACCGTGGGACCCTGTCACTGAATTTTAGTACCATTTGTACGCTGATTATTACAAGTTACTTTAGGTTGACATTAACTACAAAGCCAAGCACTGATTCACAATTTCTTTGCTCCTACTGTCCTTGCTGTTCTTCTGACAGTAAGAAGATGGCCCAGCAGCAGCTCATGCTATACTTGTTAATCCAAAACTCCAGTCTACCCTCTTATCCAAGGTGAGAATACTCTCTGAGTCATTCATGGTTAAACACCAATGTGCTCAGAGATACTCTCTGTCCACCTAGCTCTGAAATAATAAATGATGGTGTAGCTTCCTAATGACCAGGGAGATGAGGTGGGGTCGCTATTCTGTGCCTAAGATACAAATGTTACCTTTTTTTTCTCTTTCCATTGCCTTCAAGTAAGTATATCTAATTATGTGCATTATATTTGACATACACAATTTCCTAGGAGAGGAGAGTGTCAAGTGGGGTCACCTTCAAACTGACCCCTTTTATAAAGGGGCATCCCAAAAAAGCAGCAGCAGATTATAAACTACACAGTAGGGGTCTTTACCTCAGCAACATTTTTCCTCCACTGATTCTAAAAATTTTGTAATCGCAAAGCAAAATGGACTTGAGAGATCTATGTCAAAATAAATGCCCTTCCACAAACGTCCTTACACTTGCTTACGGGGCCTTTGACTTGACCACCCTTTCCCATCTGTTCTTCTAAAGCACCAAGAGAACAAAGTACCTGAGCAAAGACCACACAGCATGATCCAATTCTCGAGAGTTTTCATTTAGGCTATTGGGCATGACTCTAAGGAAGCAAAACAGTACATATTCCGATTCACTCACTTTTGGTTGTTGCATCATCATCTTGCTGCATAACTAGCTTGCGTGAGAACTGGCTCACTGCATGGGCACTCGGCTCGCCACATGGGCATTTGCTTGTTCTGCAGGCACTAGCTCGCCATGTGGGCACTCGCCACGCAGGCACTCGGCTTACCAAAACAGGCACTCGCATGGGCACATGGCTTACCGCGCAAGCTCTCAGCTCGTGACACGGGCACTGGCTCACCATGCAGGCACATTTTCTCTTCTTTTTGACTGAGAGGTCACAGGAATAAAATCCAGATCCTCCCATATGGTAGGCAGAGGCCCTGAGCCACATACGCTTCCCAGGATTCACTCGCTTTTGAGGGAAAATCTGCATAAGAAAATCAGAGCATCCTGGAGAGTCATTCTGGTTCCATCTCCTGGAAGACATGAGGATTGGAGTATGGTTAAAGAAAGTGATTTACCAGAGAAAGAACTACAGTTCTTGTAAGCATCAGTGTTCCCCTAAGGTGGCATGGATTTTGTGTGCAGGGTCTGGGTAGTGTCCGTGTAAGTCTGTGTGGTGTGCTGGTGAGTGTGCGGGGCAGGGGAGGGGTGTGACTGTGTGTCCTGGAGAGGGGCAGTGGGATGTATTTCCTTGAGCACACTTCTACCCTCCACTCTTCACCCAAATCCAAAATTCCAGGGTTAAGAATAAAACTGAATTGACTCCCATTTGAGAGACACTGCTGTCCAGCTGCACCTCAATACTTTCCAAGGCCTGGCAAGGTTTCTGGAGGGCTTGTATGAAGGGGCTACTGACTGCCTTGTTTCACACACTGGCTCTCACAACACTGCTGACCTGGTCTCCTGGAATGAACCAAGTCCACCACAGCATCTCTGGACCACAGGGCTGAGGGCTCCCTGCTCTCTCAGAACCCACAGCTCCAGTGAGACAGTTCGCCCTGTCTCCCAAACTCTACGCATGCCCCTCCCTGTGAGCTTTCCTCAGGCCACTGGGTGTTTTCCTGCCCTGGGTAACTGGGACATGCATAAATGTTTCCTTCCCTCCCTCCCCCAGCTGTCAACACTTTTCCAGAGCAAGTGTGAGTCCAGAAATCATCCTGTACTAGGTTCAAGAGAAGAGATCTGGGAAGTAAAAAGAGGTGAAGAGAAAGAAGAGGAAATGTGGAGCAGGTCAAAAAACGGGAAGGGAAACAAGTGCATATGGAATCCACTGCTTTTCTAGCTTTCTTTTTGGCATTTCTGGAAATGCAGCAAAACTGAGGGAACACTAGGTAGCTGCAATTAATATTTTACGTGAACATGCAAGTGGAGATAAGAACTAGCTGGTAAAAATAGGCACAGGAATTGAAGGATGTCCTGAGAACTTCTACCCGGGGACAGCAACCCTTTCCATACAAGCCCTTAGGTTGCTGAGCCATCCATCCAATGGCTTTTTTGGAGATGAGGACTGAAACGATGCATTGTTTCCCAAAACCTTTATGAGATTGTAATTTTCTTTCTATTATGCCACCGGCTTTTTCTAAATGCACAAATTTTTTTTTTTCTTTGAAGCCCATAAATTTTAATGGAATACATATTGCCATAATTCTCATTCACTGCTCAGTACACACTTTTAATAAGCAGCTTCAAAGCATTCCTTCTATTTCCAAAAAAAAAAAAAAAAAGACAGATTTTTTACTTGTTTCAGGACTCTGCTTTGGTTTTGTCTTTTCATGGACTTCACATATTGGCTCTTCTTTACTTAGCATTCACTTTTGACACTTTTTCTCAAATCTTTTACAATTTCTGTTAATTACTCTTGAATATGTTTTTCTCTTTTCAACTTCTATTTCTTATAAAGCATTATCATTCACTGTATTTCTTCTAGCTTACATTACATTTTAAAGTAATTTTTTCCTTTTTTTAATGTTCTTTCCTCATTTATGACCCTTCATTTTTTGAGTATTTTTCTGATGTCTTTTCATATCTTACTTCATTTTCTTAATGCCTTATACCTTGTTTTTGAAAAAGTACCTCATAAAGTACACAAAAATGAAGATATTTCATTTCTTTGTACTGTTGTTTCTCTGCACTTATTCCTTTTTTGCCCTATATTCCCTTTTGTATGTCAAGTGACACGAGGTATTTTTATTATTGGTCATTTCACGTGCTTTTTTCTTTGAAACTGTAGGTAGTATGATTCAGAATAGCTTTCCCAACCGCACAGAGCTGTCCATCCTGTTGTTTCTATAAAATGCTCATAAATATGGCAGCTAACTTATGGGTATTTCCTGGCTCCATATTTCTCCCAGTCTTAAATATGGGTCTTTGTTCTCACTACCTCTATTGCACCTGTCCTATTCTATTTCATTCTGTATCTAATTACTGATTTTCACCCCTATAGTAAGTTCTTGTTCTGAAAGGGAACAAATGCTGTCATCATGCCAAAATCTAGTCGTTACCTTTAAATGGGCATATATTTTCAGAATCAATTAGCTTCAAAGGTATTTTCAGTTAAATGTCTCAAAATGTAATTTATTTCTGAAATACATACATATAAGTATTTTATCTAAGAATTATTAACCTTTAGTTTCTTATTATTACTGTTGAAACTGAAAGTTCAAGTCAATTCAAGGATTATCATCAATTTCTGATGTTAAATATAAACTCCAACATAACCCCACAAAGAAAATATCTAAAAAATATACAGAAAAAAAAAAAAGGGATCAAATTGTTTCACTATGAAAGATCAACTACACACAAAAGGCGGCAGCAATGGAGGAAATGAGGGGTAAAAGGTATAAGATGTAAAAGAAATGAATTTACAATGCCTAAATAAATCCTGCTTTTCAAAGCAATTGCTTCAAACTAAATAGATTATAAGGTGTACTTCCAAGAGACCTAAGTTTTTTGGGCTGTCCATGTCCAACCTGGGCTTTGAATCACAACAGAGTTGCAAACACCTACTCACAGCTCATTGGACTCACCCAGTACAACTAAAAAGGAGATGAAGATGGACAACAAACATTTCAAGGAACATAGAGAGTCTACAACTGTAAACAAGACAGCTCCATTCATCTGCTTCATGGGAGTGAAGCCCCCTCTCAATTAGAGGTGGAATGGGCATCACCATCCCAGAATCCTCAGGAATGGGAATAGAACTATGGACTAACGTAGACTTCCAGGTATCCTACTATAGACTATTTGTGATTCTAGCAATAGAAAAATTTATATCCTTGATTTGGAAGCAGTGGCCAATGGAGTTTCTGAGGTCAGGGAGAGGGAAAAACAGGTTCAATATAGGGTTATACTTGGGACTTGGAAATTGCCCTGAATGACATCACAATCACAGATATAGGCCATTTATATCTTCATATAATCTTTAAAATTGTTTGGGAGAAAGTGTAAATTACAACGTCAACTATAATCCATGCTTAGAGGCAATGCTCTAAAATGTATTCATCAATTGTAACAAATATACCATACTAATGAAGAATGTTGTTAATGGGGAGAAACATGAGAGGTATAGGGAGTGGGGTATATGGGAAAACCCTGTATTTTTAAAAATATATTTACTGAAATATATTACACACCCACAAACATACATAAACGAAGTGTATAGTAATAGTTGTGAACTTACAAACAAATGTATATAACATCATACAGGACTCTCATAAGTCACCCTACCACCAACACCTTACATTTTTGTTAAACCTTTTAAACTAATGATTAAAGAGCACTGTCAAAATATTACTACCAAAGTATTTCCCAATACTTTTTGTATGTATAAATTTTTTGTATGTATATTTTTTATTGAAGTATATCACTCATACACATATACACAATAAGTGTATAGTAAAGATTGCAAACTTAAAAAATAAACACACATAACATCACACAGGGGTCTCATACATCACCCCTCCACAAACTCTATCCATTGGTGTCAAACATTTATTACAAACTACTCAAGAGCATCGTCAAAATATTATTACCAACTATACTCCTTCTCTTACATTTGATGTATTTTTCCTCCAACCCATACTATTTTTTATATAACATTTATGTAATCTAAGTATCTTCAAAAAATAATAAAAACAATAAACTCACCAATTAAAAGACACATATTGGCAGAATGTATTTTAAAAAAATACTTCAAACACTCTGTTATTTTGAAGAGACTCACTTTAGATCCAAAGAAACGAATACTCTGAAAGTTTTGAGATGAATAAAAGTATTATGTACAAAGAGTAACAAGAAGGGAGGCTATACTACTATCAGAAAAAAAACAGCCTCAAAGTCCGAACTCAGAACAAAAGGAAATGGAGAGCACTATATACTAAGAAAAGGGTCAATCCAACAAGAAGGTGCAACAATCACCAACATATATGCACAGGAGCCGCAAAATACATGAAACAACGTTGGCAAAACTGAAAGAATAAATAGTTATACAATAATACTAGGAGACTTCAAAATACCACTTTCAAGAATGAATCAACCATCAAGACAGAATATTAGAAAGGAAACTGAGGAAGTCAACAATATTATAAATAAACTGCACTTAACAAACATATATAGAATGCCTCCCAACAACAGAAGAATACACATTCTTCTAAACTATCCTTGTATCATTCTCCAGGCTAGACCGTATGTTAAGATATAAGACAATAAAAATTAAAAGACTGAAATTACACAAAGCTTCTCTTCTACCACAATTGATTTATATAAAAATCAGTAACGGGGAAGTGGCTGTGGCTCAATCAGTTGGGCTCCCATCCACCAAATGGGAGGTCCTGGGTTCACGTGCCGGGGCCTCCTTGTGAAGGCAGGCTCATCGGCAAGCGCTGCATAATGCTGCAGACCCGCAAGAGCAGAGGAGAGCAGACTCAGCAGGGTGAGGCAACAAAAAGGGAGACAAGCAAAAACTACAGAAGAGCCCACAGTGAATGGACACAGAGAGCAGACAATAAGCAAGCCACAAGGGGGGTGTGTATGGAAATAAATTTTAAAAATAAATACAGGCACAGAAGAATGCACAGTGAAAGGACACACAGAGTAGACAGCAAGCAAAAATGCTGCAAAGGGGGGGAGAGAAATATTTAAAGAAAAAAATCAATAACAGAAGGAAAACTGGAATTATACAAGTAAGTGAAAAATATATGACCCATTTTTAAATATCCAACAGGATAATTTTCTGAAACCCACCTACAAGAGAAATCAGAAAATTCTTATTAAAAAAAAACAAAAAAAAAAAAACCATGCAAAAACCTATGGGAAGGAGCAAGGCACTGCCCCTTATACCTACAAGGGAAACTTATAGCTATAAATTTCTACATTAAGAATGAATGGTATCAAACCAATAACCTAACTTCCTATCTTGAAGAAAGAAGAATAAGTCAAACTTAACATTACTAGGAGGAAGGAAATAATAAAGAGTAGAGATAAGTGAGATAAAGTACAGAAAAACAATTGAGAGGATCAATGAAACCAAAATTTAGTTCTTTCAAAAGATTAATAAAATTGACAAAGCTTTATCCAAAAGAAGAGAAATGAAAGAAGATGCAAATAACTACTTAAGGAGTGAAAGTGGGAATATTATCACTGATCTAGTGGAAATTAAAAGGGTTATAAGAGAATATTATGAACATTCATATGCCAACAAACTAGATAACCTAGAGGACATGAACAAATCCCTAGAAACATAAAAATAACCTGCACTGATTCAAGAAGAAATAAAAGATCTTTAGAGACCTATGAAAGCAAAAAGACTGAATAATCAAAAACCTCCCAACAAGGAAAGGTCCAAGACCAGATGGCTTTAGAGAGAATTGTACCAAGCACTCAAACAAGAATTAACACAAATCCTTCACAAAGCCTTCCAAAAGAAACGAAGAGGTCGGGATTCTTCCTAATTCATTCCATGAGGCTAGTATTACTGTGATACCCAAACCAGATAGAGACATCAAAAGAAAGTAACAGAACAACTTCTCTAATGAAGCAAAATCTCAACAAAACACTGGAAAATCAAATCCAACAACATAAATTAGAAGGATTATACCACATGACCAAGGGTGACTTATCCCAAGAAGAAAAAATCCATATGATCACTTTAATACCACAGAGAAAGCTTCTGATGATATCTACCATGATTTCATAATAATATCACTCAGAAAAAGAGGAATAAAAGGTAACAACCAAAACATGATAAACACAAAAAACTCACAGCAAACATCGTAGTCAATGTAAGAAAGAATGAAAACTTGCAATGAAAGACTGCAACCTGTGATCAGGAACAAGGCAAGGTTGCCCACTTTTATCACTTCTATTCAAAATTATACTCAAAGTTCCTGGCAGGGTAATTAGACAAAAAAAGAAAAAGGCATTGAAATCAGAAATGAAAAAGTAAAACTAACACTTCTCTCTGATGGTATGGCCGTCCATAATGAAAATCCCAAAGGAGTCACAAGAAAACTACTACAGAAAATAAATTTAGTGAAGGTGCAGGGTACAAGAAAAACTCTTAAAAAATCAGTTTTGTTTTTTCATACCAGGAAAGAACAATCTGAAATGGGCATTAAAAACCAATTCCATTAGTTGCAACATCTGCTGTCCAGTTCACTGGCCTCACCTTGGACAGCAAACAGGGAGGTGAGGATGGACAACCACCACTCAGAGGAACTGAGAGTCTATAACTGCAAGCTTCATAGTTCCATCCATCACCCATATGGGACTGAAGCCACCTCTCAATTAGAGATGAAATACGTATCCTCACCCCAGAACCCTCAGGACTGGGAAATAAAATATGGAACAGAGAGGACTTACTGGTATTCTGCTATAGACTTATTGGTATTCTAGCAGTGGAATAAATTATATCATTGATGTGGAGGTAGTGGCTACTGGAGGTGCTGAAGGCAGGGAGAACGAAAAAGAGGTACAATATAGGGGCATTTCTGGGACATGGAGTTGTCCTGAATGACACTGCTATGACAAATACAAGCCATTATATACCTTCGACCACCTACAGAATTGAATGTAAACTACAATCTAAACTATAATCCATGCTTAGTGCCAAAGCTCCAAATGTGCTCATCAATTGCAATGAATGTGCCACATTAATGAAAGAAGGTGTTATTGTGCGGAAGGGTATGAGGTGTGGGGAACGGGGCATTTGGGAATTCCTTATATTTGTTAACATTTTGCGAAACCTAAGTATTCTGAAAAAAATCTTTTTTTAATTCCATTCACTATAGCATCTAAAAGAAAAAAAAAACCTGAAAATAAATTTAAATTAAAAGAATGAACTATACAATGAAAACTGCAAAACAAAACAGAAAGAAATTAAAGACCTAAGTAAATGTCAAGATACAGTGTGTCCACATTTCACATTTAATATTGTTACAATACCATTACTACTTAAAACGATCTACAGATGAAATACGATACCTATGAAAATTTCTGCAGCATTTTTTTGTAGAAATGAAAAAAGTCGATCCTCAAATTCATATGGAATACCAAGAGGCCACAACTAGTCAAAACAATCTTTCAGAAGTTTGTAACTATATAATAAGCACATGCAACCACAATATCATCCCAAATTGTATAACATACCATATAAAGAACTAGAAAAACCTCATCTACTGTCCAGGGGAAAAAAAATCAAGCAGATCAGTCCCAAAAGAACCACAGAAGGAATTATCAGACAAAGCAGTTATTAAATCTCTGCTCAGTGAGAAAGGTAAATAAATACTCTTGGAATGAAAGAAGAGATAGTTCACAACAAAGAAACAAACAACAAAAAAAATATAAAAGGAAACTTTAGACCTAGATATAAAATATCTAATTCAAGGACAACCAGCAGGATGGCAGCAGAGTAAGGACCAAGAGTCAGCTCCTGCTAAGGGCAGTTAGTAATCACACAACTATCTAAAGCACCTGTTTGGGGCTCCAGGAGACCAGAAGAACATCCTGCAACATGCTTGGAAGGAATGGAGGGAGGAGACTGTCCCACTGCAGAAAAGATTCTTAAATAGAGCACTCCACGTCACAGAGGCTGGTGCCCATCCTCCACTGGAGGCACAAGCCACCTCCGGAGCTATTCCGTGGCTGGTATCAAAAGGTCCACTTCCCAAAACTGGGGGAGGAAGAGATATTGTGCACTAACATCAGCTATTGATGAGTAAATTCGGTGGGCTAAAGTATAATATTAAGAACAGCTAAAGTATCAACCTGCCAAGTCGGACAGAGATCAGACACCTCCATTTTGACTCTGCTCCTGGCATGAGGGGAAACCAGCCTGACTGAAAATCACAGTGAAGGTATGAAATAGTTTCTTTCACTCAGATCAACCTGCAGCCCTAGGCTAGGCTTCAGTCCCACCTCTGTCAGGGTGGCAACTGGTGGTACTGCCCCACCTATCCAGGTAACTGCAGGTACCTTTGGTTGGCACAGAATGAATAACTGGGAATATACCAGGGCAGCTGCGGTCATCTTGGGCCTGTAATGCAAAGATTGCTGCCCACACATGCAGCTCCATACCCGCCCCAAGCAGGGGAGAAGGGGGCATGACACTTCATCAGGCTCTCTGGGCAACTACAGTCCAGGCCTGCATGACTTGGATTATTTCACACACTCGTGACTCGGTCCCTATCCCTGGCAAAGGACAAAGTTTGAAGAAGCTTCACTGGTTCTTGGGGTTAAAAGGGAAACTTGAGCTTCCACAGCTTACATCACCAACTACATTCTTGGTTCCTACTGCACAACCAGCAAGGGAGAAAGGGCAGGAAACCCTAATTTAAAGAGAAAAACTGCATGCAGAATAAATACTCTAATAAGCCAGAGGCTTACTCTCATGGCCAGACTTTAAATCATATTACCTAGCTGGGGTGGTAAAAACAACATGGTACTGGCCTAAAGACAGACACATAAGCCAATGGAACCAAACTGATGTTTCAGAAACATACCCTCACATGTATGGTCAAGCAATTTTTGACTAGCCTGTCAAACCCACTCAGCTCTGGCAGAACAGCCCATTCTACAAATGGTATGGAGATAACTGAGTATCAATAGCCAAAAGGAGGAATGAGGGTCCGTATCTCACACCTGATCCAAAAATTAACTAAATATGATTCAAACACCTAAATATAAAAGCAAAAACCATAAAGCTTCTAGAAGAAAATGAAGGAAAATATCTGCAAGACCTGGTGATAGGTGTTATTTTGTGTGTGTGTGTGTGTGTTGTGTATATATATATACTTGCTATCATTTATTTTATCCGCCCCCCCTTGCATCTTGCTTCCTGTCTGCTCTCTCTGTCCATTCACTGCTTGTCTCCCTTTGTTGCATCATCTTGCTGCGCCAGCTCTCCGTGGGTGCCAGCCATCAGCTCTCCACAGGAGCAGGCCAGCTTGCCTTCACAAGGAAGCCCCAGGACGCGAACCCAAGGCCTCTCATATGGTAGACAGAAGCCCAATCGATTGAGGTACAGCTGCTTCCCTGATCCCTATATATATACTTTTTCCTTATTTTTTTTTTTTCAATGTTACATTCAGAAAATATTCCAATAGCATACTTGGGGTTCCTGGTCAGGTGTGGGTGCTCTCTCTCTGGAAATTAAAGAGACATTGTTTTCTGTGCTGAGCTGGTTCAACGAGGACCCACTTGAATCTCCTACTGGAGTGGACCTCTCGGGCAGCTGTCCTGCTGCCTTGGGAGAGAGGGAAGTGAGGAAGGGAGAAAGGGGGAATGTCAGATTCCCAAGCATTTTATTTAACTGCAAAGAGGATTCCTTGCTCGAAACTTTGTCTGGTATTTTGCTGGTTTGTCTTCTTGTTTTTCCTTCCTATTTATCCCCCCAAGGCCCTTTTCTCTTTCTTTTTTTTTTCCTTACTTGATCCCTCCATCCCTTTTTTTTTTCCTTTCTCTTCCTTTAAACTTTTTTTATATTAGGTTCTGCAGGGAGCACTTCACATTTGCTGTATTTCCTCATCCTCCATTTCCTCTTTTCTGTATGTATTGATTTTGGCCACCAACATTTTCCCCTTTCCTCTACATCTTTCTATCCTCCATCATTTATTGTTTCTCTTACATTACACCTCTCTTTGTTTGGTCCCCTATTTTTCTGACTTTTTATTTCTAATACCTTTGTTCTGGTTTGTTTTATACTGACTCTTTATGTTATTGTCCTTTCTTGTCTCTTTCCTTCTCTCTTGAACACACTAGCCTTTTAATTCACACTATATTCCTCCCCATATTCAGTTTACTGTCTCATTATAGGTACTCTACTTTGCTTACTGTTATAACTCTACAGAGCTTACAGGAGTCTAATATGCATTCTCCTAGATCTCACATGATTCCTCTGGTAATATTTACTATAAATACTAGGTGGTTGTTCCTTAAAGGACACAAGAGAAGGACTAAGATGGCCTACTGATACTTACTGTATATAGAAGTTTTAATTCGCTTTACTGTAAAAGTGTGGAAATGTATAGAGTGGATAGTAACACATAGCTAGTAACAGCCAGTTCATAAATGGGGATGTGGCTGAAAACGGTAGTCTACTGTAGGTAGAGCGGCAGAGACATTCAGCCTGGCTGTGTTGCGAGCAACTAGATGAGCACTCTCTCTAGTCCACACGCTTTTGGGCACACCCAAAAGATGGCACACCAGCACTGAGCCAAATGTCTCCAGCCCTGCCTCAACCTCCTCCCGTGAGCCCTCCACCTATCAGCTATGCCCCGTAAGCCAAACCGCTATATAAACGCTGCAACTTCCTCAATAAAGCTGATGTGCATCGTGAACCCGTCTCTGGAGTGAGTCTGTCTCTGTCATCCTTACCCCAACGAGCCCCTCGTTCAACAAGTGGCACCCAAACAGGGACTCGTTGCAGTCGATGCTCCTGTCGTCTTATGACTCGGGTAAGTGATCCTTGCCATGGGTAACCTCCCCTCCTCCCCTCGGACTCTGAAGGCTCGAGCCCTGCCCACTCTCTTGCAAGTAGGCATATTAAAATATCAGAAAAAGAACTTAACCAGTACTGGGATATGATAGTCCACTTCAATCCCTGGCTCTCGACTGCGTCTCTATGGGACCCTGAGACCTGGGCTAAACTGTTAAAGCACGTGCGTTCTGCAGAGGGTCATGAAAACAAAACATTCCCTCTCAGCCTTATCCCTGCGCTCCTAGCTATTCATGCTTGCCTTACAGGGGCTCTGGAAGATGAACCAGCCCCTATCCCTGATATAATGCCTGCAGACTGCTCCCCAGCAGCACCGCCTTATACCTTAACCCTCGCACAGTTGTGGGGCTCGACTACATCGCCCGATACTAATGCCCTACACTCTCCTCTATTGGAATTTGTGGGGGCCATCAGCTCAGACACCAATGCTACCGGCCCCCCAGGACCACCTGACGCTAAGACGAGGCAGAGCCACCCAAGAGACTCGCTACCATCCCTGTCTACATATAATAACAGGAGTTAAAAACGTTGTTTGACCTAAAGTAAGGGGGAAATGGAAAGGACAAATGAGTTCATATAGCCATGAGTCTCTAAAAAAGAGTCTGGAGGTTGTCAGACGGATTGCCCTTATGCACACCTGAGCAGAGTCTCAGAGACAGATAAAGTAGATACAACCCCAGGTATTGGTTCTTTTGAGGGCTAAAGAGACCCACAGGTTCTATGGTCATGGCAGGTGGAGTTCACTGCCATGTCAGTTGGCACTTCTTTGGAGCTGGTGTTTCTGCGTGATGGAGCTGGACTCAGATGTGATCTCTTTTCACAAGCCTTTCATGCTACTTTACTGGAACTGTTGGTGCTGGGGTTTAAGATATATCTAGGGGATTTGAATCTCTGGACTGACAATATGATAGCCAGGCCCTGAGCCTCAACAGACTTCAGCTCCTACACTCTGGTTTACTGGACTTACCCCACTCAGCTAACATGGAGTTGAAGAAGGTCAGCCACCACACCATGGAGCCTAGAGTGCCTACAACTGAAAGCAGGAGGATTGCAGCCAGTATCCATGTGGAATCTAAGGCCCCTCTTGACATAGATGTGGAATGGACACAACCAAGCCAAGGTCCACAGGAAGGAGGAATACAGTAAGGATTAGAGTGGACTTAATGATATTCTATTCATGAACTATTGTGGTTAATAATCGAGAAAATGTGGCATTGGTGTGGAAAAAGTGGCCATGGTGGCTGC
Organism: Dasypus novemcinctus; assembly: GCF_030445035.2. Taxonomy (NCBI): domain Eukaryota; kingdom Metazoa; phylum Chordata; class Mammalia; order Cingulata; family Dasypodidae; genus Dasypus; species Dasypus novemcinctus. The sequence goes on along the minus strand of NC_080702.1, from coordinate 11,232,865 downwards.
TGGGTGCGGGGAATGGGAGGAAGAGATGAGATGTGGAGGCATTTTCGGGACTTGGCGTTGTCCTGAGTGGTGCTGCAGGGACAATTGCCAGACATTGTATGTCCTCCCATGGCCCACTGGACGGAACGTGGGAGACTGTGGCTATGGTGTGGTCTACAGGCCATGGGGTGCAGCGATGCCCAGAGATGTACTCACCAGATGCAATGGATGTGTCATGATAATGGGGGAGAGTGTTACTGTGGGGGGAGTGGTGGGGTGGGGGTGGTGGGGGTGAATGGGGACCTCATATTTTTTGAATGTAATATTTTTTAGAAAATGAATAAATAAAATAAAATTAAAAAAAAAAAAGAGAGAGAGAGACTCGCTACAGAGGAAATTTCCGCTATGGGAGTCCCCACGCCAAAGGAACTCTCTGCTGCAAAACTCCCCGTGTCAGCACTTCCCACTTCGCAACTTCCCCCTCCACAGAACCCAGCTCCCCAGGAAGCCTGGGCTATGGGCACTCCCTGTGACACCTCAGACTCTCCTACCAGCAGTCCATGGTTAACTAACTACTCCCAGATTTGCTGGCAACGAGATGCCCATTCTAACACAGGAGCAGAATCATGGCCCCACTTCTATCCTGTTAATGTAAACCCCACTGCTGCCCGCCCAGCACAACGGTATCCCCATGAACAAAAAACAATCACCACTTTACGCCGTGTCATGCAAGAGGATGGCCTTAACAGTCCATGTGCACAAATGTTATTAGAAAACCTCAATGTAGACCTTAATTGTGCCACTGATTGGAAAAACCTAGCACGCGCTCTATTACCCACTGGGGATTATATCCAATGGAAAGCACTCTATTATGATGAGGCTGAAATACTGGGAGAAAGAAATGTGGGCTGGAGTTAATATTCCCACAGAATCCCTACAAGGAGAGGGCCAATATGCATCTCCTACTGTCCAGGCCACAGGGCCCTCCAATATTTTGATCAAAGCCGTTTATGCACTATGAGAGCATTCAAAAAAATAAATCCAAAAGGAAATCCCCTTCAAATGTCTAAACTTGTACAAGGCGCTAATGAAGGCATTGTTAACTTTTCTGGCCGAGTTAAGGAAGCGGTAGAGAGAAAAGTCACCCATGCCACAGCAGCGGACATGCTAGTAAAGGACCTTTAATGAGAGGGGGCCTAGGGCGAATGCCGTAGAGCCATCGCTCCGTTGTGCAAGGGCACACCGGAAGACTGGGTGCTAGCTTGTCGTGACGTCGGCTCGCTATCCACCAGCATGTTGGTGGCCACCCTAGCCTAGCATCTCAAGGTATCCCCCAAATCAAACTCAGGCAATTGTTTCCACTGTCACTCTACTAGACATTTTGAGAGAATGCCCGCAAAAACAGTCACAAAAATCCTCTCCTGGCAAGCCAAATCCAATCTGTCCTAGGTGCCACAAGGGGCTCCATTGGAAACGCGACTGTAGGTCTCACAACAACGCCCGTGGAGAAACCCTACTGCCTTTAAATGAGAAGCAGGGCACCTCTCAGCCCCACCAGTAAGAGAGGAAACTCGATTAAATCCAGGCATTTATTGGACGGTCCCCATCACCCAAAACAAAACGTGGTTAACCCTAGATATCAATGGAAAATCCATAGTAGGGCAGCTTGATACAGGGGCGGATATCTCCGTCCTAAGTAGTAAAGATCTAGAGCCAGAATGGCCCCTACAGATCGGGCCCATTATTCAGGGAGTGGATGGCTTAAAAACTTCCTGCCAAGTTTCAAAACCCTTAACTTGGACAGACCCAGATGGTACTGCAGGACAATTCCAACCCTTGGTGTTGACACAACTCCCTAATACCCTATGGGGCAGAGACAAAATGCCTCAGCTCGGAACTGTCCTAACAACCGACCAGTTCCCCCAATCCTAAAGGCCACTGCTCCACCACTAATGACAATCATGAAACCCCTACCAGTCACCCTAAAATGGGATACTAAACAACCCATCTGGGTGAACCAGTGGCCCCTGCCTCGTGAAAAACTCACTCAACTCAAAATCCTTGTCCAACAACAGCTAGACCTCAGGCACCTAGAGCCCACTACCAGCCCCCTTAATACCCCTGTATTTATTATACAAAAGAAAGCAACAGGCAAATGGCGCTTCCTTCATGACCCACGGGCCACCAACTCTCACATGGAAAAGATAGGCTCACCACAACGGGGGGCCCCCATCCCTCAGCTATACACGAAAATAGTTATATTTTTATAATAGACATAAAAGATTGTTTCTTTTCCATCCCATTGCATAAACAAAACCACCCATATTTCGCCTTCACAGTTCCGGCAATTAACCATGCTCTGCCAGCTGAGCGGTACCAATGGAAAAGTCCTCCCCCAAGGCATGAAAAAACAGTCCCACAATATGTCAAAATTTCGTAGGCAATGCCATGTTACCACTGCAAACTTACTGCCAAATCATCCACTACATGGATGATATTCTCACAGCACACCCTAATCAGGATCACTTAACAAACTGTTTTAAGGTGTTACTCCATAATCTAAAACAGTTGGGACTGCAAATCACCCCCAAAAAGGTGCAAACTAAATCGCCCTTCAGCTTTCTAGGATATCGTATCAATAAGGGCATCAAGCCCTTGTCACCATCTCTAACAATAACACAAAACTGCACATTAAGTGAACTGCAGAAAATCTGCAGGGACATAAACTGGATCAGACCACATCTATCCCTATCATTACATAAACTAGCCCCCCTCTTTTCCCTTTAAGGGGGAGACCCCAATCCCACGAGTCGTCGTGTCTTCACTTCTGAAGCTGAAGACGTCATAAAATATATCAATTCCCAAATGCAAAACACAGAACTGGCCAAATTTAATCCTCATAAACCTCTCCTTGCCATAGTATTAGCAACCCAAGGAACGCCCACTGGAGTTCTATGTCAAAATGAGCCCCTATACTGGGTGCACCTCTCCTTCAATAGTCTCAGCAAAATCATACCCCAATTAACAGACTTTTGCCTACTGGGGAGAAAATTACGATACACAGCAAAAAGCATCTACGGCCAGGAGCCAGACAAATTAATCTTGCCTCTTACAGGAGAGCATATCACCCACCTCCTCCAAACCAACCTCGAAATACAAACGCTTGTAGCAGGATTCCCTGGGCAAATAGATCATCATCGGCCCGCTCACAAACTTCTCTCCACCCTCGAGCAATTGCCGTGCAGTTTCCATGAGAACGCTTACCCGCCGTCCAAGCCACTCCCAAATGAAACCCCTGTCTTTACGGACGCCAATAAGTCATTCCATGTAGTACTCATAAAACAACAAAAACAAATGGATCGGATTATAAAATGCCCCCATGACGGCTCAGTACAGTTCAGAGAACTACATGCACTCTTCCTTGCGCTATATCATTGTCAGAATATCCCTATAAATATCTTCTCCGGCAGTGCATATGTGGTACAAACCCTACATAGCCTTCCACATGCAGTCTTCCGCTTAAGAAAAACCCAACTAGATGACCTTTTAACCCAAACCAAGGCTATCCTTGAAAACAGAGCACAGCCATGGTACATACAACATATTAGAGCACATACTGGATTGCCTGGCCCTCTAGCACGAGGGAACCAGCAAGCAGACGAATCCATTGATTAATACTCACTGCACCTGCTATTGATCAAGCACCCACTTTACACGCCAAATTCCATATGTCTGCACATGCCCTCAAGCGGCTGTTTCATTCGCTCTCTCACCAACAATGCAAACACCTAACTCGCCCCTGCGCGCAGTGTGTCCCCTGTTACCACCAGGACCACTTCAACCCCAAGGAGTCAACCCAACAGGGTTACATCATAACAGCTTACGGCAAATGGACGTCACCCACGTCCCCTCTTTTGGGACACTGAAATATGTCCATGTAATTATTGACACATATTCCGGATTTGTGTTTGCCACCGCTCTCTCTCGTGAGCATACCCGTCATGCTACTTCTGCCTTGTTGCAGGCCATTCTACAAATGGGGGTGTAAAAACAGACAACAGACCCTGTTATACCTCCCAATCCTTCCAATCCTTCTGTTCTGAATGGCGGGTCAAACACTATACAGGCATCCCACACAACCCACAGGGTCAAGCCATCGTTGAACGTGTCCATGCCACCCTGAAACAACACATAATAAAACAAAAGGGGGAGGACCCTAGGGATATACTCAAAAACATCATAACAAAAGCCCTAATTACACTAAATTACTTTTCTTTCAATTCTGAAGGTCTCTCTCCCGCCAACAAGCACTGGGGAGGACTCCACTCTATACCCACACCAATGCCCTTGGTGCGCTGGAAAGACCCCCTGACGCAACAATGGAATGGGCCCCATCTCCTACTAATACCGGGATGAGGGTCTGCTTGTGTCTTTCCAGAAAACGCAGACCAGCCCATCTGGGTCCCCAGCAGATTGATACAGCTCGCCGTGCCCACCGAAAAACGAGATGGCCGATCCTCCGCCGCCGAAGATGACCCCCCAGACAGTCACTCTACTCGCAGGCGACATAAATAACCTGTCCCTGGAAGAAAGGCGAGAAGAAGGCGGCCCTGTGAGACGATGCCATCAACACCGTACTCCTGCCCATCCCACGTGTCGCATCACACGGGGAAACATCGAATCATTATGCACAGAAGCCCAACGTATGGCACCTGCCCCTGCAACACCCGAAACCCTCTTCCTCCTCATTTGCTCGATCTTCACAACAAACTCCGCACACAGACAGCTGCTCTGGACCGCAGTACGACATCCGCCTCTTCTTATGCCCGTGGACATGGACGCTCCACAGTTCCTCAACCTCACCCAACTCTTAACATCCCAAATCTTATCGATTAACAACACCTGAGCCTCCGGAGTAGACACCTCTTTACTAGCTGCAATACTAGAGCATGTACAGTCCCTCCTATCATCTCCCAACCTTCTGCTATGGCTTATAATAGGAATCTTAATTGTTGTCATATGTATTGTCTATTGATGTATCAACAAAAGCCTTCAAGCTTTATCCCAAAAAACTGAAGAAAGGAAATTAGTATAGTAGGCTCTAGTTAATAACAGAGGGGGAGATGTAGGTAGAGCGGCAGAGACATTCAGTCTGGCTGTGTTGTGAGCGACTAGATGAGCACTCTCTCTAGTCCACACGCTTTTGGGCACACCCAAAAGATGGCGCACCAGCACTGAGCCAAATGTCTCCAGCCCCACCTCAACCTCCTCCCGTGAGCCCTCCACCTGTCAGCTATGCCCCGTAAGCCAAACCGCTATATAAACGCTGCAACTTCCTCAATAAAGCAGACGTGCATCATGAACCCGTCTCCGGAGTGAGTCTGTCTCCGTCGTCCTTACCCCAACGAGCCCCTCGTTCAACAGTCTACATTTGTAAATGCCTAAAGAATAACTAGGAACTGAATAGCACAGAAAACCAAGAGGTGGATGAGAATTGTGGTTGATGGTACAGATTCAAGTGTCCTTTGTCAGAAGGAGCAAATGCACATCACTATTTGATCATATACAATACAGTGGGAGAGGACAAACATGGGAAAAGCACAACTGGAGCGGCAGATGGACTGTGATTAGCAGTAATAATGTAGTATTCTCGCATTTATGCCAAAGGTATACTGTGTAGGTAATGGTGCAGTATGGAAAATATGTGCCATATGTACACTATCGATATGGTAACAACTGGATGATATCATCATATAATCTGTAACCAATATTCCACCACAGTGTGGTATGCTGATAGAGGGATTTGTTTGGGAATTCTGCACATGTGCACAATTATTTCCTAAATTTACAACTTCTGTCATAAAAATACATTAAAAAATAGTAATAGGGTGGGTTGGGGGAAAACCTACCAAATATAATAAAAGGATTATAATTAGTAGTAAAATTTCCTCGATATTCTTTTATAATCTATAAAAAATGTCTCACGATAACGAAAGGTATTGATGGAGGGCCGATATATGGGATCCCATACATATGTCATGCATGTTTGCTTCGTAGGTTCACAATTTTTATTATACACTTGTTTATGTATGTTTATACATAAATGAGATAAAGATAACAAAACAAGGTTGGTTGGGGGAAAAATGCTTTGGTTAGTAGAAATATTTTATGTTGCCCTTTAATCATTACTGGAAAATGTTTAACAAGAAAGCAAGGTATTGGTGGTAGGGTGAGGTATAAGAGTCCTGTTGATGTTATATATGTTTCCTTTGTAAGCTCAAAACTATTAATATAAACTTATTGTTTACATGTTTCTGTATGAGTGATATACTTCAATAAATTTTTTAAAAATTAAGGAAAAAAACACCATTTCCATTAATTCCAGCAGCTACTCTCCAGTTCACTGGCCATATAGGATTGAAGCCACCCCTCAATTAGAGGTCGAGTGGTCATCACCCATCCCAGAATCTCCAGGATTGGGGAATAAAATATGGAATTGAGGGGACTTACTGGTATTCTACTACAGACATACTGGTATTCAAGCAATGGAAGAAATTTTATCATTGATGTGGAAACACTGGCCACTAGAGGAGCAGAAGGGAGGGAGAGGGAAAAGGAGGTGTAAAATATGGGGTCATTGTTGGGACATGAAATAGTCCTGAAGCACATTGCAACGACACATACAGGACATTAATTCCCTGCCATAACCTACAGAATTGAGTGGGAGAGAGTGTAAACTAAATGTAAACTGTAAACCATGCTTAGTGGCAATGCTCCAAATGTGTTCATCAACTGCAGTGAATTTACCATACTAATGAAAGAAGTTGTTAAATGTGGAGAAGAGTGGGAGGTGTGGAGAGTGGGGCATTTGGGTACCCCTTACATTTCTGTATAAAATTTTATGTAATCTATTTATCTTCTAAAAAAATAAAACATATATTTAAAAAAAACTATTCTATTCACTACAGCACCTAAAAAAAAAAAAAAACCTGAGAATAAATTTAAACAAAGAGATGAATGACCTGTACAATGAAAACCACAAAACACTACTGAAAAGAAATTAAAGACCTAATAAATGGCAAGATATTACCTAAAGTAATCTACAGATTAAATGCAATACTTCTCAAAATCTCTACGGTCTTTTTTTTTTGGAGAAATGGAAAGAGTTGATCCTCAAATTCATATGGAATAGCAAGAGGTCCCAACTAGCAAAATCAATCTTTCAGAAGTCTCACAACTAAATAACAACCACATGCAACCAGGATATCATGCCATATCATACAACCAAGCCAATGTCCACAAGGAGGAGGAATACAGTAAGGATTAGAGTGGACTTAATGATATTCTATTCATGAACTATTGTGGTTAATAATCGAGAAAATGTGGCATTGGTGTGGAAAAAGTGGCCATGGTAGCTGCTGGGTGCGGGGAATGGGAGGAAGAGATGAGATGTGGAGGCATTTTCGGGACTTGGAGTTGTCCTGAGTGGTGCTGCAGGGACAATTGCCGGACATTGTATGTCCTCCCATGGCCCACTGGATGGAACGTGGGAGAGTGTGGGCTATGGTGTGGACAACAGGCCATGGGGTGCAGCGATGCCCAGAGATGTACTCACCAGATGCAATGGATGTGTCATGATGACGGGGGAGAGTGTTACTGTGGGGGGAGTGGTGGGGTGGGAGCAGTGGGGGGGTGAATGGAGACCTCATATTTTTTTAATGTAATATTTTTTTTTAAATTAATAAATTAAAAAAAAAAAAAAAGAACTAAAAAAATCTGGTCTGTTCTCCAGGGGAAAAAAAACAATCAGCAGATACAGCCCCAAAGGAACCACAGAAAGAATGATGAGACAAAGCAGTTATTAAGTCTCTGCTCAATGAGAAAGGTAAATACTCTCCTTGGAGTGAAAGAAAAGATAGTTCAAAACAAAGAAACAAACAACAAAAAGATGTAAGAGGGAAACTTTAGACCTACATATAAAACATCTAAACTCAGGGACAAACCAGCAAGATGGTGGCCAGAGGAAGGAGTTCCGAGAGTCAGTTCATGCCACAGGACAGTTAGCAATCACGCTGAGCTATCTACTAAAGCACCTGTTTGGGGGCTCCAGGAGACCAGAAGAAGCATCCTCCAACATCCCTGAAAGCATGGAAGGAGACACTGCCCATCTGCAGAGAAGATTTATAAGTAGAACACTCCACACCCCAGAGGCTGGCGCCCATCTTCCAGAGCCAGCACAAGACATCTCAGAGCTATTCCTCAGCTGCAATCAGAAGTTCCACTTCCCAAAAAAGGCAGAGGAAGAGAAGACTGGGCACCAGCTTCAGATACTGATTAGTAAAGTAAATTAGGCAGTCTAAAGTATAATGTTTAGAATGGCTAAAATTTGAACCTATCCAAGTCAGAAAGAGGCTGTGTTGTAGGCAGCACATCTCAGCCTAGCAAAATGTCTCGGATTGTACCGAGATGGCCTCCGGCGCTACCTGGCTCGCCAACCTGAAAGCTGCTTCTTTCCCCAGCAACAAGAGCGAGCAACCTATACACTCCGTCCCCTTTGCCCAGCCAATCAGCGCATGCCACATTCCCCTCAACCCCCACTCCAGCCCTTATAAGCTGTTGCACTTCCCTAATAAATCAGACCTGCCCCACCAGCCTATGTCTCCAGAGCAGTTACTGTGTGTTATTGAGTTACTGTGTGTTATTGTGCTCTGTTCCTCCTTACCTCGGGAGGCCCCCAGGCCGCTCCTCAGCGCACACTGGTGGCAACAAGGCTGGTAACGACTATTTTAACTCTGCCCCTGGCACAAGGAGAAAATTCCAGTGATGTAAGGACAGCCTTCTTTCCATTCTTATCAGATTGTAGCTCTACGCTAAACCCCAGCCCCACCTCCAGTAGGGAGGAGGCTGTGGGGCCCTGCACCAGCCTCTCCAGGAAAATAAAGGCCATGCCTCACAGGACTACAGTCATTCTACTCTGACTGCTTCAGGGCCTATTCTGGAATTGGAAGCTCCCTTTCCAAAAAACAGGGAAGGAAAGGATGGTTGGCCACCAACTGCAGCTAGTGATTAGTAAATATGGCTGGCTGAAATAGAACCCTAAGAACAGGTAAAGTTTGCACCTGTCCAAGTCAGAAAGAAGCCAGTGGACACCATTTTGACTTTGCCCCCAGCATGAGGGGAAGCTGGGCTGGATGAAAATCATAGTGATCGTAGGGACTGGCTTCTTGTACCGAGATCAGCCTGCAGCCCTAGCCTAGGCATCAACCCCACCTCTACCAGGGAGGAAGCTGGCGGGCCCTGCACCAGCCTCTCTGGAGAACTGCAGGAACATTCGGCTGCCAGACTGAATACTGGGAAGACTACCAGGGCAACTATGGTCATTTTGCACATGTACAGCATAGCATGTTGCCCACACATGCAGCTCTATCCCTGCCAATGCAGGGGAGGGGACCTTAAGCTTCCTCAGTCTCTCTAGGTGACTACAGTCTAGGTCTGCGCACCCTGGATCATTCCACACAGCTGTGGCACTATCCATACCCTGCAAAGGAGAAAGAAGGGAGGAGATTCATCAGTCCTTGGGAAACAAGGGCAGCTTGAGTCTCCACTGCGTTCAACACCAATTATATCCTTGGCTCCCACTACACAACTGGCAAGGGAGAAAGGACAAAAAAACACTAAACTAAAGAGAGAAACTGCACCCAGAATAAATACATCTAGTAAGCCAGATGGCAAGATACCAACAAAAACTGCAATCCATGCAAAGAAACAGGAAGATATGACCCAGGTAAAGAAACATGGTAAGCCTCCTGATGACATAAAGGAGTTGAGACAACTAATCATAGATGTTCAAACAAATCACCTTAACAAATTCAATGAGATGACTAAAGAGATTAGATATATTAAGACAACACTGAAGCTCCTCGCCTGCGATACTTGAACGCCCCATGGTACAAAACTACTTCAAAAATGAAGCCTAATATATCCATTGCCTTGCCAATGGGCCCTACTTTGGAATTTGTGTTCCTGAGTCTAATGGATTGGGACTCAGATGTGACCTTTCTACACATGCCTCTTATATCACTTTTACTGAACCCATGGTTGGTTGGGGTTGGTATATACCAAGGAACTTAAATCTCTGGACTGGGCATGTGCCTGAGCCTCAGCAGAGCTGCAAATCCTACTCTCCGGTTTGTTGAACTTACTACACAGGTCAGCTAGGAGGTATAGATGGTCAACCGCCATGCCAGGGAGCTGAGAGTGCCTATAACTCCAAGCAGGAGAATCGCATCCATCAACCATGTGGGCTCTAAGCTCCTTCTCAATATAGAGGTGGAGTGGACATCACCAAACCAGGGTCCACAGAATGGAGGAATAAAATACAGATTACAATGAATTTACAGGTATTCTACTATAGAACTACTGTGACTACTAATGGTCGAAACTGGAGCATTGATCTGGAGAAAGTGGCCACGGTAGTTGCTGAGGGTAGGAAGAGGGAAGAGGAGATGAGATGTGGGGACATTTTCGGGACTTGGAATTATCCTAAATGATATTGCAGAGACAGATGCTGGACATTATATATCTTACCATAACCCACTGAATGGCCTGGGGAGAGTGTTAACTACAATGTAAACTATTATCTATGTGGTGCAGCAGTCCTCCAAAATGTATTCACCAAAAGCAATGAATGTGCGACAGTTGATATATGTGGGAACCTCTTATATTTTTTAATGTAACATTTTCTGTGATCTATGTATCTTTTAAAAAGAGAAGACAACTTAATAAAAAACTAAAAAAAGATGGCACTGGACGAGCACAAATTTCAAAGTACATACAGAAAAACTGGAGATCTTATGGGAATTAAAGGTGCAATAAATGAAATTTTAAAAATACTGGAGTCATATAACAGATTTGAGGAGGCAGAAAAAAGGACTGATGAGCTGGAAGAAATAGCTTCTGAAAGCAAAAGTAAAAAAGAACAGTGGAAGAAAGAATGGAAAAAATTGAACAAGGTTTCAGGGAACTAAATGACAACAAAAGATGTGCAAATATATGTGTAAAAGGTGTCCAAGAAGGAGAAAAGGGGAAAAGGGTAATAGGAATGTTTTAAGAAATAACGGTAGAAAATTTCACAACCCTATTAAAGGACATGGATATCCATACCTAAGAAGCACAACGCACTCCCTTATGTATAATTTCAAAGAGTACAACCCCAAGACATATTAATTATAATGTCAAATACCAAAGACAGAGAATTCTGAGCAAGAGAGAGCCAATGCATAACATATAAGGGACACCCAATAAGATTAAGTACAGAGTTCCCATGGAGGCAAGAGAGAGTGGTGAGTGTTACAGGTCTTTTAGAATTTGTTCAGTAGGTCTTCTGGCTCTTGCTGGAAGACCCTTACTTTCCCCATATTTTTTTTTTTTCTTTACATCCCCTGTCCTGCTGTTATTGCTGTCTGTGTCCACTTGCTGTGTGATCTTCTTTATCAATTTCTCTTTTTTGTATTCTCTTCTCATCTTTGTCCTTTAAGATTCACCAGGATTCCATCCTGGGGAACTCTAATCTGGAGAGAAGTTCCCTGTCAATTCTACCACCTCAGTTCCTGGTCTCTTGCTGCGCTTCACCTTGACTCTTCCCTTGTCTCTTTTTTAATGTGTCATCATCTTGCTGCATGACTCCCACAGGTGCTGACTCACTGTGTGGGCACTCAGCTCAACATGCAGGCACTGGCTCGCCATACGGGCACTCGTGTGGGCATTCAGTATACCACCCAGACACCCACGTGTGCACTTGGCTCACCAAGTGGGGACTCAGTTTGTCATGTGGACACTCAGCTCACCATGAGGACACTCGGCTCACCATATGGGCACTTGGCTTAGTGTAAACATTTGGCTCGTCACGCTGACAATGGCTTGCCATACAGGCACACTTTCTCTTCTTTTTCACCAGGAGACACTAGGGACCAAACCTGAGACTTCCCCTATGGTAGGCAGAGACCCTATCACATGAGTCACATGTGCTTCCCACATTCCACATATTTAACAATAAAGTTAAGTTCGCCTTAGTAAACTGGGTATTCTTAAAAAACATAAAAAGAAGACAACATTGGTATGATATATTTAAGATACTGTGAAGGAAAAATTTCCAGTTAAGAATCTTATACCCGGTAAGACTGTCTTTCAAAATTGAGGGTGAGTTTAGAATATTCACAGATAAACAGAAATTGAGAGAGTTTATAACCAAGAGACCAGCTTTGCAGGAAATATTAAAGGGTATGTTACAGCCTGAAAAGAAAAATCAGGAGAGTCTAGAAATATAGAGTATGTAAGAAAAAGTAACCGAAAGTGTCAAGAATGGTAAAATAAAATGACAGATAAAACACCAATATTTAAGAATCAACCTAACATTGTAAATCACTTGTATACAGAAAACTACAACTCATTATTAAAAGAAATTTTAAAAGTTGTAAATAATTGGAAGAACACGCCATGCTAACATATTAGAAGACTAAATAACATTAAGATGTAAATTCTACTCAAATTGATATACAGATTCTATGCAATTCTGATAGAAATTCCAACACCATTTTTAAAATAATTGGAAAGCATGATTATCAAATTTATTTGGAAGGTTAAGGGGTCCTGAATACTAGGAACACCTTAAAGAAGAAAACTGAAGTTGGAGGACGCTCATTTCTGGACTTTAAATCGTATTACCAAGTTATACTGGTGAAAACACCATGGTACTGAAATAAAGACAGATACATAGACCAATGGAAATGAAGTGATGGTTTCACAAACCATCGGTTTTTGTTTTATTAACACATTTCTTTTTATTAAAGTTAATAGATGACACAGAATGTTACATTAAAAAAACATAAGAGGTGCCCATATAACCTAGTCCCCAACTCCCACCTCCATCATTTTTGTAATCTGTATTTTTCTGAAGATAAATACATCACAAAAAAGGTTACATTATAAAAAAAGAGGTTCCCATATACCCCTCAGCCCCCCACCCCACTCCTCCCACACAAACGACCTCCCCCATCATTGTGGCACACTCACTGCACTTGGCAAACACATTTTGGAGCACTGCTGCACCACGTGGAGAATAGTTTACCCTGTAGTTCACACTCTCCCCCAGTACATTCAGTGGGTTATGGCAGGATATATAATGTCCAGCATCTGACCCTGCAATATCACTTAAGAAAATCCCAAGTCCCAAAAATGCCCGCTCATCACATCTCTCTTCCCTCTCCCTGCCCGCAGCATCTACTGTGGCCACATTCTTCACGTCAATGATACCATTTCTTCTATTACTAGTCACAATAGTTTCACAGTACAATATCAGTAAGTCCACTCTAATCCATGTTTTATTCCTCCATTCTGTGGACCCTGGGGATGGTGATGTCCACTCTACCTCTATATAAAGAAGAGGCATAGATTCCTCATGACTGATGAATGCAATTCTCCTGCTTGCAGTTGTAGGCACTCTTCGTTCCCTGGTGTGGTGGTTGACCATCCTCACCTCCCTGTTAGCTGACCTGGATAAGTCCACTGAAACAGAGAGTAGGGATTGCAACTCTGCTGAGGCTCAGGGCCCAGCTGGTACATGGGCAGTTCAGAGATTCAAGTCTCCTGAGTACACACCATACATAATACGAACCACAGGCTCAGTAAAAGTGACAGAAGAGGCATGTGTAGACAGGTCATATCTGAGTCCAGCTCTATCACTCTCAGGAGCACAAATCCCAAAGTAGGGCCTATTGACATGGCAAAGAACTCAAAATCCATCTGCCATGACCATATACTCTGTGGGTCTCCATAGCCTTCAGGAGAACCAGTACCTAGGGTTGTATCTCCTTAAGCTGTTTCTGGGGTCCTGCTGAGGTGTGCGTAAGCACGACCACTCTGATGACCCCCCCCAACTCTTTTTTGAAGACTGTCATCCATATATACTCATTTCTCTTTGCCATTTCCCCCTTTTATACAAGGTAAAACAGCAGTTTTTAACACATCCTATATGTAGGCTGAGATACTCTGTTGGTCTGAGTTGACCTTTTATTCAAGGTCTCTTTCTAGTTGCATCACCAGTTGGTGACGTAATAATCTATCGGCGCCCGGGAGGCTCATCCCTGGGAGTCATGTCTCACGCTGGGGGAAAGTATTGCATTTACGTGCCGAGTTTAGTTTAGATATTGGCCACATTTGAGCAACATGGAGGCTCTTAAGAGGTAACTCTTAGGCACCCTACAGCTCTAGGCCTAGTTCACATTTCAGGCACACAGCCTCATAAGCATAGTCATCATTATCAAGGGCTCATCGTTGGACCATTCTTCCTTGTTGGTCTTTGCTGTTGCACTTGGGGGATTACTGCTGTTCCATCGGGGAATGTTACAGAGCTCTCCTGAGTAGGAACTCTGTACTCCCTCAGTTGTCATCTGTAACTGTAACTACTATAAAAATACCCAACATATATCAGAACATTTTTATGGCCCCTATATACATGCCCTGGAGAACACCCTCCCAATCATGTGACCCACATTGATAACAACCCACAACAGTGCTCCTCCCCTCCCCATAGGTGAAACTCTCTGTGGTCCAAAATGTCTTGAACAATGAAGTCTAATATATTGCCAAATGCACTTAATAGGAAAATGAAATAAACTGATGGGTTTAAAGATTAGAAATACACATACTAATTTAGAAATATGAAGATAAAGAAAATATAAACTGGTGTATTAATAAAAATAAAAAATATCATAAAGCTTTGTTTTTAACTTTTTGCCTTTCATCACTGTAATAGGTGTTGCCCTGTATGTACAGTGGCAAGGCACTTTCTTTCATTTCTTCTCCTCAGTGTCTACATTCATTCCTCTTTTTTTAATTTTTTTTTCTGATTTTTAACCTTGTCTTCAAAAAAGTTTTAGATCACAGTAATTCACATACACAATAGAGGGGATTCCCATATATTCAATATGAAACCCTTTCCCCCTTCCCCAGCAACGATCTTTTTACCTGTTCATGTTATATTTGCTGCAGCTGGTGTATAGATTTGGAAACATAGCTTCCAAACCTGGTTCCATTTCGGTTTACATTACGGTTTATATTTCAGACTGTAAAATTTCTAAATTTTTAGTTTCCCTGTGTTTACATTATGGTTTACACTTTAGTTTATGGACTTGTATACATTTTTGGTGTACATTAACAAAGCCTATATCCATCGTTACATGATCTTATGGAGCAGTTTCATTGCCCCGTAGTTACCCTGCTTCCATCTATTCTATACCTCTCCCCTCCTCCCCTCATGGCCCATAGTGACAATCAATCTTCACTACTTCAGGGACCAGATTTACAGATACTTGCAACAATGCTGGGGGCTTGAATACTAGACTTCCCAAACTTTTGATATCAACTGATTCTTTCAAGGAATACAAACAGCTCTTCACATCAA
Organism: Dasypus novemcinctus; assembly: GCF_030445035.2. Taxonomy (NCBI): domain Eukaryota; kingdom Metazoa; phylum Chordata; class Mammalia; order Cingulata; family Dasypodidae; genus Dasypus; species Dasypus novemcinctus. Next base: position 11,217,426 of record NC_080702.1, on the reverse strand, counting down.
GGGTCAAGAGATTTTTGACAAGCCTGTCAGATGCACCCAGTTCAGGGAGAACAGTCCATTCAACACATGGTGCTGGGAGAACTGGATATCCATAGCCAGAAGAAAGAAAAAGGACCCCTACCTCACATCTTATACAAAAATTAATTCAAAATAGAACCAAATCCTAAATACAAAAGCAAAAACCATAAAGCTTCTGGAAAAAAATGTAGTAAAGTATCTTGAAGACTCAGTAGTAGGTAGTGGATGCTTCAAGGAGATAAGAGCAGGACTGACATGGACTACTGATATTTAATTTATACAGACGTTTTAATTAAAAGTACTGTAAAAGGGTGAAAACATATATAGCTGAATGGTAATATATTAGAGTGATTAACATCTGTTATATAAATGGGAATGTGACTGAAAAGTGTAGTCTAGGGATATAAAGGCAATTGACAGACAGCTAGGGAATAATCTAGGGGCTAACACAGTAAACACAGAGGCGGATGAGAATTTTGGTTGATGGTACAGAGGACAGAGTGTCCTTTGTGATCTATAGGAGATATACATCACTGTTGCAGGGGGGATGGGAATATGGAGAAGCATGAGAAAAATACAACTGAAATGACCTACGGATTGTGGTTAACAATAATAGCGTAATATTCATGCTTATATACCAAAGATGTACTGTGCTGATAATGTACGAGTATGGAAAAAATGTGCCAAATATAAGCTATGAACCTGATAATTACCCAATATTATTTCATAATCTTTAACAAATGTGCCATCACACAGTGGTATGTTGCTAGAGGGGTGTTGTATGGGAATTCTACACATGTGCATGATTGTTTCCTAAGTTTACAACTTCTGTCAAAAAAAATGTTTTAAAAATAATAATAAGGTAGGTTGGAGGAAAAATACACCAAATGTAAGATAAGGACTATAGTTAGTAGTAAGATTTTGATTACAATCTTTCATATTTTGTTACAAATGTCACGTAACAATGAACACTGTTGGCAGTGTGCGGCGGCTTGCTCCGTCGGTAGAGGTGCGGTTGCCTTGCCCCACATTGGGCGCCAACTGCGGCGGCTTGCTCGGTCGGTAGAGGTGGGGTCTGGCTGCGGACGAGGGGTCGGTCCAACTCTGGACGAGGGGTCGGTCCCGCTTGGGACGAGGGGTCGGTCCCACTTGGGACGAGGGGTCGGTCCGGCAGCAGACGAGGGATCGGTCTCACAGGGGTTGAGTAGTTCGGCTGACGGGGTTGCCCGGCGAAGCTGGCGACGAAGGGGTCGCCCGGAGAAGCAGGCGACGAACTGGGGACAAGGGAGGCCAGGCCCTTGTCGGGGGCTCTCAGGACTGGAGGGTGCACGGCAGAAGAACTACCGCAGAGACAAGGTAAACACGCAAGTCCACTTTACTGAGGGAGAGGCAACAGTTTTATAGGGGCTGGGGAAGGCTGATTGGTCGAAGCCACGCCCTGTTCTGATTGGTTGCCGGCGAAAGGTCAGTGGGCGGTACTGGACGGGGGAGGGGTGGTGGTTAGGGATTGGCTGTTGCTGTTGCTGGGGGAAGGGGCAGGGTTTAGGGATTGGTGGCTGCTGTTGCTGGGGTGGAGGGCAGACTTGAGTTTCCCGCCCACGCCTGGCTGCTGCTGCTGTCGGGGGAAGGGAAAAGGGCAGACTGGATTTTTCCGCCCACGCCTGGCTGTTGCTGCTGTCGGGGGAGGGGAAAAGGGCAGACTGGAATTTTCCGCCCTGCGCCTGCGCAGGGAGAAAGAAGAAGAAGGGTGCCGCCCCACAGGCATCGTGTGGCGCCATCCGGGAGGAGGGGCGGCCGCGGAAGCATGGCTGCCGAGAAGGGGAGACCCGAGGGCACTCTGCGCCCATGCCGAGCTCCCTTCAGGGGTGGCGGTGGACCCGACCAACCACCCTATTATGGGGGCAGCGGAATTAGGCCTACCGCAGCCGCTCCCCCGCCGAGCCAGCAAACCACACATCAGCCCGAGGGGTGACCGCAGTGGTGGGCTGATGTACGGGACCCCTTCATGATGTTATACACGTTTGCTTTGTTAAGTTCACAACTTCCACTACACACTATTGTTTATGCATATTCACATATAAATCATATAAAAATAATGATGATAGGGTGGGTTTGGGGAAAAATACACCATCATAAGGTATTTTGATTACTAGTAATATTTTGAGGATGCTCTTTAAAGATTAAAAATGTTTGACATTGTAAGGCATTGGTGGTAGAGTGACGTTGAGAGCCCTGTATGATGCTATGTATGTTCGTTTTCTAAGTTCACAACAACCCACAATTCAGAAGTTCCTTGGGTGGGATAAATAAGAGAATGGAAGTAACAGAGGAAAGAATCAGTGACATGGAACGCAGAGCAGTAACGTGATATAATGAAGAACACAGAGCAGGCAAAAAGGTTAAACTAAAGTTAACAGAACCTCAGAAACCTGTAGGACAGTCAATATTCATGCTAAATGCTGAAGGGAGAAGACACAGAATGGTTCAGAATAAATATGGGCTAAAACAGCCTGAACACTACCCAACCTTGTGATACACAGATCTGAGAAGCTCAGAAAATCACACCCTGACACATCATTTAAAATATCGGCTGACAATCGAAGATGAAAAATTCTGAAAGGACCCTAAGAAAAATAACACATTATAGGAGAAAAACAATTTGAAGGCCTGTCATTTCTCCTCAGACCCAATAGAGGCCAGAAGAGAGTAAAACAGGATCTTTGAAGTGCTGAAATAAAATAATATCAACCCAGAATACTACATACACCAAAACCTGTCCAAGGATTCAAGGCAAAAAAGAAAACGGGAAGGACAGACAAATCTAAATTCATCACTAGACAACTTGCTCTATAAAGATGCGAAAGAAACATCTTCAGGAAGAATAAAAATAATTATAAGAGGAAAATTTTGAACTTCAGGAACAGATATCATTAAATTAATATATGAATGAATATTTGGCAGAAATTAGACCATTTTGGGGGTAGATGGCCATACCACATGTACAGAGAATGCATATGACAAGTATAACCAAGAGTAGGAGTTTAAATACTCTATATCACTGTGAGGGATCTACCTTTTATTTGAATTGTTAAAAAATTAACTGATTAGTATGTGAGAAGTTATCCCCAGAGCAAACACTGAAAACAATTCCAAACAAAGTAAAAAACAGGAGAACCATATTGGCCTTTATCTAGGACATACAATTAAGCAGCTAAAAGAGGGGCACACAGGGATTTTAGGTGAACAAAAATAATCATTTCTCTTGGCTACAGCATGACATTGGTTTTGTTTTTTCTTCTTGTACTTTCAGTCACAGAACATATTTTGAAATCACACACGAAGTATTCAGAGGTTAAAGTTTATAAAAAAGAAAAAGAACATAAATAGCTATGGTTGAAAATGTGTTGCTAATTCTAGTGGCCTAGAGAGGAATTCTAACCAATGACAAACAAATGATGTCCCTGAACTAGACGCAACTTACAGCGTTTTTCGTTGTGGTCGTCACTGGGGTCTGGGTTTCTTGGAGGAACCTACGTATGACTTTCCATTTCATGGCCCCCTAGTTTGAATTCTCAGGCATTCCTAATCCTAGGGGTGCAGTTCCCTGGGCAAGCTGTGCTCCTAACAAGGCCAAAGACCTATCAGGACAATGAAAGAAGGGTTCCGATGGCTCCGGGACTGCAGAGTCTGCGTTAGGCCTTTGAGGGTCAGGGCAAGCCTGGCCTCCCTCCTGCCCATACCTGGGCCTTAAGAGAAAACTCCCTGCCAAAGCACAGAAAGCAGCTCCACCCAGAACTCCTGGAGCTCTCTGAACCATGCACATAGGAAATGCTGTCAGGAACTCAGAGAGCTCCATTCCAGGTGTGCTGCCCCTGAGAAGAGGAGAGATCCAGCCCTGTCTGTCTCCCAGCTGCTTTACAGATACACAAAGAATGTGAGCAAGGATGGGCATCTTCCTATCTCCTCGGCCTCCATGAAAACCCCGAGAAAAATCCAGATCAATCAGGCTTCAGTCACCTCAGAGCAGAAAAAAGTTAGGGGATGGCTCACCCATATTCCACAGTCCAGGCACCATTAACGTAAAATTCCTCTGCTGTCACACAGGTGACGGGCCCACCTGAGGCTGCCATCACACTCTCACACACATACACACAAACACACACACCAGCTAGGGTACTGAGTCACTGCTGAGAATCTAGACCCAGGAAAAGGAAACAGTGCGCTGGACGAATCAACAGTTCCCCGGGTGGTAAGACTGAAGCACCCCAGAATGCAGCACCTCAGAGCCTTCTAGGACATTCCCTGGCCTGCTCCTCCACCAGCTGCCTCTGCATCCCCCACAATAGTACACAGCTGAGGAGATGTGGGAAGGACTCCCCAGGCCCAGGGCTCATCCTGGGATCCACTGCAGCAGCCACCTCAGAGGGTCCTTTCCCTCAGAAGAAATGCTGCGCAGCAGACCCATTCTCTCCTCACTGTCCCAGCCCCACCTGACGTGCTGGCACACCCTCTCCCCTCAGCCTCTTTCACCTAGCTGAGCCCTGCTGCCACCCCACCATCAGATACCAACCAGGCTGGGCTGTGTGCTAGGTCCTCTTCTGCCCTGGATCCCGGCACCACAGAAGGTGGGAACTGTGAAAGAAGCCCAGAGCCTGCTCCTGCAGCTGCTGCATGGTCAAGCCAATTTCGGGGAGACTCCAGAGAGGAGTCCCTGTGCATCCCAGAGTCTGTGACAGCTACAACTGATGCCAGTTCTGAGTTCCGCACAGCTCCCAGCACCTCCTCCCTCCGCAGGTATCCCATCATATTCAGAATGAGCTCAGCGATTCCGGCGTGTGTGGACTCCCCTGACTCCTTCTCATGGACACCCCTCCCACCACTAGGCCTGGGGACCCTCACTCCACGGGCCTTCCAGAGGCTGCTTCTGCAGCCACTTCCAGCCCCTCAACCAGCACACCTGCAGCCCTGACTGCCCACCTTCCTCTGACCATCGGGTCTCCCTGATGAATACCACATCCCTCCCCCCTCCACTGCTCTGTGGGCCTCCTGCTGGCTCCAGTGCCAGCTTCTTACCATCTGACCAGGCCCTTCAGGCACATCCAGCGGCGGCGCTGCCTCAGCCACAGACACCCCCAGCCTGCACACACTTGGATTCTGCAGCCCGACCCCAAAGTGTAAACTCCCCTTTAACCCTGTAGCAGCACCCCAGCTCCTATGTGGAGTCCCTAGTGGGCAGCTTCCTGGAAACCTCGGCTTTGACCATTCTTTCCAATTTGAAAACCTGGCAACTCCCACCTCAGCCTCTGCTAAAGGCCAGGTACACCTGAGCATCACCACTGCTAGCTTTGGTGGGTTGATACCTAGAGGTTTCACCTTGGGCAGCCACGCCAGGCTCCAGCTGGCCTTTGGGTCCACCCCCACCGTGTTCTCCTCCACCACAGGCAATGCCTCTGGCTTTGCAGCCACCACCAACACGCCCTGTGCTGTGACCTATTTCAACCCCAGCATGAAGCAGCGATGCTCAACATTCGGCAGTACCACTCCAGTCGTCTCCAGGTCGGGTTTCAGCAGCCCATAAGAGCTTTGGGAGCCAAGTGGAGATCACAGATCTGAGCTCCAACATTGATGCACTCAGTATAAGAGGAGAAAGGAGTGGGGCCCCCACACCACATATCACTTTGGGGTAAGCTTAGGCCTAAAGACCTGGGGCCCTGGAGCCAAAGCACCCGATGGCCAACATAGGGGCCAGCACCCCTAAGAATAACCCTGTGGATGAAGGCACTAATGCCCTACATGCTGCCCAACACCCAGGGGTGTGCCCCAGCAGGGCCCCCTTATTTCCTGTGGAGGACCTGGCACCTCTCAGAGACATACTGGATTTACATTCACATCCATCCCAGCCTTTAATTTCATGAACCCACTAGGAGGAGCCTTGCCTACAGGGTTCTGTCACCACGAGTCAGGGCTTTGCAGGAGACAGAACTGTTTGGGCCCTCAGCCCGTTCACTTCTCTCCACGTGCGGCTCTACCATGACAAGTTTTAAGAGACAAATGCTGGCCTGAGGCAGCAGAACCTCAAGAAGCAGCCTTGTCCACTTTCCTGCAGGCTGGACCAGGGGTTGTTAACTTTAAAAGTGTTATACAAATCAACACCTGTTCTCTGCACTCCTAGAGCCAAATGGAGCCCCAAAGACTAAGGTTTCCATTTCCTCTCTGTTTCCTGCAGTTTTGTTACAGAAGTTGGGGGTTGGGGCTGTCATCTGGAAGGATCCCAGCAGTCAGATTACTCAGACAGGAGAGGAAGCCTCGGCCTATCCCCTCCGGACATGGAGCCAGCAGAGTCCACTGCTGCCCACAGGTGCCTCCTGCCCTTCCCATTTTTCTTGTCAGTCTTCCAGACATTTTAGAAATAAAACCTGGTTCTGGGAAGTGGACTTGGCCTAATGGATAGGGCATCCGCCTACTACATGGGAGGTCCACAGTTCAAACCCCAGGTCTCCCTGACCCGTGTGGAGCTGGCCCACATGTAGTGCTAATGCGCGCAAGGAACGCCCTGCCACGCAGGGGTGTCCCTGGCGTAGGGGAGCCCCACGCGCAAGGAGTGTGCCCCATGAAGGAGAGCCGTCCAGCGCGTAAGAAAGTGGAGCCTGCCCAAGAATGGCGCCACACACACGGAGAGCTGACACAGCAAGATGACGCAACAAAAAGAAACACAGATTCCCGGTGCCGCTGATAAGGAGATAAGTGGTCACAGAAGCACACACAGTGAATGGAAACAGAGCAGATTACAGGGTGGGGGGGGAGGGGAGAGAAATAAATGTTAAAAACCTGGTTCTTTTTCTTTTATATAATTTATCTATTCTCTGTAAATCAAGTATAAAGAAGCCACTGATGTGTAGAATTGGAGACAGATGAAGCCAGACTTAACTCTTTAAAGTTTTGATGTCCCAGTTAATATGGTGAGGAAAGCAGCACGACAGATGAAACCTGAGTAGAAACCTGACCCAGAAATATTAAAAATGTGTTTTGACTTTAAGGGATGGGAATTCAAGATTGGGAAGGGATTTAGCTCAACTGATAGACCGTCCGCCTACCACACAGGAGATCCAGGGTTCAAACCCAGGGCCTCCTGACCCATGTGGAGGTGGCCCACGCGCAGTGCTGATGCATGCAAGGAGTGTCCTGCCACACAGGTTGTCCCCCGTGTAGAGAAGCCCCATGGACAAGGAGTACAACCCTGCAAGGAGAGCTGCCCCGCATGAAAAAAGTGCAGCCTGCCCAGGAGCGGCGCCACACACACAGCTGACACAGCAAGATGATTCAACACAAAGAGACACAGATTTCTGGTGCTGCTGACAAGAATGCAAGCAGACACAGAAGAACACACAGTGAATGGACACAGAGAGCAGACAACAAGGGTGGGAGGGGAGGAGAGAGAAATAAAATGTAAATCTTAAAAAAAAGAAAAAAGATATAGTGGATCCAGGGAAAGGACAGATGGGGTGCCCAGGGTAAAAGCAGCCTCGGGGAAGGTAATGGTAGATGGGGAGCCTGGGGTGAAGAGGGTGGGCCCAGGGAAGGGGAGTCTGACAGTGGAACGGGCAGAGTCATCGCTAGTACACACAATAAAACACATCTGATATATCTAGTGTTTTGAAGCTGGTGATTATTTTTGCTTTGAATTAAGGTTTAGACAAATCACAGCTCACCTAGAGAGTGTGGGACTGACATCAAGGCCCTAGGACCAGAGCGAACAAAGGATGAAAAGTCACCTCTGCTCTGTATAGTAAAATGCATATACCTAAGATATGACATATTTCTGGACAATTTCTCTTAAAATACGCATAGGACCCACTGAGTCTATGACTCTCCTTTCGGAGGAATAAAGGATGGAAGGAGACTGCTTGAGGAGGCAGGCAAGCTAACGTTAGATTTTAATTATAAAACAAAGTCTAAAACTTAGGTATGTTTATTAATCACCATTTTACAGATGAGCGACAGGCACAAAGATCTCAAGTACTCTCCCTCAAGTGACCCAGCAAGTACATGTCAGGATCTAGGTACAGGGAAGTCTAACGTTAGGCTACACCCTGTGAATATGACTTCACAGGAGTCACAATTCCACCCAAGCTGGGCTGACCTCATAGCCCACAGCGAGTCTCAACTACATCCAAGTCCTGCAGATGTGATGGTCTGAAAGCACCTCCCCTGCCAGGAGAGGCATCGTACAGATGGTGGAAAGAGCCAGGCACCAGGCACTGTCCTCCACTCTTTTCACTCTACTAAATGGTGAGTGAGTGATGACTGTATATGTGACCCTGTGCTAGGCCCAGGGCAGGGAGAGAGGAATGTAAACCTTATAGGAGTCATTTACAATCCAGGGAGCAAAAGCTAAAGAATCAGCAAATACAACATGAGGGGTCAGTGGTAGGATAACAGAGCAGGTAAGAAAGATATTGGCAGTGGATGTGGTTCAAGCAGTTGGACACCTGCTTCCCATACGGGATGTCCCAAGTTTCGTTCCTGGTGCCTCCTAAAAACAAACAAGCAAATGAATAAACCAACTGACTCAGTGGTTCAGTGCCAGCTTCCCACAAACAAGGTCCCAGATTCAATGTCCAGCCCTGGAATCCCCAAAAAAATTATTTTACCCAAGTCAGAGGAGACGAGATTGGAGCTGGGGATCAGAGGAGAAGGAAGCAGCCAAGTGGTGAGGAGGTATTTCCACATCAAAGAATTAGCCAGTGACAAGGGGACAAGGAAGACAGTCACCAGCTAACCTCCAAGGCCAATAAGCATATGAAAAGATGCTCAAATTCATCAGCCATTAGGGAAAGGCACATTAAAAGTATGATGAGTTATCACATCACACCCATTAAAATGGCTATTATTTTAAAAATTGGAAAATACCAAGTGCTAGTGAGGATGTATATAAATAGCAAACCTTATACACTGGTGGCAGGAATATAAATAATGGAGCCAAATATGGAAAACAGTTGGGCAGTAACTCAAAAAGTTAAATTAGAATTAACATATGACCTGGCAATCCCACTTCTAGATATACATCGAAAACAAATGAAAGCAGGATTTAAGACAATTATTTGTGTACCAATGTTAACGCACAAAATACAAAAGGTAACAGCAAATACCCACCAAGAGAGGAATGGATAAACAAAATGTGGTAAATACATACAACACAATATTATCCAGCTTTATTAAAGAATGAAGTCCAGATGCATGTGACAACATGGATGAACCCTGAGGATATTATATGCATTGAAATAAGCCAGACACTAAAGGACAAATAATGTATGATCTCACTGATATTAACTAATTATAATAAGCAAACTCAAGAGATTTAGAATCTAGAATAGAACTTACCCAGGGACAGAATGGGTATAGCAAATGTAGAGTTGATGCTTGAATTGTGCACAATTTCTATTTAGGATAGTGATGATGGTAGCACATTATTGGGAATGTAGTTAACTGTGCAGAATTATGTTTATGAGTAAGATTGAAAGGAGGAGTTTAAGGTCATGTACTTTACTAGAAAGGAAAGTTAGAAGCCAAAACACGGGATTGTTTAAGTGAACACTGTTGTGGATGATGGACTGGGGTTAATAGTACAAATACAAGGCTATTTTTTCATGAATTATGACAAATGTATGAAACTATTATATGTTGTTAATAATAGAATGGTATATGGAAAAAAACACCTAATGAAAACTATGAACTATAGGTATCAGTAATATCTTATTTTCCTTCATCAATCCTAAAAAAGGTACCACACTAATGCCAAGTGTCAATAGAGAGATACATGGGAACACTGTATTTTTTACATGAATTTTCTATAAACATACAACTTCACTATTAAAAATTTTCAACAATTTAAGAAAGCAATAGGCTAAGTGAAAGAAACCAGACATAAAGTACTAACATATTCTACTATTTCATTAATATAAAATGTCAGGATAAAGGAATTTATAGAGATGGACTAAGATTAGTTGTTAGCTAAGGATGGGGTTGAGGGATGACAGGGATTGAGAGGTGACTGCTAAGGGGTATGGGGCTTTTCTTCTTGGAGTGAGAAAATGTTCTAAACCTGATTGTGTTGATGAGTGCACAGCTCTTTGATTATACTAAAAGTAACTGTGGACACTTTCCATAGATTGTATGGTATGTGAATATATCTCAATAAAACTGTTTTTAAAACTTGGTGCACACATTGTAGTCCAGTATAAGAACTTCATATTTTACTATAGCTGGGAATATATGGGGGTTCAGTAAAGAATAACAAGGGACAGGATCTGACTCAGGCTTTAACAGGCTCATTCTGGCTACAAGATAAGAACGGCTACAAGATAAGAACCACAGTGGCAAGCAGATCAAAATGCAGACCAGGTAGGCAGCTCTCACAGTAGTCCCGGCAAGATACATGGTGGATTAGACAAAGCAGTAGCTGTGTAACAAATGGACCACACTAATGAAAGATGTTGTTCATGGGGGAAAGTGTGGTAGAGGGAAGGAGTAGAGTACATGGGAATCCCCTATATTTATGATGGAACATTTATGTCATTTAAAGCTACTTTAAAAACAAAAAAGTTTTTTTTTTTTTTTAATTTTTACATAGAAGCAGAAGAATCAGTGGAGTGGTCAGAATAGGCAATAGAAATACTGGGGCATCATCAAAACTATTTGATATTTGAAAACATGGAGACAGAATCCTAAGGAAGAGTGCACTGAATGAGAGATCCATAAAAAAACAAAAATGACACATCGTTCTTCAACAAACTTTAAAATACTGATCTGCAAATGATAAATTATAAAGGCAAACTACTGACAGGCAAAAATATTTGCAAACTTATGACAAAGAAAGAACACATATCTAGGAAATCTAGAGCTGATATCTGGAACAGATATCTAGAAAATTGGGAGTGGATATGGCTCAAGCGAGAGTGCTTGTTTCCCATATGGGAGGTTCCAGCTTCAGTTCCAATACCTCTTAAAAAAAAAAAAAAAACAACAGAGAACCAGCAAGCAAACAAAAAAAAACAACTTGATCGAGCCAATTTGGCTCAGTGGTTGAATGTTGGCTTCCCACTTTTGAGATCCCAGGTTCAAACTCCAGACATGGTTCTAGGAAAAAAAAAAAAAAATTCCTATCTAGAATATAATAAAAGAATTTCCAAACTTCAATCATAAAAACATTACTATTAGAAAGTGAGTAAAATACATGAACAAACATTTCACCACAGTAGATACACAGATAGGAAATAAGTACATGAAGAGATGCAATGATATAATTAACAATTAGGGAAATGCAAATTACACCATTATTAAGACAATGTAAAGTGACAATACCAAATGCTGTTGCTAATGCACAGAAGTTGGATCTCTCTTTAGTGCTCAAAGATGATAGTCACTCTGAAAATTACCCGTTTCTTTAAAACTAAATATACACTTATCATACAGTCCAGCAAGTGCACTCCTTCACATTACTCGCAAAAAATGAAAACTAAGCCCAGATTAAGCATTAGTTTGTTCTTTGAAAAGATAAAACTGATAAACCTCTACGTTAATCAAACATAAAACAGAGAAGATACAAATTACCAATACCAGGAATGGAAGAGGGGTCATCACTACTAGTTCCCTACACATTGAAAGGATACTCAAACAAGACTATGAACAACCCTATGTCCAAGAGTTTGATAACTTACATGTAATGACCCAAAACTCCTTGAAAGATACAAATTAACAAAACTCATACAGGAACAAAAGTATAATTAGAATAACCCTATAGTCATTAATTTTTTGAATCAATAATTAATGACATTTCAAAAAACAAAGGACAGGAATATAAAACCAAAATTTTGTCCTATTGTCTAGGAATGTTCAGCTGACTAGGGGCCTCCTGGAAGGAAAATGCACATAACAGGACATACTTCAAATGCCTGGAGTGACCCCTCCCCATAATCTGTATTTATTATTTTGTATTTTGTGGAAAATAAACACATGCTCATATTAATAAACAAATCAAATGTTGAAACAGGTACACAACTAAAGGTAAGCCACTCTCTCTCCAGTCCATTCCCTCAGTTCTACCCCCTCCTAGACATCCACTTACAATTTCTCTCACCTCCTTGAATGAATAGGCCAGCCAGGTACAAGCATATATATCTGTGATTGATCGTACATCCTATTTTTAAACTTTTACCTGAATTATTAAGTTATTCAGCCATTAAGTCAAACTTTCTTAAGTAAATTTCATTATACACCCAATAACATGACCATATAACATAAAGTCACATCAGGATATTCTTAGTGAGAGGGAGTGACATGAAAAAGTAGGACAACAGACATAAACCAGGACTGCCCTGGACAAGCAGGAACACACCACGTTAATTTACAAATCAGTGCTCTGGAGTCCCCTCAGGTCCACGGCAGACAAATGCACCACCTCCCACTCCTGCCACAGGACGTTCAGTGCAGTAAAGGACAAGAAACTCAGCAGAAGGGTCGGCTCCCTCCTCACCGCACAGGACTAACACCTACCACAAACATCCCCAGGCTGCAGAGCTCAAGGTGGCCTGGCACCTGGGGAGCCACAGCCATCACCCAAGGCCTGGCTACTGAAGCCTGGACACCACCTGCCAAGGCCTGCAGCCTGCAGCTGAGCATCATGGGAGGAGGCAGGGCAGCTTCCAGGACCACCCACCAACTGCCAAGGCCTGCAGCCTGCAGCTGAGCATCATGGGAAGAAAGGGGAGGGGGCAGCTTCCAGGACCACCCACCAACTGCCAAGGCCTGCAGCCTGCAGCTGAGCATCATGGGAGGAAAGGGAAGGGGGCAGCTTCCAGGACCACCCACATGCAGGCCCACCCAGACCACAGGGCCTAGCCAGGGCCTAGGGACTGGGATGGCCCCACCCGCCTCCTGGTCCAGGCACTCCAGAGTGCAAATACTGGACCATCTGTACCATTCCTCATCTTTTCAGAAAGGTTTTTTTTACGAATTTTAACATTCTCCACTTAATTTCTTTTTAGCTCTTTCTATTCTTTTAACCTTCACTTTGTACTTAAGTATCATCTTGTCACCCTATTTCTTAAGAGATTACATTTCACTTTTGAACTATTTTCCCATTGTTCTTATTATGGTATTCTCATTCACTATGAGTTTTTTTCAACTTATGATGTCTTATCATACATTGTTTCATTTTCTTAATGCCTTTTATCTTCTTTTCAGAAAGTATATTTCAGAACATCATGTAGTCATGACGAAGAGCTTTCATTCGCGGTAAGATACTCTTCACTTACTCCTTTTCTCCCTGTATTACACAGGTACTTGAAAGTAACATGCATTTTTTTCTGTTGGTATTCGTACACTTTTAAAAAATTGTGGATTAAAGTGAGATTCAAAACAGCTTTCTCAACAACACAGATTTCTCTTTCTAGATTTTTCATGAAAGGTTTTGACGGATGAAAGCTTTCTTCCTGATATTTCTGGATTCTGTACTTCTATCATTCTTATAAACGGGCCCTCACTCTCATTACTTCTATTGCACCCTTTGTTATCTATTTTGTCTTTCTCCAACTGACACTTCTTTTATATGTACTCCTCCCTTGAAGAGAACATTACCACATCACCAAAATCTAAAGGTCCATATATTTTCAAAATCAATTATCTAAGTTATTTCAGTAAGTTACACTGGATTTCATTTCTAAATTATGTTCTTTGTGTATATATGTACTGTATTCCTACAATCATTAGATTTTAGTTTCTTATATTTATTTTATGATGAAATGTTTTGTTTTTATACTTTGAGTCATTTGCCTACAGAGTGATTAAATTTCTATTTAATTTTATATCAATCTTTTCATACATACTTAGTGTTTGCAACGGCAGTTTATATTCCGCAAATTTTTTAAAAATTTCCATTGCTTTAGATTCACAATCACATAGGTTCAATGTCATTAATATCTGGAATAAAATATTACCACCTTATGGCTTTATATCTATCATCAGGAAAATACACCAACATCCCGCAAAATAATCTTTATACTTCTCATGGTCCTCAAGGATTCCGGTGAGTACTTGGTTCTTGCTCCAGTTAAAGTACTATTTTATAAATAACCTGTAAAAAGAAAAGTTCATTTAATAGGGTTTTCGGAATTTTTAAAGTTTAAGAACACAAACATTTCAGGCATACTATCATTATCTTATTATTAAAACTGGAACACATGCATATTAGTAAGAAATATGTAATTCAAAACCACAAAAATGTAGGTCTTAGACAATTAGCTCCTATTCCAGGATTTTAGAAATGCACTCACAGGCACCCCACATCCTGGGGGCTTTCTGCTGCTCTCTGAGTGGACAGTCATTGGGGGAACACATTCCACTCTGTTCACAGCTGCACTGACATAACCCACTGCTAACACACTCAAAAGCGGAAGACTGAAAGTCTTTCCCAGTAGGTCAGGAACAAGATGTTAGCTCACTTTCATCACTGTTATTCAACATTATACTGGAAGTTTCAGCCAGAGCAAACGCGCAAGAAAAAGAAATAGTCATCCAAATTGGAATGGAAGAAGTAAACTGTCCTAATACACAGATGACATAGAGTTTTAAATACTCAATCCCAAAGAATCCACAACACTACTGGAACAAGTGAAGACATTAAGTAAACTTGAATTGTACTACACATACACTCAAAAGTCAGTTTTGTTCATACAGCCGAAAATAATAAGAAATAGATTTTTTTAGGAAAATCCATTCATTTAGCCTCTAACAAATAAAACACCTAAGAATGAATTTAATGAAAGGGTGAAGCAATTCAACAATTAGCAATGAATTTAATGAAAGGGTGAAGCAATTCAACAATTAGCAAACATAGGTGAATGATATTTTCGAAGACCTAAATGTATGTCTAGACATCCACTGTCCATGGATGGTAAGACTCAATATTATTCTAATACCAATACTACCCACAGGTATCTGTCGTGCTTATTCAGGGGGTCTTTGACTTTACCACTGTTTCCTATCTGTGTTTTAAAATCACCAAGCCATGAACAAACACAACACAACATGGTCCAATCCTTACTGTATTTTCTTTTCTGCCATTGTAGGAGACCTTGAAAGTAAATGAAAATGGTAACTATTCTAGGCTCATCAAAGTATGTAACAAGAAAAACAGATAAAATAGGAGGCTTCCTGCAAGCTGTAGGCTGGAGACCTAGCCTGGTCCCAGGCTCAAAGTAGAATGAGGATATGATGAAAGGTTTTCCATTAAGGAGTTCTGTCCTTCCATCCACAGTCCCGAGGGAAGGATCTGTTCATTTGGGGGTTACAGGTTAGGCTGAGAGGAGTCTTACGAGAATCGATGTAAGAGTCTCTGTGGGGTGACTGTGAGATTGTGTGTGAGCTTGTGGGGGGGTGACTGTATGAATTTCCCCCAGGTGACAGGGACTGCTCAAGCTCGGGTGCTCCAAGGGGAGGGGCCTTAATGTGAATCCAGGCATGTGGCTCCAATGCTCTGAACTACAGACCTGCAGTTATCACTCAGACATGGGACCAGAAGAAATCACAGAAGGAAGCGGATAAGGCTCATTAGACTGAGGTCCTGCCTACTTACGGGAGATCCGTGGTTTGGTTCCCAGTGTCTCCTAAAGAACACAGTGAGATGGCACTATGGGCAGACACGGGAAGCTGACACAATAAGATGATGCAACAAGAGACACAACAAAGCAGAGAGAAGAGGTTTCCAGTGCCTCCTGAAGAAGACAGCAAGCCGGCACGGCGGGCAGCCACAACAAGCTGACAAATCAAGATGATGCAACAAGAGACACAAGGAGAAACAATGACAGAAAAAACAAAGCAGGGAAGAGAGGTGGTTTAAGTGATTAAGCACCTCCCTGTCATATTAGAGGTCCTTCTGCCTAAAAAAACAAAGACAGACAGACACAGCAAAGGTAAACAATGAGGGGGTAGGGAGAAATAAAGAAATAGACATAAATATTAAAAAAAAAAAAAAAAAAACCAAAATAACAAAAAAAGAAACCATGCAAGGTAGGTTCCATCATCTGTGTATGTGCTTACAATTACCTGAGTCTACAGAGAGACCAAACTGTCCATCTTTATAAGGTGGCCTCCAAATCACAGGGCCTAGGGAAGCTAGCTGTGCAGATAACCTCAGACTCTGGCACAGTTTCTGATGTCCAACACTAAAGGAAAGGCCTTTTGACTCTGCGTTAGATCAAAATCCTGAGAGTTGTGAGACATCACATAGAATCCTCTATCAACCCTCATGTTGATGTCACAGCCAGGAGCTCTGCCACCACACAGAGGCACTGGAAAGAAAAGTTAGTGCACTGGATTATATCGTTACCACAGACCCTCCAGATGCTAAAATCCTATGAGTCAGGGAAGAGGATGAGACTCAGTCAACTGGGCTCCCATCTACCATATGACAGGCCCTGGGTTTGCTTCCCAGGACCTCCTTGAGACGGCAAGCTGACCCGCACCTGCACAGAGCTGACAGCCTGCATCCGTGGAGAGCTGGCACAGGAAGATGATGCAACAAAGGAATACAAGCAGACACAGAAGAATGCGCAAGGAATGGACACAGGGAGCAGACAGCAAGCAAGCAGCAAGGGGGAAAGGAGAAGTAAAAATAAATTTTAAAGAAAAGCCTACGAGTCACACAGTAGGGCTCTGACAAGCATGAACTCAGATTCCACTTGGTACTTAACCTGGTATCCACAACCTTTGTTGTACTCCAACTAGAGAACAACCTTAGAGGGAGTCAGCATTGACCCTCTGCGTCCCTCCATAATGACAGTCCCACTGTTAAGGGCCAGTAATTCAAGAAATAAACAAACATGATAGAGAAAAGAAAGACTGGATGGAAAAATACACTATTATTAAGTGGTCATTGTTAAATGGTAAGATATCAATGTGTTCATACCTATAATTATATTTACCACAAAGATTAGTGAATAAATGTGATAGAATGAATTGCCTGGAATTGAATTGATTTCACCAAAAAAAGGTTGCCTGTAATCAATCAGAAGCTCCTGCAGTATATCTGGTAAATGCAGTGTCACTTTATGCAGATCCATGGAGGCTGAATTCATTGGAGATGTCAAAAGACACTGGTGAAGGCGGCGGACTTGGCCCGGTGATTAGGGCGTCCGCCTACCACATGGGAGGTCTGCGGTTCAAACCCCAGGCCTCCTTGACCCGTGTGGAGCTGGCCATGCGCAGTGCTGATGCGAACAAGGCATGCCCTGCCACACAGGGGTGTCCCCCGCGTAGGGGAGCCCCACGCGCAAGGAGTGCATTCCGTAAGGAGAGCCGCCCAGCACAAAAAAAAGTGCAGCCTACCCAGGAATGGCACTGCCCACATGGAGAGCTGACACAACAAGATGACACAACAAAAGGAAACACAGATTCCCGTGCCGCTGATAAGGATAGAAGCAGTCACAGAAAAACACACAGCGAATGGACACAGGACACAGAGAGCAGACAACTGGGGGGGGGGGGGGAGGAAGAGGAGAGAAATTAATTAATTAAAAAAAAAAAGACACCTGTGAAGACTTCCAGGAAGATGGCAGACTAGGAAGACATGGGACTGTCTCCTCCTCCAATAAAGCAGCTGGAGTACAGACTGAAATGGACTGGAAAAAGATCTAGGCATTGGGTCAGCAGGTGAAGGCTGGACACCACCCAGAACAGAGAGGGACAAAGGAGAGGAATCCTAACAGTGAAACCCTGAGTTGAAAGCAGAGGCTACTACTGCTGGCACCCTCCCCCACACTGAAGACTTGAGAATACTCAGGCCTCTGAGCCAAATTTACACAAAGACGTCTCCAGAGATCCACTGCCCCTGGAAAGGGGAGAGAGAGGGACACAGCCTAAGGCTGACGCTTCTGACCCACAAATCTGGTCTGCTGTGTTTCCAACCAGCCTTTCCAGGCCCAATCTCCTTCTCTTACAGTTAGGACTGATTGTCAAAGACTGACCTCTGCAGATGAGCAAGTTAGGCCCTAAACACTATTCCATCTATCTCTGGAAGTGGCTCCTCAGGAAACAGAGGTTGACTGTCACTGTGGGCACCAAGGTGGAAGGGAAAATGGACGTTAAATGTGTGGAACCAAAGTAAATGGAGGGCAAGGGAGGAGTTTCTTGAGAGTACACAAGGATGGATATAAAACATGTAATATTACACCATAACATATAGGAGACGACAGACTGATAATGTAAACTATAATGTAAAACATAGGAGAACTAAAAATGTAAAGAACTGTGTATCCTAAAGTATGCACCATAATGTAAGCACAGATATTACCATGTTAGAAAGCTAATATCTCAGACTCTGTACATCACCTTAAGTAAATATGATGTGAATAGGGTGTAAGAGTATCGCTGTGGAAGGAAAAAGGTGTTGTGGTGGATGTATGGGAGTGCTGTATATTATATATATGCATTGCTGTGGTCTAGGACTCCTACGAATAAACGCTGAATAATTGGGGGGGGGGGGAAAAGGATAGGATGTGGAATTTTTTCAAGTCAACATTCTTTATCTAAGTTCTTTATCTAACTTTATCCAAGTTCTTTATCTATCCTTTAAACCCATCGCTATATGCCATTCCCTAGTAAGGGACCATGACATTATATTGGGCTTCAAATTTCGGGGAGTTCTGGATCACAGAGTGTTTCAACAATGGCAATGGAGGGATACTGGTATGGGATACCAATGACAGGTGATATATGGCTGACAGGGAGCTGTACAGAACATATGTCCAGGGTGCATGGTAATGATTGGATATACTCATAGTGGCAACAATTAAAAACCCAGCAGGGGGGGTACTGGGTTCCTGGCCAGTGGTGCTCTGTCGTGGTCCCTAGGGGAGCAGCGATAGTCTCCCAGGTACAGCGGGGGGACCGGGAGGGAGTGAGGGTTCAACAGTGAGCCCCTGATGCTAATGACTATGCTTGTGAGCTGATAAACCTAAAATAAGAACAAGGCCTAGAGCAACATTGTGCCTGGGAATTTCCTCCTGTCAGCCTTCATGTTACTCAAATGTGGCCAGGCTCGAAGCCAAACTCAGCATGTAAATGCAATGCCTTCCCTCCAGCGTGGGACATGACACCCGGGGATGAGCCTCCCTGGCAACGAGGGACCACTATCAAATACCAACTGATGATGCAACTGGAAAAGGACCTTATATGGAAGGTTCAATGCGGATCAGCAGAATATCCATGTCTACATAAAACAACATGACTTTAAAATGCTGTTTGACCTAAAGTAAGGGGGAAATGGAAAGGAGAAATGAGTTTATATGGCTACGAGTTTCTAAAAAAGAGTCTGGAGGCTGGCAGAAGGATTGCCCTCATGCACAACTGAGCAGAGTCAGAGAGACAGATAAAGCAGATACAACCCCCAGATATTGGTTCCTATGAAGGCTAAAGAGACCCATGAGAGTTATGGTCATGGCCGATGGGGTTTACTACCAGGGCAGATGGCCCCTCTCTGGAAATGGTGTTTATGTGTGATGAATCTGGACTCAGATGGGATCTCCCTTCATAAGACTTTCATACTAATCTGCTGGAGGTGCAGTTAACGTTGGGGTTTAAGATATAGTTAGGGGATTTGAATCTCTGGACTGATAATGTGATAGCCAGGTCCTGAGCCTCAACAGACTCCAGCACCTACAATCTGATTTATTGGACTTACCACACTCAGCTAAGATGGAGTTGAAGAAGGACAATCACCACACCATGGAGCCTAGAGTGATTACAACTGAAAATGGGAGGATGGCAGCCAGCATCCATGTGGAATCTGAGCCTCCTCTTGACATAGAGGTGCAATGGACACAACCAATCCAATGTCCACATAGAAGAGGTGGCACTGGATTGGGAAAAGTGGACATGGTGGACGATGGGTATGGGGAAGGGCAGGAAGAGATGAGAGGTGGGGGCGTATTTGGGACGTGGAGCTGCCCTGGATGGCGCCTCGGGGGTAATCACCGGACATCGTGGATCCTCACAGGGCCCACTGGATGGAATGGAGGAGAGTATGGGCCATGATGTGGACCATTGTATATGAGGTGCAGAGGTGCCCAAAGATGTACTTACCAAATCCAATGGATGTGTCATGATGATGGGAACGAGTGTTGTTGGGGGGGGAGAGGTGGGGTGGGGGGGGTGGTGTTGAATGGGACCTCACATATATATTTTTAATGTAATATTATTACAAAGTCAATAAAAAATAAATAAATAAATAACAAAAAAAAAAAAAAGGACTGACCTCTGCAGCAAACAGGAGAGAAAGGGAAACAGCCTAAGGCTGACTCAGCTTTTGGCCCACAAATTTGGTCTGCTGTGTCACATGAGCCCGGGGCCCAGCCATTATTTGCCTGTAAAGGAATAAAGAGATCTGACCCTCTCAATCTTCTCTACTGAACAGAATGACTGTTGAGGACACAGAGGGGAGTGGGATCACTTCCAACCCAGGAAAAGGGAGGGGGCTGCCAGAGAAGGCTGAAGAACTGTTTCTAAGAAAGTTGAAATTACAAGCTCTTAATCTCCAGCCAAGAACTTCTGCCCACACTGATCCAGCCTGTGTCACAGCAAGAACACTCCAACCAGGCACTGAACTGACAGGGCTGCAAAGAATGCCACCTCCTAGCAGAACTAGATAGTGCACATGAGAAAATTAAAAATAAGTTCAATTAGCTTTTGCTGGCCTTTATAGCTTCCCTCCCAATGCCTAGGAAGCAAGTCTACAATCCATTACTGGGTTTGATATTAGCAGTTTGACATTATTGATGAATTCCAAAAAGAAATATCGGATTATGTTTGTAAACTGGTCTTTTCCTCTGGCATATTAAATTATATTTTATTCAGAGATTTACATGATTAAATAATGATCAAGGCGTTTTGATTGGGTCACATCTTTAGGACGTTGCATCCTCGACTCCTTGGCGGGTGGAGACTCACTGAAAAAACATGACAGAAGAGATGGTTGGAGTTTGGAGCTGGAGCCCAGAAGTGAACACACAGGAGAACATCACCAGAGATTAGAGACAGCTCCTCAGACACAGCAGGAGTCCAAGGGAGGGGACAGAGCTGTTTGCCTGATCGTCTATAACCAACCTTGTAGAAAGAGAAAAAGCCTAGACATCTTCACATTCAACAGCTGACCTTGAGGAGAAAACAGAGGAGCTAATCCTGGAGAGAAAGGAACCCTGAGAAGAGAGGAACCCCGAAGTCTGAACCCTGGCAGGCATCGGTATCCATCATGTTCCAACACATGGCATGGTGAGGGAAATAACTTATACTTCATGGCCTGGTATATAAGCAACTACCCCAAATAAATACCCTTTATAAAGGCTAACAGATTTCCCATATTTTGCATTAGCACCACTTTGACTGACGAATACACTGGGTCCAGAACCCAGTTTTGAGCAACTAACAGGGAGAACCCTAACGATCCAGGTTGAATCAAGAATCAAAGAACACGAATAACACACAGCCTCCCACCACCAAATCCCAATAAAAGAGAAAGAAATTGAGCATCTGCATAAACTGCATCCCAATCAGATGCCTAGCATCAGCAAAAATTTACAAGCCATACTAAGAAGGAATACACCAAACCCCCAAGAGATGCAGGATTTGAGAGAAGTAATTAACGAGATGTATACAAATTCCCAAAGTCAAATAAATGAAATGAAAGACAATGTGGTTAAAGTAATGAATGAGATCAAGGACTTGCTGAAATAAGCAAAAAGAAAAAGGTGAAACCAGAAAAAGAAAATTAACAGAGCTAATGGGAATGAAGGACACAATAGGTAAGATCAAAAACAAATTAAAGGGAAGCAGATGTGGCTCAATTGATAGCTTCCGCCTACTATATGGGAGGTCCAGGGTTGGATACCCAGGGCCTCCTGGCCCGTGTGGTGACTGGCCCACGTGGAGTGCTGCTGCACTCAAGCAGTGCTGCCTGGCACAGGGGTGCCCCCCAAAGGAGTGCCTCCCCACCAAGAACAGCCACCCTGTGCAAAGGTACAGCCCCACCAGGAGTGGTGCCACCCACACAGAGAGCACACGCAGCAAGATGATGCAACAAAAAGAAACTCAGGAGAGGGAGGAGAGCAAGATGGCGGCTGAGTGAACTTCCCGGTTACTACCTCCTGTGGGGAATTGGCTGGGCGGCATTGGAGACTCTTTGGGACCGGGCTGTTTCGGGACTTTTGCTGGTCCAGAGGTGTCTGGACATCAATTTGGAGGGAAGGTAACAGAGAGGATCCGTCTGTGAAATATATACGGACATCCCAGCTACGTGTGGAGGATTCCCTCCTTGGGTAGGCAGAGCTGAGGCGTCTGGCGCCGCGGCGGCTGGCTGAGCCGGGCCGAGTGCCGAGCGGCGGCGGCGTCCGGGGGGGTGGGTGCCGAGCCGGGCCGAGCGCCGACGACCGAGAGAGCTGGGCCGAGCCCGGCGGTGGGGTTTTTGTTCTTTCTTTTTTTTTTTTGGAGGCTCTGCAGTACTGGGAAGTTCATGGGCCCTGGGCGGCCTATTGGGGGTTGGTGGGAAGGGAAGTGCTTGTGGACTAATTTGGGCAGACAGACGGGGATTTTAGGGCAAAGTGGGGGCAATTTTTGATTGCGGACACAAACAATAGCGTTTCCGCCTAGAGCCACACACCCCCCCCAAGCCCGGATGCTGACCTACAGCAGTCTCAAAGGGATAGCAACAAAGAGACGCTACCAGGGTCTCGCGGGGTGGCAGACGTTTGGAAGCTGATTAGGGGAATATTTTGTGAAGCGTGGGAATTTCGGGTTTGGACTCTGTTATTAGCATTTCTGGCTGGAGCCCCTCCCCCGGAACTGGATATTGATCTGAGTCATTAAATTGGCTGCAGCCTAGAGGAGCCCCTAGTTGGACGTTCCCGGGGACCACAGGGTGGGAGGGTTCCTGAAGTCAATTGGTGATATATCCACACAACAGACCCTAGTAAGTAAGTGAATTGTAGAACACAGAACACAGGATAGAGCTTGTGGATGAGACCTCACCGATAGGGCTGGCATCCAGCTGCGGAGATCCCTGAAGGCAGTGATGCACTGTGGTGCTCCCAGGCTTCCTGTTAACTGGACGCAAGGTTGCCAGGTCTGAGCTCCCTGGACTCTAACGGCCCACACGCAAGAGACTCACACCTCTTGAGGCCTCAATACCTCAGACTGTCCATCCCTGAATCCACCACGCCCTGAGGTTCTTCTGAGGCCCTTGAATGTCCTAGTCCTCAACGTTTGCATTTTTTTCTTCTTTGTTTTATTTTGTTTTGTTTTTATTTTTATTCTATTTCTATTTTTTATTATAGTTTTTTAATGTTCTGATTTCTGGCATTGCATTATGCCCTAGTCTTTTCTCCCAGCATATCCCCCAAAGTCTCTTTTTTTTTTTTTTTCCCTTTCTTTCTTGTCCCTGATCTTCTTCTTATTCTATTTTATCTTAACAATACAATAGGTCCTGCAGGAAACACCTCACATTTGCTGGATTTCCTCATCCTCCACTGCCTCATTTCTCTGTGAATAGATTTAGCCTATCTACACTATCCCCTTTCCCCTACAACTTGATATCCTCCACCATCTGCTATCTCTCCCATATTCCACCTCCCTTTCTTTGACCGACAAAGTGTCTAACTCTTAATTTCTAATACCTTCGTTTAGTTTTCCATCTGGTATCCGTCCTTGAAACTATTACCTCTCTTTTCTCTTTCCCTCTCTTACGAAAACAATAGCTTCTTAGTACGTACCATACTCCTCCCATATTCAGTCGTCTACCTCATTAAAGGTACTTACCTCATTAAAGGTACTCATTAAAGGTACTATAACTCCACACAATTTACACGATCTAACCTCCATCCTCCCAGAACTCATATTGTTGCTTTGTTAACATATATCACCAATACTACTTTACACTTTTTCCTTCCTTACACAATTGCCTTTCCCCAGCACTAACACTTTCCTTTAAAGTGAACTTAACCAGCAATAAGAAATTGGAATAGGAAGAACAAAGGGACAAAGAGAAGATATAACACTTACGCAAAAACAACAGCTAATTAATCTCCAAGACTAGACAAAGAAGCTAAGGAACTGATTAAACCCGTCAAGAAAAAATGATGACAAGACAGCAACAAAAATCTACAAACCAAACCAGTAATCAGGAAAACATGGCTGAATCCAATCAACAAACTAAAAATCAGGAAGGGGAGAAGATCTTCGCACAAGCAATGAAAGATCTCAGAACATTTATCACCGACAAATTTGATGAAGTAATGAAAGAGGTTAACAACATGAAGACAACACTTGGAGGGGAAATTGCAGACATGCGCAAAAAAATAACGGATATGATGGAAATGAACACCACAATTCAAGAAATCAAAAATACACTTGCAGCAAATATCAGCAGACTAGCAGAGGCAGAGCAGAGAATTAGTGATGTGGAAGACAGTACATTGGAAATCAAAGAGATAGTAGAAGTGGTCAATAAAAAGGTAGAAAAAATCCAGATAGGACTTAGGGACCTGAATGATAATGCAAAACGCTCAAACATACGCATTATAGGCATTCCAGAAGGAGAAGAGAAGGGAAAGATGTCAGAAGGAGTGTTGCAGGAAATAATGACTGAAAACTTCCCAAATCTACTGAAAGAGACAGATGTACATATCCAAGAAGAACAGCGCACTCCACTGGTCATAAACCCCAACAGGCCCACCCCAAGACATATACTTGTCAAATTATCCAATGCTCAAGACAAAGAGAAAATTCTAAAAGCAGCAAGAGAAAAGAAAACCATCACATACAAGGGAAGCTCCATAAGATTAAGTGCTGATTTCTCATCTGAAACGATGGAGGCAAGAAGGCAGTGGTATGATATAGTCAAGGTACTAAAAGAAAAAAATTTCCAACCAAGAATACTCTATCCAGCTAAACTAGCATTCAAAAATGATGGAGACTTCAAAATACTCACAGATAAACAGAAACTGAACGAGTATATCAACAAGAAACCTCCCCTTCAAGAAATACTTAAGGGAGGTCTGCAGGAAGAAAGGAAAAAACAGGACAGTCAGAGATGGAGGAGAGTGTAAGAGCAACAAAAAAGACAAAAATAGACGGGGAAAACAAAATATTACAAACAAAATATAACAAACACAAATCCAACCAAAATATGGCTACCACAAAGAATTCTCTGAACGTAATAACACTGAATGTCAACGGACTAAACTCACCTATCAAAAGATTCAGACTGGGACACTGGATAAGGAAATATGACCCATCTATATGCTGTCTACAATAGACACATCTTAGACCCAGAGACTCATGGAGGTTGAAAGTGAATGGCTGGAAAACAATCATACAAGCAAACAACAACCAAAAAAAGGCAGGAGTAGCTATATTAATATCAGACAAAATAGACTTTAAATGCGAAACAACTGTGAGAGATAAAGAAGGATACTACATTTTCGTGAAAGGGACAATCTGTCAAGAAGATCGAACAATCATAAATATTTATGCTCCTAACAAGGGTTCCTCTAAATACGTGAGACAAACGCTGGAAAAACTAAGTGAAAAAATAGATGCATCTACATTTATAGTGGGGATTTTAATACACCACTATCAAATCTGGACAGAACATCTCAAAAGAGAATCACTAAAGAAGCAAAACATTTGAACACTATACTAGAAGAGCTGGATCTAATAGACATATATAGATCATTACACCCAAACACAGCAGGATATACATTTTTCTCAAGCGCACATGGAACATTCTCCAAGATAGACCATATGCTAGGCCACAAAGAAAGGCTTAATGAATTCAGAAAGATCGAAATCATACAAAACAATATCTCTGATCACAGGGGAGTGAAGCTGGAAATTTGCAAGGGATGGAGGCCGAGACGTCACACCACAATTTGGAAATTAAACAGCACACTCTTAGAAAAACAGTGGGTCAAAGAGGAAATCTCAAAAGAAATCAATGACTACCTTGAATCAAATGATAATGATAACACAACATACCAAAATTTATGGGATGCAGCAAAAGCAGTACTGAGAGGGAAATTTATATCCATAAATTCACATATCAAAAAAGAAGAAAGAGCAAAAATTGAAGAACAGCACTTTTGACGGAATTAGAAAAACAACAAAAAAGTAACTGAACAGGAAGAAGAAGGAAGGAAAAAACAAAGATAAGAGCAGAACTAAATGAAATAGAAAATAAGAAAACACTTGAAAAAATAAACAAGAACAAGAGCTGGTTTTTTGAGAAGATCAACAAAATTGACAAACCTTTAGCGAGACTAACAAAGAAAAAAAGAGAAAAGATGCAAATATACAAAATAAGAAATGAGAAAGGTGATATCACCACTGACACAACATAAATAAAGACTACTATCATAAGAGGATACTTTGAAAAACTATATTCCAACAAAAATGACAATGTAGAGGAAATGGACAAATTCATAGAAACACACAAGCAGCCCATATTGACGAAAGAAGAAATTGATGATCTTATCAAACCAATCATAAGCAAAGAGATAGAATCAGTCATTAAAAATCTCCCAACTAAGAAGAGCCCAGGGCCAGACGGCTTCACAGGTGAATTCTACAAAACATTCCGGAAAGA
Source organism: Dasypus novemcinctus (assembly GCF_030445035.2). Taxonomy (NCBI): domain Eukaryota; kingdom Metazoa; phylum Chordata; class Mammalia; order Cingulata; family Dasypodidae; genus Dasypus; species Dasypus novemcinctus. The sequence continues at coordinate 11,190,722 of NC_080702.1, read as the reverse complement.
ACTAACACCAATCCTATTGAAACTATTCCAAAAAATCGAAACAGAAGGAACACTGCCAAACTCCTTCTATGAGGCGAACATTACCCTAGCACCAAAGCCAAACAAAGACACCACAAGAAAGGAAAATTACAGACCAATTTCTCTAATGAACCTAGACGCAAAAATACTTAACAAAATACTTGCTAATCGTATTCAACAACACATTAAATGAATTATACACAACGAACAAGTGGGATTCATTCCAGGTATGCAAGGATGGTACAACATGAGAAAATCAATTAATGTGATACACCATATAAACAGATTGAAGGAAAAAAATCACATAATTATATTTATACATGCAGAAAAGGCATTTGACAAAATACAGCACCCCTTCTTGATAAAAACACTCCAAAAGATCTGAATACAAGGAAACTTTTTGAACATGATAAAGAGCATATATGAAAAACCTACAGCCAACATTGTTTACAATGGAGAAATCCTAAAATCCTTGCCTCTAAACAAAGGAACAAGACAAGGATGCCCATTGTCTCCACTCCTATTTAACATTGTCTTGGAAGTACTTGCACGAGCACTGAGGCAAGAACCAGATATAAAAGGCATTCAAATTGGAAGGGAAGAAGTCAAAATTTCATTATTTGCCGATGACATGATCCTATACATAGAAAACCCTGAGAAATCTACAACAAAGCTTCTAGAACTCATGAGTTCAGCAAAGTCGCAGGTTATAAGATCAATGCGCAAAAATCAGTAGCATTTCTGTACACCAATAATGAGCAAGATCAGGAGGAAAGCAAGAAACAAATACCATTCACAATAGTAAATAAAAAAATCAAATACTTAGGAATAAATTTAACTAAAGAGGTAAAAAACTTATACACCGAGAACTATACAAGACTGTTCAAGGAAATCAAAGAAGACCTAAATAAATGGAAGAATATTCCTTGTTCATGGATAGGAAGACTGAATATTATTAAGATGTCTATCCTACCAAAACTGATCTACACATTCAATGCAATCCCAATAAAAATCAACACAGCCTTCATTAAGGAACTAGAAAAACTAACTATGAAATTTATTTAGAAAGGAAAGAGGCCCCGAATAGCCAAAGACATATTGAAAAAGAAAATGAAATAGGAGGAATCACACTTCCTGACTTCAAAACATACTACAAAGCTACAGTAGTGAAAACAGCATGGTATTGGCATAAGGAGAGACACACAGACCAATGGAATCGAATTGAAAATTCAGATATAGAACCTCATGTATATAGCCATATAATATTCGATAAAGCCACCAAACCCTCTCAACTGGGAGAGAATGGCCTATTCAACAAATGGTGCCTGGAGAACTGGATAGCCATATGTAGAAGAATGAAAGAGGATTACCATCTCACACCTTATACAAAGATCAACTCAAGATGGATCAAAGACCTAAATATAAGAGCCAAGACCATAAAGATCTTGGAAAGCAGTGTAGGGAAACATCTACAGGACCTTGTAATAGGAAATGGCTTCATGAATATCACACCAAAAGCACGAGCAGCAAAAGAACAAATAGATAAATGGGACTTCCTCAAAATTAAAGCCTTCTGCACCTCAAAGGAGTTTGTTAAGAAAGTAAAAAGGGAACCCACACAATGGGAGAAAATATTTGGCAACCATATATCTGATAAGAGGCTTATAAGTTGCATATATAAAGAACTCATAAATCTTGAAAACAAAAAGATAAACAACCCATTTAAAAAATGGGAAAAAGATTTAAACAGACACTTCTCCAAAGAAGAAATACAAATGGCTAAAAAGCACATGAAAAAATGCTCCAAATCTCTAGCTATCAGGGAAATGCAAATCAAAACTACAATGAGATACCATCTTACTCCCATAAAATTGGCAGCTATGAAAAAAACAGAAGAATACAAATGCTGGAGAGGATGTGAAGAAAGGGGAACACTCATCCACTGCTGGTGGGAATGCAGAAGGATGCAACCATTCTGGAGGACTGTTTGGCGGTTTCTCAAAAAACTAACCATCGATTTCCCATATGACCCAGCAATACCACTGCTGGGTATATACCCAGCAGAACTGAAAACAAGGGCACAAACAGATATATGTACACCAATGTTCACAGCAGCATTGTTTACTATCGCCAAAAGTTGGAATCAATCCAAATGTCCATCAACAGACGAGTGGATCAATAAAATGTGGTATATACACACAATGGAATACTACTCGGCTGTTAGAATAAATACACTACAATCACACGTGATAACATGGATGAACCTTGAGAATCTTATGTTGACTGAAGCAACCCAGGCATTGAAGGACAAATACTACATGACCTCAATGATATGAAATAAACAAACTGCCTCAGAGAGCTAGAGTCTGGAAAAGAGGCTTACAGGAAATCGTGGGGTGGAGGAAGGATGTGAGTTATCGTCTATAGGGGTGGAATCTCTGATGAGCAGGCGGTAAGTATGAGCACAAAGAAGGGACAAAATGGGGGCAAGGGGTTACCTTCGGGTGGGGCTTTCTGGGTTTGAGGGGGGCTGAGGAGGGGCAGAGGGGTAATATTGTCCAAAAATTGGGGGGAGGGAGGGGCAACATACAAACATGGGAGAGTGTCAGGTGTTCGTTGAGAACAAAATGTTGAGAAAATCGTATCAAAGTATAAGTAGGAGGGTTACCTGTTTAGGATGCTCAGGGGGTACGGTCTGATGCGGGACGGACTCCGGGGGAATAGCTGAAGGCTCATTTTGCCAAGGTGGGTTGTACCATTGGGAAGAGACCCAAGAAGTGAGAGTTGGGGTGGACCCACATCCTGGGGAGGTCTAATGCCGTCAAATAGAGAGAACTGTATCTCTAGTGAGAAAGGATGGCTCCCAGGGCATTAGGGCAGTTGAGAAAGTCAGGCCCTGAATACTGCTGCAAGTATCTCTGGACATGGCTTCTCGGGAAATGGAGATTGGCTGGTGGTGTGGGCCCCAAGGGGAGGGGAAAATGGATGTGGAATGGATGGAACCAAGGTAAATATGGGGGCAAGAGAGGAGTTTTGTGAGAGTACACGAAGATGAATATAAAACATGTGATATTACACCAAAAACATATAGGGGACGACAGACTAATAATGTAAACCATAAGGCAAAACATAGGATAACTAAAAAATTTAGAAAACTGTACAACCTAAAGTATGGACCACATAGTAAGCACAGATGTCATCTGGTTTGAAAACTATTGTCTCGGAATCTGTACATCAGTTTCAGGAAATATGATATGAACAGTTAAGAGATTATCGCTGTGGAAGGGAAAAGGTTTTATGGTGAATCTGGGGAAGTACTGTATATTGTATATATGAATTTCGGTGATCTAAGACTCTTGTGAAGCTGACATTATGTTGGGATTCACTTTACAGGAAGTTTTGGATCACAGAGTGGTTCAACAATGGCAGCGGAGGAATACTGATATAGGATGTTATTGACAGGATATATATGGTTGACAGAGAGTTATACAGGGCATATGCCCAGGGTATATAGTAATGTCTAGATATACTCATAGTGGAAACAATTAAAAACAACAGCTGGGGGGGTACTGGGCCCCTGGCCGGGGGGGTCACTGTCATGGACCCTGGGGGAGCAGCGGCAGTCCCCCAGGTGCAACAGCAAGAACCAGGAAGGAAGGAGGGCCCAACAGTGGGCTCCTGATACTAATGGCTATGCTTGTGAGCCTATACACCTGCAATAAGAATAAGGCCTAGAGTAGCAGTTTCCTCCTGACAGCCTTCATGTTACTCAAATGTGGCCACTCTCACAGCCAAACTCAGCATGTAGATGCAGTGCATTCCCCCCAGCATGGGACATGACACCCGGGGATGATCCTCCCTGGCACCGAGGGATCACTACCACATACCAGCTGAAGATGCAACTAGAAAAGGACCTTGAATTAAAGGTTCAACACAGATCAGCAGAATATCCCTGTCTACATATAATAACATGACTTCAAAATGCTGTTTGACCTAATGTAAGGGGGAAATGGAAAGGAGAAATGAGAATCTAAGGCTATGAGTCTCTAAAAAAGAGTCTGGAGGTTGTCAGAAGGAATCCCCTTATGCACAACTGAGCAGAGTCTGAGAGACAGATAAAGTAGATACAACCCCAGGTACTGGTTCTTTTGAGGAATAAAGAGACCCACGGGTTCTATGGTCATGGCAAATGGGGTTCACTGCCATGGCAGATGGCTCTTCTTTGGAGCTGGCATTTCTGAGTGATGGAATTGGACTCAGAGGGGATCTCTTTTCACAAGACTTGCATGCTACTTTATTGGAATTGTAGTTGGTGCTAGGGTTTTAGATATATTTAGGGGATTTGAATCTCTGGACTGATAATATGACACCCAGGCCCAGAGCCTCAAAGACTTCAGCTCCTACACTTTGATTTATTGGACTTACCGCACTCAGCTAACATCGAGTTGAAGAAGGTCAACCACCACACCATGGAGCCTAGAGTGTCTACAACTGAAAGCAGGAGGAGTGTATCCAGTAGCCATGTGGAATCTAAGCCCCCACTTGACATAGATGTGCAATGGACACAACCAATCCAATGTCCACAGAGAAAATGTGGAATGGGTGTGGGAAGGGTAGCCATGGTGGCTGCTGGGTTTGGGGAATGGGAGGAAGAGATGAGATGTGGAGGCGTTTTCGGGACGAGGAGATGTCCTGGGTGGTGCTTCACGGACAATTACGGGACATTGTAGATCCCCCCAGGGCCCACTGGATGGAATGTGGGAGAGTGTGGGCTATGATGTGGACCACTGACTATGGGGTGCAGTGATGCTCAGAGATGTACTTACCAGGTGCAATGGATGTGTCACGATGAAAAAAAAAAAAACTCAGATTCTGAGAGTTGCCAGCAACATAGAAGCAGACACAGAAGAACGCACACGGAATGGACAGAGTGCACAGACAAAGGGGGCGGGGAATAAACCATTAAAAAAAAACAATACATTAAAGTCATACAATAGCAAACCTGAAATGATAGAAGAATAAGTGATAAGGAAGACATAACAGCTGAAATTGAAGAGAGGAAAAAAAAGGGGAAAAAAAATGAGCAAGAGCTCAGGGAGCGCAATGACAACACAAAAAGCAACAAAATATATGTCATAAGAGTTTCAGAAGGAGATGAGACGGGAAAAGAGGGAAAAAAGAGTATTTGAGGAAATAATAAGTGAAAATGACCCAGTTCTCATGAAATGAACCTATATGCCAAGAAGCCCACTGTACCCCAATCAGAATAAATCCAGGGAAGGAGATTTGGCCCAATGGATAGGGCGTCCGCTTACCACACGGGAGGTCCGTGGTTCAAATCCCAGGCCTCCTTGACCCATGTGGAGCTTGCCCATGCGCAGTGCTTAATGCATGCAAGGTGTACCCTGCCACACAGGGGTGTCACCCGCGTAGGGAAGCCCCACGTGCAAGGAGTGTACCCCATAAGGAGAGCCGCCCAGCGCGAAAGAAACTGCAGCCTGCCCAGGAATGGCACCGCACACACGGAGAGCTGATACAATAAGATGACTCAACAAAGAGAAATATAGATTCCTGGTGTTGCTGATAAGGATAGAAGCAGTCACAGAAGAACACACAGCAAATGGACACAGAGAGCAGACAACTGGGGGGAGGGGGCAGGAAGGGGAGAGAAATAAATAAAAAATCTTTAAAAAAAAAAAAAAGAATAAATCCAAATAGACCTATTCCAAGACACATACTACTCAGAAAGTCAAACGTCAGGGATAAAGAGAAAATTCTGAGAGCAATAAGAGAGACGAGAACCATCACTTACAAGGGACAACCAGTAAGATGTGGTGCACATTCCTCAAGAGAAACCATGGAGGTGAGAAGACAGTAGTATGACACAATTTGGAGATTGAAAGAGAAGAACTGCCAGCCAAGAATTCTGCATCCAGCAAAACTGTCCTTCACATATGAAAGAGGGTAAAAAATATTCACAAGCAAAGAGAAACTAAGACAGTTTGTAATAAAGAATCCATCTTGAAAGATATATTAGAGGAAACTTTAGAATCTGAAAGAAAAAGACAGGAGAGAGGCTTGGAGGAGAGTAGAAAAGAAAGAATAACAGAAAGGATAACCAAAGAGTAATACTGGACAAAACAGACTATAAATCCAAAGAAGTAAGAAGAGATACAGAAGGCCATTAAATATTAATAAAAGGGACAATCAATCAGGAAGATAAAACAGACATAAATATCTATGTACCTAACTAAGATCCTTCAAAATACATGAAACAAATTCGGGGAAAAATGAAGGGAGAACTAGTCATCTCCACAATAATCACTGGAGACTTCAACACACCTCTCACATCATTAGACAGAACTAGACAGAAGATCAACGAGTAAACAGGGAACTGAAACAATATGACCCGTAAGTTAGACCTAACAGACATATGCAGAAAGCAGCATCCAAACTCAGCGGGTTATACATTCTTTTCATGTGTCCATGGATCCTTCTCCAGAATAGACCACATGTTAGGGCATAATACAGCTCTTGATAAATATAAAAAGATTGAACTTTACACAAAGCATCTTCTCAGATCATAGGGGAATGAAACTGAAAATCATTAACAGACATGAAAAAGGTAAATTGACAAATGTGTGGAGGCTAAACAACACACCCTAAATAATCAGTGGGTCAAAGAAGACATATGGAAAGTGGTTGTGGCTCAACTGATAGAGGGTCCACCTACCATATAGGAGGTCCAAGGATTCGATGGCCAGGGCCTCTTTGCTCATAGAGTGAGCTGGTCCACACATAGTGCTGCTGCGCACAAGGAGTGCTGGCCCACTAAGGACGCCCCCGTGTAACAATGCCCCCCATGCAAGGAATGGCCACTGGGATAGGAGAGCCACCCCGAGCAAAACTACAGTCCACCCAGGGGTGGTGCCACACACACGGAAAGCTGATGCAGCAAGATGATGCAATAAAAAGAGACACAGACCCCAGTGCAGCCTGATGAGAATACAAGTGCACACAGAACACACAGTGAATAGACACAGAGGGGGGAGCAGAGAAAGGATACAGAAATAAATAAATCCTTAAAAATTAAAAAAATAAAATTCCAAGTGTAATCAGTAAATGTATTAAGACAAATAAAACAAGATCACAACTTGTGAAAACTTATGGGATACAGCAAAGGCAGTCTTGAGAGGGACATTTATAGACCTAAAAGCCTATAGGAAAAAAAAAGAAAAAGCTAAACTCCAAAAATTGACTGAACAACAAGAGAAACTAGAAAAAGAACAGCAGAGCAATCCTCAAAGCAAACAGAATAATAAAGACTAGAAATAAATGAAATTGAAAAGAAAAAAATAGAGAAAATCAAAGCCAAAAGCTGGTTATTTGAGGGAAGCAGCTGTGGCTCAATCAGATGAGCTCCCGTCTACCATATGGGAGGCCCTCAGATCGCCTCCCAGGGCCTCCTTGTGACGGCTGGCTCCACTGCATGCTGTGGAGAGCCGCTGGGCCCCCAAGTGCGGAGGAGAGCTACCCAGCCCACAGACACCACGGGGCACAGCCTGGCATAGAGACACCGCGGAGTGGAAACTCGGCAAGGTGACACAACAAAAAAAAGGAGGAGACAAGCAAAAACACAGAAGAGAATGCAGCGAATGGACACAGAGAGCAGACAGCAAGCAAGCAAGGGGGAAGGGGAAATTTTTAAAATATTAAAAAATTTAAAAATTTTAAAAAAGCTAATCATTTGAGAAGATCAATAAAATTCACAAACCCCAGCAAGATAAACAAAGAAAAACAAAAAAAGAACCTAATAAATACATTTTGAAATGAAAGGGGGGAAGTTATGACTGACCCCACAGAACTAAAAAGGATCATAAGAGGATATTCTGAGAAACTGTATGCCAACAAACTAAAAAACCTAGAGGAAAGGAGCAATTTCCTAGAAATGCACAACCAACCAACATTGACACTACAAGAAATACAACAACTTAACAAACCAATCACATATAAAGACACTGAATCTGTCTTCAAAAATCTCCCAACAGAGAAAACTCCAGGACCATATGCCTTCAGAGGTGAATTCTACCCCCGTTCAAAAAGAATTAACACCAATCCTGTTTAAAATCTTCCAAAAAATTGAAGAGGTGGGAAAATCACCCACACTTTTAAGAAAGCCAACATCACCGTAATACCCGAATCAAATGAAGACTCTGGAAGGAAAAGAAACTTACAGACCAATTTCTCTAATGAACACTGATGCAAATTTCTCAACAAAATACTTATAAATCAAATCCAGCAGCACATCAAAAGACTTCTACACCACAAGCAAAGGGGATTTACTCCTGGTAGGCAAAGCTGGTTCAACGTAAGAAAATCAATTGATGTAATACACCACATTGACAAACTGAACGAAAAAAGAAACATGATCATCTCAACCAAGACAGAAAAAGCATCTGACCAAATCTAGCTTCATTTCTTATAAAAACATTTCAAAAAAATCAATGAAGAGAAGGAAAATCCCTGAATATGATAAAAGAGGCACATATGAAAAACCTAGAGCTAACATCTTACCCAGTGGGGGAAGGTTGAAAGTTTTCCTTCTAACACCTGGAACAAGACAAGGATGACCACTAGCACGATTGTTACTCAACCTTTAATAGAAGCTCTAGGTACAGCGATTAGAGAAGAAAAACATTAAAGGCATCCAAGTAAGAAAAGAAGAAGTGAAACTCTATTTGTGGATGACATGATCTCATACTTTGAAAATTCTGAAATGTCTACAACAAAGCTACTTGAGCTAATAAATGAGTTCAGCAAAGTGGCAGGCAGCAAGATCAACAGAGAGATCAGTAATGTTTTTGTACAGTAGCGTTGCACAATCTGACGAAGAAATCAGGGGAAAATTCCATTTACAAGAGCAACTAAAAGATTCAAATACCTAACAATTGATTTAACAAAACAAGTACAGGACTTATATGGTGAAAATTACAAAACAATGCCAAAAGAAATTTTAAAAGACCTAAACAATTGGAAAGACATTCCGTGTATATGGACTGGAAGTCTAAATAGCATAAAGATGTGAATCCTACCCAAACTGATTATATTATAGATTTCACTGCAATACCAATCTGAACTCGAACAGCCTACTTTGCAGAAATAGAAAAGAAAATTACGAAATCATTTGGAAGGGAAAGTGCACGTGAACAGCCAAAAGTATTCTAAAAAAAAAAGAGCAACATAGAAGGAATTTCACTGCCAGATCTTGAAACATACTACAAAGCTACAGTGGACAAATCACCATGATACTGCCATAAAGAAAGATACATCAATCAGTGGAATTGAATAGAGAGTACAGGAATAAACCCTTACCTCTATGGTCAACTAGTTTTTGACAAGCCTACCGAGTCTGTGTTAATCGGAAAAAAAACAGACTCTTCAACAAATGCTGCTGGGAGAACAGGTTATCTATAACCAAAAGAATTAAGGAGGACCCCTACCTCACTCTCTGTACAAGAATCAACTCAAAATGGATCAAGGACCTAAATTTAAAAGCAAGTACCATAAAACTACTAGAAGAAAATGTAGGGAAACATAAGACCTTGTGGTACAGGGTGGTATCTCGGACTTTACATCCAAAGAAGAAAAAACAAATGAAAAATTAGGTAAGTGGGACCTCCTGAAAATTAAACACTTTTTCACCTCCCAGGACTTTGTCAAAAAGGTGAAAAGGTCATCAATTCAATGGGAGAAAATACTTAGAAATCACACGTCGATAAGGGTTTAATATATAAAATATAGAGAGAGATGTTACAACTCAACAATAAAAAGACAAACGATCCAGTTATAGAATGGGCAAAAAACATGAACAGACATTTGTCCAAGAAATACAAATGAGGGAAACGGACTTGGCCCAGTGGTTAGGGTGTCCATCTGCCACATGGGAGGTCCGCGGTTCAAACCCCGGGCCTCCTTGACCCGTGTGGAGGTGGCGCATGTGCAGTGCTGATGCGTGCAAGGAGTGCCATGCCACGCAAGGGTGTCCCCGCGTAGGGGAGCCCACGTGCAAGGAGTGCGCCCGTGAGGAGAGCCGCCCAGCATGAAAAGAAAGTGCAGCCTGCCCAGGAATGGCGCCGCCCACACTTCCGGTGCCGCTGAGGACAATAGAAGCGGACAATGAAACAAGACGCAGCAAATAGACACTGAGAACAGACAACGGGGGGGGGGGGGGGGGGGCGGGGGATTTAAATAAATAAATCTTTAAAAAAAAAAAAGAAAGAAATACAAATGAAAAAAATATATGGAAAAATATTCAACATTAATGATCACGGAAATGCAAATCAAAACGAGATATCATCTCACAGCATCAGAATGGTCACTATTAAAAAGTCAGAGAACTACAAGTGTTGGAGAGGATGTGGAAAGGTAGGAACACTTATTCACTGTCAGAAGGAATGCAGAAAGGTATAGCCACTGTGGAGGACTGTTTGGCAGTTCCTAAAGAAGTTGACTATAGATTTGCCATGTGATGCTGCAATACCACTACTGGCTAAACACCCAGAAGAACTGAGAGCAGTGACATGAATAAACATCCGCACACCTACATTCATAGTGGTGCTATTCACAATTGCAAAGCTGGAAACAACCCAGGTGTCCATCAGCCAGTAAATGGAGAAACAAACGGTGATGTATTCACATGATGGAATCTCATGCAGTGGTAAGAAGAAATAAAGTCATAAACCATTTGACAATGTGAATGAACCTGGGGGACAGTATGGTGAGGCAAGCCAGACACAAAAGAACAAATACAGGAGGCTTTCATTACTATGACCTAAGTATATTGTGTAACATAATGTATGATTCCATGACATAAAATGTAAACATAAATCAATTTATAGAGGAAAAAAGTATTTGTGCAAAAATAGCCAGAAATGGGATCTGTGGACAGCAGAAAAAGCACAGAGAGACCGAGAGGTGATGGATTTTCTTATTTGTTTTATCATTTATTATTATTGAGATAATAAAAATGCTCTAATGATGACTGAGGTGATCAAAGCATAACTATGTGATTGTGCCTAAAACCACTGATTGTGCACTATGGATGAATTGCATGCCTTTAAAAAGAAAAAAAAAGGCAAATCGCACATAAAAATGGGAAAAAATGTGAATACATACCTACCAAAGAAGAAACTAATGATTCTTTTCATCACTAGAGAAACACACATTAAAATCTGCTATATATACTAGAATGGTTAAAATCAAGAGACATAATACTAACTGTTAAAGAAGATGTGGAAAACCTGGAGACCTCATACATTTCTGGTGAGAATGCAAAATGGTGCTGCCAGTTTGGGAAACATTTTGTCAGATACTTAAAAATATAAACTTACCATAATTCTTGCTAACTCCACTCTAAAAATCTATCCAAGACAAACAAAATTGTGTTTGTGCAATGATTCCTATGGCAACTGTATGACAGCCAAAACTAGAAAAAATACGAATGTCTACTAGCTGGTGCATGGATAAGAAAAGGTGCTACATCCATAAATAGATCTGCATCTTTAACTATTTAATTTCAGGCAACCTCCCCGTTCCCCCACGCCGCCATTGGAAGCAGCCCACCGGGCCTGTCCACAACCAACCTGCAGGGTACACAAGCCTCTACAGGACTAACTTTAGTACTGATTATAGATTCAAAAAGAAGACCAGAAGTGCCATGTGTAGGGAAACCACAACTGAGTCCAATTCTGTCACTCTGGGGAACATAAATTCCAAAGTAGAGACCACTGACAGGGCACTAAACTACTGAGCTATCTACCCTGACTCAAGTGTCTCGATGCCTCCAGAACCCTCAGGAGCCCAGTTGTTTGGGGTAGAATCTACTTTGGCAGTCAAAGAGATCCTGCTGATACATGTATGAACATTACCTCCGGGATGACCTCTGATTCACCTAACTCTGAAATCTCTTAGCCACACAAATTCATTTATCTTTATCTCTTCCCCATTTAGGCCAAGGTCTTTTTCCAGTTGCATTGCTAGCTGGTGCTTAGTAGTAATCCCTTCCTGCCAGGGAGTCTCATACCCTGGAGTCATGTCTGATACTGGGGGGAAGATAATGTATTTATATGGTGGGTTTGGCTTAGAGGCCACATTTGAGCAACAAGGAGGCTCCCAGGAGGCAATTCTTAGACACCCTATAATACTAGGCTAAGTTTTGATTTTGAGTGTAAAGGTTCATAAGCACAGTCATCAATATCAAGTGTCCATTAGTAGAACATCCTCCTTCACTAGTCATTGCTCCTGTACTCGGGGGATTCTGGCTGATGTCTTAGAGAATGTGGCAGAGCTCCCTAGATGGCAATTTGATATTCCTTCAGTTACTTTATGAATCTCCATCCACCATGGCAATGCCCCATGAACATAAATTTACATGCCTTATATACGTATGCCCAGGTGAGCCTCCTGCCATGTTATCCCCTGTCACTGACATCCCACTCCAGTGATCCTCCCCTGCCACAGAAAGAGAACCACAAGTACTGGAGAGGACGTGGACAGACAGAACACTTATTCACTATTGGTGGGAATGTAGAATGATACAGCCACTGTGGAGGACTGTTTGGTGGTTCCTAAAGAAGTTGAATATAAACTTCCCACATGATGCTGCATTATCACTACTGGGTACATACCCAGAAAAACTGTAGCAGGGACACAGACATCCATATACGGATGTTCATAGAAGCATTATTCACGATTGTGAAAAGTTGGGAACACCCCAGGTGTCCATCAACTGATGAACAGATACACAAATTGAGGTATTCACACGATGGAACATTATGCAGCAGTAAGAAGAAATGAAGTCGGAAAGCATGTGACAACATGGATGAATCTAAAGGACATTATGTTGAGGGAAGCAAGCCAGACACAAAAGGACAAATACTATATGACTGGATTGGATTACTATGAACCTAATATATTGTAATGTATGACTGAAAAAAATTTATATGTATCCAATATATTTAATTTAGAAATGTATATCTTCATTCAACAGTATTTTCTTTTTTAAGAAACTATTGCTTACATATTCAATTATTAAATTTACAAAATAAGGTTTAAAATTTAAACAGTGAGGTTACACTGAAGAGTTGAGAATTGGAGCCTTAACATGTGATCTGTTACTCAAAAGAGGTAACAAAAAAGAGATAAGAGTAACCAAAAAGTTATTTTTCAGCATTGTAAAACCATGTGTGAAATATGAATATGAATAAAACTGCATATACAAGACTCTATTCTTTGAAATTGAACAAATGTATGTTAACACTACAAAAATGTTAATATCACTTATGCTGAGGGAAAGAAACCTGACACAAAGTACTACATATTGCATGATTCCATTTATAGAAAATGTAAATATGTTTATAAAAATGAACTTAGATTTCCGGTTATGGAGGGCCGGGGAAGGACTGCTAAGGGGCATGGTGTTTTTCTTTTCAGAGTACTGAAAATGTTCTAAAAAATTTTATGGTGATGAAGGCACAATATTGCGATTATACTAAAAGCCACTGATTATACACTTTGGATAGATGGTATGGTATGTGAATATGTCTCAATAAAACTGCTTAATACATAAATAATTGTGCTAGAACAGCCAGAAAAAGAAGTGATTTCTAGCAGGGTAAACAGATACAGGGCTAAAGAACTGTCTTACTAGTTTCTTTTTCTTATTATGGAAATAATGAAAATATTCTAATGATGACTGAGGTAATGAATGCACATCTATGTCATTATATCAAACACCATGCATGGTATGCTTGGAAATAACTGTATGCTTTATTAATAAGTATCAATAAAACTGATTTGTTAAAAATATACACATATATCATTAAATTATTTTGTTTAAAAAAAAAAAAAAAAGGACTGTTAATCTTCATCCAAAGATTTCATTGCTAAGGTTCTGGTATAAAACCTTCCTGAATTTCCCCACTGATGGTAGCATCATATTCTTCCTCGTCATACTTAGGGTCTGCTGAGTGACAGTGCATTGGGAGAACAGTGTGGTCATCTGCCTGGAAGTGACAGGGCACCCAGCAGCCCTGCCTGGCTCTCCCCCTTCCAGGGTGGCAACCCTGTGAAAATCACCTGCAGAAGTTCAGAGTGAAGGTCAGGGGACAAAAGAAGGGGTTGGGGGAAGGTCCAGCCCATCTGTCCTAAGAGCAGCTGCTCCACAGCCCTCAACTGCTCCCCTAGAATGAGAACAACTCTTCTAAGAGGCTGAGAACAGTAAACGCAGAGGCTTCCTCTGCAGCCAGGGTCCTTTAAGGCCAGGTGGGTGATTGCTCTTGGCAGACAAAGCAGGGCAAGAATGGTGTCCCCAAGTCACCCAGTCACCCCCCTGCAAAGGAGAGGCTCCCTGGAGCTCCTGGAAATACTCAGCACACCCCTCGGCTCCCTCAGCAGCCTCGGGCAGGTGGCCTGACCAGCAGGCGCCCTTCCCCAGTCTGTGCAGAGGGTCCTAGCAGGCACCCAAATCCAGTGGCCCCCACTGGCCAGCTGCCCTCCTCCAGCCCTAGCAAGCTACCACCTTAGCAGGAGTTCACGAACCATTTCCACCCAGCATGACTCCAAGAAATCAAACTTTTAAGAAAGGCTGTAACCACTACCAAAAGGAAAAGAGTGTTCCTGGGACCATGGGGAGCTCTGAGGGAAGCCAAGGCTGAAGCTGTCCGAGGCCTTCTAGTGCAGCCACAGCCAGGAGGGGACACAGTGGGAGTGGGCCCCTAGAAACTAGACCTCACCTGCCCTGTGGAATCTCAGAGAGCAGAAAGGAGTAAAACAGGAAAGACACACAATTAAAGGCTCAAGTGAATCACCAGGGCTTTGACCCAAAGAATGCAAAGTCTGTAAGAGAAGGAAGGGCCCACACCTGCAGACCACTGGGGAAGGATACACACTTTTAGTTGCAAACTGTTGTGATCCCTGCAAAACTCCCAGGCTGGACACAAACCTGCACCCAGAGGCCCCACCCGGGAGGGGTCCCCATTCACTGGGCTCCCTGCAGGCACACACCAGGTGTCAGTCACGCTCCCCCTGGGCCTTCCCAGGAGCCCTTCCCCTGGGAGCCATCAAGTCCCCTCAGCAGTAACCCCTTTAAGAGTCAGCTGCTGCAGGCCAGGCCCTGAGCCTTAACTTCCCAGGTGCAGAAGAAAGCGAAGCAGCCTCTGCCTGGCTCCAGAGGAAATTTGAAGTGTAGGACCTGCAAAGGGGTCGCTGAAAGGGGAAGGACCCAGGCACCTGGGAGGGTCAGGAGGGCGGAGGGAGGGGCAAAGGGGTGGACCATGGGGGGACCTTGGGGAACTCAGGGAGGGAAGGGGCACTGTGGAGGGGGAGAAAGGACCATGGAGGAGAGGAGGGGTCATGGGGTGGCTGGAAGGGCTATGGGGGGCAGGAGAGACCAAGGGGAGGCAGGAGGGAATGGGGGGGAAAGACTTTAGGGGGGAGACCGTGGGTGGGGTAATCAGGGGGAATCATGGAGGAGGGGAACCACAGGAGAGGGAGAGGGACTTTGGAAGGGGAGAGGGGGCACTGGGCAAGAAGAGGGACCATGTAGGGGAGGGACTGTGGGGAGGCAGGAGTGAATGTGAGAGTGGAGAGAGCATGGGGGGTGGGAGGGGGGGCAGGGGGGACCATGGTGTGGAGGGGTCATGGGTGGGCAGTAGGGGCCGTGGGGTATAAGAGGGAGCATGGGGGGAGAGGAGGGAGCACTGGGGGGAAGGAGGGAGCATGGAGGTGGAAGGAGGGACCTTGAGGGGGAGGATCCATGGGGAGGCAAGAGGAACTGTGGGAATAAAGGGACTGCAGCAGGGCAGGTGGTACTGGTGGGGGGAAAAGAGGGACTTCAGGGGGTTCGAGATACTATGGGGTTGGTGGGGGGGGGAGTAGAGACCATGGGGTGGCAGGAGGGACCTTGGTGGGAGGGAATGTCGGCTGGAGGAGGGACTTTGGGGTGAGGAGGGACCATGGGGGGGAGGGAGGGACCTAGGGAGGTGGGAGGAACTGTAGGGGTGGAAGAAGCCTGGCAGAACAGGAAGGATCTTGGGGGGAGCAAGAGGGACTGGAGGGGGACAAAAGGGATGCTGGAGAGGACAGGAGGAACCTTTGGGGAATGAAGGAACTGTGGGGGGCAGATGGGACAATGGGGGGGGGACCATGAGGGGAAGGAGGGACCATGAGGCAAGAGGAGATATGGTGGAGGAGCAGGAGGGACCCTGGGGAAGCAGGGGGGACTGAGGGGAGGAGGAAAGGTAGAGGTGGAGGAGGAACTTGGAAGGGGCAGGAAAGACCTCGAGGGTGAGGAAAGACCTTGGTGGGAAGGGACCTTGGGGAGGTGGGAGTGACCATGAGGGTGAAGGGAGCCTGGGATGCAGGAGGGAAGGGGGGAGGAAGGACCATAGGGGGGCAGGAGGGACGTCTGAGCTACTAGGACCTTAGGGGGGAGGACAAGAGGAACAGTGGGGGTGACAGGAGGAACTGTAGGGGTGGAAGTAGCATGGCAGAGCAGGAGGGACCATCCAGGAACAGGAGAACCTGTGGGGGGAAGAGGAGGGACCTTGGAGGGGACAGGAGAGGCTTTGGGGGTGAGGAGGGACCATGGGGAAGGCAGGATGGTATCAGGGGGGAAGGGACCCTGAAGGGAAGGAGGGACCTTAGGAGAACAGGGACCTTTTCGGAGAGAAAGAACAGTGGGGGGAGGGGTTGTAGGAGGGGCCATGGGGAGGACAGGAGGGGGGGTTTAGCAGGGTCCGTGTGGGGGGCGGGGGAGGAAGGAGGGCGGGGGTGGGGCGGGCCACCCTTCCCGTGGGCCGCGGGACCCTTATTCTTACACGGCGCCCCGCGCCACAGGCCAGCCAGGCTGGGCTGGGACCCCCGACTGCACCCTGAGCCGCCCCCCCGCCCCCCCGTCCGCGGAAGCAGCGCCGCCACCCGGCGCGGCCCTGCGACCCAACAGGCCCTGAGACCGCGCAGGACCCGGGCGCCGCGCACAACTTTCCAGGACCCGGGAGCCGCGCACAACTTTCCGGGACCCGCGCCCCGCAGGCGAGCCAGCAGGAACTTGAGGGGGCGCGGCACGGGCGCCCCCTCGACGCAGCAAGGGGAGGCTCGCTCGCCCGCTTTTCCGCGCCTCTGGGGGTCCCCGCCCGCCTGCGCCCCGCCCCGACGCCAAGTCGGGTCCCCAAACTTACCGCTCCCGTGGGTGGGAACACAGGCGGGGCCCTTAAGCGCTCCTGCAGCCCCACACGCCGGCTGACAACACGTCCCTCCTGCCCTCGGGGTCCCGGGGGGCACCCCCGGAACACGCCAGCAGGTCCTCGCGCGCTCCCCAAACACCGCGAGCTCTTAGAGGAGCCCCGCCAACGTGGACTGGGCGGGACTTAAGGGGCGGAGCTTCTGCGCCTGCGCCTGGGCCAATGAGGCCCCGCCCCGCTCCAGGACTCCACGCCCCTAAGAGAGCGCGGCCCTACCCTTGACGGACAGCGCCAAGCACCCAGTCATGGTACTGTGGAACCTGCCCCCGGGACACCACCTGTGCAAAAATCACAACAGTTATGTACACCAGTAACGACCAATCTGAGGAGGAAATGAAGAAAAAAAAACTATGATTTAAAATAATAAATTTTTAAAATCGCATATATCGGAATAACTTTAAAGCTGTAAATGACGGACACAGAAAACTACACAAGACTGTTCAAGGAAATCAAAGAAGACGTAAATAAATGGAAGAATATTTCCTGTTCATGGAAAGGAAGAATAAATATCATTAGCATGGCTATCCTACCCAAACTAAACTACAGACAATGCAATCCCAATAAAAATCAAAACGGCATTTTTTACTGAATTGAAAAAACTACCTATGAAATGTATTTGGAAGGGCAAAAGGCCCAGAACAGTAAAAGACTTATTGAAAAAGGAAAATCAAATCAGAGGACTCACATTACCTGACTTTAAAACATACTATAAAGCAACAGGGGTCAAAAACTGCATGGTATTCTCACAAGGATAGACATACTGACCAATGGAACTGAATTTAGAGTTCTTATACAGATCCTCACATAGAGTCACCTGGTATTCGACAAGGCCACCAAGCCCACTCAGCTGAGAGAGAACGACCTCTTCAAAAATTGGTGGGTGGAAAACTGGATATCCATATGCAAAAGACTGAGAGGACAACACCATTTCAAACCTTACTAAAAAATCAACTCAAGATGGATCAAAGCTCTAAATACAAAAGCCAAGACCATGAACACCTTGGAAGATAATGTAAGGAAACATCTACAGGGACTTGTAACAGGAAATCCGCTCATGAACATCACACTCAAAGCAGGAGCAGAAAAAGAAAAAATAGATAAAAGGGAAGTCCTCAAAATTAAAACCTTTTGCACCTCAAAGGAGTCTGTCAAGAAAGTGAAAAGACTGCCTATCCAATAAAAGAAAATATTTGGTAACCATATATCTGATAGGAGCCTAATATCTAGCATACGTGAAGAAATCTTTTATCTCAAAAATAAGAAAACAAACAACCCATTTTAAAAAAGGACAAGAGATTCGAACAGAACTTCTCCAAAGAAGGAATACAAATGACTAAAGAGTGCATGAAAAGATGCTCAACATCACTAACTATAAGGGATCAAAACTACAATGAGACACCATCTTAGACCCAATATACTGATGGGTATTAAAGGCCAGAGGACTACAAGTGTTGGAGAGGATGTGGAGGAATGGGAACCCTCATCCACTGACAGTGGGAACGTAGAATGATCCATCCACTGTGGAGGAGAGATTGGCTGTTCCTCAAAAAACTAACTACAGATCTGCCACGTGACCCAGCATTCCACTACTGGGTATATAACCAGAAGAATTGGAAACAAGGATATCAACAGATATATACACACCAATGTTTCATGGGAGCATTATTCACTATTGCCAAAAGTTGGAATCAACCTAAATGCCCCTCAACAAATGAGTGCATAAACAAAATATGGTATAACACATACAAAGGAATGCTTCTTAGCTCTAAGAACGAATACAGTACAGAAACACAGGATAACATGGATTAATCTTGAGAACCTTATGTTGAGTGAAGCAAGGCAAGTATTAAAGGACAAATATTACATGACCTCTCTGATATGACTTAAGCAAATTGAGCCGACTCAGAGAGCTAGAGTCTGGAAGATAGATTGAGAGACCTAAGAGGCTTCAAACTGAGTTGTGAGGTCATCAGAGGGGTCGTGGTTATGCATGTCTCAGCAGGATCTCATAGAGAGCCAAACATGATACTAGACAACCCCAGGTAGTAGTGCTCCTAAGAGCTATGAAGGCACCCTGGTCCTACGGTCATCGCAGATAGCTCGAGAGATCAGTGCCTTAATGGTGGGCCCTAATTTGGAATTGTACTCCTAAGTGTGATGATGTTGGATTCAAATGTGACTTTCTACACATGCCTCTTCTGAACCTGTGGTTGGTGCTGGGATTGCAGTATGCACAGGAGACTTGGATTTCTGGGCTGCCCACGTGCCAGCTGGGCCCTCAGCCTCTGTGGTGTTGCAGCACCTACACTCCAGTTGGAATTATCCAGGTCAGTTGAAACGGAGGTGAGGATGGACAACCACCACACCAAGGACCCAAGAGAGCCTACAGCTGCGGTCATGAGAGTCACATCCACCAGCCACGTGAGAAAGAAGCCCCTTCTCAATCAAGAGAAGAACTTGGCATCGCCATCCCAGGGTCCTCAGGATAGAGGAATAAAATATGGACTAGAATGGAACTGATATTCTACTATAAAATTATTGTGACTCTAGCAACAGAAGCAATTATGTCATTGACTGGACTCGGGGGCATTTTTGAGACTTCGAGATGTCCTGAATGATATTGCAGGGCAGATGCAGGACATTATGTATCCTGCCATAACCCACTGAATGGGCTGGAAGAGAGTGTAAACTACTCTAAATAATAGTCCATGCTGTGTGGCAGTGCTTCAAAATGTATCCATCAAATGCAATGCATGTACCACACTAATGAAAGAACCTCTTTATGTGGGAAAGATGGGGGAGTGGGGAGTGGGGCATCTGGGAACCTATTTTGTTTTTTAGAAGAATGTATTTTTTTTAATCTCCACCCCCCGTAGCATTTTGTGTGCTGTCTGCTCTGTGTCCATTCACAGTGTGTACTTTTGGGTCGGTATTTAACTTGTGGTTTTTTAAAATTATTTATTCCCCTTCCCTTGTGGCTTGTTTGCTGTCTCCTCTCTGTCCATTCGCTGCAAGTTCTTCTGTGTTTTGGTTTTTTTGCTTGTCTCCCTTTTTCTTGTGTCACCTTGCTAAGTCAGCTCTCTGTGGCGCTTAGGGGCCAGTGGCACTCCGTGGCCATGCGGGCTGGGCGGCACACTGCGGCACCCGGACTGGCAGCACATCCCAGCTTGCCAGCAAGCCTGCTTTTACAAGAAGGCCCCAGGATGCAGACACAGGGCCCCCCATATGGTAGACGGGAACCCAACTGTTTAAGCAAGCCACAGCCACTTCCCCCTCCTATATTTTTTAATGTAACGTTTTGTGTGATCTATGTGTCTTTGAAAAGGAAATAAAAAATATTTTTAAAAGTATTATCTAGGCAAAGTATGTTCAACCTGTATTAGTTTTCAAAGAATTGAAAGAAAGTTAAATAAACAAATACAATTACAGAGCATTACACCCAAATACACTGGAATGTACATTCTTCCCAAGTGCACGTGGATCACTCTCTAGGATAGACCACGTGCTAGGCCACAGAACAACTTTCAATGAATTCCGAAAGACTGCAATTATACAAAATAATTTATCTGACAACAATGGAATGAAACTGGAAATCAGCGAGGGGCACAGAAGCAGATTAGGCACAAAGATATGGAAGTTAAACAACACACTCTTAGACAATCAGTAGGTCAAGGGGGAAATTCCAAAAGAAATCAGTAACTACCTTGAAACAAATGAAAATTACAACACAAAGTACCATACCCTATGGTATGCAGCAAAAGCTATACTGAGAAGGAAATTCACAGCCTTAAATGCCTGTATTAAAAGAGAAGTGCTAAAATCAAAGACCTATCTAGGCACCTGGAGAAACTTGAAAAGAACAACAAACTAACCCCAAATGATGTAGAAAGAAGGAAATAACAAAGATTAGTGCAGAAATAAATGAAATAAAAAATAAGAAAACACTAGGAAAAAACACTAGAAACAATAAACAAAAGCAAAGCTGGTTCTTGAAAATCTATAAAATTGACAAATCCTTAGCTACACTAACAAAAAAAAAAAGATGCAAATACATAAAATAAGAATGAGGAAGGAGATATCACCACTGATGCCACAGCAATAAAGTGTATCATAAGAGGATACTTTGAAAACTTTTATGCCAACCAAAAGGATATTCAGAGGAAATGGGCAAATTCCTAGAAACAGACAGGCAGCCTACATTGATGAAAGAAGAAAGACGAACTGAACAGCCCAAGATGGAAATGACTTCCGCACAGAAAACTACACAACACTGTTAAAGGACATCAAAGAAGACTAGTATCCAGTATATATAAAGGAATCCTACACCTCCTCAAAAAAAAAATAAATAACTTACGTACCTCAGAGGAGTTTGTCAAGAAAGTGAAAAGGCAGCCTATACAATATGAGAAAATATTTGGTAACCATATATCTGATAGAGGCCTAGTATCCAGCATATATAAAGAACTCTTACACCTCAAAAATAAAAAAATTAACAACCCGTTTTAAAAATGGGCAAGTGATTTGAACAGACACATCTCTAAAGAAGAAATACAAATGGCTAAAAAGCACTTGAAGAGATGTTCAACATCACTACTAAGGAAATGCAAATCAAAAGTACAATGAGATATCATCTACACCCATTAGACGGGCAATGATTTAAAAAAAAACAGTGGATTACAAATGTTGGAGAGGACGTGGAGGAATGGGAACTGTCATCCACTGCTGGTGGGTATGTGGAATGGTACAGCCATGGTGGAGGACATTTTGGCTGTCCCACAGGAAGCTAACTATACAACAACCATATGATCCAACAATCCCACTGCTGGGTATATACCCAGAAGAACTGAAAGCAGAGACACAAACAGATATATGCACACCAATGTTCAGAGTAGCATCATTCATTATTGCCAAATTTGGAAACAACCCAAAGTCCATCAACCAATGAATGGATAAACAAATTGTGGTATATACATACAATGGAATATTACTCAGCTGTAAGAAGGAATGCAGTAAGAACACATGGGATGATATGGGTGAATTTTGAAGACATTATGTTGCGTGAACTAAGACAGGCACTGAAGGACAATTATTATATGACCTCAGTGTAATAAGTGAACTAAATAAATTTTAGTTCAGTGAACTAAATAAATTGAGCAGACTCACAGAGCTAGAATCTGGAAGACAGGTTTACAAGAGACAGGGAAAAGAAAGTTGTGAGCAAATGCCCATATGGGAAAAAATCTATGATAAGGTAGAAGTATGTAGCTGTTCAGTGGATGGGCATGTCAGTGGTGAAGTGACACTACAGGGATGGTCTGTGTGTGAGGTAGAGTGAGGAGGGTGGGTTGGACTATTCATGGAATAGGGGGGACATTTGGAGAGGGACCAGGTAACATCTGGGTATCTGAAGGTACCTGCTTGAAACTACAAAGTTCAGAATGTTGTTTTGGCAGTAAGGTAGGGGACAGTTACTGGTTTAGGGTGTTCTGGAGAGCATTTGGGAGAATGCACACCTGGGGCAGGCTTCTAGGGAGTAAGTGTTCGCCTTCTCACAGTGTGTTGTGTCATGGGTGGGACTCACATAATGAGCGGGAATGTGATGGAGTCCCATCCTGAGAATTACTGCTATGTTCTCAAATAGAGGGGAGGGAGACTCTTGAGAGCATAAGCAGTGCCTCATAGTGTAGGACAGGCCAGTATGTCAAGCTCTCAACATTGCTGCAAGTAACTATGAATCTTGTTCTTCAAGGAGTGAAGCTTGGTGGTTGCCATGGGTACCTAGGGGCGGGGAAGGAGGAACAGACTAGATGGAACATGGGGCATTTTGTGGGCAGGGGAAGTGTTCTACATGATCTTTTTTCTTTTCCTTTTTATTTTTTGTGCTTTTATTCTTTTTCTCTACATGATCTTGCAATGATGTATACAGGCTATGTTAAATTTCATCAAACTTATATAAGTGTGTGGTCTACAATGTAAACCATAATATAAATCATTGACAAATGTTGCAATATTTGTACATCAATTGTAACAAATATACCATACACAAGTAAATGTTATTAAAAGGGGAAAGGGTAATGGAGAAGAATGTTGGGTATATGGGAATCCATTCTATTCTGTACATAACTTCTCTGTAACCTAAAGCTTCTTTGAAGATAAAATGCTCAATTCATACCTGTTAAACAACAGTGATAAACAGAGGCCATTTCTCAACAAGAAAGTTTCCCTGAGTAACTCACGAGCAAAACCACCAAAGTACTAACAGTTATTTTGTGTCCTCTCGGTTCCCGCTGGGGACACATTGGAGAAGCTTCCAACTGCCAGGCAGAAGAGGAAAACCCATCCAATTCTTAGATAAGGATTACTTTTATTGCTTTAAGTACTTATGTGGCTTTCTTGTTTTTTTTTGTTTTCAGTCAAGTTCAGATTTGAAAATATGATGCAGATCATAGAATTTAGGTACCATCCTCTTGTGTGTGTAGTGTGTACATGTGTGTGTGTGTGAGTGGAATCCCTTACTAGCTGATGCCTGGTTCCAAGGGCATTCAAGGTCGATAAGACCAGAGAGGAAAGCGTATGGTATAAGGACTTTTAATGGCTGACATTTATCCTCTTTCAATTAAAAATTTTGTAATTGTCAACCAGATGGACTTGAAATAAAATTCCTCAAGGCCTCTTCTAAAGACATCTTCTAATCTTGCTTTTGTGTTCTCTGACATGACCGCTGCTTTCCATCTGCTTTTCTGGAGCAAGAAAGACAGCAAAAAATCCGTGGAAACAGAACCTACAAGGATACAAACCTCACAGCGTTTCTTTTCCTTCATTACAGGTGGCCTCAAGTACAGAGGAAATTCTGTTATCTCCTGGCTGTGGAAAGAAATCTAGAGGACTATGATGGTGTTTCCTTGTTGGCTTTAGAATGGATATCACAGTGATAACGTTTCACTTGTGGAGTGAGGATGATGGATGTGGTGAGAGAAACTGATTTTCAGGAAGAGATCTTTGATCACATTACTACAGTTCCTGGAATCAGCTGGATTCCCATTGGGGGGTCTAGCTTACCATAAATTGGAGTTGCAGTTTGTCAATGTTTAAGTCTAAGTAGTATAATTGCACATGTATGTGTGTGTATATATGCTACTGTGTATTTATCCTAAACATAGGTCTTATTTACACAGGACAACTGCCACTGTCAACTACGTCAAGAATATAATCTGACCACTGCAAAGTTTACATACAGGAACACATTCAGTCCTCATCACCCATAGGTAGTAGGGTTGTTTATTATACACACAACTCAGAAGGAGGATCCCAGGCGTGGAGACAAATGTTCCCAAACTCATGTGAACAGTCTAACATACACCTATCAAGTAACCTCAATGTTGATACAATGAGCCTTTCCTTAAACTGTGAAATGGGAGTATTAGATATTGTACAAGGGAGATGTAGCATCTGTGCATATTGCTGAAATTTCCCAAGCCTACAGTTTCCAAATACTGCCCAAAATTATAAGGTAAGCTAAGTAGGCACATCACCTATTGCAAATTTCACAAGCTTTCATATCAACCTGTTGGGTGTTTTATGTAAAAATAAAATGACAAGATTTTCTTGAACTCTGACTTTAATTCACATGTGTCCATTAGGCAACTTATGAATAAGGGGATCAGAAGTTTCAACTGTAAATAAAGTATTAATAATGTTCCTAGCTTTGACTGTAAGTTGTCAACAGCTCTTTCAATCCGGAATGATTTTCCCAGGTTTTTGTCTCAAGGTTAAAAAGAGAAAATTTGTTTCTTAGTCAAAAAACCTACTGACATGACACCCAGTCCATCAGCAGCATGAAAAGCACTATCTGCCCAAGAAGAGGGAGCATGGGAAGATATCACCGAGGAACTGCCCTACCGAAGGCAATATGGAAATGCAATCATGTCGATTCAAGAATAATGACTGCAGTTTATTCAGTCCCATATATAGGGAAAATTCATAAAATGCCTAAGCCATATTCTTTTTTTCACATGTGAACACTTTAATTTACTAATTAAATCAGAAGTGCCACAATCACAGAATTAAGGATACATTTACAACACAAGATTTGTTCACATCTAATAGTGGCCAGTGTTTTAACCTAAAGTTTGGTTATTAGTTTAATTTTGAACATTACATGAAAAACATCCTTCCTGTGGCAGTTTAATATTATTTATGAATTCCAAAAAGAGATATTGATCATGGTTGTAAACTGGTCTATTCCTGTGGACATGATATCCCTCTGATTATATTAAATTCGAAGGTTTCACTTTCACTTTATTAAATGAAGAAAAGGCAGATGTTCGCTCAGGGAGCACACAGAATAAGATGCAGAGAAGAATACAGAGATGAGCCTGATAGTTTGAAGCTGAAGCGAAGAGAGCAGCTGAGAAGCCCTGTGAGCTCAGCCTCATGCCAGCCTACAGGTGAGATGGGAGGAAGCTGGGATCATGGAGCCTTAAGGGAAGAAGGAAGGCTCAACCCTTGCAGAGGTGCCCACCATCTTGTTTCAACGCGTGGTAAATGACTTCAGGTGACCAATTACTTCTTAGAGTACCTTGAGAGGGATCTTTAGGTAGGGCCTTCTGACTATATGCTTCTCCCCCAAATAAATACCTTTTATAAAAGCCAACAGATTCCTGTTACTTTGCATCAGCACCCTTTTGGCTAATACACCTGATAAGTGATGCTTCCATATTATAAAAATATTAACATCCTGTATTCAGAGCAGTTTTAGATTCACAAACAAATGAATACTTTAGATACTTCTAAAGTTCCTGCATCTTCCCCTCCCATCTCTCCCCTCCTTGCTCAGCATACTACAGTAGTCGATTAGTTTGCACAATTCAAGGGCCAGCATCAATTCATTCCTATGAAGGCTCAGTATCTGTTGAAAAGTCCTGCAGGCTATGACCAACGCATATTGTCCTGTACTGTAGAAAACAGTGGAGCAATCCCTCAAAAAGTGAAACACAGTAACCATATGACCAGCAATCCAACAAATCTATATACATACATATATACAAATAGATATATATCTATGTATTGGAAAACGGGACTACAGATACTTGCAAACCACTGTTCATAGCAGCATTATTCACAATAGCCAATGGTCACAACTACACAAGTGTCCATCAACAGATGAACAGATACAAAAAGAAAAACTGCTACGTCCATAAAACAGAATTCAGCCATAGCAAGCAATGGAAGTTCTGAGACATCCTAATACATGAATGACATTAACATGATTGTATACTGAGTGAAATCAGATGACACAAAAGAGAAAGAGTGTATGATTCTGCATATGTAAAACATCTACAAAAAGAAAACAGGAAGGAAGGAGATTAAGGATTATCAATAGGAATTAGGGGAAAAGGACAACGAGATTAAGAGTTATAAAGAGTATCTCTCTCAGGTCATCAAGAAATTTTGGAGATCAATGGTGATGTTAAAGATTGTTAAGGTAATTAATGTCAATGAGTTAAGTACCAATAAAAATGATTAAAATGGGAATTTTCGTTATGCTCATGTCAATTTATAAAATTTAACAAAATCTTATAAAATACATGGGACTGGCGAATCCGTAATGAACTGGATGTCAAGCAGATACACGAAATTTAGTTGGGTTTCAAAATGGGTAGAACAGTAGGGGCTCTGTGTTTGAGTCAGTGTGTAATTTAGAACCAATATTAGATGAACTACTTCACATTAATTTAAATTGCCTTTAGCTCCAAAGCCAAGGACTCTACTTCTGGTCATTTTCTTGTTCTCATTAATCTATTTCTTGCACAAAGGAAGTCTGAGTAGCATCACATGTGTGCTTTCTCCCAACCAGTCCTGATCACTGTAGCCCCTTGTCCTAGTTAAAGTTCCCCAGGTAATGCATGAACTGCACCCCAGTGTACTGACGGCTACTCTGTGTCCCTCTAGTTCCACGGAAGACCTGATGGAGGGCCTGCTAGTGACAGAGCAGATAAGAAGACTCCCTCTAATGCTGAGGTAAGGCCACCTGTTTTTGTCTAAGACAGAAATGTTTCTTTCTCACATTCCTTTTCACATTGAGTACAGATCTTGCTACGTGTTGTACCTATTGACACACACTGCTGTTCTGGGGAAGGAAGAACTGAAAGTAAGAATCCTATGAACAGATCCCTGACACAAGAGGGCTTTATAAATAGCAGCATCTGGTTTTAAACCAAATAGAAAGGTTGTGTTAATTATCTCAGCACCATTTTCCTTCCTTTAACTCAGACTTTTGTAATTGCCTAATTTGGTACATAGACTTGAGAGTCACTTCTTCCAAGAAGAGCTGGAGCCTTTCCCCAGGTGTCTCCCAAGCTCATTCATGGGGCCTTTGAATTTACCACTGCTTCCCATCTCTTTTTGAAAATCACCAAGACCTGGAAAAACACAACAAAACATGATCCTATCATCACCCTGTTTTCTTTTCTGCATTGCAGGTGACCCTGAAAGCAAATGAAAATGGTAGGTATTCTGGGCTCATCAAAATATTGTGGGAAAAAGTGAGATGAAATAGGGGGCTTCCTACAAGCTGTAAGCTGTTGACCTAGCCTGATCCCAGCCTCACTGTAAAATGCGGATATGGGATATGATGAAAGGTTTTCTATTAAGGAGTTCTGTCCTTCCTTCCACAGTCCCCAGGGGTGGATCTGTTCATTTGGGGGTTACAGGTTAGGCTGTGTGGAGGCTTAAGGGAATCCATGTGTGAGTCTCTGTGGTGTGACTGTGAGACTGTATGAGCTTGTGGAGATGACTGTGTGCATTTCTTCCAGGTGAGATGGACTGCTCAAGCTCCGGTGCTCCAAGCGGAGGGGCCTTAATGTGAACCCAGGGTGTGGCTCATGAAATTGAGCTCCTGCCTACCATATGGGAAGTTCGTGGTTTGGTTCTTCGTGCATCCTAAAGAAGACAGTGAGCCTGCATGATAGGCAGGCATGGCAACCTGACACAACAACATGATGCAACAAGAGACACAAGAGGAAAAACAATGAGAGAAACAACAAAGCAGTGAACAGAGGCAGCTTAGGTGACTAGGCACCTACCTCTCACATCAGAAGTCCTAGGTTCAGTTCCCAGTGCCTCCTAAAGAAGCAAAAGAAGATGGATAGAGACAGCAAGTATAAACGACATGGGAGTAGGGAGAAATAAAGAACTGAAAACAAATCTTTACAAAAAAACAACCAAAGAGATACCAAAAAAACAACTACAACAACAACAAAAAGAAACTATGCAATGGAGTTGCACCATCTGTGCACGTTCTTACAATTGAGTCTACAGAGAAACCAAACTGTCCATCTTTATTAGGTGGCCTCCAGATCACAGGGCCTAGGGAAGCTAACTGTGAGGATAACCTCAGATGCTGGCATAGTTCCTGGTGTCCAAAACTAAAGGAAAGCCCATATGACTCTTCATTAGATCAAAATCGTGAGAGTTGTGAGGCATCACATACAATGACCTGTCAACTCTCACAATGATGTCATAGCCAGGAGCCTGGACACAACACACAGGCATTGGGAAGAAGAGTTAGTGCACTGCATTATATCATTACCTTGGACACTCTAGCTGCTCAAATCCTATGAGGGTCTTTGACAAATAAGAACTCAGATTCCACTTGGTTTTTAAACTGATGTCCAAAACCTTGGTTGAAATGCAATTAGAGAGCAACATTGGAGGGAGTCAGCATTGACCCTCTGTGTCCCTCCATAATGACGGTCCCACTGTTAAAGACGGAAGATGGAGAGCCAGTAATTCAATGAATAAACACACCTCGTGGAGAAAAGGAAGACTGATGGAAGAATACAGTATTATTAAATGATCATTTTTAAATGGTAAGATATCGATGGTGTCAGATTTATAATTATTATCTTATCCCACAAAGATGAGTGAAGAAACATGACAGAATGCATTACCTAGAATTGAACTGATTCCACCAAAAAAAGGTTTCCTCTAATCAAGTAGAAATTCCTGTAGTATATTTGGTAAATGCAGTGTCAGTTTATGCAGATCCATGGAGGCTGAATTCATTGGAGATGTCAAAAGACACCTGTGAGGACTTCCAGGAAGATGGCAGACTAGGAAGACATGGGACTCTCTCCTCCAACAGAAAAGCAGCTGGAGAACAGACTGAAATGGACTGGAAAAAGACCTTCTAGGGTTTAGGACAGCAGGGTAAGGCTGAACACCACCCAGGACAGAGACGGACAAAGGAGGGGAATCGCAACAGCAAAACTGTGAGTTGAAAGCAGCAGCTCTTGCTGCTGGCACCATCCCCCACATTAAGGACTTTAGAACACGCAGGCCTCTGACCAACTTTAGAAAAAGGGGTCTCCAGGGATCAACTACCCCCAGAAAGGGGAGGGAGAGGGACACAGCCTAAGGCTGACAGCTTGTGACCCACAAATTTAGTAGGCTGTATCCCATGAGCTCTACCGAGCAGGATGGGGTCATGTCATTGTTTCCCTTGGGAGCCAGCAAAGGACTAAAGAGATCATGACCCTCTCGATCTACTTCTCTACTAAGTGGGAATGATCGTTGAAGACACAGAGGGGCATGGAATCATTTCCTACCCAGGAAAAGGGAGCAGGCTGACAGAAGGCTGAAGAACTGTTTCTGAGAAAGTTTAAATTATAAGTCTCTTTATCTCTAGGCAAGAACCTCTACCACACAGATCCAGTCTGCCTCACAGCAAAAACACTCCAATCAGGCACTGAACTGAAAGGGCTGCCAAGGAGTGCCATCTGCTAGTAGAACTAGGTTGTACATATGAGAAAATTAAAAATAAGTAAGTTAGAGGGGCTTTTGCTGGCCTTTATACCCTCCCTCTCAAGGCCCTAGGAAGCAGGTTTGCAAACCATTACTGGGTATAGCAGTTGGACATTACTGATGAATTCCAAAAAGAAATACTGGATTATGCATGTAAACTGGTCTTTTCCTCTGGGCAATTAGAGTATATAGGATTCCTAGATGTACATGATTAAATAATGATCAAAGGTTTGGCTAGGCCACATTAAGAATGTTGCATCCCTGCCCCTTGGTAGGTGGGACTCACAGAGAAAACGATATGACATAAAACATGGTTGGAGCTTTTGAGCTTGAGCCCAGGAGGTGAACACACAGGAGAACATCACCAGAGGAAGACAGACAGCTCCTTAGACACAGGAGAAGCCCTGGTATGAGGACAGAGCTGTTTGCCTAATAGTCTACAAGCTGAACTTGTGGAGAGAGGCAAAGCTTAGAGAGCCTCATAGTCTAGAGCTGACCTTGTGAAAACAGAAGAGCTGATCCTGGAAATGAACCAAGAGAAGAGGAACCCAAGAAGCCTGAACCCTTGCAGACACCAGCAGTCATCTTGCTCTAACACATGGAAAGACTTTGGTGAGGGAAGCAACTTATACTTTATGGCCTGATAAATAAGCTTCTACCCCAAATAAATACCCTTTATAAAGGTCAGCAGACTTCTGCTTTTTGCATCAGCACTCCTTTAGTACAAACGGTGGGTCCAGACCCCATTTTGAGCAACTAAGAGGGACAAGCCTAATGATCCAGGTTGAACCAAGAATCAAACAGCAGCAGTGACACACAGAATCCCGCCACCAAATCCCAAGAAAAGGGAAAGAAATTGAACATCTGACTAACCTGCATCCTAATCAGATGTCTCTTATGAGCAAAAATTTACAAGCCAGACTAAGAAAATGGAAGACATGGCCCAGGAAAAGGAATATTATCAAAGCCCCTAAAGAGATACAGGATTTGAGAGAACTGATTAACAAGATGCGTGCAGATTCTGAAATCAAATTAATGACATGAAAAAAATCACAGCTAAAGAAATGAACGACACCAAGAAGATACTGAACAAGCACAAAGGAAATTGGAAATCCGAAATTAAAAAGTAACAAAAAAAAAAAAGTAACAGAGCTAATGGGAATGAAAGACACAATAGGTGAGATTAAAAAAACACATAAAAGTCATACAGCAGCAAACTTGAAATGATAGAAGAATGAGCGATACTGAAGACAGAAGAGCTAAAATTGGAGAGAGAAAAGAATGGAGAAGAATGAGCAGGAGCTCAAGGAGTGGAATGGCAACACAAAAAGCAACAACATACATGTCATAAGAGTTCCAGAAGGTGAAAAGAAGGGAAGGGGGGGGTGGGAAGAGTATTTGAGGAAATAATAGCTTAAAATTTCACAACTCTCATGAAAGAAATGAACCTACATTTCCAAGAAGCCAACCATATCCCGAACGGAATAAAAGCAAGTAGACCTATTCCAAGGCACATACTACTCAGAAGGTCAAACGTCAGAGATAAAGAGAAAATTCTGAGAACAGTAAGGGAGACGGGAACCATCACTTACAAGGGACACCCAGTAAGACTTAGTACAGATGTCTCATAAGAAACCATGGAGGGAAGCGGACTTGGCCCAGTGGTTAGGGCGTCTACCTACCACATGGGAGGTCCACGGTTCAAACCCTGGGCCTCCTTGACCCCTGTGCAGCTGGCCCACACGCAGTGCTGATGTGCGCAAGGAGTGCTGTGCCACGCAGGGGTGTCGCCACGTAGGGGAGCCCCATGCACAAGGAGTGCGCCCCTTAAGGAGAGCCGCCCAGAGCGAAAGAAAGTTCAGCCTCCCCAGGAATGGCGCCGCACACACAGAGAGCTGACACAACAAGATGACACAACAAAAAGAAACACAGATTCCTGTGCCGCTGACAACAACAGAAGCAGACGAAGAAGAACACGCAGCTAATAGACACAAAGAACAGACAACTGGGGTGGGGGTGGGGAAGGGGAGAGAAATAAAATAAATAAATAAATCTTTAAAAAAAATAAAAGAAAAGAAACCATCGCAGTGAGAAGACAGTAGTATGATACAATTGGGATAGTGAAAGAGAAAAACTACCAGCCAAGAATTCTGCATCCAGCAAAACTCTCCTTCAAATGTGAAGGTGTGTATAAAATATTCACAAGCAAAGAGAAACTAAGACAGTTCTTAATAAAGAATCCATCTTGAAGGATATATTAAAGGAAGCCTTAGAATCTGAAAGAAAAAGATAGGAGAGAGAGGCTTGGAGGAAAGAATGGAAGAATAGAAGAAAGGATAACCAAGAAAGTAAAAAGACCAAAATCTGATATGGCATATGATGACCAAAGAAGAAAATGGTGGAAATAAACAATGCATTTACAGTAATATCATTGAATGTGAATGGATTAAACTCACCAGTCAAAAGATATAGGCTGACAGGATGTATTAAAGAAAAAGCATGGCCATCCATATGCTGCTTATCAGAGAAACACCTTAGACCCAGGTATACAAACTGTCTCAAAGTAAAAGCCTAGAAAAATATACTCCATGCAAAAAGTAACCAAAAAAAAGCAGGGGTAGCTACACTAATACTGGACAAAACATTATAAATGCCAAAAAGTCATAAGAGATACAGAAGGACATTAAATATTAATAAAAGGGACAATCAACCAGGACGATATAGGAGACATAAATGTCTATTCACCTAACCAAGGTCCCCCAAAATACATGAAACTAATTCTGGGAAAACTAAAGGGAGAAATAGGCATCTCTACTTTAATCATTAGAGACATCAACACATCTCTCACATCATTAGATAGAATGAGACAAAAGGTCAACAAGGAACTAGAGAACTTAAACAATATAAAAAATGAGTTAGACCTAACAGACATATACAGAATGCAGCATGCAAACTCAGTGGGTTATTAACTCTTTTCCCATGCACATTTATTCTTCCCCAGGATAAACCATAGGCTGTGGCACAGCACAACTCTCAAGAAATAAAAAGACTGAAATTAGAAAAAGCACCTTCTCAGATCATAAGGGAATGAAACTGAAAATCAAAAACAGACAGGATAAAGGTAAATTCACAAACGTGTGGAGGCTAAACAACACACCCCTAAGTAATCAGGAGGTCGAAGAAATTGCAAGTGAAATCAGTAAATGTATTCAGACGAAAACAAGATTACAACTTATCAAAACTTACGGGATACAGCAAAGGCAGTCTTGAGAGGGAAATTTATAGACCAAAAAGCCTGTATTAAAAAAGAAGAAAGCTAAACTCAAAGAATTTACTGAACAACAAGAGAAACTAGAAATAGAACAGCAAACTTATCCTCAAAGCAAGCAGAAAAAAATAATAAAGATTAGAGCAGAAATAAATGAAATTTGAGAATTTCAAAAATAGAGAATATCAAAAACAAAAGCTGGTTTGAGAACATCAATAAAATTCACAAACACTTAGCATGATTAAGAGGAAAAAAAAAAGGAAACAAATAAATAAAATTTGAAATTAAAGGGGGGGGGAGAGTTATGAATGACTCCACAGAACTGAAAAGGATCATGACAGGATATTCTGAGAAACTGTATGCAAACAAACGAGACAACGTAGATGAAATGGGAAAATTCCTAGAAATGCACAACCAACCTACATTGATACAAGAAATACAAGAATGTAAACCAGTTACATTTAAAGACACAGATTCTGTCTTCAAAAATCTTCCAACAAAGAAAACTCCAGGACCATGTGGCTTCACAGGTGAATTCTAACAAACACTTCAAAAGAATTAACATCAATCCTCTTTAAACTCTCATGAAAAGTTGAATAGGAAGGAAAATAACCCAACACTTTTTAAGAAGCCAATATTACCATAATACCAAAACCAAATAAGGACACTGCAAGGAAAAGAAAATGACAGACCAATCTCTCTAAGGAACATTGATGCAAAAATTCTCAACAAAATATTTAGAAATTGAATCCAGCAGCATATCGAAGGACTTATATATCACAACCAAGTGGGCTTTATTCCTGGTAGGCAAGGCTGGTTCAATATAAGAAAATCAATCAAAGCAATACACCACATTAACAAACTGAAGGAAGGAAGAAAAAAACACATATGATCATCCCGATCGAGGCAGCATTTGACAAAATCCAGTATCCTTTCTTATGAAAACATTTCAAAAGAGATGAAAAGAAGGACAATTCCTTAATATGATAAAAGACACATATGAAAAACCCCACATCTAACATCATAATCACTGTGGAAAGGTTGAAAGCTTTCCTTTTAAGACCGGAAAGAAGAGAAGGATGCCCACTAGCACCACTGTTATTTAACACTGTAATGGAAGCTCTAGGTAGAGCAATAAGAAAAGAAAAAGGAATTAAAAGAACTAAGATATTTTTTTTGTGGATGACATGATCTTATATTTAGAAAATTCTGAAAGGTCTACAACGAAGCTACTAGAGCTAATAAATGAGTTCAGCAAAGTGGCAGGCAGCAAAATCAACATGCAGAAATCAGTAATGTTTTTATACACTAGTAGTGCACAAATCTGAGGAGGAAATCAGGGGAAAATTCCATTTACAATAGCAACAAAAAAACAAATTCCTAGGAATCAATTTAAAAAAAGAAGTACAGGACCTACATGTAGAAAACAACAAAACAGTGCTAAAAGAAATTTTAAAAGACCTGAACAATTGGAAAGACATTCCATGTTCATGGACAGGAAGACTGAATGTCAGAAAGATGTGAATCCTACCTAAACTGATTTATAGATTCACAGCAATACCAATCAAAATTAAAACAGTCAACTTTACAAAAACAGAAAAGACAATTACGAAATCATTTTGAAGGGCAAGTACACATGAGTAGACAAAAGTGTTCTAAAAAAGAAGAGCGACATAGGAGGAATTTCACTGCCAGATGTTAAAACATATTACAAAGCTACTGGACAAATCACCATGATACTGCCATAAAGAGAGACACAATGATCAGTGGAATTGAACTGAGTACAGAAATAAACCCTCATCTCTACGGTCAACTAGTTTTTGATAAACCTACCAAGTCTGTGTTAATCGGACAAAAACAGACTCTTCAACAAATGCTGCTGGGAGAACAGGTTATCTATAACCAAAAGAATTAAGGAGGACCCCTATCTCACTCTCTATACAAGAATCAACTCAAAATGGATCAAAGACCTAAATATAAAAGCAAATACCATACAACTATTAGAAGAAAAAGGAGGGAAACATTTTAAAGATGTTTCTTGGACCTTACACCCAAAGCACAAACAACAAATGAAAAATCAGATAAATGGGACCTCCTCTAAATTTAAAACTTTTGCACCTCCCAGGACTTTGTCAAAAGGGTCAAAAGGCAGCTGACTCAATGGGAGAAAATACTTAGAAATCTACCTGTTCGATAAGGGGTTAATATTCAGGATATAAAGAGAGATGTTACAACTTAATAAAAAGACAAATGACCCAATGGAAAAATGGGCAAAATGGAAGAGGCTGTGGCTCCATCAGTTGAGCTCCCATCCACCATATATGAAGCCCTGGGTTCACGTCCTGGGGCCTCCTTGTGAAAGCAGGCTCTCCCACGCGCTGTGCAGAGCCACCGGCCCGGGCGCTACAGAGTGCCACCCAGCCCGCAATCACTGCGGGCAGCAAATGGACACAGAGGGCAGACAGCAAGCAAGTCACAAGGTGGGATGGAATAAATAAAATAAATACAGGCACAGAAGAAAGCACAGCAAATGGACACAGAGAACAGACAGGATGCAAAAAGCCACAAGGGTGGGGGGGGGAATAAAAAAAAAAGGGCAAAAGACACGAGTAGACATTTATCCAAAGAGGAAACACAAACAGCAAAAAACACATGAAAAAATATTCAACCCCATTAACGATTAGGGAAATGCAAATCGAAACGAGATAGAATTTCACAGCTATCAGAATGGCCACTATTAAAAAGTCAGAGAACTACAAGTGTTGGAGAGGAGGTGGAGAGACAGGAACACTTATTCACTATTGGTAGGACCATTATGGTACAGCCACTGCAGATAATTGCTTGGCAGTTCCTAAAGAAGTTGAATATAGATTTGCCACATAACCCTGAAATACCACTATACTGGGTATATACCCAGAAGAACTGAGAGAAGTAACATGAATGGACGTCTGCACAACTACATTCATAATGGCATTACTCACAATTGCCAAAAGCTGGAAAAAACACAATTGTCCATAAGCCAATAAATGGATAAAGAAACTGTGGTGTATTCACACAATAGAAAATCATGCAGCACTAGAAAGAAATGAAGTCATAAAGCATATGACAACATGGATTAACCTAGAGAACAGTATGTTGAGTGAAGCAAGACAGACACAAAGGGACAAATAGAGGAATCTTGCTTTACTATGACCTAAATATAGTGTAACATAATATATGATTCCACTTATATAAAATGTAAACCATGAATTAATTTTTAGAGGAAATAAAAAGTATTCAGAAATGGGATCTGTTGATGACAGGGGAAGCATAGAGAGATCAAGAGGTGAGGAATTCTTATTTGTTTTTCATTTCTTATTATTATTACTGAAATAATGAAAATGATCTAGTGATGACTGAGGTGATTAGTGAACAACTATGTGATTGTGCCGAATACCACTGACTGGCCACTTTGGATGAATTATATGTTTTTGTTTTGTTTTTTTTTTGTTTTTTTTTAAAAAAAGACAAACAGTTTCTAAAAATGGGAAAACATGTAAATACACATTTACCAAAGAAGAAACATTTCATTGTTTTCATCACTAGAAAAATACATGTCAAAATCTGCCATACAGGGCAGCGGCTGTGGCTCAATCAGTTGGGCTCCGTCTCCCATCTACCATATGGGAGACCCTGGGTTCCCATTCCAGGGCCTCTTTGTGAAGGTGAGCTGGCCCATGCACCACAGAGAGCTGACAGCCGGTGCGCCATGGAGAGCTGACACAGAAAAGGTGACACAACAAAGAGAGACAAGCAGACGGAAAAAAAAAACAAAAAAACACTCAGTGAACTGACACAGAGGACAGCAAAAAAAAAAAACAAGTCACAAGGTGTGGGGGTAAATAAATAAATAAATCTAAAAAAAAAAAACTTCTGCTATACATACTAGAATGGTTAAAACCAAGAGACATAATACCAACTGGTAAAGAAGATGTGGCAAACCTGGAGCCCTAATACATTTCTGGTGAGAATGCAAAATGTTGTTGCCACTTTGGGAAACATTTTGTCAGTTTCTTAAAAATATAAGCTTACCGTAATTCTTGCTAATTCCACTCCAAGAAATAAATCCAAGACAAATGAAATTGTGCCCATGCAATGATTCCTAGGGCAACTGCATGGCAGCCAAAACTGGAAAAAAAATATGAGTGTCTATTAGCTGGTGCATGGATAAAAGGTGGTACATCCATAAATATATATGCATCTTTAACTACCTAATTTCAGGCACCCTGAGCCTCCCTGGCATGGAGGGATTCTATCACTACCAGCTGCTGATTCAACTAGAGAAAGACCTTGAATAAAAGGGATAAATGGTAAAGACAAATGAGTTTACATGGCTAAGATACTTCAAAATGAGTCAGGGGTTCATTAGCAGGGTCACGCTTACACACAGCTCAGCAGAATCTCAGAGACAGCCAAAGTAGATACAACCCCAGGTACTGGTGCTTCTGAGGGCTACAGAGACACACAGGTTCTACAGTCATGACAGCTGGCTCTAGAGTTCACTGTCTTGCCAGCGGGCCTTACTTTGGAATTTGTGCTCCTCAGTGTGATGGAGTTGGACTCAGATGTGACCTCTCTACACATGCCTCTTCTGTCACTTTTACTGAACCTGCGGTTGGAGCTGAGCTTGGTGTATGCTCAGGAGACTTGAATCTCGGGGCTATCCATGTGCCAGCTGGGCCTTGAGCCTCAGCACAGTTGAAACACCTACTGTCCAGTTCATTGGACTTACCCAGGTCAGCTGACAGGGAAATGAGATGGTCAACAACCACACCAGGGAACCGAGTGTGTCTACAACTGCAAGCAGTAGAATTGCATCCATTGGCCATGTGGGATCTAACCCCCTCTCGATTTAGAGGTGGAGTGGACATTGCCATCCCAGGATCCACAGGATGGAGGAATATATTAAGGATTAGAGTGGATTTGCTGGTATTCTACTATATAACTGTTGTGACTCTAGAAATGGAAGAAAATATATCATTGATAGGGAGACGATGGCCATGGGAGTTGCTGATGGCAAGGAGAGAGAGGAAAAGGTGTGATATGGGGCATTCACTGGGTGTATTCACCAAATGCAATGAATGTTTCTTAAGGATGAAAGGGGATGTTGATGTGGGAGAAGTGGGGGTGGGGGGTGGAGTGGGGTATATGGAAACCTCTTATGTTTTTGAATGGAACATTCTGTGATCTATTTATCTTTAAAGAAGCGAAAAATTAAATATGGATAAAACTGCATATATGACTGTTTTCTTTGAAATTGGACAAAAATATGTTAACACTAAAAAATATTACTATCATAATATCATTTAAGTAAAAGAAACCAGACACACAGTACTACATATTGTATGATTTCATTTACATAAAAGGTAAATCAGTTTATAAAGATGAAGTTGGATCAGTGGTTATGTAGGGCTGGGGAAGGGACTGCTAAGGAGCATGGGGTTTTTCTCTTTAGAGTACTGAAAATGTCTTCAAATTTTTGTGGTAATGAATGCACAATACTGTGATTACACTAAAAGCCACGCATCATACACTTTGGAGAAATTATATGGTATGTAACCACTATCAAAAGAAAAGAGTGTCCCTGGGACCATGGGGAGCTCTGAGGGAAGCCAAGGCTGAAGCTGTCCCAGGGCTTCTAGGGCAGCCAGAGCCAGGAGGGGACACGATGGGAGTGGGCGCCTAGAACCCAGACCTCGCCTGCCCTGTGTGCTCCCAGAAAGCAGAACCCAGTACAACACAGGAGGAAGACAGAAAATGAAAGGCTCCAGTGACCCACCAGGGCTTTGACCCAAAGAATGCAAAGTCCCTAAGATGAGGAGGGGCCCACACCAGCAGACCTGAGGCGGATACACACTTTTAGTTGCAAACTGGTGTGGTCCCTAAAAAATTCCTGGGCTGGACACAAACCTGCACCCAGAGGCCCCTCCAGGGCAGGGGTCCCCCATTCACTGGGCTCCCTGCAGGCACACACCGGGTGTCAGTCACGCTCCCCCTGGGCCTTCCCAGGAGCCCTTCCTCTGGGAGCCATCAATTCCCCTCAGCAGTAACCCCTTTAAGAGCCAGCTGCTGCAGGCCAGGCCTGAGTCCTCACCTTTCCAGGTGGGAGTGGCAGGGGTTGGGAAGGGGGCGCTGAAAGGGGAAGCAACCCAGGGACCTCAGAGGATCAGGAGGGCAGAGGGCAGGGCAAAGGGGTGGACCATGCGGGGGACCCAGGGGAATGCAGGGAGACAGGGGGCACTGTGGAGGGGGAGAAGGGACCATGGAGGGGTGCAGGGACCAAAGGGGTGAGGAAGGGGTCATGGGGGGAGGGAGGCAAAGGGCTGTGGTGGGCAGGAGAGACCAAGGGGAGGCAGGAGGGAATGTGGGGGGGGGCACAGTGGAGCAGAAGGGGACAAGGAGGGACAGGAGGGACAGGAGAGACCATGGTGGCAAGGAGGGACTGAGATGACAGGAGGGACAGTGGGGGGGAGGAACCCAGGGGACAGGAGGTGCTGTAGGGTGGGTGGAAGAGGGAGCACGGAGCAGTAAGGAGGAACCGTGGGGGGAGGAGCCCTGGGGAGGCGGGAGGAACTGTGGGAGTGGAGGGAGAATGGTAGAGCAGGAGGTGTCCTGTGGGGAACAGGAGGGACCTTGGAGGAACAGAGGAACCTTGGCAGGGAGAAGGTATTGGGGGGGGGGGGGGCAGAGGGGTTTGTGGGGGAGAACAGAGACCCATGGGGGGCAGAAAGGGCCATGGGTGAGAGGGACTATGGGGGTGAAGAAGGGACTTTAGTGGTGCAGGAGGAACTGTGGGGGTTGGAGGTAGCATGGCAGAGCAGGAAGGACCTTGGGGGAGGTACTATGAGGGGGGGGGGACAAAAGGGATGTTGGAGAGGACCAAAAGAACCTTTGGGGGGAAGGGACTGGGGGAGAGGAGGGACAAGGGCAGAGTCTGTGGGGGGAGCAGGAGGGACTATGGGGAGGAAGCGGGGACAGTGGGGTGAAGGGACCATGAGGAGGAGGAAGGACTGAGGGGGGGAGGGACCCTGGGGGAAGCAGGAGGGACTGTGGGGGAAGAGGGAAAGTAAGGGGGAAGGAGGGACTTTGTAAGAGCAGGAGAGACCCTGAGGGGGAGATCTTGGTGGGAGGGACTTTCCGGAGGTGGGAGTGACCATGAGGACAGGAGGAAAGGGGAGTCATGAGGGACTGTGGGAAGTGAGGGACCGTGGGGATGGAAGAGGGACTTTGGGGGAAGACAAAGGACATTGGGGAGGCGGGAGAAACTGTGGGGGTGGAGGTAGCATGGTGGAGCAGGAGGGGACCATCCAGGAACAGGAGTGAGGGGGGCAGGAAGGGTAATGGGGAGCAGAGGAGATTGTGGGGGTGAGGGATCATGTGGGGAGGGAATGGAGAGGGAAAGGACAGATTTTGGAGGGACAGGGACCAATGGGGGGCAGAACGGCCTATGGGGGGAGAACCATGGGGCGGTGACGGGGGAGGGGTGATCATGTGGGGGAGGGACAGTAAGCGAGGAGGAGGAACTTTGGGGGGGGAGAAGGGGACCATAAGAGCCTAGGAGGGACCATATGCAGGGAGGGACCTTAGGGCAGGGAGAGGTAATTTTGTTGGGCAGGAAAGGCCCCAAAGTGGGGGGGAGGAAAGGTGGAGGGGGCAGGGCCCTTGCAGGGGGTGGGACTATGGGGGAGCAGGAGAGACTGTGGGCGTAGGAAGGGCCTCGGGGTTGGAAGAACTGTGGGGGAGTGACTTTCCGAGATGGGAGAGATGGGAGGGACCGTGGGGGAACCCTTCTCCAGGTGGTAGGAGGGACTGTGTGGAGTAGTGGAGTACAGGAGGATGGGGGGAGACGGGGGGGGGGGGGGGCAGGAGGACTGTGAGGGGAGAGGAAGGACCCTGGGGGGCAGGGGGTACAGTGGGGGGAAATATCGCCATGGTGGGGGAGAGGTGGGACTGTGGGAGGGGCGGGCCACCTTCCCGTGGGCCGCGGGGACCCTTATTCTGACACAGGGCCCCACGCCGCAGGCCAGTCGGGCTGGGCCGGGAACCCCCGACTGGAACCTGCGCCCCCCGCCCCGCGCCGCCCGCGGAAGCAGCGCCCCCACCCGGCGCGGCCTTGCCCGGTCCCCAACAAGCCCTGGGGGTGCACAGGACCCAGGCGACAAGCACAACTTTCCGCCCCCCGCACCCCGCAGGCGAGCCAGCAGGAACTTTAGGGGCGCGGCATGAGCGCCCCCTCGACGCAGCAAGGGGAGGCTCGCTCGCCCGCTTTTCCGCGCCTCTGGGGGTCCCCGCCCGCCTGCGCCCCGCCCGACTCCAAGTCGGGTCCCCAAACTTACCGCTACCGTGGGCCGGGGACACGGGAGGGGTCCCTGGAAGCCGGGGCCTAGCGCTCCCGCAGCCCCCACGCCGGCCTACACATGCCCCTCCTGCCCTCGGGGTCCCCAGCTGCGCCCCCGAAACACGCCGGCAGGTCCTCGTGCGCTCCCCAAACACCGCGAGCTCTTAAAGGAGAGGCCCACGCAGTGCACTGGGCGGGACTTGAGGGGCGGAGCTTCTGCGCCTGAGCCAATGAGGGCCCGCCCCACTCCAGGACTCCACGCCCCCAAGAGGGAGGGGCCCTACCCTTGACGGACAGCGCCAAGCACCCAATCACGTGCTCTCGGACTTGCTAGCGGAACACCACTTATGCAAAATTCTAACACATGTACCAGTAAAGATCACGGAGGAGAAAATCAACAAAAAAAATGTCATTTATAGTAGTAACTTAAAAAAATCATATAGCTAGGAATGAATTTAATGCCTTAAATGACATACACAGAAAACTACACAACACTTTCAGGAAGTCAAAGAAGACGTAAATTAATGGAAAAATACTCCTTGTTCACGGAAAGGAAGAATATCATTAAGATGTCTATCCTATCCAAACTAATCTACAGATTTAATGCAATCCCAATAAAATCGACACAGCACTTTTTATTGAATTTGAAAAACTATCTATGAAATTTATTTAGAAGGGAAAGTGGCCCTGAACACTCAAAGACATACTGAAAAAGGAAAATCAAATCAGAGGAATCGCATGACCTGACTTTAAATAGACTACACAAAGCTACAAAACTGCATGGTATTGGCACAAGAATAGACATACTGACCAATGGAACCGAATTGAGAGTTCTGATACAGATCTCACATATACAGTCACCTGATATTTGACAAGGCCACCAAGCCCACTCAATTGGGAGAGAACGGCCTCTTCAACAAATGGTGCTTGGAGAACTGGACATCCATATGCAAAAGAATGAGAAAGGAACACCATTTCAAACCTTATAGAAAAATCAACTCAAGATGAATCGAAGATCTAAATATAAAAGCCAAGACCATAAAGACCTTGGAGGGTAATATAGGGAAGCATCAACAGTACCTTGTAATAGGAAATGGCTTCATGAACTTCACATTAAAAGCGGGAGGAAAAAAAGAAAAAAACAGATGAAAGGGACCTCTTCAAAATTAAAGCCTTTTGCACCTTAAAGGAGTTTGTCAAGAAAGTGAAAAGACAGCCTACTCAATGAAAGAAAATATTCGGTAACCATATATCTGATAAGAGCCTAATAGCCAGCATATATAAAGAAAACCTTTATCTAAAAAATAAAGAGATAAACAAAACGATTTAAAAAGGGGCAAGAGATTTGAACAAACACTTCTCCAAAAAAGAAATATAAATGACTAAAAAGCACCTGAAAAGATGCCGAACATCACTATTAGAGAAAAGCAACTACAATGAGATGCTATCTTACACCCAATAGACTGGCGGCTATTAAAAAAACAGAGGACTACAAGTGTTGTAGAGGATGTGGAGGAATAGGAACCCTCTTCCACTGCTGGTGGGAATGCAGAATTGTCCAGTCATTGTGGAGGACAGACTGGTGGTTCCTCAAAAAACTAACTATAGATCTGCCATATGACCCAGCAATTTCATTGCTGGGTATATAACCAGAAGAATTGAAAACGAATGGATACATGCACACCAATGTTCATAGCGGTATTATTCACTACTGCCAAAAGTTGGAGTCAACCCAAATGCCCTTCAATAGACGAATGGACAAACAAAATGTGATATACACATACAATGGAATCCTATTCAGCTGTAAGAAGGAATACAGTACAAACACACGGGATAACATGGATGAATCCTGAGAACCTTATATCGAGTGATGGAAGCCAGGTATTAAAGGAGAAATATTACATGACCACTCTGATGTGAATTAAGCAAACCCAGCCAACTCAGAGAGCTAGAGTCTGGAAGACAGGCTTACAGGAAATAGAAAGGTAGAAGGTGGTTGTGAGCAAATACCCACAGGCAAAATTCAGATAAAGAGGAAGTGAGTAGTTGGGCAATGAAGGGATATGAAGGGTGTTGGGATACTATCCGGTTGGGCGATGCAAGCTTAACAGGGTCTAAGGCGGGGAGGATGGGTTGGAAGTCCATGGAACTAGAGGGAATGTTGGGGGAGTGAACACAGGAGATTGGCAGGTATGTGGCTGAAACTACCATGTTCAGAAAACCTTTTAGCAATATGACAATGAAGGGTTATTGGTTTAGGGGTTTGGAAGAGGAACATCTGAAAAAGGATGCACCTGAAGCAGGCTTCTAGGGTGTGTGTGGGTGCTCATTTTGTCACAGTATGGAGAGCCACACAATGAGTAGGAAGGTGTTGTACCCCCATCCTGGGGAGGCTGATGATTTCAGGGGGGATGTTGTCTCTCAAGAATAGGGTGGCTCCTAACGGAGGAGGACAGGCTAGTATGTCAAGCCCTCAGCATTGTCACAAGTATCTATGAATCTTGTTCTTCAAG
This sequence comes from Dasypus novemcinctus, assembly GCF_030445035.2. Taxonomy (NCBI): domain Eukaryota; kingdom Metazoa; phylum Chordata; class Mammalia; order Cingulata; family Dasypodidae; genus Dasypus; species Dasypus novemcinctus. Next base: position 11,146,442 of record NC_080702.1, on the reverse strand, counting down.
CACTGAAGCTTGGTTGTCACTGTGCGCCAGGAGGGGAGGGGAAGAGAGGAATAGACTAGATGGAAGAGGGGCAATTGGGGGGCAATGGAAGTGTTCTGCATGATCACTCAACAATGGATAAAGGCCATGTTGAATTTCACTAAAAACTTATAAAGAATGGACATTCTAAAATGTAGCCCATAATGTAAATGACTGACCATGGTTAGTAGCTATGTTTCAATATTTATACATCAGTTGTAGCAAATGAAACATCCACATGTAAAAATATCATTGGTGGGGAAGGGAGAGAAGGGGGAGAATGTTGGGTATATGGGAGTCCCTTATATTCTGTATGTGACTTTAATGTAACCTAAAACTTCTTTGAAGACATAACAAAAAATATATAAAAAAGAGGTAAGACACTGAGGAAGAAATGGAAAAGATAGCCTTGCCACTGTACATATAAGACAACACCTATTATTACAGTGATAAAAGGCAAAATGTCAAAAAATACTTTTGCAATATTTTCCGTTTTTTAATACCCCAAATTTTAAGCTTTTTTTTAGTTCTAAACTAACATGTATTTCTTTTCTAATGTTTAAACTAAGAATTACTATTTCATTTTCCTATTAATTGAATTTGGCCATATATTACGCTTCATTATGAAGAACTTTTGGATCACACAGGGTTCAAGTAGGGCAGGGGAGGAACACTGCTGTTGGGTGTCACTGATGGGGGATGTATGGGAGGGAGCTCACCTTGGCATGGATATACAGGGTGTAGATATGTTTGTATGTTCATTGGGTACTGGCACAGTGGGTAGAGTTTCACACGACAAGTGAGGGAGTGCTGGGTTCCCATCTGGAGAGCTCTGACACATTCCCCAATGGAACACCAACAATCCCCACAGGGCAAGGGCAATGACCAGTGAAGAAGGATGGTCCAATGATGAGACCTTGATACTGATGCTTATGCTTATGGACCTTTTGTCATTGAAATTTCAACCTGGCCTAGTATTGCAGGGTGCCTAAGACTTACCTTCTGCGAACTTCCATGTTGCTCCAAAATGGCCACTCTCTGACCTAACAGCATATAAATGCATTACCTTCTCCTCAGCGTAGGACATGACTCATGAGGATGAGGCTCCCTGGCACAAGGGATTGCAACCAAGTACAGATTGGTGATGTAATTGGAAAAAGACCTTGATTAAAAGGGGGAAATGGTAAAGACAAATGAGTTTATATGGCTAAGAGACTACGAAATGAGTTGAGATGTCATCAGAGGGATCATGCTTATGCACATCTCAGCAGGGTCTCATAGACAGCCAAAGATGATACTAGACAACCTGAGGTAGTGGTGCTCCTGAGGGCTATGAAGACACCCTGGTCCTATGGTCATGGCAGATAGCTCAAGAGATCAGTGCCTTAACAGTGGGCCCGAATTGGGAACTTTCTCCTAAGTGTAATGGAGTTGGACTCAGATGTGACTTTCTACACATGCCTCTTCTGTCCCTTTTATTGAATCTCTGTTTGGGTTGGGAATGCTATATGCCCATGGGACTTGGATCTCTGGGCTGTCCATGTGCCAACTGGGCCCTGAGCCTCAGCTACACTCCAGTTCATTGGAATTACCAAGGTCAGTTGAAATGGAGGTGAGGATGGACAACCACTACACCCAGGAACCAAGAGAGCATACAGCTGCAGGCATGAGAGTCACATCCACCAGCCATGTGGGAAAGAAGCCCCTTCTCAATCAAGAGGAGTTGGCATCACCATCCCAGGGTCTTCAGGATAGAGGAATAAAATATGGACTACAGTGGACTTAACCGGTATTCTACTATAGAATTATTGTGACTCTAGCAATGGAAGCAATTATCTCACTGATGTGGACTCAGTGGCCTCTGGAGTTTCTGACAGCAGGGAAAAGGAAAAGGAGTGTGACATGGGGGCATTTTTGGGACTTGGAGATGTCCTGCATGACACTGCAGGGACAGATGCAGGATGTTATATATCCTGCCACAATTCACTGAATGCACTGGGAGAAAGTGTAAACTACAATGTAAACTATAATCCATGCTATGTAGCAGTGCTGGAAAATGTATTCATCAAATGCAATGAGTGTGTTGTTGACGTGGGAGGAATGGGGGGGATGGAAAGTGGGGGTATATGGGAACCTCTTATACTTTTTAATGTAACATTTTGTGTGATCTATGTATCTTAAAAAAAAGAGAATAAAAATTTAAAAAAAAAACATACACAACAACAGAAAGAAAAACAACCCAATTAAAAATGGGCAAAGGACTTGAAAACATAATTCTCCAGAGGATATACCAATGACCAATAAGGACATGAAAAGATATTCAAAGACATTATATATTAGGGAAATGAAAATGAGTTATACTATGATAGCCAATATAAAAAAAATGAAAGGAAAATAACAAGTGCTAGGATGTGAATAAATAAGAGTCCTCATACATTGCTGGTGGGAATGAAAAATTTTATAGCCACTCTGGAAACAGCACAGCGCCTCCTCAAAAACTTAAAAGGATTACCATATGACCTACAACCCTACTAGCAGGTATATTAGAATTGAAAATAGAGACCCAAACAATCATTTGTACACCAATATCCCTAGAAGCATTATTCATAACAGCCAAATAGCTCAAGCAACCCAACTCTGTTCTATACATATAATAGAACATTATTCAGTCTTTGAAAATAATCAAGTTCTAATACATGCTAATACATGAATGAACCTGAAAACATTATACTAAGTAAAATAAGATAGACTCAAAAGGACAAATATTGTATGATTCTACTAATAGGAAATTTCTAGAATAAATTCACAAAGACTTCTATTATTGGGTCAGGGGGAATGGAGTGCTATATATGGAGTTTATGTATGGGTGATGAAAAAGCTTTAGTATTGGACGGTAGTGATGGAAACACAATGTGTAAATGTAATTAATCCCACTGAATTACACACATAAAAATTGATGAGGGAAGTGGATGTGGCTCAAGCAATTGGGTTCCTCCTCTACCATATAGGAGGTCCAGGGTTCAATACCCAGGGCCTCCTGGTGAAGGCAAGCTCACCTATGTGGTGAGCTGGCCCATGTAGAGTGCTGGCCTGAGCGGAGTGCTGGCCGACACAGAGTGCTGCCCCATGCAGGAATGCTGGCCCATGCGGAGAGCTGGCACACCAAGATGAAGCAACAAAAAGAGACACAGAGAAGAGACAATAAGAGAAGCAGCAGATCAGGGAGCTGAGGTGGAGCAAGAGAATGATTGCCTCTCTCCCACTCGGGAAGGTCCCAGGAGCCACCTAATGAGAATACAAGCAGATACAGAAGAACATGCTGTGAATGGACACAGAGACCAGACAATGCGGGGGAGGGGAATAGAGAAATAAATGAAATAAAATAAATCTAAAAAAGGTGGCTGAAGTGGCAAATTTTATGTTATTTAAATGTTACCTTAGTAATTCTTTAAAATCCTATATATGAGAAATGCAATGTTGGCAGAAACTGTCTTAGATGGAATAAAAAAGATACTGGCAATTTAGCTCGGTTTCAAAACGGGCAGGAGGAGTAACAGGACTCTGTCATTGAATCACAGTGTAGCACAGCACCACAGGACTATTTGCTGATTATTTTACACTAATACGAATTGTCTTTAACTACAAAACCAGGAAGTCTATTTCTTATTTCTTTCCTGCTCCTCTCCTTGGTCTCTTTCTTCTATGATGCAATGTTGAGTAGGACGTCAGTCCACGTTTGTTAACCAACAGCTTCCATACACTCTAGCCCCTTCCTGGCCCAAGTCAAGTCAAGTTCCCTGAGCAAGGTGACAGTTTCTTTGCCTCCCAGCTCCCTTGGTGGACATATTAGAGGAGCTTCGGGCTAACAGGGTAGATGAGGAGGCCATATCTAATGCCAAGATAAAGTCACCTCTTTTTCTCTAAGATAGATATGTTCCTTCCTTGGATTCATTCTTTTTCAATTGAGTATAGACATGAAAATATGACTACGTACATTGCAAATGCTAGCTACCACTTTTGGGGAGGAGAAATTTTGGAGAGGGGACTCCTAATGAAACAGGCAGCCTCAGCTTATAAACTGTATGGTAAGGAGCCTTTTTCTCAGAAGTAATTTTTCTTCCTTGAATAAGACTTTTATAATTACCACCAAATGGACAGGCACAGCTCTACACTTATTCTTCTGGTCTTTGACTTTACTGCTATTTCTAAAATCACCAAAATCTGGTTTTCTAAAATCACCAAGATCTGAGCAAACACTATACAGAATGAACTCTCATAGCATTTTCTTCTATGTAAATGCAGGATGCCTCAAGACCAAGCAAAATCAGTGCATACTATGGAAACACTCAGTTTTGAGGGAAAAAAATGAGATGATTTCAAATCCAGAGCATTTGTGTTGCCCAGGATTGAATTCAGTCCACCAAAATGGTAAAACATATGGTAAATGCTTAGTCAGCATATGTGGATACATGGAGATTGAAATGATCTGAAAGATGTCAAGAAAACACTGGCAATTTTGGAAATTTAGGTGAGATACAGAACAAATGGGAGGCACCAAGGGACATTGTCACTGAATTTTTGTACCATTTGTAAACTGCTCATTACAAGTTATTTTAGGTTGCCATTAACTACAAAACCAAGCACTCTGATTCACAATTCTTTCATCCTACTGTCTTCGCTATTCTTCTTATAGTAAGAAGGAGGCCCAGCAGCAGCTTATATTTTACTTGTTAAACCACACACTCTAAACACTCTACCCTCTTGTCCAAGACCAGAATACTCCCTGAGTAATTCATGGCTAAAACCCCAATGTGCTTGGGGTCTTCAAATTGACCCCTTTTTTAAAAAGGCATCACAAAAGGCAACAGCAGATTATTAACTACATGGTAAGGATCGTTACCTCAGCAGCATTTGTTTCTCCACTGATTAAGAATTTCGCAATTGCAAAGCAAAATGGACTTGAGAGATTTATTTTCAAGCAAAACATGTGCCCTTCCACAGATGTCCCTATACTTCCTTATTGGGCCTCTGACTTGACCACCGTTTCCCATCTATCCTTCTAAAGCACCAAGAGAACTAAGTACCTGAACAAACAATACACCGCATGATCTGATACACAGTTTTCCTTTCTGTAATTTGGTATGACTTAAGAACAAGCAAAAACAGTACATTTTCTGAAATCACTCACTTTTGAGGAAAATTCTGCATAAGAAAATCAGAGCATTCTTGCTGGCTTTGTCTGGAGAATCATTCTGGTTCCATCTCCTAGAAGAAACAATGGTTCCAGTATGGTTAAAGAAAGTCGTTTTCCAGGTAAAGAACTACAGTTCTTGTAAGCATCAGTGTTCCCCTAAGGTGGCATGGATTCTGTGTGCAGGGATTGGGGAGTCTGTGTAAGTCTGTGTGGTGTGCTAGTGAGTGTGTGGGGCAGGGGAGGGGTGTGAGTGTGTGTCCTGGTTGGGGACAGGGGGATGCATATCCTTGAACTCACTTCTAGCCTCCACTCTTCACCCAAATCCAAAATTCCAGGGTTAGGAATAAAACCTGAATTGACTCCCATTTGAGAGAGATTGCTGTCCAGCTGCCCCCCAGTACTTTCCAAGGCCTGGCAGGGTTTCTGGAGGACTTGGTGAAGGGGCTACTGACTGCCTTGTTTCACACACTGGCTCTCACAACACTGCTGACCTGGTCTCCTGGAATGAACCAGGTCCACCACAGCATCTCTGGACCACAGGGCTGAGGGCCCCCTGCTCTCTCAGAACCCACAGCTCCAGTGAGACAGTCTGCCCTGTCCCCCAAACTCTACTCATGCCCCTCCCTGTGAACTTTCCTCAGGCCACCAGGTATTTTCCTGCACTGGGTCACTGGACACGCATAAATGTTTCCTTCCCTCCCTCTCCCAGCTGTCAACACTTTTCCAGAACAAGTGTGGTTCCAGAAATTATCCTGTACTAGGTTTAAGAGAAAAGATCTGGGAACTAAAAAGAGTTGAAGAGAAAGAAGAGGAAATGTGGAGCAGGTCAGAAGAGGGGAAGGGAAACAAGTGCATATGGAATCCACTGCTTTTCGAGCTCTCTTTTTGGCACTTCAGGAAATTCAGCAGAACTGAGGGGAACACAAGGGTGGCTGCAATTAATATTTTATGTGAACATGCAAGTGGAGATAAGAACTAGCTGGTAAAAACAGGCACAGGAAGTGAAGGATGTCCTGAAAACTTCTACCTGGGGACAGCAACCCATTCCATATAAGCCCCTAGGGTGCTTGGTCATCCATCCAAGAGCTCCTCAATATAGAGAAGAGGGCTTATAGGTGTCTGTAGGGTCAACATGTACAGCTTCCTCCTCCATTCATCTCTCTGCCTTTCCAGATTCCAGAACCTGTGTTTGCGTTGCAGGTCCTAGTACTGACAGCTACAAAAACCATGCATGAACTGATGGTCTTTGGTGGAGCCTGAGAGGAGGTGGTGTTTGGAGACTGAAAGAAGGCATAAAAGCAAAGAAATGGAGAAGTCTCATGACTCAATCCCTTATACCCTTTCTCTAACCAGCCAATTCAGTGAAAGTTTAGTTTTCAGTTTGATAGATTAAAGTGAGTTTTAGAAATAGGCCCTACTACTTGTTTTTCTTAATATTTATCAATAAAATAAACACAAATACAGATATGCAACCTAAAGAGAGTTAGAACTTCCTGAATTATCCCGAGTCAGTCTTCCTAGTGGCTTCCGCCAAGGACACTCCCTCTCTCATAGAACCCTCATTTAGTCATAGTTAAAACACTTCCTTTACTGAACTCTGCTGCTCACTCACATGGAAGGGAACATTGGAACAATACTACACATGGCCCACGGTCTGATTATAAAACTTGGAACTTCCATGACTTTCATACTTGCAGGTCAATTTTTTTGATACAAAACTAATGACTCCATTTTCCTTCGACATGATGCATGGTTTCAAAATCCTTGATGAGATTCTAATGTTCTGTTCATGCCACTTACTTTTTCCTAGATGCACAAAGGATTTCTCTTTTTCTTTAAAGCCCATCAATTTGACTAGAATATATATTGCCCTTATAATCATTCTCTTCCAGTGCTCAATTTGCACTTTTCCTAAATGGCTTCAACACATTCCTCCCACTTCCAGAAAAAAAAAAGGATAACTTTTAAATTTCTTTCAGGTCTCTGCTTTGGTTTTCTCTTTAGATGCACTCCAGTTATTTATATATTGGCTCTTCTGTACCTATCCTTAACTTCTGACACTTTTCCCCAAATCTTTACAATCTTTGTTAATTTCTCTTGAATATTTTTTTCTTATTTCACCTTCTATTTCTTATAAAGCATTATCAGTCACTGTGTTTCTTCTAGTCTTACATTATATTTTGAAGTGATTTTCCTTTTTTTTTCATATGCTTTCCTCATTCCTGTCCCTTCATTCTTTGAGTATTTCTTATCTGATGTCTTTTCACATCTAACTTTGTTTTCTGAATACCTTATACACCTTGTTTTTCAAAAGGTACAGCATAAAAGTACATCAAAATGAGGATTTTTCATTTCTTTGTGGTGCTGTTACTCTGCACTTACTCCATTTTTGCCTTATGCCAACTGACATCAGTATTTTTTCTATTGGCTATTTTATATGATTTTTTTTCCCTTGAATTTGTAGGTAATACTGTGATTCAGAAGAGTGTTCCCAACCTCACAAAGCTGACTCTCCTGTTCTTTCTGTAAAATGCTCAAAAATATGGCCGCTTAGTTCTGGGTATTTCCTGGTTCTGTACCTCTCCCAACCTTAAATATGGGTCTTCATTCACTCTATTCTACCTGTCCTTTTCTTTTTTCATTCTGTATTTGATTATTAATTTTTACCCCTAAGTTCCTGTTATGAAAGGAAAAAAATGCCACCACCTTGACAAAATCTAGTCATTGCCTTTAAATGCACATGTATTTTCAGAATAAATTAGCTTTAAATGTACTTTCACTTATATATCTTAAAATGTAATTCATTTCTGAATTAAATTTTGTTTATAAGTGTTTTATCTAAGAATTATTAACTTTTAGCTTCTCTTGTGTTGAAATTGAAGATAAGTTTGTGTCAACTCAAACAAGATTATTATGAATTTCTGATGTTAAATATAAACTACAATATAACCCCACAAAGAAAATATCTAAAAAATATACAAAGAAATAAGAATGGGATCAAACTGTTCTATGACAAAAGATCAACTCTACACAAAAGTAGGCAGCAATGGAGGAAAAGAGGGGTAAAAAGTATAAGATGAACAGGAAATGAATATTAAAATGGTTAAATAAATCCTGATGTTCAAAGTAATTGCGTGGAAATAAATATATTAAAGGGGTACATACAAGCACTTAAATCTTTGGGCTGTCCATGTGCCAGCTGGGCTTTGAATCTTATCAGAGTTGCAACACCTACTCTACAGTTCATTGGACTCACCCAGGACAAACAACAAGGAGATGATGATGGACAATGCCTATCCCAAGGAACAGAGAGAGTCTGCAAATGCAAACAAGATAGTCCCATCCATCTACTCTATGGGATCAAAGCCCCTTCTTTTTTTTTTTTAAGATTTATTTTTATTTATTTCTCTCCTCTTCCCCCCGCCCCCAGTTGTCTGTTCTCTGTGTCCCTTTGCTGCGTGTTCTTTGTCCACTTCTGTTGTCAGCGGCACAGGAATCTGTGTTTCTTTTAGTTGCATCATCTTGTGTCAGCTCTCCTTGTGGGGGGCGCCATTCCTGGGCAGGGTGCACTTTCTTTCGCGCTGAGCGGCTCTCCTTACCGGGCACACTCCTTGCGCATGGGGCCCCCTACATGGGTGACACCCCTGCGTGGCAGGGCACTCCTTGCGTGCATCAGCACTGCCCATGAGCCTGCTCCACATGGGTCAAGGAAGCCCAGGGTTGAACCATGGACCTCCCATGTGGTAGACAGACACCCTAACCACTGGGCCATGTCCCCTTCCAGAAGCCCCCTCTTAACAAGAGGTGGATTGGGAATCACCATCCCAGAATCCTCAGGACTGAGGAATGAACTACAGATTTAAGTAGACTTACTGGTATTCTACTATAGAATTATTGTGATTCTAGCAATGGAAGAACTTGTGTCATTGATGTTGAGGCAGTGGCCACTGGAGGTTCTGAGGAAAGGGAGAGGGGAGAACAGGTGTAATATGGGGGGGGCATTCTTGGGACATGGAATTGCTCTGAATAACATTCCAGTGACAGATACCGGCCATTATGTATCTTGCCATAACCTACAAAATTGTAGGAGAGAGTGTAAACTATAACGTGAACTATATTCCATGCTTAGAGGGAATGCACCAAAGGATGTTCAATTGTAACAAATGCACCACACTAATGAAAGATGTTGTTAATGTGGGAAAATGTGAAAGATGTAGAGCAGGGCATATGGCAATCTGCTATGTTTTTTATATATCACATAATCTAAATATCTTTTAAAAAATAAATAGATTACACTCACAAATTAAAAGACAGATATTGACAGAACGTATTAAAAAATTATTTGGAATACCTATGTTATTTTAAAGAGACTCACTTTAGATGCAAAGAAACAAACAGTTTCAAGGTGAATAAAAATATTACATATTAAGAGTAACTAGAAGGGAGCTGGGGTGGCTATACTACTAACAAAAAAATAACCTTGAAGTATGAAACTACAAAAAAAGAAAATGGAAGAAATTATATATTAATAAAAGGGTCAATCCACCAAGAAGGTATAACAATCATCAACACATATGCACAGAGCCACAAAATACATGAAACAACACTGGCAAAACTGAAAGAAGAAATACTTGTAAAATAATAGTTGAAGACTTCAAAACACCACTTTCAAGAATGAATCGATTATCAAGACAGAATATCAGGAGAGAAAATAAGGATGTGAACAATAACACAAAAGAAAAAAAAAAAACGGCACCTAACAAACATATACAGAACATCACTCAACAACAGTATAATACACATTCTTCTAAAGTGTCCATGGGTCCTTCTCCAGGCTAGACAATATGTTAGGGAACAAGACAATAAAAATGAAAAAACTGCAATCACACGAAGTTTCCCTCCTACCACAATTAAATGATATAAAAATCAATAACAGAAGGAAAACTGGAATTGTATTCTTAAGTGGAAAATATATGACCCATTTTAAATAAACAATAGGATAATTTTCTGAAATCCACCTACAAGGGAAATCAGAAAATTCTTAGAGGAAAAAATAAAGAAACATGCCAAGAACTATGGGAAGGAGCAAGGCACTGCTCATTGGGAAACTTATAGCTATAAATTCCTACATTAAGAAAGAATGATATCAAATCAATAACCTAACTTCATATCTCAAGGAAAGAAGACTAAGCCAAACTTAACATTACTAGAAATAATAAAGATTAGAGTGGAGATAAGTGAGATAAAGAACAGAAAAACAATTGAAAGGATCAATGAAACCAAAATTTGGTTCTTTGAAAAGACTGATAAAAATTGACAAACCTTTATCCAGACAAAGAGAAAGAAGAGAGAAGCAAATAATTATTTAAGGAATGAAAGTGAGAACATTCGGTGCATTCTCTCTAAACATGGAATATAGTTCACATTGTAGTTTACACTCTCTCCTACAATTTTCTAGGTTATGGCAAGAACAGATTCCTGGCACTTTGCATCAGCACCCCTCTGACTAAAACACGTCCTGAAATAATGCTTCCATACTTTGAAAAAATTAACAGACTTTATGTAGAGCAGTTTTAGATTCACATAAAAATGAAAAGATACTTCTGAGGTTCCTGCATCCTCCCCTCCCATCTTTCCTCTTCTTGCTCAGCATACTACATTCATTGTTTAGTTGGAAGCACAATTCAAGGGCCAGTATCAATACATCCCTAGGAAGGTTCAATATCTGTTGAAAAGCTCTGTAGGCTTTGACCAAGGCATACTGTCCTGTACTGTGGAAAAGAGTTTTGAGCAATCCCTCAAAAAGTGAAATATAGAGTAACCATATAATCAGCAATTTAACAAATCTATATACATACATATATACACATAGATATATATCTGTGTATTGGAAAACAGGACTACACATACTTGCAATCCGATGTTCACAGCAGCATTATTCACAACAGCCAATGCTCACAACCATGCAAGTGTCCATCAACAGATGAATGGATAAAAAAAGGAAAAACGGCTACATCCATACAATGGAATTCAGCCATAGCAAGCAATGGAAGTTCTGAGACATCCTACTGTAGGGATGACATCCACATGATTATACTGAGTGAAATTAGATGACACAGAAGACAAAGAGTGTATGATTCTGCATATGTGAAACATCTACAAAAGAAAACAGAAGGAAGGCAATTAAGGATTATTAATAGGAATTTGGGGGAAGGACAATGAGATTAATATTTAATAGATAAAGAGCTTCTGTTTCAGGTCATGAAGAAATTTTGGAGATTAATGGTGATATTAAAAATAGTTAATGTAATTAAGGTGAATGAGTTAATTGTACCAGTAGAAAAGGGTTAAAATGGGAATTTTTATTATGCTTATGTCAACCTATGAAATTTTAAAAAATCTTATAACATACGTGGGACAGGCAAATCAGTAATGAACTTGATGTCAAGGAGATAATGGAAATTTAGTTGCGCTTCGAAATGGGCAGAAGGATAGGGGCTCTGTGTTTGACTCAGTGTGTAATTTAGAACCAATATTAGATGAACTATTTCACTAGATTGCCTTTATGCTCCAAAGCCAAGGGCTCTACTTCTAATTTTCCTGTTCTCATTAGTCTCTCTTTCTTGCACAAAGGAAGTCTGAGTAGCATCACATGTACTTTCTACCCAACCAGCCCTGATCACCGTAGCCCCTTGTCCTAGTTAAAGTTCCCCAGGTAATGCATGAACTGCACCCAGTGTACTGACGGCTACTCTGTGTCCCTTTAGTTCCATGGAAGACCTGATGGAGGGGCTGCTAGTGACAGAGCAGATGAGGAGACTCCCTCTAATGCTGAGGTAAGGCCATCTGTTTTTTTCTAAGACAGAAATGTTTCTTTCTCACATTCCTTTTCACATTGAGTACAGATCTTACTATATGTTATACCTATAGACATTAGCTGCTGTTCTGGGGAAGGAAGAACTGAAAGTAAGAATCCTATGAACAGACCCTGACACAAGAGGGCTTTAAAAATGGCAGCATCTGGTTATAAACCAAATAGAAAGGTTGTGTTAATTATCAGAGCAACATTTTCTCTTATTTGACTAAGACTTTTGTAATTGCCTATTTTGGTAAATAGACTTGGAAATCGCATCCTCCAGGAAGAGCTGGAGCCTTCCCCACAGGTGTTTCCAAGCTTATTCATGGGGTCTTTGAATTTACCACTGTTTCCCAACTGTTTTTTAAAATCATGAAGACCTGAAAACACACAACATGATCCTATCCTCACTGTTTTTTCTTTTCTGCCATTGCAGGTGACCTTGAGAGCAAATGAAAATGGTAGGTATTCTGGGCTTATAGAAGTAATGTGGGAAAAGGTGACATAAAATAGGGGGCTTCCTGCAAGCTTTAGGCTGTAGACCTAGCCTGATCCCATCCTCATTGTAAAATGGGGATATGGGATATGATGAAAGATTTTCAATTCAGGACTTCTGTCCTTCCTAACAGTCCCCAAGAGTGGATCTGTTCCTTTTGGAAGTTACAGGTTAGGCTGTGTGGAGGCTTAAGGCAATCCATGTGTGGTCCCTGTGGTGTGACTGTGAGACTGTGTGTGAGCTTGTGGGGCGACTGTGTGCATTTCTCCCAGGTGAGATGGACTGCTCAAGCTCTTGTGCTCCAAGGGGACTGGCCTTAATGTGAACCCAGGCATGTGGCTCCAATGCTCTGCACTACAGACCTGCAGTTATCACTCAGTCACGGGACTATTAGCAAACACCCAGGGAAGTGGAGGTGGCTCAAGGGACTGAGCTCCCACCTATGATATGGGAGGTTCATGGTTTGGTTCCCAGTGCCTCCTAAAAAAGACAGTGAGCTGGCACATTGGGCAGGCATGGCAAGCTTACACAACAAGACAATGCAACAAAAGACACAAAAGGAAAAACATAATGAGAGACACAACAATGGCAAGGAATTGATGTGGCTTAAGCAATTAGATGCCTCCCAGCCACATTAGCGATCCCAGGTCCAGTTCCCAGTGCCTCCTAAGGAAACAACAGAAGACACATAGAGACGGCAAGTGTAAACAATGAGGGGGTGGGGAGAAATAAATGAATGAAAAGAAATCTTTTTAAAAAATCACCAAAATGAACCAAAAAACCATTAAAACAACTACAGCAAAAAAAAAGAAACCATGCAAGGGAGTTCCACCATCTGTGCATGTGCTTACAATTACCTGACTCTACAGAGAGACCAAACTATCCATCCATGATCACAGGGTCTAGGGAAGCTAGCTGAGCAGATCACCTCAGACTCTAGCATAGTTCCTGATGTCCAAAACAAAAAGAAAACTCATAGGACTCTGGGTTAGATCAAAATCCTGAGAGTTGTGAAGCATCACACAGAATGACCTGTCAACCCTCACGCTGATGTCACAGCCAGGAGCTCTGCCACAGCATATAGGTATTGGGAAGAAAAGTTAGTGCACTGGATTATATCAGTGCCACGGACCCTCTCGATGTTAAAATGCTATGAGTCACACAGTAGGGTCTGTGACAAATAAGAATTCTGATTCCACTCAGTTCTTCATTTTTTTTTTTAAGATTTATTTTATTTATTTCTCTCCCCTTCCCCCCCCCCAACCCCAGTTGACTGTTCTCTGTGTCTATTTGCTGCGTCTTCATTTGTTTGCTTCTGTTGTTGTCAGAAACGGGAATCTGTGTTTCTTTTGTTGCGTCATCTTGTCTCAGCTCTCCGTGTGGGCGGTGCCATTCTTAGGCAGGCTGCATTTTCTTTCACGCTGGGCGGCTCTCCTTATGGGGTGCACTCCTTGCGGGAGACACCCCTGTGTGGCACGGCACTCCTTGGGCACATCAGCACTGTGCATGGGCCAGGTCCACATGGGTCAAGGAGGTCCAGGGTTTGAACCACAGACCTCCCATGTGGTAGATGGATGCCCTAACCACTGGGCCAAGTCCACTTCCCTCCACTCAGTTCTTAAGCTAGTGTCCAAAACCTTGGTTGAAATACAACTAAAGAGCAACTTCAGAGGGAGTCAGCATTGACCCTCTGCGTCCCTCCATAATGACTGTCCCACTGTTAATGGCCAGTAATTCAATGAACAAACACACATGGTGGAAGAAAGGAAGACTGGATGGAAAAATACACTATTATTAAGTGACCATTTTTAAATGGTAAGATATGAATATTTTCATACCTGTAATTATTATATTTAATACAAACATTAGTGAATAAATGTGTTAGAATGGATTGCCTAGGATTGAACTGATTCCACCAAAAAAAGGTTGCTTCTAATCAAGTAGAAATTCCTGTAGTATATATGGTAAATGCAGTGTCAGTTTACACAGATCCATGGAGAATGAATTCACTGGCGATGTCAAGAAGATACTAGCAGGAAGCAGATGTGGCTCAAGTGACAGGGCTTCTGCCTATCATATGGTAGAATCTGGGATCAATCCCCGAGGCCTCCTGGGAAAGGAGTGCCGGTGCTTGGAGCCAAGTGCCTGTGCATTAAGCCAGTACCTGCGTGGCAATTCAAGCACCCATGCAGCCAGCCAAGTGCCCGCGTGATGAGCCAGAGTCGATGCAGCAAGCCAAGGGCCTGAGCAAGTGAGTCACACAGCAAGATGATGATGCCAGGAAAGAGAGATGAAGGGAGAATCAAGGCGAGGCACAAAAGAAACCAGGAACTGAAGTGGCGCAGGTGACAGGGAACCTCTCTCCACATCCGAGGTACCCAGTATTGAATCCTGGTGAAGCCTAGAAGAGAAAATGAGAAGAGAAGACAAAAACAGAAACAGACACAGAAGATCCCACAGAAAATGGACACAGACAGCAAAAACAGCAGGGTGGGAGCAGGGGAGGGGGGAAAAAAAAGAAGATACTACTGAGGACTTCTGGGAACATGGTGGATTAGAAAGACATGGGACTCTCTCCTCCGCCAGAAAACTAGGTGGAGGACAGAGTGAAATGGACTAGAAAAAGATCTTCCAGAGTTTAGGACAGCAGGTGAAGGCCAGACACCACCCAGAACATAGAGGGATGAAGGAGGGGCTACTACTGCTGGAACCTCCCCACACTAAAGACACTAGAATACCCAGGCTCTGAGCTGGCCACCCACAAAGGGGTCTCCAGGGATCTACCACCCCTGGCAAGGGGAGGAAGAGGGACACAGCCTAGGGCTGACAGCTTCTGACCCTCCAATCTGGTCTGCTGTGTTCCACCACCCTTTCCAGGCTGGGTGAGAAAGCCCCGTTGTTTACCTTGGGACCCTAACTGAAATGGAGAAATCTGACACTCAGTCTCCCTCTCTTATGGCCAGGACTGATTGCTGAGGAGGCACCTCTGCAGGAAATGAGAGAGGGGGATACAGCATAAGGCTGGCTCAGTTTTTGACCCACAAATTTGGTCTGCACTGTCCCATGAGCCCCACCTGGCTGGAGAAGACATACTATCATTGGCCTTGGGAGCCTGCAAAGGACTAAAGAGATCTGACCCTCTCGATCTACTTCTCTACTAAACAGGAATGACTGTTGAGGACACAGAGGGGAATGGAATCGTTTCCTACCCAGGAAAAGGGAGGGGGCTACCAGAGAAGGCTGGAGAATTGTTTCTGAGGAAAAATCTCCAGGCAGGAACTTTTATCACATTGATCCAGTCTGTGTTACAGCAAGAACACTCCAACCAGGCACTGAACTGAAAGGGCTGCCAAAGAGTGCCATCTGCTAGCAGAACTAGGTAGTACACAGGAGAAAATGAAAAATAAGCATGTTAGAGAGGCTTTTGTTGGCCTTTATAGCTTCCCTCCCAAGGCCCTACGAAGCAAGTCTGCAACCCATTACTGGGTGTAGCACTTGGATACTACTGATGAATTCCAAAAATATATATTGGATTATGTTAGTAAACTGGTCTTTTTCTCTGGGCATATTAGATTATATTGAATTCAGAGGATTACATGATTAAATAATGGTCAAGGCTTTGATTGGGCCACATCAGTAGGATGTTGCATCCCTGCCCCATTGGGACAGGGACTCACAGAGAAAACGACACGGCAGAAAAGATGGCTGGAGTTTTTGAGCTGGAGCCCAGGAAATGAACACACAGGAGAACATCATCAAAGGAATAGAGACAGCCCCTTAGACACAGCAGAAGCCCCAAGGAGAGGACAGAGCTATTTGCCTGATAGTCTACAGCTGATCTTGTGGAAAGAGGCAAAGCCTAGAGAGCCTCAGAGTCTACAGCTGACCTTCTGGTGAAAACAGAGGAGCTGATCCTGGAGAGAAATGAACCGTGGGAAGACAGGATCCCAGGAGGCCTGAACGCTGGCAGACATCAGCAGACATCTTGCTCCAACATGTTGGAAAAGACTTTGAGGAGGAAAGTAGCTTACAGTTTATGGCCTGGTAACTAAGCTTATACCCCAAATAAATATCCTTTATAAAGTCCAATACATCGCTGGTATTTTGCATTAGCACCCCTTTGGATGACTAATACACTGGGTCCAGACCCTAGTTTTGACAACTAACATGGACAACCCTAATGATCCAGGTTGAACCAAGAATCAAAGAGCAGGACTAACTCACAGCCTCCTGCCACTAAATCCCAAAATGAGAAAGAAACTGAGCATTTCAGTAAACTGCACCTTAACCAGATGCCTAGACATTGGCAAAACTTTTCAAGCCAGACTAAGAAAATGGAAGAATGGCCCAGGAAAAGGAATATATCAAAGCCCCAAAAGAGATGCACAATTTGAGATAACTAGTTAACAAGATTGTACAAATTTCTGAAATTAATGAGATGAAAGACAATATGGCTAAAGAAATGAATGAGATCAAGAAGATACTGAACAAGCACAGAGAAATATTTGAAATTCAGGTGAAAAAAAGTAAAAAGACCTGATGTGGGCGGCAGACTTGGTCCGGTGGTTAGGGCATCCGTCTCCCCACAGGGGAGGTCTGCAGTTCAAACCCCGGGCCTCCTTGACCAGTCTGGTGCTGGCCCATGCGCAGCACTGATGCACGCAAGGAGTGTCCAGCCACGCAGGGGTGTCCCCTGCGTAGGGGAGCACCACACACAAGGAGTACACCCCGTAGGGAGAGCCACCCAGCGAGAAAGAAAGTGCAGCCTGCCCAGGAATGATTCCATGCACACGGAGAGCTTACACAACAAGATGACGCAACAAAAAGAAACACAGATTCTCATGCCACTAACAACAACAGAAGCGGACAAAGACGACGCAGTAAATAGACACAGAGAACAGACAACGGGGGGGGAGGGGAGAGAAATAAATATAAATCTTTAAAAAAAAAAGAGCTGATGTGAATGAAAGACATAATAGGTGAGATCAAAAACACATTAAAGGCACACACAACAAACTTGAAATGACAGAAGAAAGAATAAGTGATACTGAAGACAGAACAGCTGAAACTGAAGAAGAGAGAAAAAGGGAAAAAATGAGTATGAGATCAGGGAGAAGAATGACAACATGTCATAAGAGCTCAAAAAGGAGAAGAGAAAGGATAGGGGGAAAAGGAGTATTTGAGGAAAAATAGGTGAAAATTTCCCAACTCTTATTAAAGAAATGAACCTACATGTCCAAGAAGCCCATTGTACCCCAATCAGAAGAAATCCAAATAGACCTAGTCTATTCTACTCAGAAGGTCATAAATGTCAAAGATAAAAAGAAAATTCTGAGAGCAGTAAGGGAGACGGGAAACATCACTTACAAGGGACACCCAGTAAAACTTCATACAGATTCTTCATGAGAAACCATGGAGGTGAGAAGACAGCAGAATGACACGATTATGAGACTGAAAGAGAAAAACTGGCGACCAAGAATTCGGCATCTAGCAAAACTGTCCTTTACATAGGAATATGGGTATAAAATATTCACAAGCAAAGAGAATCTAAGATAGTTCACAATAAAGAATCCACCTCAAAGGATATATTAAACGAAGCCTTAGAACCTGAAAGAAAAGACAGGAGGGAGAGGCTTGGAAGAGAGCAGAGAAGAAAGAATACCAGAAAGGATAACAACAAGAGTAAAAAGACAGACTAAAATCTGACATGACACATGAAGAAAATGGTAGAAATAAATAATGCATTTAAAGTAAAATCAGGGAAGCAGACTTGGCCCAGTGGATGGGGCATCCGTCTACCACATGGGAGATTCGCGGTTCAAACCCCAGGCCTCCTTCACCCATGTGGAGCTGGCCCACGCGCAGTGCCACATGGGGAGAGTGCGCCCCGTAAGGAGAGCCGCCCAGCGCGAAGGAGTGGCATCGCACAATGGAGAGCTGACACACAAGATGATGCAACAAAGAGAAACACAGATTCCCGTGCCGCTGACAACAGAAGCGGACAAAGAAGAACACGCAACAGGTGGACACAGAGAGCAGACAATGGGGCGGGGGCGGTTGGGGAGGGAAAGGGAGAGAAATAAATAAAAAATAAATCTTTAAAAAAATAAAATAAAATAAAGTAAAATCATTGAACGTAAATGGATTAAACTCACCAATCAAGAGATATAAGCTGACAGGATGTATTAAAAAAAGGATGTGTCATTCATATGCTGCTTACCAGAGACCAACCTTAGACCCTGGGATACAAACTGGCTGAAAGTGATAGGTTGGAAAAAGATACGCCATCCAAATAGTAACCAAAAAAGAGCAGTGTTACCTATACTAATATTGGACAAAATAGGTTATAAATGCAAAAAAGTCAGAAGAGATACAGAAGAGACCATTAAATATTAATAAAAGGGACAATCAACCAGGAATATGTAACAAACATAAATATCTATGCACCTGGGAAGCGGACTTGGCCCAGTGGTTAGGGCGTCTGTCTACCACATGGGAGGTCCACGGTTCAAACCCCAGGCCTCCTTGACCCCTGTGGAGCTGGCCCACGCACAGTGCTGATGCACGCAAGGAGTGCCGTGCCACATGGGGGGAGTGCGCCCCGTAAGGAGAGCCGCCCAGCGTGAAGGAGTGGCATCGCACAATGGAGAGCTGACACACAAGATGATGCAACAAAGAGAAACACAGATTCCCGTGCCGCTGACAACAGAAGCGGACAAAGAAGAACACGCAGCAGGTGGACACAGAGAGCAGACAATGGGGCGGGGGCGGTTGGGGAGGGAAAGGGAGAGAAATAAATAAAAAATAAATCTTTAAAAAAATAAAATAAAATAAAGTAAAATCATTGAACGTAAATGGATTAAACTCACCAATCAAGAGATATAAGCTGACAGGATGTATTAAAAAAAGGATGTGTCATTCATATGCTGCTTACCAGAGACCAACCTTAGACCCTGGGATACAAACTGGCTGAAAGTGATAGGTTGGAAAAAGATACGCCATCCAAATAGTAACCAAAAAAGAGCAGTGTTACCTATACTAATATTGGACAAAACAGGTTATAAATGCAAAAAAGTCAGAAGAGATACAGAAGAGACCATTAAATATTAATAAAAGGGACAATCAACCAGGAATATGTAACAGACATAAATATCTATGCACCTGGGAAGCGGACTTGGCCCAGTGGTTAGGGCATCTGTCTACCACATGGGAGGTCCGCGGTTCAAACCCCGGGCCTCCTTGACCCCTGTGGAGCTGGCCCACGTGCAGTGCTGATGCACGCAAGGAGTGCCCTGCCACGCAGGGGTGTCCCCCGTGTAGGGCAAGGGACTCCTTGCCCATGCGCAAGGAGTGCACCCCAAAAGGAGAGCCACCCAGCACGAAAGAAAGTATAGCCTGCCCAGGAATGGTGCCGCACACACGGAGAGCTGACACAAGTTGATGCAACAAAAAGAAACACAGATTCCCATGCCACTGACAACAACAGAAGCGGGCAAAGAACACTCAGCAAATGGACACAGAGAACAAAAAAACTGGGGAGGGGAAGGGGAGAGGAAAAAAAGAAAATCTGTGCACCTAACTAAGTTCCCTCAAAATACATGAAACACACTCTGGGAAAACTGAAAGGAGAAATAGGTATCCCTATAATAATCATTGGAGACTTCAACATACCTCTCACATCATAAGGTAGAACTAGATAGAAGATCAACAAGGAAATAGAGAACTTAAACAATAGGATAAGTTAAACCTAACAGACATATACAGAACACAGCATCCAAACTCAGTGGGTTATACATTCTTTTCACATGCCCATAGATCCTCCTCTAGAATAGACCACATGTCAGGGAACAATACAGCTCTCAATAAATATAAAAAGATTGAAATTATGCAAAGCATCTTCTCCGATCATAAGGGAATGAAACTGAAAACCAATAACAGACAGGAAAAAGGTAAATTGGCAAATGTGTGGAGGCTAAACAACACACTCCTAAATAATCGGTGGGTCAAGGAAGAAATCACAAGTTAAAGTAGTAAATGTATTCAAACAAATGATAAGGAGATCACAACTTATCAAAACTTATGGGATACAGCCAAGGCACCTGTAGCAGTTTGATATGGTTATTGTTATAGGCCTGCAATAATTAACAAGCTGTAACTCAGTTTCCCCTGATATGCACTGGGGAAAGGCTAACTCCATCCCCCATAAGCCTACGTGTCTAAGGGCACAGCACTACCCCACAGGATAAACAAAGACATCACATACAGGCGGGAGTAAAGGGAAATGGAAACCTTCCCTACCTGCATATCAGAGGGAGATAAAATCCCTACAGATCAAAGAAACATCTGCTCCTGCAGCATGCCAAGAAACCATAACTCCCTAACCCACTATCTCCTAGCCACTATCAGGGAAAATTTTCACCTCTAGGGCTTCCTATTGGCCCCTGCACCTCACTCGAACCCTCAACCCCCTCCCATCAACTACCATGTCCCCACCTAGAAAAGTTCTATATAAATTCAAATCCCCCATTCCAGGGGCGGGCTGAAGACTCTCTTCAGACCCCCGCCATGCTGATGGGGGGTTGAAGTCTGTTCTTCAGACCCCCTCTCTTGGGAGAGCTTCCCAGTAAATTCTTTCTCTGCCTATGGTTATATCAGTCTCCATGTCCCAGTAAGCGCCACTTTCTCCAACACTTATGAATTCCAAAATAGATATTGGATTATATTTGTAATCTGGTCTATACGTGGACATGATTAAGTTATGACTAGGGCTTTGATTTGGCCATGTCATTAGGCATTGATGGGCCCCAGGGGGCGGGGACTCACAGATGAAAAGCATGGTAAAGGACAGAATTGGGGTTTTTAATATTCGAGTTTTAATTAAAAAAGAATAAAAGAAATTCCATACATGATGTTCAAAATTAAGATGGTAGCTCAGAGTTCCAAAACCGGTCTTTCTCCTAGAAGTTTTAATGAAAATATTTTAATGGAGTAAAAATAATATGGAATATCTAATGGTTTATATTTTATTGAAATATATTACATATACAACACTATCAAATTTCTTCGATCTATTTTTCATTAAGCTTATTTGTCCCTTTATCTTCATTAAATTTCTCCATTTCTATTGTTTCCTAAAAAAAAAAATTCGAGTTTTGATGGTGGAGATCGATGCTGAAGCTGGAGCCCCAGGTACAGAGACAGAGCCATTCATCTGATAGTCTAGAGCTGACCTTGTGGAGAGAGGCAAAGCCTAGAGAGCATCATAGTCTACAGCTGGCCTTGCGGAGAAAACAGAGGAGCTGAGCCCAGAGAAACCCAGGAAGCCTGAACCCTCACAAACATCAGCAGCCATCTTGCTCCAACACGTAAAAATAGAATTTGCAGAGGGAAGTAACTTATGCTTTCTGGCCTGGTATCTGTAAGCTCCTAACACAAATAAACACTCTTTACAACCAATCAATTTCAGGTATATTGCATCAGCACCCCTTTGGCTGACTAAAGCAGTATTCTTGAGAGGGAAATTTATACTTCTAGAAGGTATTAAAAAAGAAAGAGCTAAACTCAAAGAATTAACTGAATAACAAGAGAAACTAGGAAAAGAACAGCAAACCAATCATCAAAGCAAACAGAAGAAATAATAAAAATTAGATTTGAAATAAATGAAATTGAGAAAAATAAAATACAGAAAATCAAAACCTGGTTCTTTGAGAAGATCAGTAAAATTCACAAACTTCTAGCAAGATTAACAAAGAAAAAAAAAAGAACCTAATAAAAACAATTTTCAATGACAGGGAAGTTATGACTGATCCCACAGAACTAAAAAGGATCATAAGATGATATTCTGAGAAACTGTATGCCAACAAACTAAACAACTTAGGTGAAATGGGCAAATTCCTAGAAATGCACAACCAATCTACATTGACACTACAAGAAAAAATACAAGAACTTGACAAACCAATCACATTTAAAGACACTGAAACTGTCTTCAAAAATCTCCCAACAAAGAAAACTCCAGGATTATTTGGCTTTACAGGTGAATTCCACCAAACGGTTCAAAAAGAATTAACACCAATCCTGTTTAAACTCTTCTCAAAAATTGAAGAAGAGGGAAAATAACCCAACACTTTGTAGGATGCCAATATCACCATAATACCAAAGCCAAACATGAACATTGTAGGGAAAAGAAAATTACAGACCAATCTCTCTAATGAATACTGATGCAAAAATTCTCAGCAAAATATTTATAATTTAAATCCAGCAGCATATCAAAAGACTAAGTGGGATTTATTCCTGTTACAGAAGGCTGGTTCAACACAAGAAAATCAATGTAATACACCATGTTAACAAACCGAAGGAAAGAAAACACGATCACCTCAATCGAGGCAGAAAAAGCATTTGTCAAAATCCAGCATCCTTTCTTATAAAAACATTTCAAAAGAGATGAATAGAAGGAAAATTCCTAAATTGATAAAAAGGATAGATGAAAAACCCACAGCTAACATCTTACCCAGTGGGCAATGGTTGAAAGCTTTCCCTCTAAGACCGGAATAACACAAGGAAGCCCACTAGCACCACTGTTATTCAACATTGTAATAGAAGCTCTGGGTAAAACAATTAGAGAAGAAAAAATAAAGGCATCCAATTAAGAAAAGTAGTAAAACTCTACTTCTGGATGACATGATCTTATATTTAGAAAATTCTGAAATATCTACAACAAAGCTACTGGAGCTAATACATGAGTTCAGCAGAGTGGCAGGCAGCAAGATCGACATGAAGAAATCAGTAATATTTTTCTACACTACTATTGCACAATCTGAGGAGGAAACCAGGGGAAAATTCCATTTTCTTCCAATAGGAAGAAAAAGACTCAAATATCTAGCAAGATGATTTAAAAAAAGAAGTACAGGACCTATATGGAGAATATTAATAAACAATGCCAAAATAAATTTAACAGGACGTAAACCATTGGAAAGACATTCCATGTTCATGGACTAGAAGACTAAACATCATAAAGATGTGAATCCTACCCAAATTGATTGATAGATCCACTGCAATACCAATCCAAATTCCAACAGCCTACTTTAAAAAACCAAAAAAGACAATTACCAAATCATTTGGAAGGGAAAGTGCACATGAACACCCAAAAGCATTCTAAAATGAAGAGTGACAAAGGAGGAATTTCACTGCCTGACCTTGAAACATATTACAAAGCTACAGTGGACAAATCAGCATGATACTGCCATAGAGAGAGAGATATCAATCAGTGGAATAGAACTGAGAGTACAGGAATAAACCCTCACACATCTATTGTCAACTAGTTTTTGACAAGCATACCAAGTCTGTGTTAATGGGAGAAAAACAGACTCTCCAACAAATGCTGCTGGGAGAACAGGTTGTCTATACTTAAAAGAATTTTTAAAGAGGACCCCTATCTCACTCTCTATACAAGAAACAACTCAAAATGGATCAAAGACCTAAATATAAAAGCAAATACCATGAAACTACTAGAAGAAAATGTAGGGAAGCATCTTAAAGTCTTTGTGGTATGTGAAGTTTCTTAGACCTTAACATCCAAAGCACAAACACCAAAGAAAAATTAGATAAATGGGACCTCTTCAAAAGTAAACACTTTTGCACCTCCCAGGACTTTGTCAAAAGGGTGAAAAGACAGCCAATTCAATGGGAGAAAATACTTAGAAACTACATGTCAGATAAGAGTTTAATATACGGGATATATAGAGAGATGTTACAAGTCAACAATAAAAAAACAAATGATCCAATTATAAAATGGCAAAAGACATGAATAGATATTTGTCCAAAGAAGAAATACAAATGGCAAAAAACACATGAAAAAATATGCAATGTCATTAATGATTAGGGAAATGCAAATCAAAACTAGATATCATTTCACAGTTATCAGAATGGCCACTATTAAAAAGTCAGAGAACTACAAGTGTTGGAGAGGATGTGGAAAGATAGGAACACTTATTCACTGTTGGTAGGAATGCAGAATGGTACAGCATGGTGAAGGACTATTTGGCAGTTCCTAAAGAAGTTGAATATAGATTTGCAACGTGACCCTGCAACACCACTACTGGGTATATACCCAGAAATATGAGAGCAGTGACATGAACGGACACCTGCACACCTACATTCATAGTGGCGTTATTCACAATTGCCAAAAGATGGAAACAACCTACGTGTCCATCAGACAATGAATGGTAAACAAACTATGATGTATTCACATGATAGAATATTAGGCAGTGGTACAAAGAAATGAAGTCATAAACCATATGACAACATGGATGACCCTAGAGGACAGTATGGTGAATGAAGCAAGCCAGACCCAAAGGACAAATACAGGAACCTTTCATTACTATGACCTACGTATATTGTGTAACATAATGTAGGATTCCATTTATATGAAATGTAAATATAAATCAATTTATAGAGGAAAAAAAGTATCTGGGCAAAAATAGCTATGGGATCTGTGGACAGTGGAAGCATAGAGAGATGGAGAGGTGATGGATTTTCTTATTTGATTTTTCATTTATTATTATTATTATTGAAATAAAATGCTGTAAAAATGACTGAGGTGATCAAAGCACAACTATGTGACAGTGCCGAATACCACCACTGATTGTGCACTGTGGATGAATGGGACGCTTTAAAAAAAAAAAAAAAAGACAAACAACACTTAAAAATGGGAAAATATGTGAATACACATTTGCAAAAGAAGAAACGTTCCATTCTTTTAATCACAAGGGAAATACACATTAAAATCTGCTATATTTACTAGAATGGCTAAAATCAAGAGACATAATACCAACTGTTAAAGAAGATGTAGGAAAACTGTAGCTCTCATACATTTCTGGTGAGAATGCAAAATGGTGCTGCCACTTTGGGAAACATCTTATCAGTTTCTTAAAAATATAAACTTACCATAATTCTTGCTAATTCCACTTCAAAAAATCTGTCCAAGACAAATGAAATCATATCCATGCAATAATTCCTAGGGCAAGTGCATGGCAGCCAAAACTGGGGGGGAAAACGCACGAATGTCTATTAGCTGGTGCATGGATAACAAAAGGTGGTACATCCATAAATAGATCTGCACCTTCAACTATCTAATTTCAGGCACATACCCCGCTCCACGCTATCCTTGGAAACAACCCCACAGGGCCTGTCCACATCCTACCTGGAGGGTACGCATGGCTCTACAGGACTAACTTTAGTACTGATTATAGATTCAAATAGAAGGACAGAAGAGCCATGTGTAGGGAAACCACAACTGAGTCCAATTCTGTCACTCTGGGGAACATAAATTCCAAAGTAGGGACCACCAGCAAGGCACCAAACTCCTGAGCTATCTGCCCTGACTCAAGTGTCTAGATGCCTCTAGAACCCTCAGGAGCCCAGCTATTTGGGGCAGTATCTACTTTGGCAGTCAAAGAGATCCTGCTGATACATACAGAAGCATTACTTCTGGGATGATCTCTGGACTCATCTCACTTTGAAGTACCTTAGCCATATAAACCCATTTGTCTTTATCTTTTCCCCATTTTGGTCAAGGTCTTTTTCCAGTTGCACTGCTAGTTGGTGCTTGGTAGTAATCCCTCAGTGCCAGGGAGTCTCATACCCTTGAGTCATGTCCCTCACTGGGGGGAAGGTATAGTATTTATATGCTGAGTTTGGCTTAGAGAGAGGCCACATTTGAACAAGGAGGCTCCCAAGAGACAATTCTTAGGCACCCTGTAATATTAGTCTAAGTTTCAATTTCGAGCGTAAAGGTTCATAAGCACAGTCATCTATATCAAGTGTCCATTAGTAGAACATCCTCCTTCACTAGTCACTGCTCCTGTACTCGGGGGATTCTTGCTGACCTTAGAGAATGTAGCAGAGCTCCCCACAATGGGAATTTGATATTTCTTTGGTTATTGTATGAATCTCCATCCATCGTGGCAATGCTCCATAAACACACATTTATATGCCTTATATATATGCCCAGGTGAGCTTCCTCCATGTTATCCTATCACTGACACCTGCACCAATGATCCTCCCCTGCCACAGACAGAGAACCAAAAGTACTGCAGAGGACGTGGAGAGATAGGAACACTTCTTCACTGTTGGTGGGAATGCAGAATGCTACAGCCACTGTGGAGGACTGTTTGGTGGTTCCTAAAGTTGAATATAAACTTCCCACATGATGCTGCAATATCACTACTGGGAATATAGCCAGAAAATCTGTAGCAGAGGCATAGACATCTATCTGCACACGGATGTTCATAGCAGCATTATTTGCAATTGCAAAAAGTTGGGAACAACCCAGGTGTCCATCAACTGATAAAGAGATAAACAAACTGTGGTGTATTCACGTGATGGAACATTATGCAGCAGTAAGAAGAAATGAAGTCGGAAAGCATGTGACCCCATGGATGAATCTAAAGGACACTACGTTGAGGGAAGCAAGCCAGACACAAAAGGACAAATACCATATGACTGCGTTACTATGAACCAAATATACCGTGTAATATATTATATGATTGAAAAAAATTTATATGTTTCTAATATATTTAATTTAGAAATGTATGCTTTTATTCAAGTGTTTTCTTTTTTAAAACTATTGTTTATATAGTCAATTATTAAATGTACAAAATAAAGTTAAAAAAAAGTGACGTTACACTGAAGAGTTGAAAATTGGAGACTTAAGATGTAATTTATAACTCAAGAAAAAGAGGTAACAAAAAAGAGATAATCTATTCTTTGAAACTGAACAAATGTATGTTCACACTACAAAATGTTAATATCACTTATGCTAAGTGAAAGAAACCTGACACAAAGTTCGACATATTGCAAGATTCCATTTATGAAAAATGTAAATCAGTTTATAAAGATGAAGTTAGATTTGTGGTTATGTAGGGCTGGGGAAGGACTGCTAAAGGACATGGGGTTTTTCTTTTTAGAGTACTGAAAATGTTTAAAATATTTTATGGTGATGGATGCACAACATTGTGATAATACTAAAATCCACTGATTATACACTTTGGATAGACTGTATGGTATGTGAATAAAACTCAATGAAACTGCTTAAAACATAAATAATTGTGCTAGAAAAGCAAGAAATAGAAGCTATTTCCAGCAGGGAAAACAAATAGAGGGGTGAAGAATTTCATTAGTTTATTTTTCTTATTATTGAAATAATGAAAATATTCCAATGACTGAGGTAATGAATGCACATGATTATACAAAAGCCATGCATTAGACACTTTAAATGAATTGTATGCTTTATTAACATTTATCAATAAAACTGATTTGTTAAAAAATATAGGTGTATCAATAAAATTAATTTCTTTGAAAATTAAAAAATAAGACTGCTAATCCTCATCCAAAAATGTCATTGCTAAGGTTTTGGTATAAAACTTTCCCGAATTTTTCCACTGAGAATAGCATTATATTCTTCCTGGTCATACTTAGGATCTGCTGAGTGATAGTGCATTAGGAGAACAGTGTGGTCATCTGTACGGAAGTGACAGGGCACCCAGGAGCCCTGCCTGGCAACTCCCCTCCAGGGTGGCAACCCTGTGAAAACCACCTGCAGAAGTTCAGGGGGAATTGCAGGGGACAAAAGAAGGGGCTGGGGGTTGAGAAGGTCCAGGCCATCTGTCCTAAGAACAGCAGCTCCACAGCCCTCAACTGCTCCCCTAGAACGGGAACAACTCTTCTAAGAGGCTGAGAACAGTAAACACAGAGGCTTCCTCTGCAGCCCGGCTCCTTTAAGGCCAGGTGGGTGACTGCTCTTGGCAGACAAAGCAGGGCAAGAATGGTGTCCCCAAGTCACCCAGTCACCTCCCTGCCAAGGAGAGGCTCCCTAGAGCTCCTGGAAACACTCAGCACACCCCTGGGCTCCCTCAGCAGCCTCCGGCAGGTGGCCTGACCAGCCGGCGCCCTTCCCCAGTCTGCGCAGAGGGTCCTAGCAGGCACCCAAATCCAGGGGCCCCCACTGGCCAGCTGCCCTCCTCCAGCCCTAGCAAGCTACCACCTTAGCAAGAGTTCACCAACCATGTCTACCCAGCATTACCCCAAGAAATCAAACTTTTAAGAAAACTTATAACCACTAACAAAAGGAAAAGAGTGTTCCTGGGACCATGGGGAGCTCTGAGGGAAGCCAAGGCTGAAGCTGTCCCAGGGCTTCTAGTGCAGCCACAGCCAGGAGGGGACACAGTGGGAGTGGGCCCCTAGAATCCAGACCTCACCTGCCCTGTGGAATCTCAGAGAGCAGAAAGGAGTAAAACAGGAAAGACACACAATTAAAGGCTCAAGTGACCCACCAGGGCTTTGACCCAAAGAATGCAAGTGCCTAAGAGGAGGAGGGGCCCACACCTGCAGACCACTGGGGAAGGATACACACTTTTAGTTGCAAACTGTTGTGATCCCTGCAAAACTCCCAGGCTTGGCACAAACCTGCACCCAGAGGCCCCACCCGGGAGGGGTCCCCATTCACTGGGCTCCCTGCAGGCACACACCAGGTGTCAGTCACACTCCCCCTGGGCCTTCCCAGGAGCCCTTCCCCTGGGAGCCATCAAGTCCCCTCAGCAGTAACCCCTTTAAGAGCCAGCTGCTGCAGGCCAGGCCCTGAGCCTTAACCTCCCACGTGGGAGGAGAAGAAAGCCAAGCAGCCTCTGCCTGGCTCCAGAGGAAAATTCAAAGTGTAGGGCCTGGGAAGTGGGCACTGAAAGGGGATGGTCCCAGGCACCTGGGAGGGTCAGGAGGGCAGAGGGAGGGGCAAAGGGGTGGACCCCGGGGGGACCTTGGGGAATGCAGGGAGGGAGGGGGGACTGTGGAGGGGGAGAAGGGACCATGGAGGGGAGGAGGGATCCTGGAGGATAGGAGGAATCTTGGGGGAACAGGAACCGTGGGGGAGAGCAGCGACAGTAGGTGGGGGAGCAGAAGGGGCCATGGGTAGGACAAGAGGGACCGTGGTGAGGGCAGGATGACCGTGGGGGTAAAGGGGGGACAGTGGGGGGGAACATGACCATGGTGGGGGAAAGGTAGGGCTGTGGGAGGGAGGGGCAGGCTGCCCTTCCCGTGGGCCGCGGGACCCTTATTCTGAAATGGGGCCCCGAGCCGCAGGACAGTTGGGCTGGGCCGGGACCCCCGACTACACCCTGCGCCCCCCGCCCCGCGCCGCCCGCGGAAGCAGCGCCCCCACCCGGGGCGGCCCTGCCTGGTCCCCAACAGGCCGCGAGGGCGCGCAGGACCCGGGCGCCCCGTACAACTTTCCGGGACCCGGGAGGCGCGCACAACTTTCCGCCCCCCGCACCCCCCACAGGGGAGCCAGCAGGAACTTTAGGGGTCGCGGCGCGGGTGCCCCCTCGACGCAGCAAGGGGAGACTGGCTCGCCCGCTTTTCCGCGCCTCTGGGGGTCCCCGCCCACCTGCGCCCCACCCCGACGCCAAGTTGGGTCCCCAAACTTACCATTACCGTGGGGTGGGTCCACAGGCGGGGTCCCTGTGCGATGGGCCGCGTGCTTCCGCAGTCCCCACGCCGGCTTACACGTCCTCCTACCAGGAACACGCCAGCAGGTTCTCGCGAGCTCCCCAAACACCGCGAGCTCCCCAAACACCGCGAGCTCCCCAAACACCGCGAGCTCCCCAAACACCGCGAGCTTCCCAAACACCGCGAGCTCTTAGAGGAGCCCCCCACGACGTGGACGGGGCGGGACTTGAGGGGCAGAGCTTCCACGCCAGCGCCTGGGCCAATGAGGTCCTGCCCGCTCAGGGACTCCTTGCCCCTAAGGGGGAGGGGCCCTACCCTTGACCAGACAGCATGAGGCACCCAATCACGTGCTGTCCGACATGCTCTTAAAATTCAAACTCGTATATCAATAATGATCAATCTGAGGAGGAAATCAAGAAAAAATATAATATTTAACATAGTAACTAAAAAAAAATCACATACATAGGAATGAATTTAACTAAAGACGTAAATGACTTATAAACAGAAAACTACGTAACACTGTTAAAGGAAATTGAGAGTAAAAAAATGGAAGAATGTTCCTTGTTCATGGAAAGGAAGAATAAATATCATTAAGATGTCTATTCTACCCAAACAAATCTACAGACTTAATACAATCCCCAAAAAAATCAACACAGCATTTTCTAATAAACTGGAAAAACTACCTATGGGATTTATTTGGAAGGGCAAGAGGCACTGAATAGCCAAAGACATATTGAAAAGAGAAAATCCAATCAGAGGAATCACACTAGTTGACCATAAAACATACTAAAAAGCTACAGTGGTAAAAACTGCATGGTGTTCTCACAAGGATAGACATACTGACCAATGAAACTGAATTTAGAGTCCTGATACAGATCCTCACATAGAGAGTCACCTCATTTTCGACAAGGACACCAAGCCCACTCAACTGGGAGAGAATGGCCTCTTCAACAAATAGGCAACCCAGAAAGAGGAATGAAGGGAAAGGGGACAGAAGGGGTGTTGGAGGAAATAATAGCGGAAAACTTCCCAAACCTATTGAGGGAGATGGATGTACATGTCCAGAAAGCACAACACACTCCAAACAGCATAAATCCCAACAGGCCTACCCCAAGACATATACTTGTCAAATTATCCAATGCTCTAGACAAAGAAAAATACGGAAGGAAGCAAGAGAAAAGAGAACCATCACATACAAAGGAGGTTCCATAAGATTAAGTGCTGATTTCTCATCTGAAACCATGGAGGCAAGAAGGCAGTGGTACGATATAGACAAGGTGCTAAAAGAAAAAATTTCCAACCATGAATACTCTATTCAGCAAAGCTGGCATTCAAAAATGATGGAGAGGAGGTGGGGCAAGATGGCGTCTGAGTAAGTACACCATCATCATCTCTCCTACAAGATACCGGCTCTATGGTGACAGAGTCCTAGCAGAGCAGGCAATTTCAGGAAGCTGCAGGGCAGGAGGTGTCTGGACATCAATCTGGGGAGACTGCAGCAGAATTGGTGTTTGCTCAAGGTAGAACTGCTGGTTTCTAACACTGAACTCAGAAGCCATGGGAAGGTAAGCCCCTTCCCCCTAGGGCTAAGAGCCGCGGAGGTCACTGAGAACTGCCAGTCATGGGGCAGAGTTTCCAAGCCCTGTGTCCCCCAAACACATGAACCCCAAGCCTGTGTCCCCCAAACCCCCGTGGCCCACACTAAACACCCTGAGTTCACATTCTCCCAAGCCTCTGTTTTCTGAACCCAGCACTCCTGGAAATCCGCACTGCCCTACCCCTCAGGACGTGGACTAACTCTGGAAATGGGAGGGTTTAGGTCGGAGGTGCAGAGGGGCCAAGTAGTACAGGTTCAATTTTCTGGACCCCCCTTTTCATTGAGTTTGGAGGAGATATTAGCTGACCTGGGGAGAGCCTAGGAATAGAAAAGAGGCAAATCTGGTGAGAGAGTCCAATTTACCTGAGTGCTCTGGGATAGGAAACTTGGTCTGGGAGGAGGTGGAGTCAGAAAATTAACCAGCCACCTTGTAGCACACCTAAGGGAGAGGGACAGTAGGACGTGCTTAACAAGCTTCCAATAACATATTTACGGTTCCTGGCAAGGGGTGGGTACTCACTCAAGAAATTAAGAGTCATTATTTTCTCAGGTGAGTTCACCTGAGGACCCATTTGAATTTCCTACAGGAGCCCTCACCCAGCCTTCCTGCTGCCTTGGGAGAGAAGGAAGGGAGGAAGGGAGAAAGGGGGAAGGTCAGACTCCTAAGCAGTTTATTCAGTTGCAAAGAGAATTCTTTGCCTGGGGCCTTGTCTGGTCTTTTCTCTTGGTCTGTTTTCTTGTTTTTTCTTCCTCTGTATCCCCCCTCCACCCTTTTTGTTTTCTTTTTTCTCCCCTCTCTCTCTGCATTTTTTTCTTCTCTCTTTCTCCTTTTGTTTTTTCCTTTTTTCTTTTTTTATATTAGTGCTGCAGGCAACATTTCTTATTTGCTGTGCTTCCTCATCCTCAATTTTCTCTTTTCTGGTGTACTGATTATGGCTACCAATGCTATCCCTTTTCCTTTACATCATTCTCTCCTCCATCATTTGTTGTTTCTCTTACATTCCACCTCTCTCTGTTTAACCCCCAATATTTCTGACATTTTATCTCTAATACCTCTAATCTGTTTTCTATCACCAATTGACTCTCTATGTTATTGTCCTCTCTTTTCTTTTTCCCTTTCTCCTGACCACACTGACCTTTTAATTCATAGTATATTGCTCCCCATATTCAGTTTATTTTTTTTATTGATTTTGTAAAAATATTACATTAAAAAAAAATATGAGGTCCCATTCAACCCCACCACCCCCACCCCACCACTCCCCCCCCCAGCAACACTCACTCCCATCATCATGACACATCCATTGCATTTGGTAAGTACATCTCTGGGCATCTCTGCACCTCATAGTCAATGGTCCACATCATGGCCCA
This sequence comes from Dasypus novemcinctus, assembly GCF_030445035.2. Lineage (NCBI taxonomy): Eukaryota > Metazoa > Chordata > Mammalia > Cingulata > Dasypodidae > Dasypus > Dasypus novemcinctus. The sequence continues at coordinate 11,113,417 of NC_080702.1, read as the reverse complement.
TACTCTCCCCCATTCCATCCAGTGGGCCCTGTGAGGATTTACAGTATCTGGTGATTGCCCCTGCAGCACCATCCAGGGCAACTCTAAGTCCCAAAGGGCACATCCACATCTCATCTCTTCCTGCCATTCCCCATACCCATCAGGCACCATGGCCACTTTTCCCACTCCAATGCCACCTTTTCTCTGTGGACCTTGGATTGGTTGTGTTCGTTGCACCTCTATGTCAAGAGGAGGCTCAGATTCCACATGGATACTGGATGCAATCCTCCTGCTTTCAGTTGTAGGCACTCTAGGCTCCATGGTGTGGTGGTTGTCCTTCTTCAACTCCATCTTAGCTGAGTGAGGTGAGTCCAATAAATCAGATTGTAGGAGCTGAAGTCTGTTGAGGCTCAGGGCCTGGCTATCATATTGTCAGTCCAGAGATTCAAATCCCCTAAATATATTTTAAACACCAACACCAACTACAATTCCAGTAAAGTATCATGAAAGTCTTATGAAAAGAGATCCCATCTGAGTCCAGTTTCACCATGCAGAAACACCAGTTCCAAAGAAGGGCCATCTGACATGGCAGTGAACCCCATCTGCCATGACCATAGAACCCGTGGGTCTCTTTAGCCTTCAAAGGAACCAATACCTGGGGTTGTATCTACTTTATCTGTCTCTTAGACTCTGCTCAGTTGTGCATAAGGGCAATCCTTCTGACAGCCTCCAGACTCTTCTCTAGAGACTCGTAGCCATATAAACTCATTTGTCCTTTCCATTTCCCCCTTACATTAGGTCAAACAGCATTTTAAAGTCATGTTATTATATGTAGACAGGGATATTCTGCTGATCCGCATTGAACCTTCAATTCAAGGTCATTTTCCAGTTGCATCATCAGTTGGTACTTGATAGTGATCCCTCGGTGCCAGGGAGGCTCATCCCCGGGTGCCATGTCCCACGCTGGGGGGAAGGCATTGCATTTACATACTGAGTTTGGCTTTGAGACTGGCCACATTTGAGTAAAATGAAGGCTGTCAGGAGGAAATTCCCAGGCACAGTGCTGCTCTAGGCCTTGTTCTTATTTCAGGCATATAGGCTCACAAGCATAGTCATTAGTATCAGGGGCTCACTGTTGGACCCTCATTCCTTCCTGGTCCTTACCGTTGCACCTGGGTGACTGCTACTGCTCCCCTAGGGACCATGACAGAGCACCCCCGGCCAGGAACCCAGTACCCCCCAGCTGTAGTTTTTAATTGTTGCCACTATGAGTATATCCAAACATTACCATGCACCCTGGACATATGCCCTGTATAGCTCCCTGTCAGCCATATATCACCTGTCAATAGTATCCTATACCAGTATTCCTCCACTGTCATTGTTGAACCACTCTGTGATCCAAAGCTTCCTGAAAATTGAAGCCCAATATAATGTCAGAATCCCTTACTAGTAAAATGGCATATAGCGCTGGGTTTAAAGGTTAGATATAGAATACATGTTGACTTGGAAAAATTCTACATCCTATCTTTTTCTTTTTTTTTTTCCACTAATTATTGAACTTCTCTTCACAAGAGCCCTAGACCACAGTAATTCATATATACAATATACAGTACTCCCACACATCTACCATAAAACCTTTTCCCTTCCACAGCGATATTTTTTATAACTTATTCATATTATATTTACTTAAAGTGATGTAGAGACTCTGAGACAATAGCTTTCAAACAAGGTGACATCTGTGCTTACATTGTGGTCCATATTTTAGGATATACAGTTTTCTAAATTTTTAGTTATCCTATGTTGTACATTATGGTTTACATTATTAGTCTGTCGTCCCCTATATGTTTATGGTGTAATATTACATGTTTTATATCCATCCTTGTGTACTCTCGCGAAACTCCTCTCTTACCCCACATTTACTTTGCTTCCACACATTTAGCCTCCATTTTCCCATCCCCTTGGTGCCCACAGTGACAGCCAACCTCCATTTCCCGAGGAGCCACGTCCAGAGATACTTGCAACAGTGTTCAGGACCTAACTTGCTCAACTGCCCCAATGCCCTGGGCGCCACCCTTTCTCTCGAGAGATACCGTTCCCTCTATTTGATGGCATTAGTCCTCCCCAGGATGTGGGTCCACCCCCACTCTCACTACTTGGGTCTCTACCCAATGGTACCACCCACTCTGGCAAAATGAGCATTCAGCCATTCCCCAGGAGCCCGTCCCGCATCAGACCATCCCCTCCGAGCATCCTAAACAGGTAACCCTCTTAATTATATTTTGATACGATTTTCTCAGCATTTTACTCTCAACCAACACCTGACACTCTCCTATGTTCGTATGCTACCCCTCCCTACCCCCACTTTTTGGGCAATATTACCCATCCGCCCATCCCCAGCCCCCCTCAAACCCGCAAAGCCCCCGCCAAAGGCAACCCCTTGCCCCCATTTTATCTCTTCTTTGTGTTCATACTTACCGCCAGCTCATCATAAATTCCACCCCTGCACACGTCGGCTCACATCCTTCCTCCACCCCCCGATTTCCTGTAAGCCTATCATTCAGTCTCTAGCTCTCTGAGGCAGCGTTCTTATTTCATATCATTGAGGTCATGTAGTATTTGTCATTCAATGCCTGGGTTGCTTCACTCAACATAAGGTTCTCAAGATTCATCCATGTTATCACGTGTGTTTGTAGTGTATTTGTTCTTACAGCCGAGTAGTATTCCATTGTGTGTATATACCACATTTTATTGATCCACTCATCTGTTGATGGGCATTTGGGTTGATTCCAACTTTTGGCGATAGTGAACAATGCTGCTATGAACATTGGTGTACATATATCGGTTTGTGTCCTTGTTTTCAGTTCTGCTGGGTATATACCCAGCAATGGTATTACTGGATCATATGGCAAATCTATGGTTAGTTTTTTGAGAAACTGCCAAACTATCCTCCAGAATGGTTAGATCCTTCTGCATTCCCACCAGCAGTGGATGAGTGTTCCCCTTTCTTCACATCCTCTCCAGCATTTGTATTCTTCTGTTTTTTTCATAACTGCCAATCTTATGGGAGTAAGATGGTATCTCATTGTAGTTTTGATTTGCATTTCCTTGATAGCTAGAGATTTGGAGCATTTTTTCATGTGCTTTTTAGCCATTTGTATTTGTTCTTTGGAGAAGTGTCTGTTTAAATCTTTTTCCCATTTTTTAAATGGGTTGTTTATCTTTTTATTTTCAAGATATAGGAGTTCTTTATATATGCAAGTTATAAGTTTCTTATCAGATATATGGTTGCCAAGTGTTTTCTCCCACTGTGTGGGCTCCCTTTTTACTTTCTTGACAAACTCCTTTGAGGTGCAGAAGGCTTTAATTTTGAGGAAGTCCCATTTATCTATTAGTTCTTTTGCTGCTCGTGCTTTTCCTGTGATATTCATGAATCCATTTCCTATTACAAGGTCCTGTAGATGTTTCCCTACACTGCTTTCCAAGGTTTTTATGGTCTTGGCTCTTATATTTAGGTCTTTGATCCATCTTGAGTTGATCTTTGTATAAGGTGTGAGATGGTAATCCTCTTTCATTCTTCTACATATGGCTATCCAGTTCTCCAGGCACCATTTGTTGAATAGGCCACTCTCTCCCAGTTGAGAGGGTTTGGTGGCTTTATCAAATATTATATGGCTATATATGTGAGGTTCTATATCAGAGCTTTCAATTCGATTCCATTGGTCTGTGTGTCTCTCCTTATGCCAATACCATGCTGTTTTCACTACTGTAGCTTTGTAGTATGTTTTGAAGTCATGTAGTGTGAGTCCTCCAATTTCGTTTTTCTTTTTCAATATGTCTTTGGCTATCCGGGGTCTCTTTCCTTTCCAAATAAATTTCATAGTTAGTTTTTCTAGTTCCTTAAAGAAGGCTGTGTTGATTTTTATTGGGATTGCATTGAATGTGTAGATCAGTTTTGGTAGGACAGACATCTTAATAATATTCAGTCTTCCTATCCATGAACAAGGAATATTCTTCCATTTATTTAGGTCTTAGTAGACTTCCTTGAACAGTCTTGTATAGTTCTCGGTGTATAAGTTCTTTACCTCTTTAGTTAAATTTATTCCTATGTATTTGATTTTTTTATTTACTATTGTGAATGGTATTTGTTTCTTGATTTCCTCCTGATCTTGCTCATTATTGGTATACAGAAATGCTCCTGATTTTTGTGCATTGATCTTATAACCTGCGAATTTACTAATCTCATTTATGAGTTCTAGAAGCTTTGTTGTAGATCTCTTAGGGTTTTCTATGTATAGGATCATGTCATCTGCAAATAATGAGATTTTGACTTCTTCCTTTCCAATTTGAATGCCTTTTATATCTGGTTCTTGCCTCAGTGCTCGAGCAAGTACTTCTAAGACAATGTTAAATAGGAGTGGAGACAATGGGCATCCTTGTCTTGTTCCTGAGTTTAGAGGGAAGGATTTTAGGATTTCTCCATTGTAAACAATGTTGGGTGTAGGTTTTTCATATATACTCTTTATCATGTTCAAAAAATTGACTTGTATTCTGATCTTTTGGAGTGTTTTTATCAAGAAAGGGTGCTGTATTTTGTCAAATGCTTTTTCTGCACCTATAGATATAATCATGTGGTTTTTTTCCTTCAATCTTTTTATATGGTGTATTACGTTGATTGATTTTCTTATGTTGAACCATCCTTGCATACCTGGAATAAATCCCACTTGGTCATGGTGTATAATTCGTTTAATGTGTTGTTGAATACGATTAGCAAGTATTTTGTTAAGTATTTTTGCGTCTAGGTTCATTAGAGAATTGGTCTGTAATTTTCCTTTCTTGTGGTGTCTTTGTTTGGCTTTGGTACTAGGGTATTGTTGGCATCATAGAAGGAGTTCAGCAATGTTCCTTCTGTTTCGATTTTTTGGAATAGTTTCAGCAGGATTGGTGTTAGTTCTTTCCGGAATGTTTTGTAGAATTCACCTGTGAAGCTGTCTGGCCCTGGGCTCTTCTTAGTTGGGAGATTTTTAGTGACTGATTCTATCTCCTTGCTTGTGATTGGTTTGTTAAGATCATCAATTTCTTCTTTCGTCAATATGGGCTACTTACCTGTTTCTAGGAATTTGTCCATTTCCTCTAAATTGTTATTTTTGTTGGAATATAGTTTTTCAAAGTATCCTCTTATGATAGTCTTTATTTCTGTGGGGTCAGTGGTGATATCACCTTTCTCATTTCTTATTTTGTGTATTTGTATCTTCTCTCTTTTTTTCTTTGTTAGTCTCCTAAAGGTTTGTCAATTTTGTTGATCTTCTCAAAAAACCAGCTCTTGGTCTTGTTTATCTTTTCCAGTGCTTTCTTATTTTCTATTTCATTTAGTTCTGCTCTTATCTTTGTTATTTCCTTCCTTCTTCTTCCTGTCAGGTTACTTTGCTGTTGTTTTTCTAATTCCTTCAAATGTGCAGTTAGTTCTTCAATTTTTGCTCTTTCTTCTTTTTTGATATGTGAATTTATGGCTATAAATTTCCCTCTCAGTACTGCTTTTGCTGCATCCCATAAATTTTGGTATGTTGTGCTATCATTATCATTTGTTTCAAGGTAGTCATTGATTTCTTTTGATATTTCCTCTTTGACCCACTGCTTTTCTAAGATTGTGCTGTTTAATTTCCAAATTGTGGTGTGAAACCTGGGCCTCTGTCCCTTGCAAATTTCCAGCTTGACTCCACTGTGGTCAGAGATATTGTTTTGTATGATTTCAATCTTTCTGAATTCATTCAGCCTTTCTTTGTGGCCTAGCATATGGTCTATCTTGGAGAATGATCCATGTGCGCTTGAGAAGAATGTATATCCTGCTGTGTTTGGGTATAATGTTCTATATATGTCTATTAGACCCAGCTCCTCTAATATACTGTTCAAATGTTTTGTTTCTTTAGTGATTCTCTTTTGAGATGTTCTGTCCAAGGTAGATAGTGGTGTATTAAAATCCCCCACTATAATTGTAGATGCATCTATTGTTTCACTTACTTTTTCCAGCGTTTGCCTCATATATTTAAAGGTGCCCTTGTTAGGAGCATAAATATTTATGATTGTTCGATCTTCTTGACAGATTTTCCCTTTCACTAAAATGTAGTATCCTTCTTTGTCTCTCACAATTGTTTCACATTTAAAGTCTATTTTGTCTGATATTAATATAGCTACTCCTGCCTTTTTTTTGGTTATTGTTTGCTGTATGATTGTTTTCCAGCCATTCACTTTCAATCTCCATATGTCTCTGGGTCTAAGATGTGTTTCTTGTAGACAGCATATGGATGGGTCATATTTCCTTATCCACTGTCCCAGTCTGAATCTTTTGATAGGTGAGTTTAATCCATTGACATTCAGTGTTATTACTTTCAAGGAATTATTTGTGTTAGCCATATTTTGATTGAATTTGTGTTTGTCATATTTTGTTTGTATTTTTTTCCTTCTATTTTTCTCTTTTTTTTTTGCTCTTATACTCTCCTCCAACTCTACCTGTCCTGCTTTTTCCTTTCTTCCTGCAAAACTCCCTTTAGAATTTCTTGAAGGGGAGGTTTCTTGTTGGTATACTCTTTCAGTTTTTGTTTATCTGCGAATATTTTGAACTCTCCATCATATTTGAATGCTAGTTTAGCTGGATAGAGTATTCTTGGTTGGAAATTTTTTTCCTTTGGTACCTTGACTATATCATACCACTGCCTTCTTGCCTCCATGGTTTCAGATAAGAAATCAGCACTTAATCTTATGGAGCTTCCCTTGTATGTGATGGATTTCTTTTCTCTTGCTGCTTTTAGGATTTTCTCTTTGTCTTGAGCATTTGATAATTTGACAAGTATATGTCTTGGGGTGGGCCTGTTGGGGTTTATGACTAGTGGAGTGCGCTGTGCTTCTTGGATATGTACATCTGTCTCTTTCAGTAGATTTGGGAAGTGTTCAGTCATTATTTCCTGCAACACTCCTTCTGACCCCTTTCCCTTCTCTTCTCCTTCTGGAATGCCTATAACACGTATGTTTGAGCATTTTGCATTGTCATTCAGGTCACTAAATCCTAGCTGGATTTTTTCTATCTTTTTATCGACCCCTTCTACTATCTGTTTGATTTCTGATGTACTGTCTTCCACATCACTAATTCTCTGCTCTGCCTCTTCTAGTCTGCTGATATTTGCTCCAAGTGTATTTTTGATTTCTTGAAATGTAGTGTTCATTCCCATCATATCTGTTATCTTTTTGCGTATGTCTGCAATTTCCCCTCCAAGTGTTGTCTTCATGTTGTTAACCTCTTTCTTTACTTCATCAAATTTGTCGGTCATAAATGTTCTGAGATCTTTCATTGCTTGTGCGAAGATCTTCTCCCCTTCCTGATTTTTAGTTTGTTGATTGATTCAGCCATGTTTTCCTGATTACTGGTTTGATTTGTAGATTTTTGTTGCTGTCTGGTCATCATTTTATCTTGACAGGTTTAATCAGTTCCTTAGCTTCTTTGTCAATCTTGGAGATTAATTAGCTGTTGTTTTTGCATAAGTGTTATATCTTCTCTTTGTCACTTTGTTCTTCTTATTCTAATTTCTTGTTGCTGGTTAAGTTCACTTTAAAGGAAAGTATTAGTGCCAGGGAAAGGCAATTGTGTGAGCAAGGAAAAAGTGTAAAGTAGTATTGGTGATATATGTTAACAAAGCAAGAATATGAGATCTGGGAGGATGGAGGTTAGAATCATGTAAATTGTGTAGAGTTATAGCAGTAGGTAGAGTACCTATTATGAGATAGATGACTGAATATGGGGGAAATACGGTATGAGCTAAAAAGCTATTGTTTTCGTGAGAGAGGGAAAGAGAAAAGAAAGGTAATAGTTTCAAGAGTGGATACGAGACAGAAAACAAAACAAAGGTATTAGAAATTAAGACTTAGACACTTTGTGGATCAAAGAAAGGGAGGTGGGAGGTGGAATATAGGATAGACAATAATGATGGTGGATATCAAGATGTAGGGGAAAGGGGATAGTGTAGGTAGCCTAAATCAGTTCACACAGAATTGAGGCAGTGGCGGATGAGAAAACCCAGCAAATGTGAGGTGTTCCCTGCAGCACTTATTGTATAATTGAGTTAAAATAAAATAAGTAGAAAATGAGGGACAAGAGGGAGAGAGAAAACAGAAAAAGAAAAATAAATAAAAAATAAAAAAAGAAAAGAGAAGAAAGGAAGAAAGAAAAAGGGGGTGGGCAAAGGGTGGGGAACAGGTAGGGGAAAGAAAAAAAAACAGATTTACACGAACCACAATTGCAACACCAACTACAACAACAAAAAAAAGACCCTAAATAACTGAATAAAAAAAAAGACTTTGGGGGATACCCTGGGAGGAAAGACTAGGGGGTAATGCAATATTAGCAATCAGGACATTAAAAAAAAGTAAAAAATAAGATAAAATGAAAATAAAAACAAAACAAAATGAAACGATAAAGAAAAAACACATATGTTGAAGACTAGGGCTTTCAAGGACCTCAGTTGGACCTCAGGGCATGATGCATTCAGGGGTGGAAAGTCTGAGATATTGAAGACTCAAGAGGTGTGAGTCTCTAGGGTGTTTGCCACTGGAGTTTAGGGGATTCAGACCTGGCAACCTCAAATCTGGTCAATAGGAAGCCTGGGAACCCCGCAGTGTAACACAACCCTCAGGGATCCCCGCAGCTGTGTGCCAGCCCTATGGGGGAAGTTGGATCCGCAAACTATATTATGTCTGAACCCTGCAATTCACTTACTCACTAGGGTTTATTTTTGTGAACATATCGTCAATTCAGCTTTTGGACAGCTCCCACCCTGTGATCCCACAAAACGGCCACCTGAGGGTGCCTCTACACCGCAGCCAATTTAATGATGCAGATCAGAAGCCCGGCTGTGGGCTGGGCTCCAGTTGGAAACGCCGACAATAGATTCCAAAACCGGAGTTCCCAAGCTTCGCAAAATATTCCCCAATCGGCTTCCAGACGTGTCCCCCTCCCTCGCCGCACCCTGTAACAACCTCCCAATTACGTCCCTTTATTCCCAACAATCTAAATCCGTTGCAGATCGGCAGCCAGGCTTGTGAGGGTGGGGCTCCAGGTGGAAGCGCTATTACTTGTGTCCGCAATCAAAAATTCCCCTGCTTCACAACAAAACACCGTCTGTCTCCCCAAATCGATCCGCAAAGGCGTCCCATCCCATCAACCCCCCAACAGCCTGCCCAGGACTCGCGAATTCCCCAGCACCGCAGAGCCACCAAAAAGCGCGACTGCAGTGCCAGTACTGCGGCTCCACCCACCCCCAAGGAGGGAACAACCCGTGTGCAGGTCTCACCTCTGGGAAATAGAACCCAAATTATATCTTATAGACCAATCCTCTCCTATACCTTCCCACCAAATCGATGTCCAGACACTTCCTAGCCTGCAAAAATCCCGGAAAAGCCTGGTCTCGGAGAACCTCCAGCGGCGCCCAGCTGCCTCTTCCCAGGAGAGACCGCAAGGTAAGTTCACTCAGCCACCATCTTGCTTCCTCTCCTCCATATTCAGTTTAATATCTCATTATAGGTACTCCACTTTTTTACGGTTATAACTATACACAGATTCCATGAGTTCTATATACATTCTCCTAGATCTCACATGGTTCTTCTGCTAACAATCACTATCAATACTACTATTATATTTTTCTTTTCTTACCCCTTTTCCTTTCTCTGGACCTAATATTTTCCTTTGAGGGAACTTAGCCAACAACAAGAAAATAGAATAAGAAGAAAAGAGTGAGAAAGAGAAGACTTAAAACACGCACATGAAAACAACTAATTAAACCCCAATGCTAGAATAAGAAGATAATCAACAGAATAAACCCAACAAGATAAAATGATGACCAGAGAGCAACAAAAAACTACAGACCATACCAATAATCAGGAAAACATGGCCCAATACAATGAACAAACTAAAACCCAGGAAGAGAAGTGGAACACTGAACAAGTAATTAAAGCTCTCAAAACATGTATCATGGACCAATTCAATGAAGTGAAGGAAGAGATTAAGCATATTAAGAAAACCCTTGGAGAGCATACAAAAGAAATTGTGATCATGCACAAAAAAATCACAAAGATAATGGGGATCAATAGCACAATTCAAGAAATTAAAAATACACACTCGGCAAATAATAGCAGATTTGAAGAGGCACAGGAAAGAATTAGTGATGTGGAAGACAGTACATCTGAAGTCAAACAGATAGTAAAATTAATCGATAAAAAGATAGAAAAAATCCAGCAGGGATTTAGGGACCTGAATGACAATGCAAAACACACAAACATATGCATTCTAGGCATCCCAGAAGGAGAAATGAAGGGAAAGGGGACAGAAGAAGTGTTGGAGGAAATAATGGCTGAAAACTTCCCAAACCTATTGAGGGAGATGGATGTCCATGTCCAGGAAGCACAATGCACCCCAAACAGCATAAATCCCAACAGGCCTACCCCAAGACATATATTTGTCAAATTATCCAATGTGCAAGACAAAGAGGAAATCCTAAAAGCAGCAAGAGAAAAGAGAACCATCATGTAAAAGGGAGGCTCCATAAGATTAAGTGCTGATTTCTCATCTGAAACCATGGAGGCAAGAAGGCAGTGGTATGACACAGTCAAGATACTAAAAGAAAAGAATTTCCAACCAACTATACTTTATCCAGCAAAGCTAGCATTCAAAAATGATGGAGAGTTCAGAGTAATCTCAGATAAAGAGAATCTAAGAGAGAAGGCCAACAAGAAACCTGCCATTCAAGAAATATTAAAGGGAGTTCTGCAGTGAGAAAGAAACAAACAGGATAGACAGAGTTGGAGGAGAGTGTAAGAACAACTAAAACTACAAAAAGAGAAAAAAAATTCAAACAACATAAGAAAAATCCAAATCCAAAGAAAATATGGCTAATATAAGTAATTCCTTGAAAGTAATAACACTAAATGTCAATGGATTAAACTCACCTGTTAAGAGGCACAGATTGGAAGATTGGATAAGGAAATATGACCCATCTGTATGTTGTCTACAAGAAACTCATCTTAGACCCAGGGATTCAAGGAGGTTGAAAGTGAATGGCTGTAAAACAATCTTACAAGCAAACAATAACCAAAATAGGGCAGAAGTAGCTATATTAATATCAGACAAAATAGACTTTAAAGGCAAAACAATTGTGAGAGACAGAGATGGACACTACATATTAGTGAAAGGGATAATCTTTCAAGAAGAACAAACAATCATAAACATTTATGCTTTTAACAAGGGCACCTCCAAATACATGAGGCAAACACTGGAAAAACTAAGTGAAAGAATATAGGCTTCTACATTTATAGTGGGGGACTTTAATACACCACTATCAACTTTGGACAGAACATCTCAAAAGAGAACAAGCTGGAAATTTGCAAGGGACAGAAGCCCAGATTTCACACCACGATTTGGAAATTAAACAGCACACTCTTAGAAAAACAGTGGGTCAAGGAGGAAATCTCAAAACAAGAAGGACAACTTAGAGGAAATGGACAAATTCCTAGAAACACACAAGCAGCCTACAATGATGAAAGAAGAAATCGATGATCTCAACAAACCAATCACAAGTAAAGAGATAGAATCAGTCATTAAAACCCTCACAACTAAGAAGAGCCCTGGGCCAGATGGTTTCACAGATGAATTCTACAAAACATTCCAGAAAGAACTAACACCAATCTTGCTTAAACTCTTCCAATCTTGCTTGAAACTCTGCTCAAAAGAGCAGGAAAATTGCCTAACTCATTCTATGATGCCAACATGACCCTAATACCGAAGCCAAAGAAAGGAAAATTACAGACCAATCTCTCTAATGAACCTATCAAAAATCCTCAAAAAAAACTTGCTAATCATATTCAACAACACATTAAACAAATTATACACCATGGCCAAGTGGGTTTCACTCCTGGTATGGAAGGATGGTTCAACATAAGAAAATCAATTAATGTAATATACACCACGTATTGAAGGAAAAAATCACGTGATCATATCTATAGATGTGGAAAAAGCACTTGACAAAATACATCACCCTTTCTTGATAAAAAAACACCGCAAAAGATAGGAATAGAAGGAAACTTTCTGAACATGATAAAGGGTATATATGAAAAACACACAGCTAACATCATTTACAATGGTGAAATCATAAACTCTTTCCCTCTAAGATCAGGAACAAGACAAGGATGTCCACTATCACCCCTTCTATTTGCCATTGTGATAGAAGTACTTGCTCGAGCACTGAGGCAAGAACCAGACATTAAAAGGCATCCAAATTGGAAAGGAAGAAGTCAAAATTTCACTATTTGCAGACAACATGATCCTATATATAGAAAACCCTGAAAAGTCTACAAGAAAACTTCTAGAACTTATAAATTACTTTAGTAAAGTCTCAGGTTATAAGATTAATGTGCAAAAATCAATAGCATTTCTGTACAACAATAATGAGCAATACGCAGAGGAAATCAAGAAACAAATATGATTTACAATAGTAAATTTAAAAAATCAAATACCTAGGAATAAATTTAACTAAAGATATGAAAGACTTATACACAGAAAACTATGCAACACTGTTCAAGGAAATCAAAGAAGACTGAAATACATGGAAGAATATTCCCTGTTCATGGATACAAAGACTAAATATTATTAAGATGTCTATCCTACCAAAACTCATCTACACATTTAATGCAATCCCAATAAAAATCAACACAGCAATTTTTAATGAACTAGAAAAACTAACTATGAAATTTAACTAGGAAGGAAAGAGGCCCTGAAAAGCCAAAGACATATTGAAAAAGAAAAATGAAATTGAAGGAATAATACTACCTGACTTCAAAACACACTACAAAGCAACAGTACTATAAATGGCATAGTATTGGCACAAGGATAGACACACTGACCAATGGAACCAAATTGAGAGTTCTGATATACATCCTCACATATAGTCATATGGTATTTGACAAGGCCACCAAGCACAGTAGACTGGGAGAGAATGGCCTCGTCAACAAATGATGCTTGAACAACTGAATATCCATGTGCAAAAGAATGAAAGAGGATTCACATCTCACACTGTACACAAAAATCAATGCAAGATGGATCAAAGACTTAAATATAAAAACCAAGACCATAAAGACCTTGGAAAACAATTTAGGGAAGCATCTACAGGACCTTGTAATAGGAAATGGCTTCATGAACTTCATACACAATACACAAGCAGCAAAAAACAGAACGCTACTAGCATTGCAGAGGATGTGGAGGAATGGGAACACTCATCCAGTGCTGGAGGGAATGCAGGAGGATCCAACCATTCTGGAGGAGAGTTTAGCAGTTTCTCAAAAAACTAACTATAGATTTGCCATATGACCCAGCAATCCCACTGCTGGGATTATACCAGAAGAACTGGAAACAAGAACACAAACTGATATATGGACACCAATGTTCATAGCTGTGTTATTTGCAATTGCCAAAAGTTGGAATCAACCCAAACGCCCATCAACAGATGAATGGATAAATAAAATGTGTTACAGACATTAAATGGAATACTACTCAGCTCTAAGGACGAATACAATACAAACACATGTGATAACATGGATGAATCTTGAGGACCTTATGTTGAGTGAAGCAAGCCAGGCACTGAGGAACAAATACTACATGACTTCACTGATATGAAACAAGCAAACCAAGCTGTCTCAGAGAGCTAAAGACTGGATGATGGGCTTAAAGGAAGCTGGGGGAGAGGAAGGTTGTGAGCTGACAGCTACATGGGTGAAATCTATAAGCTGGTAGTAATTATTTGTACAGGGAAGGGATAAGATGGGGGCATAGGGATATCTTTGGGTGGGGCTTTACAGACTTGAGCAGGGCTAGGGTTGGGAGGATGGGTCAGATGGCTAAAGGAATTAGGCGGAGGGCTGGAAGGAACAGTTGAACATGGCAGATTGTCAGGTTTGTGACTGAAACTATAATGTTGAGAAAACTCTTTAGCAAATACAATAAGGAAGGATTGCCTGTTTAAGGTGCATGGGAGGGGGCATCTGGCATACGGTCAGGCTTCTAGGGAGTCTGTGGGGGCCCCTTTTATCATATTGTATTTTATCATTCGGTGGAGACCCACACAATGAGTGTGAAGGTGTACTCACAACCTGGGGAGGCCAGATGTTCTCAAACAGAGGAAATTGTGTCTCTCGAGAGAATTGGTGGCTCCCAGTGGTTTAGGGCAATCAAGTATGTCAAGCCCTCAGCACTGTTACAAGTTTCTGTGAATATGATCCTTCAAGTTTTGAAGATTGATTGTCACTGTGGGCCCTGAGGGGAGGGGGAGAGAGGTATAGAAGAGATGGCATCAGGGTAACTGGGGCGTAATGGAAGTGTTCCACAGGATCATGCAATGATGAATATAGGACATGTTAAATCACACAAAAAATGTATAAAAGTCTATAGGTTAAAATGTAAACCATAATGTAAAACATAATGTAACTAAAAGTTTAGAAAATTATACAGTCTAAAACATAAACCATAATGTGAAACAAAATGGAACCATGTTTGAAAGCTATGCCTCAATATCTGTACATCAGCTGCAGCAAATGTAACATGAACATGTAAAAAGATCATTGCTGGGGAAGGGGTAAAGCGTTTGATGCTGGATATATGGGTGTCCCCTATATTGCATATCTGAATTACAGTGCTCTAAAACTTCTGTGAGAAGACAAAATGAAAAATCAGAAGAAGAAAAAAGGATGTAGACACTGAGGAAGAAGGAAAGAAATTGTCTTGCCACTGTCCCTATAGGGCAACACCTATTGCAGTGATGAAAGGCCAAATGCCAAAAACAAAGCTTTATAATATTTTCCATTTTTTAAATACACCAATTTATTCTTACTTTATTTTAGTTTTCCTAAATTAGTATGTATTCTATTTCTAATCTTTAAACCCATCACTGTTTTTCATTTTCCTAATAGTTGAATTTGGCAATATATTAGGCTTCATTTTTGAAGAAGTTTTGGACCACAGAGAGGTTCAACTATGGCAGGGGAGGAACACTGGTGTGGGGTGTTATTGATGGGGGACACATGGTTAGAAAGTACTCTAGGGTATGTATATAGGGTACATAAAAATATTCAGATATATCTTGGATATTTTCATAGCAGTTACAGTTACAAATGACAACTGAGGGAGTGCTGAGTTCCTACCCAGGGGAGCTCTATCAAAATAGCAACAACCCCCCAAGTGCAAGGGCAAAGAAAGTGAAGAAGGATGGTCCAATGATGAGCCCTTGATACTGATGACTATGCTTATGAACCTGTGTGCCTGAAATGTGAACTAGGCCTAGAGCTGCAGGTGCCTAAGAGTTACATCCTGACCGCCTCCGTGTTGCTCAAACGTAGCCACACTCTAAGCCAAACTCAGCATGTAAATGCATTACCTTCCCCCAGCTTGGGACATGACTCCCTTCCGGGCCAGGCCTGGCGGCCTGGTGGTCGCTGTCCCCGGGCCCCTTTGCGTACACCCCTCCTGGCGCAGGCGCACAGGTGGCTCCTCCGCGGCTCTGCGCCCCCAGGCCCGGCTGGCGCGCAGCTGCCTCTCTGGGCTCAGGTCGGGTTTCCCGGCCCCGCCTCTCCCTCCAGCCAGCCTTCCTTTAGGCCGGTGGTGGCGGCGCGGGGCAGGTCCTGCCGTCGGAGGAGACTCGCAGAGGTCACCCCCCTTTCCCCCCACCCACAGCGACCCGGGGAGACGCAGACCCAGCCTTTCCCAAGCCGCCTCCCAGATCCCGGCTCCGGCTCCCAAGGAGGGCGTCTGTCCTTTATTCTCCTTTAACCAACCAGGGAAAGTTGGGGGCCTACAGGGCAGATTAGGGCGCGGCTGGGGACACTTCCCCGGGGAGGCAGCCCCAGGGCGCGGGGGTGGGCGGGAGCTGGGCGGTCCCCGCAGCCGCGTGGGTCCTTCTGCCGCCGGGCGAGGTGAGGATCCGGGGCCGGGGGAGGCGCTCGTCGTGGTGCTCAGCGTGGCCTCTGCTGGGCGGGGACCTCAGGGGCGGGGCGGGTCAGCTCTGAGCAGCAGCGCAGCCTGGTTTCTCCTGTGCAGATGCGCTTGCTCTGCTCTGCAAACCTGAGCTCCCCCAAATCTCAGTGTTTCACGGGCGTGTGTTTAATCAGATTAAACACGGCTCCAATATGGAATTTTTAAAATCTGTGTTTTCAAAGAAAAACGATTTAAAAAGGAATCTGATTATCCGCTTCCCTGTCCTGACATTTTACCCATCTCCCTGTGGGTAGAGAATGAAAATTCTTCTCTCCATATCTAATCTAGATTTCAGTGTTGGGGCTATTTTTGATAGATTTTTTTGGACAGAGGTATTGCTGCAGCTTGCATATTGATTTTGAAATGCACATTGGTGTCTCGAAATAGCTGACTTGTTAGAGGACCTTTCACTGCATTAGGAGTTAAATTTACTGATTCATCTATTTTTTATATGACTAAAATTTTGTGGTTTTTTAATCTTTAACTGAAAATAATATCGAAATGTTTAAGGACCACAGTTTCTTCTGTCACCAGAGCATTCTTTTGTAAACTTAAATTTTGAAGAGCTGTTTTTCTGCATCTGATATGGGATCTTTATATCTGCAGAAAATGAGCTCTACCTCCCCTAATACTCAAACTTTTCCACGTTTATTTAAATCTTTCATGAGTGATTAATGAAAGATTAGATCAGAAAAGTTTGCTTGTAACTGGGAATTATGTAATTGGACTAAAAGAAAACAAATCGAATAATTGTCAGTTGGCAAATACATAGTACTGGGAGAAATAGGATAGTTTTAGCACTGGTAGATTATTTGTTGCATGATTTAAGGTGGGACGAACCCATATATTTTCCATCTATAAGATTTTTCTGCTCACACACAATGGCAGTCTATACCTAACATTGGTTTTACTAAAGTGTTTGGGTTTATACATACATGACCATAAATGCCTAGTATGTGCCACATCCTATTCTACATGATTAATATGTTTTAAGTCATTTCATCCTCCAGGCAATCCTGGGTGGGAGGTGCTATAACGCCGAATTCCTAGCAGAGGGAAATCTGGTTTCAGGCATTTGGTAAATAACTTTTTAAATACACTTTTCTGATCATATTAATGCAATTATGAACCATTTCTTTAAGCAATTCTGGCAGGATCTTCACTTGCTCACTTAATTGACTGTCATGTCATTTCATATAATAATTTTAAAAATCATCAGTTCAGGGTGACATTCCTGTACTGCTAATTGTATCCATAATTATGCTAAGCTTAATATTGTGCATTCCTTTATTTGGAAATGTAGGGTTACCCAGTTTAAAAAGAAAGCAGGTTTTATTTGTGACTATATCTCCTGTGTCTGATTTTACCCAAAACCTGTTCATGTATTATTTTCCTTTTATCACCAAATAGTTATAATTTATTCCACTTAATCATTATAGTTTCCTGGCATTCACTAATTAGAATGAGCTATAAATCAGGGGAATGGAAAGTTCTACATCATAGCTATGACCTGCTTGGGAGTCCTGGGAAATGCCAGAACACAGTCCTACATCTGTGGGTGGAACGGTGGGTAATGCTGCATGATTTCCTGCAGAAAACCTCACCTTGCCAATTTCACGTTTGAACCACTGCTATGAAAAGAATGTTTTTCAGCAATTCTAGCCTTATCGTATGCCCAATTTCAGAATCTTGTAGAGGTCTCACTCCCCAAGCCCAGGGCATAAGGTATCCTGAAGAGGGGTGAGCTCCTGGGTGTGGCCATCTGGTTCTGTGGTCCAGGGGTTGTCTCTGGTGGTTCACCCCACTTTCCCACAGAACTCAGTGTGTCTGACGTCATCAGACACTGGGAGAAAAGACCGCAGTTCAGGTGTGGCCCTCGGTGGGGTCTTCATAGGGAGAGATGTGCTGTACAAGGATTTAGGGAAGGAAATGCTAATAATATTTTCATGCAAAAGCAGTATCATTGCCTTATTTCTCCAATCATGGGGGATATGGGAGATAGGAGTTTGAGAAAGTGGATGGAACACAATTTAGGTATTCTTTTACAAATCACCAGAAGGTTCTTGTTTAAAGAAAAATAAAAGCATCAACTCTGTTGGAATTTGGGCAGTGAAATATCTTTGGAACTACTTCATGGACAAGTTGGAAACTTTAATTTGGTTCCATTATTGATGATGTATGTCATGGGGCCACTTTGAAGCATGAAAAAATGTGACGTGGGTTTTTTTTTTTCATAACAGTAGTTTCTCGTCCCCTTTAACTGCTCTACCGTGTGTGTGTGTATTTATTATTATGTCTTTAAGTGACACCATTTCTCTTTATGAAAGTTTTGTAGTGCCATTGCAGAGCTTTGACTCAGGGAGGAAAGTTTTTTGTTTTTATTTTAGTGAAGATATACTTTATTTTATTTTATTTTTTACACTTTTTAAATTAAAGTTAATAGATCACAAAGAAGGACACATTAAAAAACACAAACAAAAAACTTAAAAAAGATAAAAGGTTCCCATATACCCTGCTCCCCACCCCCTACCCCATCATTTTTGTAAATTGTACTTTTTGAAGATATATACATCACAAAAAAAGTTACATTAAAAAATATAAGAGGTTCCTATATACCCCCTCCACTCCTCCCACACCAACAACCCCCTGATCATTGTGCCACCCTCATCTCACTCAGTGAACACATTTTGGGGCACTGCTGCACTACACAGATGATAGTTTACCCTGTAGTTCACACTCTCCCCCAGTACATTCAGTGGATTATGGCAGGATATATAATGTCCAGCATCTGACCCTGCAATATCATTAAGGCAACTCAAAATCCTAAAAATGCCCCCACATCACATTTCTTCTATACCTCCCTGCCCTCAGCAACTACTGTGGTCACTTTCTCCACCTCGATGCTAAAATTTCTTCTATCAGTAGTCACAAAAGTTTTATAGTAGGATATCAATAAGTCCACTCTAATCCATATTTTATTCCTCCATTCTGTGGTCCCTGGGATGGTGATGTCCACTCCACCTCTAGATCAAGAGGGGGCTTAGATTCCACATGGATGATGGATGCAATTCCTCTGCTTATAGTTGTTAGCACTCTTGATTCCCTGGTGTGGTGTTTGACCATCTTCACCTCCCTGTTAGCTGACCTGGGTAAGTCCAATTAACCAGAGAGTAGGAGTTGCCACTCTGCTGAGGCTCAGGGCCCAGCTGGCACATGGGCAGTCCAGAGATTCAAGTCCCCTGAGTATGCACCATCCCTAGCACCAACCACAGGTTCAGTAAAAGTGACAAGGGGTGTGTGTAGGAAGGTCACATCTGAGTCCAGCTCCATCACACTCAGGAGCACAAATTCCAAAGTAGGGCCCTCCAACATGGCACAGAAGTCCAAGTCCATCTGCCATGACCATATACCCTGTGGCCCTCCATAGCCTTCAGGAGAACCAGCACCCAGGGTTGTATCTACTTTGGCTCTCTCTGGGGTTCTGCTGAGGTGTGCATAAGCGTGACCCCTCTGCTGACCTCCCGACTCTTTTTGGAAGACTCTTAGGCATATAAACTCATTTGTCTTTGCCATTTCCCCATTTTACTCAAGGTCAAAAAGCAGTTTTTAATACCGGATCCACTTGTAGGCTGAGATATTCTGCTGGTCTGAGTTGACCCTTTTATTCAAGGTCTCTTTCTAGTTGCATCACCAGTTAGTGACAGGTAGTAATCGGAGGACAGGGTTTTAATCCCAGGACTATAATAAGCCCTGTGACCTCAGAGAAATCACTTAAACCTTCTGAGCCTCAGTTTCTTCATTTGGAAAATGAGACTAATACCTCCTTCATAAGGTTGGGGACATTTATTTAAATGTAGAAATGAATGTTAAGTGGCTAACTGTCCTTGGCAAATGTGGGCTGTTCAATAAATGTTACTTCCCTTTCTTTTCTCTAATTAAACAAAAGGTGAATCAGAAAAAATTATTTCAAATTTGAGAATTTCAAAACATTCTTTGAGGACTGAATTCCCTCCACTGACCTGGTGAGTTAAGCAAGCCATTGTCCCGCTTAAAAGCACCTGTTTTTCATATTATAATATTTTTAAGCTTCAGTTCATATATAGTGAATATATGCAGCCAAATAGGGTTGTAAACTCCAAGGGGACATCCAAATACCTTTGTTGCTCTGAAATTTTATTGTGTAGAATTTTGATTGACTAAGTAGGACACTGGCTGGGGTTTAGAGATAAATACTATGCCAAGCAGAGACTTTTGTTTTAAGGGTATTTTTACTCATAGGTGATTGGTGCTCTCTTCTTAAAACTTCTCCATAGCTGTTTAGGAATAAATAAGAATCCCATGGAAGGTGAAGCAGTGGCGTTCAGCACACACAGAGACTCCGTCTGACTCAGTGGAGTTTGCTCTGCCTGGCCTCGCTGCTGGGACCCACTGAGCTGTTCAAGTGCTGGGAGGTCGTTGCCCCTAAAGCAGTTGTCCATGGTGTGTAACTTCCTGTTAGAGCTGGCTCTGTAATCTCACAGCTGGTAGGTCCAGTTCAATGCAGGGAACAGTCTAAATAAGGATTCTTAAAGCTGAGAGCTGGACAGCCACGAGACAGTAACACAGGATGCCTTGTTTTATGCAGTTTGTGGGGTCTTGGAAAGTTTATAAACAGAATTTTTGCAATTCAAAGTATAAATTGAAACGCTATCAGGCCTCATAAAGTGAAGGATCTTCTTTTATAGGTGTATAGGTAATTTTGTGAGCATAAATATGTAGCCCCAAACTTGTTTAAGACACAGGCTCCATTATAAGACTCAACTTTTGTTCCTTCTCAAATTCTTATATATAAATTAGTAAAATTAATGTACAAACTTCAAGGAAGGTAAAATCATTCTTACAGTAAATAAAAGATGCTATTAATAGATAGTCTTGGAAACTAATTTCCTTTTTTTCTCAAAAGAAAGAAAATAGGCATTAAATTTCTGAACTGACTAGATGCCTGTGAATGTGTGTGGGGGGTGTATCTAGGGATGGACCCTCTATGCCAATATTTTCCTTGTTTTGTTTTCATCTGCTTATATTTTTTAGAAATCAGTTGCTGCTAATGCAGTTGTGCAGAAAGTGAAGGAGGCATTTGAAGAGACCTGAAAGAGCCCAGTGGAGTTTAAGGCACGAAGTTCAGAGCTCATTGCTACTCTGGTTTCCCCAACAAGAGGCACCCTGAACTTTATGAATTCTTCTGCCCCAAAAGAGTAAGGGATCACCTAATCTTAGGATTTTTCTTTATTTCTCTCTTTTTTAAGGAGAGAGCTGCTCTCTGGCTGTTGGGAGGCAAGTGCTTTAATGATGTGTATTTGAATGTTCTGGTTTTCCATTCTTTTATCTTCAACCTTGTTTTGGTTTAGGTAAGCCTCTAGTGAATAGAATACTGTGAATTTTGTTTAATTCAATTTGATAATCATTATCTTTGACTGGAAAGTTTAGGTTGTTTATATTGATTGTGATTACAGTTACATTGAATTCTTTTCTATCTTGTATTTTTATTAATAATTTTTGTTAGAAAAGTAGGTTTACAGAACTTTCATGTATAAAATATATAAAATACAGTTTCCTTCTATCAGCCAATTATTAACATCTTGCATTAGTGTAGTACATTTGTTATAATTCCTGAAAGAACATTTTAATAATTATACTATTAACTATATTCCATTGTTTACAAATAGAATTCATTCACTGTGTTGTATAGTCCTACATTTTATCTTTTAATTTTTATTCTAATAGTATACATATGAACTAGAGGTTCCCCTATTAACCACATTTGCATATATAATTCAATGCTGTTAGTTACATTCACAATGTTGTGCTACAGTCACCACCATCCATTACCAAAACTTTACAGTTACCTGAAATAGAAATTCTGTACAATTTAAGTATTAACTCCATTCCCTACTCTAACGCAGCCCCTAGTAATGTTTATTCCAGATTCTGACTCTATGACTTGCGTATTCTAATTATTTCATATAAGTTATGTCATATAATATTTTCCTTTTATGTCTGGCTTATTTCTCTCAATATGATATGGTCAAGGATCACCCATACTGTTGCATGAATCAGAACTTCATTCTATTTTTTTAAAGATAGATTTATTTATTTCTGCTCCCCCCACACCCCGCCTTATTTTCACTTGGTGTGTCTGTTCTTTGTGTGCTTGTCTTCCTTTTAGGAGACACTGGAAACTGAACCCAGGACCTCCCATGTGGGAGGGAGACATGTAATTGCTTAAGCCACCTCCACTCCCTGCTTTGTTGTATCTCTCCTTATTTTTTCCTCCTTATGTCTCTTGTTGTGTCATCTTGTGTCAGCTCACCAGGCCAGTCCACCACATCAGCTTGCTGTCTTGCTCATCTCTTTAGAAGGCAAGGGGAATATCCCATGTGGTAGGCAAGAGCTCAATCACTTTAGCCAAATGCACTTCCTTCTTCATTCCTTTCTTTTTTTTTTTTCATTTTTTTCTTCTTTATTTCTTTTAAATGTTACATTAAAAAAATAAATATGAGGTCCCCATATATCCCCAGCTCCCCTCACCCCACTCCTCCCACATCAACAACCTCTTCCATCATCGTAGCACATTCATTGTACCCGGTGAATACATTTTGGAGCACTGCTGCACCACATGGACAGTGGTCTACATTGTAGTCTACACTCTCCCTCAGTCCAACCAGTGGGCCATGACAGGACACACAATACCCAGCATCTGTCCCTGCAGCAGCACCCAGGACAACTCCAAGTCCTGAAAATGCCCCCATATGGTATCTCTTCTTCTCTCTCCCTACCATCAGCAGCTACTGTGGCCACTTTCTCCATATCAGTGCTATAATTTCTTCCATTACTCATCACAGTAGTTCCACAGAAGAACACCAGTAAGTCCACTCAAAATTCATATTCTATTATTCCATCCTGTGGACACTGGGATGGTTATGTCCAGTTCCCCACTACATCAAGAGGGGGCTTATGTTCCACATGGATGATGGATGCAATTCTCCTGCAGGCAATTGTAGGCACTCTTGGCTCCCTGGTGTGGTGGTTGACCTTCTTCACCTCTCTGTTAGCTGGCCAGGGTAAGTCCAATAAACCAAAGGATATGAGTTGCAAATCTGCTGAGGCTCAGGGCCCAGCTGTCACATGGACAGTCCAGAGATTCAGGTCTTCTGAGTATACACCAATGCCAATGCCAACCACAGGTCCGGGAAAAGTAACAGAAGAGGCATGTATAGAAAGGTCATTTCTGAGTCCAACTCCATCACACTCAGGAACACAAAACTCCAAAGTAGGGCCAACTGACATGGCACTGAACTCCAGAGTCTTCTGCTATGACCATAGAACCTGTGGGTATCTGTAGCCCTCAGGAGAATCAGTACCTGAGTTTTTATATACTTTGGCTGTCTCTGATACCCTGCTGAAGGATGTGTAAGTGTTACCATTCTGATAACCTCCCAACTTTTTGGAGACTCATAGCCATATAAACTCATTTGTCCTTTCCATTTCCCCCTTTTTTCCAAAGTCAAAAAGCAGTTTTTAATACTGATATTACATGTAGACTGAGATATTCTGCTGGTCTGAGTTGACCCTTTTATTCAAGGTCTTTTTCCAGTTACATCATCAGCTGGTGCTTGGTTGTAAGCCCTTGGTGCCAGGGTGGCTCATCCCCGGAAGTCATGTCCCACGCTGGGGGGAAAGTAATGCATTTACATGCTGAGTTTGACTTAAAGAGTAGCCACATTTGAGCAACATGAAGGATCTCAGGAGGTAACTCTTAGGCACCCTGCAGCTCTAGGCCTAGTTCATATTTCAAGCACACAGGCTCACAATTGTAGCCATCAGTATCAAGGGCTCATTGTTGGACCTACCATCTTTATTGTACTTGGGGCTTTGTTGCTATTCCATTAGGAATGTCATAGAGACCCCTTGGCTAGGAACTCAGCACTACTTCACTTGTCATTTTTAATTGAAACCACTATGAAAATATCCAAACATTTTTATGTACCCTGTATATATGCCCTGGAAAACTCCCTCCCACCCATGTGCCCCCTATCAATAACACCCCACACCTGTGTTCCTCCCCTGCCATAGTTGAACTTCTCTGTAGCTTTAAACTTCTTTAAAAATGAAGCCTAATATATTGCCAGGTTCCATTAACAGTAAAATAGAATATAGTGATGGTTTTAAAGGTTAGACATAGAATACATACTAATTTAGAACAATGAAAGTAAAAATAAATTGGGGTATCAAAAAATGAAAGACACAACTGAGCAGAGTCAGAGAGACAGATAAAGCAGATACAACCCCCAGATATTGGTTCCTTTGAGGGCTAAAGAGACCCATGGGAGTTATGGTCATGGCCGATGGGGTTAACTACCAGGGCAGATGGCCCCTCTTTGGAAATGGTGTTTATGTGTGATGAATCTGGACTCAGATGGGATCTCCCTTCATAAGACTTTCATGCTAATGTGCTGGAGATGCAGTTAATGTTGGGGTTTAAGATATATTTAGGGGATTTGAATCTCTGGACTGACAATGTGATAGCCAGGTCCTGAGCCTCAACAGACTCCAGCACCTACAATCTGATTTATTGGACTTACCACACTCAGCTAAGATGGAGTTGAAGAAGGACAACCACCACACCATGGAGCCTAGAGTGATTACAACTGAAAATAGGAGGATTGCATCCAGCATCCATGTGGAATCTGAGCCTCCTCTTGACATAGAGGTGCAATGGACACAACCAATCCAATGTCCACATAGAAGAGGTGGCATTGGATTGGGAAAAGTGGACATGGTGGACGATGGGTATGGGGAAAGGCAGGAAGAGATGAGAGGTGGAGGCGTCTTTGGGACATGGAGCTGCCCTGGATGGTGCTTCAGAGGTAATCACCGGACATTGTAAATCCTCACAGGGCCCACTGGATGGAATGGAGGAGAGTATGGGCCATAATGTGGACCATTGTCTATGAGGTGCAGAGGTGCCCAAAGATGTACTTACCAAATCCAATGGATGTGTCATGATGATGGGAACGAGTGTTGTTGGGGGGGGGGAAAGGGGGGGAAAAGGGGGGGTGGGGGGGTGGGGTTGAATGGGACCTCACATATATATTTTTAATGTAATATTATTACAAAGTCAATAAAAAAAAAGAAACAAAAAAAGTTGCAAAAGATTCTTTTAAACAGAGAAAACTAAGCATCAATGTACTTGCAAGGTGTACATAGAGAATCATGAGAAATGTTTGATGGTATTCAGTGTAATCATTTATTGGTCATGGAATGGATTATAATTGATTTTAATATTTTGATAAGCTCTGAATAAATAGTCCCTTTGATTTCTAAAAAAAAAAATGAAAGAACGAAAAAGCTTTATTTTTGACATTTTGCCTTTCATCACTGCTGTAGGTGTTACCCCATATGTACAGTGGCAAGGCAATTTATTCCATTTCTTCCTCAGTGTCTACATCCTTTATTCTTTTTTTTTCCTAATTATTAAATTTGTCTTCACAAAAGTTTTAGATCACAGTAGTTCACATATACAGTATGTTACTCCCACATATCCAACATCAAACGCTTTGTCCCTTCTGAAACAAAGATCTTTTTTCATGTTCATATTATATTTGCTGCAGCTGATGTACAGATATTGAAACAATAGCTGTCAAACTTGGTTCCATTTGGGTTTACATTATGGTTTATATTTCAGACTATACAATTGTCTAAAATTTTAGTTATCTTATGTTTTATATTATGGTTTACATTTTAGCCTATAGACTTTTATACATTTTTGATGTAATTTAACATGTGCTATAGCCATCATTGCATGATCTTGTGGAACACTTCCATTGCCCCACAGTTACACTGATTCCATCTATTCAATACCTCTTTCCCCTCCACTCAGGGCCCACTGTGACAATCAGTCTTCATTACTTGAAGGACCATATTCAGAGATACTTGCAACAATATTGAGGGCTTGACATACTGGACTGTTCTAATCCTTTGGGAGCCACCAGTTCTCCCAAGAGATACAATTCCCTCTGTTTGAGAACATCAGTCCTTCCCAGGATGTGGGTATACCATCACTCTCATTGTATGGGTCTCCACCCAATGATAAAACCCACTATGAAAAAATCACTTCTCACATACTACCTAGAAGCTTGCCCTGTGTCAGATGCCCCCCCTTAAGCATCTGAAACAGGTAACCTTCCTTATTATATTTTCTAAAGAGTTTTCTCTACATTATAATTTCAACCACATACCTGACAATCTCCTATGTTCAAATATTCCTCCACTACCTCCCCCCAGTTTCTTGGGGCATCTGAACCATCCTCCCATCCCTAGTCCCCCTCAAGCCCACAAAGCCCCACCCAAAGGTGTCCCTATGCCCCCCTCATTTTATCCTGTCTCTGTACAAATACTTACCTTCAGTTTGTCATAGATTTCACCCATGTAGGAGTCAGCTCACAAACTTCTTCTATACCCCAGCTTCCTTTAAGCTTATCATCCAGTCTCTAGCTCTCTGAGGCAGCTTGGTTTTCTTATTTCATATCAGAGAGGTCAAGTAGTATTGGTCCTTCAATGCCTGGGTTGCTTCACTTAACGTAAGGTTCTCAAGATTCATCCATGTTATCACATGTGTTTGTACTGTATTTGTTCATATAGCTGAGTAGTATTCCATTGTATGTATATACCACATTTTATTTATCCATTCTTCTTTTGATGGGCATTTGGGTTGATTCCAACTTTTGGCAATAGTTAATAGTGCGTCTATGAATATTGGTATGCATATATCAGTTTGTGTCCTTGTTTTCAGTTCTCTTAGGCATATACCCAGCAGTGGAATTGCTGCGTCATATGGCAAATCTATAGATAGTTTTTTGAGAAACTGCCACACTGTCCTTTAGAATGGCTGGATCCTTCTGCATTCCCACCAGCAGTGGATGAGTGTTCCTAGTCCTCCACATCCTCTCCAGCACTTTTAGTCTTCTGATTTTTTGATAGCTGCCAGTCTTATGAGTCTTATGGGAGTAAGAGGGTATCTCATTGTTGTTTGATTTGCACTTCCCTAATAGCTAGCGGTTTTGAGCATTTTTTCATGTGTTTTTCACCCATTTGTATCTTCTTTGGAGAAGTGTCTGTCTTTTTATTTTCAAGATACAGGAGTTCTTTACATATACAGGATATAAGTCTCCTATCAGGTATATGGTTACCAAATATTTTTCCCATTGTGTAGGCTATCTTTTCATTTTCTTGGCAAACTCCTTTGAGGTGCAGAAGGCTTTAATTTTGAGGAAGTCCCTTTTATCTATTTGTTCTTTTGCTGCTTGCGCTTTTGGTGTGAAGTGAATGAAGATGTTTCCTATTACATGGTACTGTAGATGCTTCCCTACATTGCTTTCCAAGGTCTTTATGGTCTTGTCTCTTATATTTAGGTCTTCTATCCATCTTGAGTTGATTTTTGTATAAGTGTATGAGTTGGTAATCATCTTTCATTCTTTTACTATAGATATCCATTTTTCCAGGCACCATTTGTTGAAGAGGCCATTCTCCCTCAGTTGAGAGGGTTTGGTGGCCTTGTTGAATACCATATGGCTGTATATATGAGAATCTATATCTGAACTCTCAATTCAGTTCCATTGGTCAGTGTGTCTATCCTTGTGCCAATACCCTGCCATTTTCACTACTGTAGCTTTGTAGTATGTTTTGAAGTCAGGTAGTGTTATTCCTCCAATTTCATTTGTCTTTTTCAATATGTCTTTGGCTATTCGGGGCCTCTTTCCTTTCCAAATAAATTTCATAGTTTTTCTAGTTCCTTAAAGAATGCTGTGTTGATTTTTATTGGGATTGCATTGAATCTGTAGATCAGTTTTGGTAGGATAGACATCTTAATAATATCTGGTCTTCCTATCCATGAACAGGGAATATTCTTCCATTTATTTCGGTCTTCTTTGATTTCGTTGAACAGTGTTGTGCAGTTTTCTGTGTAGAAGTCTTTTGCATCTTTAGTTAAATGTATTCCTAGGCATTTGATTTTTTTATGTACTATTGTGAATGGTATTTGTTTCTTGATTTCCTCCTCAGATTGCTCATTATTGGTGTACAGAAATGCTACTGATTTTTGTGTGTTGATCTTGTACCCTGTGAATTGACTGAACTTGTTTTAAGGTCTAGAAACTTTGTTGTATACTTCTCAGGGTTTTCTATGTATAGGATTATATCATCTGCAAATAGTAAAATTTTGACTTCTTCCTTTCCAGTTTGGATGCCTTTTATGTCAGGTTCTTGCCTCTGTGCTCGAGCAAGTACTTCTAAGAGTATATTGAATAGAAGGGGTGATAGTGGGCATCCTTGTCTCATTCCTGATCTTAGAGGGAAAGATTTTAGGATTTCACCATTGTAAATGATGTTAGCTGTGGGTTTTTCAATTATACCCTTTACCATGTTGAGAAAATTTCCTTCTATTCTGACCTTTTGCAATATTTTAATCAAGAAATGATGCTGTATTTGTCAATGATTTTTTCCCCTTCAATCTGTTTATATGCTGTATTACATTAATTGATTCTCTTATGTTGAATCATCCTTGCATACCAGGAAGGAAACCCACTTGATCATGGTGTATAATTCATTTAATGTGTTGTTGAATATGATTAGCAAGTACTTTGTTGAGGATTTTCACACCTATGTTCATTAGAGAGATTGGTGTGTAATTTTCCTTTCTTGTGGTCTCTTTGTTTGGTTTTGGTACTAGAGTAATGTTGGCATCATAGAATGAGTTAGGCAATGTTCCTTCTGTTTCTGTTTTTTGGAAGAATTTAAGCAAGATTGGTGTTAGTTCTTTCCCGAATGTTTGGTAGAATTAACCTGTGAAACCTTCTGGTCCAGAGCTCTTCTTAGTCGAGAGGGTTTTAATGACTGATTCTATCTCTTTACTTGTGATTGGTTTGTTGAGATCATCAATATCTTCTTTCATCAATGTAGGCTGCTTATGTGTTTCTAGGAATTTGTGCATTTCCTCTAAGTTGTCCTTGTTGGAATATAGTTTTTCAAAGTATCCTCTTATGATAGTCTTTATTTCTCTGGGGTCAGTGGTGATATCTCCTTTCTCATTTCTTATTTTGAGTATTTGCATCTTCTCTCTTTGTTCTTTGTTAGTCTTGCTAAGGGTTTGTCAACTTTATTGATCTTCTCAAAGAACCAGCTCTTGTTTTTTTTTTTTGTTTTTTTTTAAGTTTTTCAAGTGCCTTCTTATTTTCTATTTCATTTAGTTCTGCTCTGATCTTTGTTATGTCTTTCTTTTTTCTTCCATTGGGTTTAGTTTTTTTTTTTTTAATACTAATTTCTCCACGTGTGCAGTTAGTATTTCAATTTTTGCTCTTCTTTTTTTTTTCAGGTTTTAAAAGTTTATTTATTTTTATTTGTTTTTAGTTTTTAAAATTAAATTATCTTTTTAAAAAATATACATAGATCACAAAAAATGTTACATTAAAAAATATAAGAGGTTCCCACATACCCCCCACCCCACTCCTCCGACATCAACAACTTCTTTCATCATTGTGGCACATTCATTGCATTTGGCAAATACATTTGGAGCACTGCTGCACCGCATGGATTATAGTTTACATTGTAGTTAACACTCTCCCCCAGTACATTCAGTGGGTTATGGCAGGATATATTATGTTTTAGTGAGTAAAATAAGGAAAGTAAAAAAGGATCCTTTTTTTGTTGTTTAAATAAGAGATCCAATAAAAGCTACTACAAAGAGGATGTCAATATGCTCCCTGTTGTGCAGTTTCACTGGATTTTTTTTTATTGATTTTGTAAAAATATTACATTAAAAAAATATGAGGTCCCATTCAACCCCACCACCCCCACCGCACCCCTCCCCCCCCCACCCAAGCAACACTCACTCCCATCATCATGACACATCCATTGCATTTGGTAAGTACATCTCTGGGTATCTCTGCACCTCATGGTCATTGGTCCACATCATGGCCCACACTCTCCCACATTCCATCCAGTGAGCCCTGGGAGGATTTACAATGTCCGGTGATTGCCCCTGAAGCACCATCCAGGGCAGCTCCAAGTCCCAAAGGTGCCTCCACATCTCATCTCTTCCTGCCATTCCCCATACCCAACAGCCACCATGTCCACTTTTCCCACTCCATTGCCACCTTTTCTCTGAGGTCCTTGGATTGGTTGTGTCCGTTGCACCTCTATGTCAAGAGGAGGCTCAGATTCCACATGGTTACTGGATGCAATCCTCCTGCTTTCAGTTGTAGGCACTCTAGGCTCCATGGTGTGGTGGTTGTCCTTCTTCAACTCCATCTTAGCTGAGTGAGGTGAGTCCAATAAATCAGATTGTAGGAGCTGAAGTCTGTTGAGGCTCAGGGCCTGGCTATCATATTGTCAGTAAAAAGATTCAATCCCCTAAATATATCTTAAACCCCAATACCAACTACAATTCCAGTAAAGTAGCATGATAGTCTTATGAAAAGAGATCCCCTCTGGGTCCAGTTTCATCACTCAGAAACACCAGCTCCATAGAAGGGCCATCTGACATGGCAGTGAACCCTATCTGCCATGACCGTAGAACCCGTGGGTCCCTTTAGCCCTCAAAGGAACCAATACCTGGGGATTGTATCTACTTTATCTGTCTCTTAGACTCTGCTCAGTTGTGCATAAGGGAAATCCTTCTGACAGCCTCCAGACTCTTTTATTTTTTAGAGACTCATAGCCATATAAACTCATTTCTCCTTTCTATTTCCCCCTTACATTAGGTCAAACAGCATTTTAAAGTCATATTATTCTATGTAGACAGGGATATTCTACTGATCCGCATCGAACCTTCAATTCAAGGTCATTTTCCAGTTGCATTATCAGTTGTTAATTGATAGTGATCCCTCGGTGCCAGGGAGGCTCATCCCCGGGTGTCATGTCCCACGCTGGGGGGAAGGCATTGCATTTAGATGCTGAGTTCGGCTTCGAGACTGGCCACATTTGAGTAACATGAAGGCTGTCAGGAGGAAATTCTCAGGCACAGTGCTGCTCTAGGCCTTGTTCTTATTTCAGGCCTATAGGCTCACAAGCATAGTCATTAGTATCAGGGGCTTACTGTTGGACCTTCATTCCTTCTCGGTCCTTGCTGCTGCACTTGGGGAACTGCCGCTGCTCCCCTAGGGACCACGGCACAGCACCCCCGGCCAGGGACCCAGTACCCCCCCAGCTTTAGTTTTTAATTGTTGCCACTATGAGTATATCCAAACATTACCATGCACCCTGGACATATGTCCTGTATAGCTCCCTGTCAGCCATATATCTCCTGTCAATAGTATCCCATACCAGTATTTCTCCACTGCCATTGTTGGACCACTCTGGGATCCAGAACTTCCTGAATATTGAAGCCCCAATATCATGTCAGGATCTCTTACTAGCAAAATGGAATATAGCAATGGGTTTAAAGGTTAGATATAGAATACGTGTTGACTTGGAAAAATTCTACATCCTATCTTTTTTTTTTTCCTTTTTTTTCCCCCTAATTATTGACCTTCTCTTCACAAGAGCCCTAGACGACAGCAATTCATGTATGCAATATACAGCACTCCCACACGTCCATTACAAAACCTTTTCCCTTCCACAGCGATACTCTTACAACCTATCACAACATATTTACTTAAAGTGATGTACATAGTCTGAGACAATAGCTTTCAAACCAGGTGACATCTGTGCTTACATTGTGGTGCATACTTTAGGACACGCAGTTTTCTAACATTT
The DNA here is from genome assembly GCF_030445035.2 of Dasypus novemcinctus. Classification (NCBI taxonomy): domain Eukaryota; kingdom Metazoa; phylum Chordata; class Mammalia; order Cingulata; family Dasypodidae; genus Dasypus; species Dasypus novemcinctus. The sequence goes on along the minus strand of NC_080702.1, from coordinate 11,081,595 downwards.
TTAGTTATCCTATGTTTTACATTATGGTTTACATTGTCATTCTGTTGTCCCCTATATGTTTATGATGTAATATTACATATTTTATATCCTTCCTTGTGTATTCTCACGAAACTCCTCTCTTACCCCTCATTTACGTTGGTTTCACACATTTAACATACATTTTCCCATCCCCTTGGTGCCCACAGTGACAGCCAACCTCCGTTTCCCGAGGTGCCACGTCCAGAGATACTTGCAACAGTGTTCAGGTCCTAAATTGCTCAGCTGCCCCAATGCCCTGGGAGCCACCCTTTCTCCAGAGAGATACAGTTCCCTCTATTTGATGGCATTAGTCCTCCCCAGGATGTGGGTCCACCCCCACTCTCACTACTTGGGTCTCTACCCAATGGTATCACCCACTCTGGCAAAATGAGCATTCAGACATTCCCCAGGAGCCTGTCCCGCATCGGGCCATCCCTTCCGAGCATCCTAAACAGGTAACCCTCTTAATTATATTTTGATACGATTTTTTCAGCATTTTACTCTCAACCAACACCTGACACTCTCCTGTGTTCGTATGCTACCCCTCCCTACCCCTACTTTTTGGGCAATATTACTCATCTGCCCATCCCCAGCCCCCCTCAAACCCGCAAAGCCCCCCCAAAGGCAGCCCATTGCCCCCATTTTATCTCTTCTTTGTGTTCATACTTACCACCAGCTCATCATAAATTCCACCCCTGCAGACGTCGGCTCACATCCTTCCTCCACCCCCTGATTTCCTGTAAGCCTATCATTCAGTCTCTAGCTCTCTGAGGCAGCTTGTTTATTTCATATCATTGAGGTCATGTGGTATTTGTCCTTCAATGCCTGGGTTGCTTCACTCAACATAAGGTTCTCAAGATTCATCCATGTTATCACGTGTGTTTGTAGTGTATTTGTTCTTACAGCCGAGTAGTATTCCATTGTGTGTATATACCACATTTTATTGATCCACTCATCTGTTGATGGGCATTTGGGTTGATTCCAACTTTTGGCAATAGTGAACAATGCTGCTATGAACATTGGTGTACATATATCGGTTTGTGCCCTTGTTTTCAGTTCTGCTGGGTATATACCCAGCAGTGGTATTGCTGGATCATATGGCAAATCTATGGTTAGTGTTTTAAGAAACCGCCAAACTGTCCTCCAGAATGGTTGGATCCTTCTGCATTCCCACCAGCAGTGGATGCTCTTCTTTTTTGATGTCTGAATTTATGGCTATAAATTCCTCTCTCATTACGTTTTTGCTGCATATCATAAGTTTGGATATGTTATATTATCATTTTCATTTGTTTCAAAGTAATTATTTATTTATTTTGAGATTTTCTCCTCAATCCACTGTTTTTCTAAGAGTATGCTGTTTAACTTCCAAATCCTGGTGCCAAATCTGGGTCTCTGGCGCTTTCAAATTTCCAGCTTCATTCCATTGTGGTCAGAGAAATTATTTCATATGATTTCAATCTTTCTGAGTTCATAGAGAATTTTTCTGTTGCCTAGTATGTGGTCTATCCTTGAGAATAATCCATGTGCACCTGAGAAAAATGTCTATCCTGCTCTATTTGGGTATAATGTTCTGTATATGTCTGTTAGGTCCAGTTCTCTAATATATTGTTTAAAGTCTTTGTTTCTTTATTGATTCTCTTTTGAGATGTTCTGTCCAAAGTTGATAGTGGTGTAGTAAAGTCCCCCATTATAATTGTAGAGGCATCTATTCCTTCACTTAGTTTTTCCACCGTTTGCCTCATGTATTTGAGGATACACTATTTAGGAGCATAAATGTTTGATTGTTCTTTCTTCTTGAAAGATTATCCATTTCACTAACATGTAGTGTCCATCTCTGTCTCTCACAATTGTTTGCATTTAAAGTCTATTTTGTTTGATATTAATATAGCTACTCCTGCCCTTTTTTGGTTATTCTTTGCTTGTAAGATTGTTTTCCAGCCACTCACTTTGAACCTTCTTGAATCTCTGGGTCTAAGATGTGTTTCTTGTAGACAGCATATAGACGGTTCTATTTCCTTATCCAATCATCCAGTCTGAGTCTTGACAGGGGAGTTTAATCCATTGACATTCAGTGTTATTAATTTCAAGGAATTATTTATATTAGCCATATTTCTTTGGATTTGTGTTTGTCATATTTTTTTTCTGTTTTTGTATTTTTAGTTGCTCTTACACAGTCCTCCAACTCTGTCTCTCTTGTTTTTTTCTTTCTTCCTGAAGAACTCCCTTTAGTATTTCTTGAAGGGCAGGGTTCTTGTTGGCACACTCTCTTAGTTTCTGTTTATCTGTGAATATTTTGAACTCTCCATCATTTTTGAATGCTAACTTTCCTGAGTAGAGTATTCTTGGTTGACAATTTTTTTCTTTTAGTACTTTGACTATGACATACCTCTGCCTTCTCATGGTTGCAGATGAGAAATCAGCACTTAATCTTTGGAGCCTCCTTTGTATATGATTTTTCTCTTTTCTTTTGCTGCTTTTAGTATTTTCTCTTTGTCTTGAGCATTGGATAATTTGACAAATATATGTCTTGGGGTAGGCCTGTTGGGATTTATGCTGATTGGGGTGCAGTATGCTTCCTGGACATGTACATCCATCTCCCTCAATAGGTTTGGGAAGTTTTCAGCCATTATTTCCTCCAACACTGCTTCTCTCCCCTTTCCCTTCTCTTCTCCTTCTGGGATGCCTATAATGCATATGTTTGTGCATTTTGCATTGTCATTCAGGTCTCTATGTCCCTGCTGGATTTTTTCTATTTTTATCGATCATTTCTACTATCTGTTTGATTTCAGATGTACTGTCTGCTGCATCACTTAATCTCTCCTCTGCCTCTTCAAATCTGCTGTCTTTTGCTGACAGTGTATTTTTGATTTCTTGAATTGTGCTGTTCATCACCATTATATTCATTATCCTTTATGTATTTTTACAATTTCTTCTATATTCTCTCCAAGTGTTTTCTTCATATTTTTAATCTCTTCCTTCACTTCATCAAATTGGTCCCTAATATATGTGTTGAAAGCTTTAATTATTTGTTTGATGTTCAGCTTCTCTTCCTGGTTTTTAGTTTGTTCTTTGAATTGGGGCATGTTTTCCTGATTATTTGTTTGGTTTGTAGGTTTTTGTTGTTCTCTGGTTATCATTTTATCTTGATGGGTTTAATCAGTTGCTTAGCTTCTTATGTAGTTTGGGGTTTAATTAGTTGTTTTTGCATGCGAGTTAAGTCTTATATTTGTCACTTTGTTCATCTTATTCTATTTCCTTGACATTGGCTAAATGCACTTGAAGGAAAAATATTAGGGCCAGAGAAAGCAAAGGAGTAGAAAAGGAAATGAATAATAGTAGTATTGATAGTAAATTTTAACTGAGGAACCATGTGAGATCTAGGAGAATGGATATTAGACTCATGTAAGCTATACAGACTTATAACAATAAGAAAAGTAGAATAAGTATAATGAGACAGTAAACTGAATATGGGGAGGAATATAGTGTGAATTAAAAGTCCAGTGTGTTCAGGAGAGAGGGAAAGAGAAAAGAAAGGACAATAATATAAAGAGTGAATATAAGACAGAAAACAGAACAAAGGTTTAGAAATAAAAAGTCAGAAAAATGGGGGGGGGGACAAAGAGAGGTATAATGTAAGAGAAACAATAAATGATGGAGGATAGAAAGATGTAGAGGAAAGGGGATAATGTTGGTGGCCAAAATCAATACACAGAGAAAAGAGGAAATGGAGGATGAGGAAATACAACAAATGTGAAGTGCTCCCTGCAGCATCTAATATATATTTTAAAAAAAAGAAGAAGAAGAGAAAGAAAGAAAAAAAGGGGGTGGGAGGCCAAAGGGAGTGGAAGCAACCAAGAAAAAGAAAGAGAAAGGAAAAAAAAGAAAGAAAGAAAGGCTTTGGGGGAATAAATAGGAAGGAAAAACAAGAAGACAAACCAACAAAATACCAGACAAAGTTTCAAGCAAGAATCCTCTTTGCAGTTAAATGAAATGCTTAGGAATCTGACGTTCCCCTTTCTCCCTTCCTCACTTCCCTCTCTCCCAGGGCAGCAGGAAAGCTACCTGAGAGATCCAGTAAGGGATTCAAGTGCATCCTTGTTAAATCAGCTCAGCACAGAAAACAATGACTCTTACTTTCCAGAGAGAGAGCACCCATACCTCACCAGGAACCCCAAGTAAGCTATTGGAGGCTTTGAAGCACCTCCTACAGTCCCTCTCCCTTAGGTGTGCTACCAGAGGGCTAGTTGATTTTCTGACTCCACCTTCTCCCAGACAAATTTTCCTATCCAAGGGTATTTAGGTAAATTTTTCTTTCTCAGCAGATTCACCACTCCTTTCTTCCCAGGCTCTCCCAAGCCAGCTGCTATGCTCCTCCACAAAAAATTTTAAAAAGGTGGGGAGGTGACCAGAAAATTGAACCCACACTCGCCTGGCCCCTCTGCTGCACCTCCCACTGAATCCCTCCCACTCAGGGAGTCAGTCCAAAACCGGTGGGCTAGGGCAATCCTGGACCTCTAGGAGCTCTGGACTCAGGAAAGGGGAGTCCAGGACACTGCAGATTCAGGGTGTGTAGGTGTGTGGACTGTGGGCTATGGGGGCTTAGGGGACACTGACCTGGGACCATGCATCTGGGGATCACGGGGCCCAGGATGCCTCCACACAACTTACACTTCTCAGGGAACACTGCGGCCCCCAACCCTAGGGGGAAGAGTCCCGCCTCTCCACAGCTTCCGAACTCTGTGCTTGTAACCCGCAATTCTCCCTTTAGCAGGCACTGCTTCTGTCACAGTCTCTCCAAATCGACGTCCATACACCTCCTGCCTTGCAAGCCCCCGAAACAACCCACTCCAGCAAGACTCCAACCCCACTTGCCGCTTCTTTGCAGGAGAGACTGTGAGGTCCCTTCACTCAGATGTCATCTTGCCCCACCTCCTCTTCAATCCTTTTTAATGCCAAGTAATATTCATTGTATTTGTACACCACATTTTATTTATCCATTCATTGGTGGATGGGAACTTGGGTTGCTCCCATCTTTTGGCAATTGTGAAAAATGCCTTTGTGAACATCAGTTTGCAAATATTTGTTTGATTTCCTGCTTTCAATTCTTTGGATATATACCCTGGGTGGGATTGCCAGGTCAATGTTAATTTTATACTTTGCTTTCTGCAGAACTGCCAAACTGTCTTCCACAGTGCCTGCACCATTTTACCAGCAATAAATGTCTTCCTATTTCTACACATTCTTGCCAACATGTGTAATTTTCTCCTTTTTTAAAATGTAGTAACCTATCTAGTGAGTGTGAAACAGTATCTCATGGTTTTGACTTTAATTTCCCTAATACCTAATTATGTTGAGCATCTTTCCATGTGCTTTTTGGCCATTTGTGTATCATTGAAAAAATGCATATTCAAACCATTTTTTGATTAGGTTGTTTGCCTTTTTTTGGTTGAGTTGTAGGATTTCTTTATATTTTCTGGATGTTAAACCCTTATAGGGAAGTGGGTGTAGCTCTTTGGTTGAGGGTCTGCTTCCCATATACAAAGTCCCAAGTTTAATCCCTGGAACTTCCTAAAATAGCTAAATAACTAACTAAATAAATAAAACCTCATAGGATATGTGGTTTCCAAATATTTCCTCCCATTCAGTAGGTTGTCTTTCCACTTTCAGGATAAAATGCTTTGATGCACAAAAGTTTTAAATTTGATGTGTTCCCATTTATCTTTTTTTCCCCCTCTTTGGTGCTTGTGCTTTGAGTATAAAGTCTAAAAACCATTGTTTAACACAAGATCCTGAAGATGATTTCCTACATATTCTTCTAGGAGTTTTATAGTCCTGGTTCTTACATTTAGGTCTTTAATCTATTTTGAATTAATTTTTTATATGGTGTGAGATAAGGGTCCTCTTTCATTCTTTTGCATATGGATATCCAGTTCTCCCAACACCAATTGTTTGAAGAGACTATTCTTTCCCAATGGAGTGTACTTGGCATCCTTGTCCAAAATCAATTGGCCACAGAGATAAGAACCTATTTCTGAACTCTCCACTTGATTCCTTTGGTTTATATATCTATCCTTGTGTCAGTACCATACTCTTTTGACCCCTGCATAATTATAATTAAGTTTCAAGGTCAGGAAACGTGTGTCTTCCAACTTTGCTCTTCTTTTTCAATATAGTTTTGGCTATTTGGGGGCCTTATCCTTCCAAATAAAATTTGATAATTGGCCTTTCTTTTTCTACAAAGTAAACTTGGAATTTTGATTGGGACTGTGTTGAATCTGTAAATCACTTTGGGTAGAATTGGTATCTTAACGCTATTCAGTCTTCCAGTTCAAGAGCATGGAATGATCTTTCATTTATTTAGATCTTCTTTGAAAACTTTTAGAAATATTTTGTAGTTTTCTGTGTAAAGTTCCTTTATATCCCTGGTTAAATTTCTTCCTAGATATTTGATTCTTCTAGTTGCTATTGTAAATGGATTTTTTTTTCTTGATTTCCTCCTCAGCTTGCTTATTGCTAGTGTATAGACACACTGCTGACTTTTGAGTGTTGATCTTGTACCCCATCACTTTGTTGTACTCATTTATTATCTCTAGTAGCCTTGTTATTGATATGTTGGGACTTTCTACATATAGGATCATGTTATCTGTAAAGAATGAAAGATTTACTTCTCCAATTTGGATCATTTTTATTTATTTTTCTTGCCTAACTGTACTTGCTAGACCTTTCAGTACAAAGCTAAATAACACTAGTGACAGTGGACATCCTTGTCTTGTTACAGATCTGAGAGGGAAGGATTTTAGTCTTTCACCATTGGGAATTATGTTAGCCCTTTGTCTTGCTGAGGAAGTTTCCTTCTAATTCCTGTTTTACTAAGTGTTTTCATTAAGAAATGATGCTGGATTTTGTCAGGCATCTTTTCTACATCTATAAAAGTGATCATATGTTTTTACCTTTGTTCTGTTAATATAGTTTATTACATTAATTGATTTTCTTTTGTTCACTCATCCTTGCATACCAGTGATAAATCTCACTTGTCCTTGGTGTATAATTCTTTCAATATGCTGTTTGATTTACTTTGCTGGTATTTTGTTGAGGATTTATGCATCTACGTTCATAAGAAAAGTTGGTCTGTAAATTTCTTTTCTTGTAGTATCTTTATCTGGCTTTGAAATTAGGGTGATGTTGGCCTCATAATATAAGTTAGGTTCCCTCCTTTTAAATTTTGTGGAAGAGTTTGAGCTTAATGGGGATTACTTCTTGGAATGATTGGTAGAATTCCCCTGTGAAGCTGTCTGGTCCTGGGCTTTTCTTTGTTGGGAGGTTTGATGACTGACTCAATCTCTTTATTTGTAATTGGTCTTCTGAGATCTTCCTCCTAGAGTCAGTGTAGGTTGTTTGTGCATTTCTGGGAATGTGTCCATTTCATCTAAGTTGTCTAATTTGTTATGTAGTTTTTCAAAATATCCTCTTATGGTCCATTTTTATTTTTGTGACATCAATAGTAATGCCACCCCTTACTTCTCATTTTATTTGCATATTTTTCCCTCATCATTCTATCTAAAGCTTTTTCAATTTTATTCACCTTTTCATAGAACCAACTTTTGGTTTTGTTAATGTCTCTATTAGTTTTTCCTTTTTAAATTTTCTAGTGTTACATATATATATATATGTATGTAGTGTTACATATATACATATATATATATTTATCCCCCCACTCCTTGTGGCTTGCTTGCTGTCTGCTCTCTGTGTCCATTCACTGCACGTTCTTCTGCTTGTCTGCTTGTCTCCCTTTGTTGCATCATCTTGCTGTGCCAGCTCTCTATGGGCATGGGCCATCAGCTCTCCGTGGGTGCAGGCCAGCTTGCCTTCTCAAGGAGGCCCTGGGACACGAACCCAGGGTCTCCCATATGGTAGATGGGAGCCCATTCCATTGAGCCACAGCCACTTCCCTCTCTATTAGTTTTTATATTCTCAATTTCATTTCTTTCTGGTCTAATCTTTGTTATTTCTATCCTTCTGTTTGGGTTTAGTTTGCTGTTCTTTTTCCAGTTCCTCCAGGTGTGCTGTTAGGTTTTGATTTTAGCTTTCTTCTCTTTTAATGTTACCCTTTAGGGTTATAATTTTTCCTCTGAGCACTGTCTTAGCTATGTCCCATAAGTTTTGATATGTTTTTTTCTTGTGTTTATTAGTCTCAAGGCATTTACTGATTTTCCTTGTAATTTCTTCTTTGACCCACTGATTGTTTGAGTATTAACTTCCATATATTTATGAATTTTATGATTCTCTGCTTGTTCTTGATTTCCAGCTTCATTCCACTATGGTCAGAGAAGATGCTTTATATAATTTCAGCTTTTAAAAATTATTGAGACTTGTTTTGTGACCCCAAAAGTGTTCTATATTAGAGAACAGTATTAGGTTTACGGAAAAATTGCAGAGAAATCAGATTTCCCATATTCTCTTGCCTGCCCATACATGCATATACACAGTTTCCCTGTTAGTAACATCTTGCTTAATGTGGTAAATTTCTTATAATTGATGAATCAATACTGATACATTTTTAGTAACTAACATCCATAGTTTTCAATAGGATTCTCTCTTTATACAGATTTATGAGTTTTGACAAATATGTAATATCACGTATCTACCACTATGGTCTCATACAGAATAGTTTCACTGCTCCCAAAATGCCCTGTACTCTCCATAGTCGTCACTCCCACTGAAACCATTGCAACCACTGATCTTTTCACTGTCTCTATAGTCCTACCTTTTCCACAGTGTGATATGGTTGATATGGTTGGAGTCATACAGTTTGTACTCTTTCAGACTTTCTTTTACATAATATGCATGTAAGTTTCCTCCATGTTTTATCATGCCTTGATAGTACATTTCTGTTTTATCACTGAATAATATTCCATTGTATGAATTTGCCAGAGGCTATTTATCCATTCACCTGTGGAAGGGCATTGTGGTTGCTTCCAAGTTTTGGCAATTATGAATAGAGCTTCTATAAACATTCCTATGCAGGTTTTTGTTTGGGACATAAATTTTCATTTTTTTTCTTAAATTTTTAAATTTCTTTTTTGGATTGAATTTTTTTCCTAAATTTGTTTTTCCCTATTTCTATTTTTTATGCTTTCCCTAGAAAATTTTAATATAACATTTATATTTAATTTAATATAAATGTTGAACATCCTAAGGATTTTAGAACATTTTAATTCAGTCACCTTTCCCCCATTGTCAATGGTTTTAAGTTTAGGTTTTAATTTCTACCTTGATGTTTTGTAACAGCATTTTTTAAAAGTTCTTTTTAACTGTTTTTCAAATATTCCAAGGTTTTCATTGTTCTATATTTCTTCATTCTTTTAATTCTTTTTTAATTCCTTTAAATATGTTAAATATATTTTGTACTTCATATCTGGTCATTCAATTATTAATATCCTTACAACTCTGGTTGTACCATTTATTGATTCTCAGTCATACGAATTTGTTTCCTTGTATATTTAGTGATTTTTTTATTCAAACTTTTGAATGCATGTTCCCTGGAACTTTGCTTGTGGGATTTCATTAAGGCCTGGGTTAAAAGTACATTTCCTCCAGAGAGGATTGTGTCTGCTTGTCAGGCGCCTGGGGGTACGACCAGCCCAGAGCCATTCCACCCTAAATGATGGTGGGAATGAAGGTGGTTAGGAATCCTTGTGGGAGACTCCTACATCCCGCCTTCCCTCCCTCCCTCCCTTCCTTCCTTCTCCCCTCTCTTCTTTCCTCCCTCCCATCCCTCCGTCTCCCTTTGCTAGGCAGAATGTTTTCCTTATCACCCCACTCACAGTGTCAGCCTTTCAGGGTTTTCATCTTCCTGTGAGGACAGGAGTCTCTGAACTGACTCCCCTGTTTAGGCCTCACGTCTCTAGCTTCTAAACACCTCATGTCTTGGTTACTGAGGAACGGCAAAGCAATGCAGACACCTCCAGATTGGAGCTTCCTTGATGTCCTGGGTTCTAAGAAATCCTTATCTTCACTAACATAGTAGGGGATTTAAAATATAGTATCTATCAATTTGTTGTGCAATATTCTCTGAATATGCTTAAACCATCATATTGCCAGAAATATATTTCAGGATTTGGCAAAAGAGAATGCATATAATAAGGGAATCTTAATTGTTTTCTCTCATAATGCTTAATACAAGCAGACAGTCATAGGAATGTTCTTCAATGACAAAAATCCTACCAACAGGAATTTTTTTAGTCCAATCAAGTCTGAGGCAATTCTTTGAGGAAGTTTGATAAAGGTCACTTTAGATTTTAGACAAGCCTGTTAAATAATATTGTTACTGCATACTGAAAGTAATATATGTTCATCTTATAGGAGCATAAGAAACACAAATACATAAAAAAGAAAATTAAAATGGTCTATAATCCCCCCATTGCACTGTCCAAAGTTAACCGTGCACATTTCTGCACATATTCTTACCAACTTTTCTCTCTCTCTCTCTCTCTCCCTCTCTCTCTCTCTCTCTCTCTCTCACAAACACACATATTTAAGTAAATTGATGTTATATTGGATATATATAATATAAATGGTGCCTTGGCATATAGAGAATACACAATTTTACTGTATTTTTTTTACCTTGACATAAGCATTTTTCCACATCATCAATGTTTTTCTAAGATGTTATTTACTGTCTAGTATTACAATACATAAAGCCATTTTCACTCCAATGTTTTATTGCTGAAAATATGTTACAAGAAATAGTCTTACACATGAATCTTCTGCTTTCTTAGAAGTAGGAATTATGGAGTAAAATTTATGATACTATTGACTCTAATGATTTTCAATCTTTGCCAATGTCATAGGTGAAACATGGCATTTCATTGCTTTAGGTTGCATTTTGTTGATTAGTTGGGAAGTTGTTTTGAAAAATATGTTTATTGAGAATTAAAATTTTCTTTTATGGATTGCCAGTTTCCTGTGCATACTTGGTGTCATTTTTAAAGTTTTCTGTGATGACTAATGCAGAGATCCTACAAATAGATGCTGAGAATCAATAACTTTAGTTCTCCTCATATTAACACACCTGAATAAAGCCTAAAAGTTTTTCAGTTCTTTGTTTTTGTTTCAGTGCATGGATTATTCTAGAAAAGGTTGCCTTGTGATGAGGAATTCGTAGACAAGACTCCCAGTCCATGCATTCTCTGGCCACTTGACCTTGGGGAAGTCTGCAACTCCCAAGGCCCCTATTTTCCCAACTGGCAAATGAGAGGCTTGACCTACGTGACCTAAAGATTGATTTTCGTTTTCCATTTTAGTCCTTGGAAGGCCTAATACTTAATTTGTAGAGTACCCTAACAATATCAAAGTAGCAATCTAATACATTTACTGTAAACAAAAGACCAAATTCTAACTGTGTCCATATTACCAAACTTCTCTTTTTCAAAACCAGCTTACATGTAGCATTTTCACTTAAATTATTTAATTAGCTGGACCAAGCTATAATTTTAGCTCAAGCATGCTGTGGGATGTACTCTTCCAGAAAGACAGAGCTACTTGTATGGGAGAAAGTCATTTAACGTTTTTCACTTAATACAGGACACTGGCTCTCCTTAGCATTTATGGCTCCTGGCATTGAAAACCCTCTTTACAGCTAAATGTGCACCTTGGACGGTTGATATCTGCTGGGGATCAGCCCCTCTTCAGAGTCAAAAGGAGAGAGGAATCTGAAAACTAGGCACTGCATCAACCCTCTCAAACAGATATTATCAGACCTATCTACAGATCAGGAACCTGAGGATCAGAAAACATAAAAGGCTTGCCTAAGGTCCAAACTTAGTGGTATTTAAACTGCATATGAACTTCAATCTATCTGATTCCAAAATGTATGCTAGTTCTCTTATACCTTAGTGCTTCTCCCAGGGCAGTGCAGAATAAAGCCAAAAGCAAGCCTCCAAATTAGTTTCACATTGCAACTTAGACCTTGTTAAGTCAGTGACTTTCAAATACTAGGAAATGCATTTTACATCTCAACCCAGTACACATGCATACAAATGTGTATGTATATATGCATATAAAAATTAAGTATGAGACACTTTAGATTTCTTATATTTCCTAATATATTAAAAACACTCTCACCCTCTCAAATTTCATGGCCCACCAATGGGTTGCAGCCTGAGTTTTAAGAAATACCATGTTAAGAGCTTTTGTTTTTCTCCTCCTTCCTCTTAGCAGGGCTACCCTGTTGAAGTTGTGCTAGTTGTTTGCTGCACAAGGGCATCTAATCAAGGGGATGGATAGGGGCAGAAATCCAGATGTCCCTCAGTTGGAAAAACTGTTTGCCCTGGTGTGGGACTGTGGTTGCCCAGAAGGAGGGAGCCTTTTCTTAGTTCAACACATGTGCCCTTTGGACTGGCATTAGCCTTGTGTCTTACCCCAACTTCTCCCTTTTATAATTGACTATGGAGAGTTTCAGAACCGTGGATCCACAGAAACCTTTAAGTCCTCGTACATCCATGCTAATTTTCATGGTTGGGACAGTTTCAATGATTTAGAGCTGGATCCACACGTGGCTGCAGCTTCCTCCCCATGCCCACACACTGTGTGCAGGTGGGTGTCTTTGGCCCTCTGACCAGTGCAGGCTCTGCAGAGTCCTAAGTCACCAGCACCCACCAATCCACATGATGCTTGCTGGCTCTGATGTAGCCTGACTCCAGGGTAAGGGAGGCATGGATGGCAGCTTGATGCTCTTGCTGAGCATAGCTTGTCCTTGCTTCCTGATGAGCTTGTCAACTGGTGGAAAAGAAATGTGGGTAAAGCACATAGTTTATGAAATCAGAGAGAAGCAGAATCATGAGGAGAAACCTGAAACTGCACTTCAGTTAGGTTGGTTTCCTTTTTGTGAAAGTTTGGATATTTTAACCAAATCATACAGATCCAGTTCCTGAACTTGTAAAAACCAGGGGTTTTTGAAAGGGTCCAGGCACAAGCTATATTAATTGCCCCATTTAGAGCTTTAAAGGATGGGCTCAGAATAGTACACTAGCATGGGCTAGGCCTGGAGACACAGTCTTCTTCAGTCTCACACTCTGGCTGTGTAACCCTGCACCAGGCCCTTTGCCCCAAGGGTCTCCTCTTTAAAAATTAAGTGGCAAGATCATCTCCAAGGTCCCTGCCAGCCCTGACAACATTGTGCTTCTCTGTTCATGAGAAAGAAACTGGTATAGTTGACTGTAATTATGGATTGGTCAACAGAAGAAGAGGTCAATTTGTGAAGGTCAGGGCTTTGGAATGCTTTTCCAAATAAGAAACCTAGTTAAAGGGGGTTAGTTCCTTCAGAGGACTAATGAAGACTTGTCTCCCCCTCCACAGGATCTTCTTGGAAGGCACCAAGTGAGCCACTGGTGCTCTGTAAATAATTGTTCTCTTTTATGGCCTGTTGGGCAGTGAGTTGTGCATGGGGCCTGCAGGTAGAAATATAAATTTCATCTTTGGCTGCCTTATTCCTCCCACCTACAACCTGTTACCTGTTGCCTTAACTATTTAAGGGATTGTTCATAGGTTGTTCATATTTCCCTGCCACCTGAGAGCAACCAAAGATGTGTTGAACCATCCTCTTAGTTTAGGGCTGTGGTAGGTGCTGAGCATTGGTGCTTTCTAGGACCTTGTGACTTTGTTTTCTGAGAGGGGCTATTATTGAGTAAGGGTTAGAACAATGGAATTATTTAGGTTTGGGAAAGAGTGTGACTTTCTTAGCTGTGTGATCTTAGACAAGTTACTCAGCCTTGTTGGGCTTCTTTTTTTTTAATTATGGTAACATATATAAAACAAAAAATATACCCATTTTAACCATTTTTAGGCATACTCTTCAGTGGTAGTAATTATAGTCTTACAGTCACCACCATCCATCCCAAGACTTTTTCATGGCCACACACAGAACATCTGACTTTGGAATTTTGTTCGCTTATCCATAAATTTAAAAAAATAATAGAACTTCCCTCATATGGAGGCTGTGCATTTAAATGAGATTGAATAGGAAGGTACTTAGCAGAATGTGGTCCCTCCCCTCCTTCCCATAAAGCTGCTCTCCTCCTGGCCCCATTTGTGAGCAGTCCCTTGCCATCCCCCAGTGTGTGTTTTCCTCCTGCCCTTTCAGGACCTTACCTCACTTCTTTGCCCTCTCTAAGCCTTCATGAAGCCTTTGAATGAAGGGTTCCTTCAACTGATCCTAACTAACAGCCACATCCCTCAGGCTTGGACTTGTCCTTGCCTTCCCTTTGTTCTTCCAGAGGATTAGAGAGGAGCAGATTTCCTATCTATGAAACTGATTCTCACATGACATTCTCTCGAGCTCTCCTGTCCTGCCCTCTGAATGTGTTTACTCTTTTCTTGCATACATCATGGATATTTAATCTTAATTGTGCATGTATTCATCTGGTTATATATCTCCCTTATGTAGGTTTGCCAGCACCTGTGTTTTATCTTGGCATGAAGCACTGCTCTTGACCGGGTGACTCACCAGTATCCTCTGCAGGTCTCAGGGCCTGGCTTTGTGTCATGGGTAGAAGCAGAAAGGGCATTTAATGCTTTGAGAATTTTAAAGTCATGGTGATGTTTGTTCATAATAAAGGTCTGGGCTGGAATCAATCATCAGATGTGGTGGGTTGTGTATTAAAGTCAAGGGGCCAAGACAAATTCCTTCTTAAGATCCTGGATTCATTAGGAATCCTCCAATCCCTTCAGACTGCAAGTGTGGGTATCAGGGCAGGAAAGCACCCTCAGTAGTAAAAACCAGATTATTCCAGGTATAGTACCTAAATACTTCTCCTTGCCTTATAGCTTTATACAGGTTGTCGCTATTAAGTTTTTAAAAAATAACAGCTTTTTTGAGATATAGTTCACTTACCATAAAATTTACCCCTTCAAGGTATAAAATTCTGTGCTTTTTCATATACTAACAGACTTGTTCATCATCATCCTATAACATTTTCATCACTCAAAAAGAAATTCCATATCTATTAATAGTCACACTCCATTCCTCCTTTCCACTTCCTTGATAAAAAATATTTCAAATATAGGAATAGAAAGAAACTTCCTCAACATGATAAAGGATATGTATGTAAAACCCATAGCTAACACCATATTCAACAGTGAAATGATAAAGTCTTTCCCTCTAATCTGGAACAAGACAAGGATGCCCACTGTCACAGCTTTTATTTAATGTTGAGTTAGAAGTACTTTCTTGAACAATTAGGCAAGAAAAAGATATGAAAGTCATATAAGTTGGAAAGGAAGAAAAAAATGCACTATTCACAAATGCCATGATCTTATATATAGGAAGCCCTGAGAAATCTACAACAAAGCTTCTAGAACCAATAACTGAGTTCAGAAAAGTGGCAGGATGTAGGATCAACATTCAACCATCAGTAGACTTTTTATAAAACAATAATGAGCAATCTGAGAGGAAAGCAAGAAAAATTTACAATACCAACTAAAAGAATCAAATATATAGGAATAAACTTAAAGATATAAAGAACTTACACACAGAAAACTATATAGCATTGCTAAAAGAAATCAAAGAAGACCTAAATAGTTGAAAGGATAATATATGTTCATGGGTTCATAGACTAAATATCATTAAGATATCTGTCCTACCCAAACTGTTTTACAGATTTAACACAATCCCAATAAAAATTACACCATCATTTTTTATTGAATTGGGAAAGCTAACAATGAAATTTATTTGGAAGGGAATGGCTCCTAATGGCCAAAGACATATTGATAAAGTAAAATGAAATTGGAGAATTATACTACATGTCTTTAAAATATACTACAAAGCCATAGTGGTCAAAACTGCATGGTTTTGGCACAAGGATAAACATACTGACTAATGGAACAGAAGTGAGAGTTCTGATATAGATACTCACATATATGGCTAACTGATATTTGACAAGGCCACCAAGCCCACTCAACTGGGAGAGAATGGCCTCGTCAACAAATGGTGCTTCGGGAACTGGATATCCATATCCAAAAGAATGAGAGGATCACCATCTCACACCCTAAACCAAAATTAACTGAAGGTGGATCAAAGATCTAAATAGAAGAACCAAGACCATAAACCTCCTAGTAGACAATGTAGAGACATATCTACAAGATATTTTAGTAGGAAATGGTTTCATATGCTTTACACCCAAAGCATGAACAATGAAAGAGAAAACAGATAAATGGGACCTCCTCAAAATTAAAAAGTTTTATGCTTCAAGGGAGTTTTTCAAGAAAGTGAAAATGCAGTCTTCTCAATGGGAGGAAACATTTGGTAACTGTAAGCAGTTTGGCATTGTTTATGAATTCCAAAAGTAGATGTTGGATTGTGTTTGTAAACTGGACTGTTCCTCTGGGCATAGTTGAGATTGCATAAATTCAGAGGTTTAAGTTGTACTTGATTAAATAATGATTAAGGCTTTGATTGGCCATGTCAGCAGGACATCGAGTCCCACCCACCAAGGAAACAACCCAGCAGAGGAGTTAGTTGGGGAATTTATTGATGCTGGAACCCCAGGAAGTAAACACACAAGAGAAGAACACAGAGGAATAAAGATGGCTCCACAGACATGGCAGAGGCCTCAGGAAGAGAGAGAGCCTGATAGTCTATAACTGATCTTGCAGAGAGAACAGAGCAGCTGAGCCTGGAGAGAAACAAGCCCCACGAGAGAGGAGAATTACCCCAGCCTACAGCTGAGGTTGTAAGACGCTAGTACCACAGAGCCTTAAGAGGAAGAGGAAGGCTGGATCCTTGCAGACATCAGCAACCATCTTGTTTCAATGTATGGCAACAGACTTCGGTGAGGGAAGTAACTTATGCTTTGTGGCCTGGTAACTGTAAGCTTCTTCCCCAAATAAATAACCTTTATAAAAATCAACAGATTTCTGGTATTTTATATCAGCACCCCTTTGGCGGACATAATATAGTAACCTTTCTGATAAGGACCTAATATTCAGCATATATAAAGAAATGTTACATCTGAAAAATAAAAAGACAACCCATTTAAAAAATGGGCAAAAGATTTGAATAGGCACTTCTCCAAAGAAGAAATATAAGTGGCTAAAAAGCACATGAAAAAATGTTCAACATTACTAGCATTAGGGAAAGGCAAATCAAAACTGCAATGAGATAGATTGGCAACTATTAAAAAAAACAGAAGAATACAAGTGTTGGAGAAGTTGTGGAGGAAAAGGAACACTCATCCACTCTTGGGAATGTAGTATCATGCAGCAGTTGTGGAGGGCAGTAAGGCTGTTCCTTAGGCAGCTTACTATAAAACTGCGATATGATCCAGCAATCTCACTACTGGGTATATACCCAGAAGAGTTGAAAGCAGGAACATGAACAGATAAATGCACACCAATGTTCACTGTGAAATTATTCACTATTGCCAAAAGTTGCAAGGAACTTAAATGTCCATCAGAGATGAGTGGATAAGCAAACTCTGGTGTACACATACAATGGAATATTCCTCAGCTGTTAGAAGGAATGCAGTATTAATGCATAGGATACCATGGCTGAATCTTAAAGACCTTATGTTGAGTGAAGTAATGCAATCGCTGAAGGACAAATGTTACATGACTTCGTTGATATGTCTTAAGCATAATGAGCAGACTCACAGAGTTAGAGTCTAAAAGATAGGTTAACAAAGACAGGAAGGGATTAGAGGGTGATGAGTAGATGCCTATATGGGCAAAATCTATGATAAAGTGGAATGGCATGTTTGGGCAGTGGACAGGTGTGAGAGTGGTGCAGTGATGTGATTGGGTTTTGTGGTGCTGGTCTGTGAGGGGCAGTAGGCTTGGGTATTGGTTGGAATATCCATGGAACTGGGGGGAAGGTTGGAAGAATGAGCAGGTGAAGTTGGGGAATTTACAGGATCATGGTGTGTTGGGTACATTCTTTTGGCAAATATAGCGGGGAAGGGTTACTGGGTGTGTGGGGATATACAGGAAAGGACATACTAGGGGCATGCTTCAATGGAATATATGAGTTCATTTTGTCATAGTGTATTTTATCAGTGGATGGAGACACACACCATAAACAAGATGGGAGTCCTGCTATGTTCTCAATTAGAGGGACAAGAATCCCTTGAGAACATAGCCAGTGCCTAAAAAAAGAAAACAGACCAACGTGACAAGCCCTCAATATTATTGCATAACTATGAATCTTATTCTTCAAAAATGAAACGTTGCAGTTACCATAGGTTCTGAGGGGAGGGAGGGGGAAGAATAGAATAGTGGAACATATGGCATTTTTAAGGCATTAAAATTGGTCTTCATGATCTTGCAAAAACAGATACAGGCCACTTTAAATTTCATCAGAATCTGTAAAGTGTATGGTTTAAAATGAATACCATAATGTAAACCCTTGACCATGGTTAGGAGCAAGGACTCAATATTTATACATCGCTTATAATAAATGTACCATCCACATATAAAATGCTATTGGGGGGAGTGGAAAAGTAGGAGGGTGTTGGGTGTATGGGAATCCGTTATATTTTCTATGTGACTTTTCTGTAATCTAAAGCTTCTTTGAAGTTAAAGTGAGAAAAATAAGACACTGGGGGAATATACAGAAGAAATTGCCACTGTACCTACAAGATAACAAGTCTTACAGTGTTGAAAGACAATGTATAAAAGTTTTTGTTTTATTTCACATTTTTTAATTTTTTCATTATTTTAAAAAATTTTTGTTATTTTATTTTCCTATTAATTTGATTTTTTTTTTACTTCCTTTTCGGAGCAGTTTAGGGTCACAAAAAGGTCACAAGAGTGGCAGGGAAGGATCACTGCTGTGGAGTGTTTTTGATGGATGGATGTGTGGGGAGTAGCATACCTGGGACATGTCTCTAAGACATATGTGTATGTTGAGGTATTCATGGGGCATGTCTCAGTGGGTGGAGACCCACACAATAAGCAAAAAAATATTGAATTCCCATCCTGGGGATTCCTGCTACATTCTCTAATAGAACAGCAAGAATCCCCCAAGTACATGGGTAGTACCTGGTGAAGGAAGACAGGCCATTATGCTAGGTCCTTGATGTTGATGACAGTACTTATGATAGTTTTCTTGTGAAATTCAAAGTTAGCCCAGTATTTTATGTTACCTAAGAGTTACCTCCTGAAAGCCTCCTTGTTGCTCAAATGTGGACTCTTTCTAAGTAAAACTCAGCATATAAATGCACTACCTTCTCTTTGGTGTGGGACATGACTCCTGGGTATGAGCCTCCCTTGCACTGAGGGATTATTTCCAAGCCACAACTAACAAGCATTTGGAAAAGACCTTGGCCAAAATGGGGAAATAGTAAATATAAGTGAGTTTTTATGGCTAAGAGATTTCAAAGTGAGTCTGGAGGTCATTCCAAAGAGTATATTTAATGCATGTCTCAGCAGCATCTCATTGCTGCAGCAAACAGTGCCTCAAATAGTGGGGCCCCTGGTGGCTCTAGAGATAACTAGACACTATCAGCAAGGCAGACAAGCTCAAGAATTCAGCACCCTGTCAGTGAGCCTTACTTTGGAATTTTTGCTCCAGTGTATAACTGAGTTAGACTCATTTATAGTTTCCCCATACATGGCTCTTCTGCCCCTTTTATTTGAATGTACAATTAGCATATGCATATTAAATATATGGCCCAGAGACTTAAACCTTTGGTCTTTTCATATGCTGTTGAGTCCTGAATCCGCAGAGTTGTAATATTTACTGTCCAGTTCATAAGAATCACCCAGGACAACTAGAAAGGAGATCATGATTGACAACTCCCATCCCAAGGAATAGAGTATCTGCAACTGCAAGAAAGATAACTCTATCCACCCACCTCAGGTGATCTAAGTCGCCTCTTAATTCAAAATAAAGTGGGCATCAAGATTGGGGAATGAACCATAGATGAAAGTAGGCTTATTATTCTACTGTACAGTTATTATTATTGTAGCAATGGAAGAACTGTTATTATTGGTATAAATGCAGTGGCTGCCAGAGGTTCTGACGTGAGGAATCAGAAGAATAGTTGTAACCTGGGGTCACTTTTGGGACATAAGAATTGTCCTGCATTACATTGCAATGTGGATACAGATCATTATACATTTTGTCATAACTTATAAAATTGTGAAGGGCAGATTGTATACTATAATGTAAACTATAGTTCATTTCTAGTAGCAATGCTTCAATATGTGTTAATCAGGTCTAATAAATACCACACTAATGAAGGGTGTTGTTAATATGGCAAAGTGTGGGAGGGGGAGAGGATGGGGCATATGGGAATCTGCTATATTTTTATGTAACATTTATGTAATCTAAAGCTTCTTTTTAAAAAAAACACGACAGCTCCCTTATTTCCCTCAGTCTTTCCAAGTAAGTCCATTTATATGAGACCCAGCAAGGGGGTGGGGGCTCAACCTAAATCATACCTCATGGATATTGTACAATCAAAAGCCCTAAAGCAATCTTAGCAAGTAATCTAATTAAAACCCCTTAACTGAATTCAATACAATTGACAGGTATCGTATCCAGAAGAATAGATTACTTTACAAACATCATCTTTCTCTTTTTGGTCTTCATAAAATAATCTCAAATGCTGCAATGAACACAAGACATTGTTAACTTTATTAGATAAATGGCAAAATATGCCTCTATGTTTGCACAATTAACAGTATGATATGTGTCCTAGCAGCCCTTCAGTCACACCAATGCTTGATGCCATCAGATTTTTCAGAATGCATTCTCATATATCCTAGCTTATAGAAATCTGTTATGGTTTCTGGGGCTGCTGTTGCAAATACCATTAAATGGGTGGCTTAAACAATGGTAATTTATTAGCTTATGGGTTTGAACCTAAAAGAAAGTCTGAATCAAGACATGTTCAAGATGATGCTTTCTCCTCAAAGTCTGGCATTTTGCGCCTGGCTGCCAGTGATCTTTGGCTTCTCTGCCATGTGGGAAGGCACATAGTAGCCTCTCTTTGTCCCTCCCTTCTCTTCCAGGCTTTGTTTAATGTCCAGCATCTTGCTTCCTGTGACTTTCTCTCTCTTCTGAATCTCATTCTGCTTATAAAATACTCCAGTGAAAGGATTAAGACCCATAATGATTGAGGTGGACCACATTTTAAATGATATGACATCACCAAAGTTTCTACTTACAATGGATATTCACACCCACAGGAATGGACTAAGTTTAAGAACATGTTTTTCTGCCATACTTACAGCTTCAAACCACCACATACTACCCTGTGGACCCCCAAAACATGTGTTCTTTCTGTATGTAAATACATTCATGCCCTTACAATATCTCAAAATCCTTAAGTCATTTCAGTAACAATACTACTAAAAAGTCTCATCAAAATCAGTGATTGGTGTGGTCTGTCCTGGATCACAATTCCTCTCTGGCTGTGGACCTGTGAAAACTAAAGAACAAGTTATCTGCTTCCAATATAAAAAGGAGGAAGAGGCATAGAAAAAACATTCCCATTCCCAGAGGAGAAATTGGAAGGAAAATAATGGTCATTGGTCTCAACAATTCTGAAACCCTGAAGAGCATAATCTGTTAGATATAAAGGTCTTAGAGTTATCCATGGAACAATGTTTTAACCTGTGGGCTCAATGGAGCATCAGCCCCACACTCCTTCAATATTCTTGAACATTGACCAGGCTCACCCCAGAGACTGGGGTGAAGGGTCCCCCTTCTTCAAGCACTGAGGTGACTGCCAGGCTTGTCACAATCCTTGGGTAATAGCCTCTATTTTCTGAGAAAACTGGGGTGGCAGCCATCCTCTCTGCACTCTGGAACAGAGGCTCAACCCTCTCAGATCACTGAGGTGGCAGCCAGACTCTCCCCAGGTAATGTGTTCAGCCAGACTCTCCCCAGGTAATGTGTTCAGCCAGACTCTCCCCAGGTAATGTGTTCACCTCCTCTGTGGTAGCAACCTTCCTGAACAATGGTGCAGGAGGCACACCTACTCTAAGGGCTGGCACAGACTTCCCTTTTCACACACGTGGGTTCACTCTCTCTCTTGGCCTGAGAAGATGTCTTCAGTCCAGACATCAGCTTCAGTGGTTCTGCCTTTAAAGTGATTTTTCCTTCAGTCTGTCCCTTTTCTGTCCATTTTAGTCCAGGCTGTTAGTAATTCTATTCAATATCTTTCCTGAGCAACTGCATTTCCACTCCTGGCATGCAATGAGACATTCAGTTAAACCCTTGCTGGAGCACTATTTTCTGGGGACTCACTTTTTGGGAGATCAGAATTTTCCAAACCATCATTTTCTGACTTCCTTGTGCCCAGGAGTTCAGTTCTCAGCTTATCCTGTTACTCTTCCATTTGTTTATAAACTGCAAGGAGAAATCAGTCTACATTGTCCAAACTTAGCTTCAAAATTTTCTTAGTTAAATATCCAACTTTACCATTATCAAATTTTGCCTTCCACCCATAATCAGAACTTAATTTTGCCAAGTTCTTTGCCACTTTAAAAGAAAGAGTGTGTTTCTTCCCATTTCCAATAACATTCATCATTTCTGTCTAAGGTATAAATAGAAGTATCATAATCTTCCATATATCTACCAACAGTCTCTTCAAAGCAATCTTTATATCAAATGGCTCAACAGTTTTTCCAGCCTCTACTCATGACCAATTCCAAAGCCATTTCACCTTTTTTTTTTTTTGTATTTTCAGCAGCAGCACCCCCACTCTTCTGTTGTAAAAATCTGTTTTAGTTTCCTAGGCTGCTCAAAGCAATATTTTGAAACGGGTTCAGCTTAAGGAATGGGAATTTATTGCTTATGGTTAGTGACTGGGAAAATGTCCAAATCAAGGCATCATCAAGTTGTTGCTTTCTTCCTGAAGTCCAGCTGCTGGAGATCCTTGTTTCTTTTGCCACATGGTAAGGCACATGGTAGAAACTTCTCTTCTGGGTTTCATTCATTTCAGCTTCTTGCTTCTGTGGCATTCTCTTGTTCTCTCTCTCTATGTACATTCCATTTATAAAGGACTCCAATAATAGGATTGAGAACCCTGCTGGGCCATGTCTTAAATGAAGAAACCTCATCAAATGGTCCTACATGCACAGAAATGGATTAACTTTAAAAACACTATCTTCTATGGTGCATACAACAGTCCCAAACTACAGTCTATGAGGCAAAACCATTCAGTCTTGATTTGTTTAAAATTAAAATGCTACCAAACATTTTTTTAAAAGCCTGATATCTGGACAAGGAAAGTCCCACCTCTAGTTAGTCTTAGCCCTTTGTTTGCTTTATGAATTTTACATATTGAATAAAGTTGCATTCATTCCATAGATAAATTTGGAGAGAACTAATATAATATGTTCATTCTGTTGAGATATCTTTTCCATTATTTCCCAACTACTCTACACTCCCCATACTTTCTCAAAGTGTCTCATGTGCTTACCAGTAAAATCTGAGAGTGATTTCCATCTCCATCTCTTTGTTCTTTTTATCCCATCCCATGAACTTTGCCTGCTTCAACACTGTTCCAAAAATGCACAAAATTAGTATGTCCTAGTGAATGGGAACAAAGAGCATCAAAATAGGGTGAAAGGGTCACCCTATTGAAATTCATGGTCACTTTGTGTTAACTGAGAAAGAAAGAAGTTTTCACATTTAAAGCTACTATTTTCAGGTCTCTGTATCACACAAGATTAAATTACCTTAAATAATGGCTTTTTATGTTCATTCCCAGTTAATTTTTAAGTTATATTTTTTAATGTTGCTGGTTTACAGAAATATAATTGACCTTCACATACTGGTTTTAGCATCTATTGCATTTATAAACTGTAGCTTTTTCATCCTAACATTTTATCTGTAGATTTTTTTACCATTTACAGAGAGAAAGTACATACTTTGGACTGACATATGCAACCAATCCTTTCACATTTCATCTTTTTTACTTATCTTACTATGTAAGCCAGGTCTAGTAGAATGTGTCAGGCATAAGTGGTATTCTATTATAGTTACTATTGTTGCATAACCAGTTACCCAAAGCCTTGGGGCTAAAACCACCATTTAGATAGTGATTTTGTTGGTCACGAATTTAGTAAAGACTCAGGTGGGCAGATCTCACTTGGTCTAAGAGACACAGCCCTCACAGATTCAAGGGGAGAGGACATAGACTCACCCTACATGTCAAGGTCACATTGTAAAATACCATCTCAGATAGAAGATACTGGTGTATTCTTATTTGGAAAGGAGAATTTGACATATACCTTCATTTCACAATGTTAATGAATTGCTTCTAACCTCTAATAATTAGGATTAATATTCGCTATAGGATTTTGGTAAATACCCATTTTAGATACAGGAAATTATCTTCTGTTAGTAAATTATTACAGGTATTATCATAAACAGTTTTTGAGAGTTAGCACCCTAATTCTAGAGTCAAGCCTGACTCCTTCATGTATTAAGTTTGTGACCTTAGGCACAAAACTTCATACGTGGAGACCTTAGGCAGTTCTCTGGGCCCCGTTTCCTTCCCTGTGAAATAGAACCTGTCTCATACTTCCTTCTAAAAATTACCTGGGTTAGTACTTTCCAAGTATTTAAAAGCACCTAATAAGTATGATTTAAGTATTTGTTAAAAGAGATGTTATTCATATATAAAGGTGATCATATGTGTTTCTCCTGTAATCTATTAATATATTGATATTTTCAAAAATCTAATAGTCATGGGCTACCAAAGTTTGACTTGTCATCTTTCCTTTCTTAAATGCTGATGTTGTCCTGTGCTTTGTATCCATTCAACCCACTTATCCTACCATCTTTCTGTTTTCCTTGTCTCTCTACCCAGATTACCTGTCATTGTTTTACTTTCCCAATTTTCTTTCTCCTTTATTGTTTGCTCCTTTTCGGTCACTTGCCATCTTCTCTTTTTCTCTCTTGACATTTAGTTTGGAATATCACAGCTTTTATTTTATAGGTTTTACCTCTTCTGTGTGTATTCATTTGGGTAGGAGGGAGGGTGATACCATCCAGTTTCCTGGCACTATATGTTGTCTATATGGTTATGACTCTTACATTTATGCTGCAATCAGATTCTGCCCAAAATTCCATACTCATATGTAACTACCTATAGAGTATCTTCTCCTTTATGTCTGAAAGACATTGAAAACTCAATATGTCCCAAACCAAACACCTAAGTTTAATAATCCCTCTAACCTACTCCTCCAACAGCCATGTGCATTCTGATTGATAAGTTAAAAAATTTATCATAATACTTATCACTCTCCTTTTTTCATATATCACATTCAATCTTTCAGCATATTCCGCTGGCTCTAACTCAAAATGTATCCAGATTTCTACCAGTTCCACCACCTTGAACACTGTCATGTCAAGGCACAATATTGGCAACAATCTCCTATCTGGACTCTATGGTTCTAACTTCTTACCCCCTACAAAAGATGTATTATTAGGACAAGTGGTTGGAGTTCTATTAAAACTGAAGATACTATTATTTATGTGCTCAAAACCTTGAAATGTTAACCAACTTCACACAGAGTAAATACTAAAATCCTTAAAATCTCCCACAAAGCCTACATGGCCCTTCTGTTACTGCTCTGACCTTATCCCCTAATACTTTCTCCCTATCTAACTCCACTCTAGCTTTTTGGTCCTTGAACATGATGGGGAAGCATCCAGTTTTCCCTGGGCTGCTTATTTTGAGAGTATCCACAATAGCCTCCTTACCCATATTGACATCTTTGCAGAAGCTGAACCTTGTCAATGATACCTATCTTCACCATTGTGACAGTTTGTTCTTTATGAATCCCAAAGACAGAAAGATGATGTTCTTAAACTAACCTCCTTCTGTGGGGGTGGAAGTCTTCGCATGAAATTCACTCAAGGTCACCTAATGAGATTGCTGTTCCTGGGCTATGTCAGTGAAGCATGGCTCGTGCTGAATCTCCACCCTCTTGCTGGGTGTTAGAGAGACACAGAAGAAAGGGAAGCCACCATACTGATCCTGCTACATAAGAGAGGGACTGCAGGAAAACAGAGGCCAGGGGGGGCTGACAGAGGTCCTGGAGTCTGGAACCAGCAGGGCAGAGGCACACAACTCACCCTGGGGAAAACCCCTCCACCCCCTCAGGCTCCAGCAGCACCCATAGGCAGCCTGTAAGCAGCGTATATTTAGATTGTGTTTTTCATCCAGCCTGCTAATCTCTGACTTTGGATTATTTTTCTTCCATTCACATTTAATGTTATTACTGATGTAGTTGTGTTGTTATCACATGTCATTTCCCCTATATTCTTACTTTACTGCTTTCTTTTGCATTCTTTAAATATTTTCTGGTATAATATTTTATCCTTTAATGGCATTTTTGCTATATTTTTTCAGTTATTTTTCTTAGTGGTTGCTCTAGGGCTTACCTTAAACACTTAACAGAATCAGCTTTGGATTTATATTGGCAATTGTAGTGAGATATAGAAACATTGCTCTGTGCACCTCAGTTCTCTTCCTCATTTTTGCATTTTATTGTCATATATATCACATCAATATGCTACAAAAGCACAGTTTTTTAATTATTGCTATATTATTTATTTTTATTTATTTTTACTGCATTTTTTGAAAATATATAGATCTCAAAAACTGTTACATTAAAAAAAAAAGGTACCATATGCTCCACATCCCACCCCCCAACTCCTCCAACATCAACAACCTCTTTCATCGTTGTGGCACATTAATTGCATTTGATGAATACATTTTGGAGCACTGCTGCACCACATGGATAATAGTTTACATTGTAGTTTACACTCTCCCCTACTACATTCAGTGGATTATGGCAGGGTATGTAATGTCCAACATCTATCTTGCAATATCATTTAGGACAACTCCAAGTCCCAAAAATGCCCCCACATCACATCTCTTCTTCCCTCTCCCTGCCCTCAGCAACTACCGTGGCCACAATGCTACAATTTTTTTCATTACTGGTCAAAATAGTTCTATAGTAGAATACCATTAAGTCCACTCCAATCCATATTTTATTCCTCCATCCTGTGGACCCTGGGGTGGTGATGTCCCCTGCACCTCTATATCAAGAGGAGGCTTAGATGACACATGGTTGACAGATGTGATTCAAGGCTTCTTGGAGAAATGTCCAATACCAAGCCTGGGGAAGGGTACATAAGATTCTTTAGAAAAATTTTCAGAAAATTCCTGAAAGTGATAAATACTTCTTAGTATATGTGCATGTGTTTGACTAAAAATAAATGTATTTTTCCTTAAAAAAAAAAAAGAGAAAAATAATGGTATCCTATGACTCAGTATCCACTTCTGAAATTATAGAATTCCACTTCTGAAATTATAGAACACAGAAAGTGTTAGAAAACTGAAGAATTTTCAGAGGAGAATGTGCTCTTAACATGTAAAATATTGAAAAAATTTAAATGTTTATCAAGAGTACAATTAATAAATTGTGGCTTATTCATGTTGAAACACCATAGTGCAATAAAAAATGAACAAACTGCATACAGATATAATTGCTCAGATATATCTTAAAGACATCATTAAAGTAAAGGTTCCCAGATACTTTAGAACCAATATACTCTAATTGCACATATAAAATATAGAGCCAAAATATTAGCTATTTGGGGATGTACAGTTAAGTAATAACAGCATAGTAAGAAGATCCAAGATGGCAGAGGAGAGGTTGGCAGGCTGTACTACTCCTCCAAAAACTGTAGGAAGATACAGAATAAGTGGAACCAAGTGTCAAAGAGGACAGTTATCATGAAACAAAATGAAATAAAACCCTAGACTAGAAAGAGAGGTTAACCAACTGAATAAGCCCATTAAGATAAACAGATGGATAGATACCAGGAAAAAATTACAAGCCATACTAAGAAACAGAAAGATACAGCCCAGTATAATGAACAAATGAAAAAGCAAGAGAAGATGCAGAATGTGGAACAACTAATAAAGATGTCCAACTCTATATCATGAATAAACTGAATGAAGTGAGGGAAGAGATAAAGGATATTAAGAAGAGACTGGAACATAGAGAAGAAATCATATGCATTAAAAAAGATAACAGATCTGATAGTGATAAAAGGCATAATGCAAGAAATTAAAAATACACTGAAAGCACATAGGTTTGAACAGGCAGAGGGAATAATTAATGATGTTGAAGATAGAATATCTGATCTCACACAGATAGTAAAATGGATAGATTAAAAATACAGAAAAAATTAAGCAGGGACTCAGAAAATTGAATGACAATACAAAACACATAAACATACACTTTTAAGGCACCCCAGAGGGAGAAGAGATTGGAAAGGGGGCAGAAGGAGTGTTGGAGGAGATAGTGGTTCAAATTTTCCCATGTCTTATGAGGTACATAGATATACATGTCCAGGGAACTCAGCCCACTACAAACAGAATAAATACTGATGTACATGTCCAGGAAGCACAGTACACTGCACACAGAATAAATACTAACAGGACTACCCTGAGATTCCTACTTAACAGATTATCAAATGCTCAAGAAAAATAATTCTGATAGCAGAAAGAGAAAACAGATTCATCACATATACAGGAAGCACAATGAGAGTAAGTGCTGGTTTCTCATCTGAAACCATGGAGGAAAGAAGGCAGTAGTATAACATAAAGTGCTAAAAGGAGAAAACTGCTGGCCACAAATTCTGTAACCAGCAAAGCTCACCTTCAAAAATGAGGGAGCTTTCAATATATTCATTGTAGCAGTTTGATATTATTGATGAATTCCAAAAAGAAATATTGGATTATATTTGTAAACTGGTCTTTTTTCCTCTAGGCATATTAGATTATATTGGATTCCTTGGTGGGTGGGGACTCACAGAAAAAAGGCATGACAAAGGGCAGAGTTGAAGCTTTTCGATCCTGGGAGATTTTGATGTTGAAGTTTTGATTTGGAGTTTGATGCTGGAGCCTTGAGCTGAATCCTTGAACTGAAGCCCCAGGAAGTAAACACACAGAGGAAAGAGAAGCAAGCCCTGGGAAGAGAGGACCTGAACCAGAAGAACAAAGAAGAATAGAGACAGCTCCTTAGACACAGCAGAATGCTTGGTAGAGAGACTGAGCCATTTGCCTGATAGTCTACAACTAACCTTGTGGATAGAAACAAAGCCTAGAAAGTCTCATAGTCTACAGCTGACCTTGTGGAGAAAACAGGGGACCTGAGCCCAGAGAGAAGCAAGACCTGGGAAGAGGGGAACCCAGTAAGCCTGAACCCTGGCAGACTTCGGCAACCTTCTTGTTCCAACACGTGGAAGTAGACTATGGTGAGGGAAGTAACTTATGCTTTATGTCCTGGTGTCTGTAAGCTTGTACCCAGTTAATTATCCTTTATAAAAGCCAACAGATTTCTGCTATTTTGAATCAGCACCCCTTTGGCTAATACATTCATAGATATACAAAGTTTGAGAAAGTTTGTCTACATGAGTCCTGCCCTGAAAGTAAAAATAAAGGGAGTGCTGCAGGTTGAAAGGAACAAAACAGGAGAGAGCGTTGAAGGAGAATGTAGAAAGGAAGATTATTGGTAAAAGTAACTAAAATAATAAATAGCAAAATAAAAATAAAATAAGACATATATAAACCTAAAGATAAATGGCTAAATTAATTACTGCATTTACAGTAATAACACTGAATGTTAGTGAATTAAAATCTCCAATCAAAAGACTCAGATTGGTTGAATGGAAAAGTAAAATGATCCATGTATGTGCTGTCTACAAAATCTCATGTTAGAGCCAGGGATGCAAGGAGGTTGCAAGTGAAAGGTTGGAAAATGATTTTTACACCCAAACCATAACCAAAAAGGGGCAGGAGTAGCTATATTAATATGAGACAAAATAGACTCTAAATGCAAAATTTTTGTAAGAGACAAAGAAGGACATGCATATTAATAAAAGGGGTAATCTGTCATGACAAAACAATCTTAAATATTTATGCATCTAACCAGGGTGCCCCAAAATACACAAGGGAAACAATGGCAAACTAAGGAAAGAATTAGATGCTTCTACAATCATAGTAGGGAATTTTAATACATCATTATCCCCATTAGAGAGAACATCTCAACAGAGGCTTAATAATGAAACAAAGACCTGAAATAATTCTTTAGAGAAACTACACCTAATAGACATATACAGAAATCACTACTCAAATACAGCATCATATACACTCTTCTTAAGTGCATATTGGTCATTTCCAGAAGAGACCACATGCTTCGTTATAAAACAATTCCCAATTAATTTAGAAATATTGAAATTATACCCCCCCCAATTGCTCTCATCACAATGAAATGAAGCTGGAAATTAATAAGGAGCGGAGAACTAGAACAGGCAGAAATACATGGAAGTTAAACAACACAATCTTAAACAACCGCTGGGTCAAGGAGGAAATTACAAAAGAAATAAGTAACTTCCTTGAAATCTATATTGTGGAAAGGGGTGCTGATGCAAAATACTAGAAATCAGTTGGTTTTTATAAAGGGTCTGTTGCCATGTGTTGACACAAGAAGGTGGGTGATGTCTGCGAGGATTCCGTCTTCCTCCTCTTCCCAAGGCTCCATGGTCCCAGCTTCCAATCTCAGCCACAGGCTCGGACAAATCTTGTCTTTCTCCTGGGGCTTGTTTCTCTCTGGGTTCAGCTGCTCTCTTCTCTCCACAAAGGCCAGCTGTAAACTGTCAGGTGAATGGCTCAACTCTCTTCCTGGGGCTTCTGCCATGTCTAATGGAGACATCTCTTTCCTCATGTATCTGCTTCTCTGTGTGCTTACTTCCTGGGCTCCAGGATCAAAACTCTAACTTTCTTTTCTGACATATTGTTTTCTCTGTGTGTCCCTGCCCACCAAATACATCCTACTGATGTGGTCCAATCAAAGTGCTACTCGTAGTTTAATCAAGTAAAAGTGACACCTCTGAATTCAATACAATCTAAGGGTACCACTAGCCTAGAGGACAAATCCGTTTCCAAACATAATCAGTATTTCTTTTGGGATTCTAATAAACTTCCACAAAATGGATGAAAATGAAATCACAACATATCAACCTTATGGGATGCAGCAAGGACAGTGCTGAGAGGGGAATGTATAGCTACAAATCCCAACATTAAAAAAGAAGAAAGAACTAAAATCAAGATCTAGCTGCTCACCTGGAGGACACAGAAAAAGAAAAAACAAACTAATCCTAAAGCATGCAGAAGGAAGGAAATAACAAAGATTAGAGCAAATTAAAGGAAATTGAAAACAAACAATAATTAGAAAAATAAACAAAACCAAAAGCTGGTTCTTTGAGAAACCCTTAGCTAGACGAACAAAAAAAAAAAAAAAAAAAAAAAAAGACAGAAAATGAAAATAATTAAAAATAGAGAGGATATTACCACAGATCACATAGGAATAGAGTATCATAAAAGGACACTTTGAAAAAATTGGATACCGACAAGTGGATTACTTATAGAAAATGGACAAATTTCTAGAAACAAGAAAACTACATTAAAGAAAGAATTATAAAACCTCAGCACACCAGTCACAAGTAGTGAGACTGAATTAGTCATAAAAAATCTTCTATCCAAGAAAAGCTCAGGACCAGATGGCTTTGTGGGATAATTCTACCAATCATTCTGGAAAGAACTAGCATTTCTTAAATCCTTCCAAAAAAAGAAAAGAAGAAGGAACATTGCTTAACTCATTTTATGATGCCAACATCCCATTATAACAAAGCCACATGAAAGTGCCATGCAAAAAAATAAATCTACAGACCAGTCTCTCTATTGAACTTAGATACTAAAATCCTCAACAAACACCTTCTAATCATATTCAACAACAAATCAAGTGAATTATACACCATGATCAAGGGGGTTTTCATCTCAAGCTTGCAAGGATAGCTCAACATAAGAAAATCAATGTTATACACCACATTAGCAGATTTTAAAAATCACATGATCATCTCTATAGATGCAGAAAAGCATTAGAAAAGATACAGCATCCTCCTTTGATAAGAGCACTTGAAGAGGTAGAAAAGAAGGAAACTTCCTCAACATGATAAAGGGTATATATCAATAACCCATAGCTAACATCATATCAATGGTAAAATGCTGAAGGCTTTCCCTTATGAGATCTGGAACAAGACAAGGATGCTCACTGTCTCTACTTTTATTTATTTATTATATGTACTTGTTATTTATTATTATTTATTTATTTATTATATGTACTTGTTCAAGCACTTAGATAAAAAAAGAAATAAAACAAGTCCAGATTGGAAAGGAAAATGTAAAACTTTCACTATTTAGAGATAACATGGTCAAGTTTCTAGAGTTCATAAATGAGGTTAGTAATGTGGCAGGATATAAGATCAACTTGCAAAAATCAGTTGCATTTCTGTACAGTAGCATCTGAGGGGGAAATCAAGAAAAAAAATTCCATTTGCAATAGCAACTGTAAGAATCGAATACCTAGGCATAAACTTAATGAAGGATGAAAAGGACTTGTACACAGAGAACTACACAACATTGCTAAAAGAATTCAAATAAGACCTAAATAAATGGAAAAATATTCCATGTTCATGAATTGGAAGACTGAATATTATTAGATGCCTATCCTAGGCAAATATATTTGCAGATTTAACACAAACCCAATAAAAATAATAACAGCTTATTTTACTGAACTGGAAAAGCCAATTATGAAATTTTTTTGGAAAGGCAAGTGGCCCAGAGTGGCCAAAAACATACTGAAAAAGAAAATCAAGATAGCAGCAATCATGCTTCCTTTAAAGCTTCCTTACTTAAAGTTAGAGTCATCAAAAGTACATGGTATTGGCCCAAGGATAGACAGAGGTTCTATTAGATAGACTAATGGAACCAAATTGAGAGTAGTGATATAGACCTGGAAATATATGGCCAACTGATATTTGGCAAGACCACACCAAGGACACTTAACTGGGAAAGAACAGCCTCTGCAACAAATGTTGCTGAGAAAACTGGATAGCCATATCCAAAAGAATTAGAAAGGATCACCATCTCATGCCCTATACGAAAATTAACTCTAGATGGATCAAGACATAAATGCAAGATTTCAGACCATAAAGCTCCAAGAAGATGATGTAGGAAAGTGTCTATGAGAGCTGGTAGTAGGAAATGATTTCATGAACTTTACAAAGTGCAAGCAATGAAAAAAAAAATAGATAAACGGTACATCCTAAAAATTTAAAATTTTTGTGCTTTAAAGGAGTTTGTCAAAAAAGCCTACACAATGGGAGAAAATATTTGGGAGTGCCTTATAATAAGGGACTAATATCCAGCACATAAAGAAATTCTAAATCTCAAAAACAAACAAAGAACCTATTCTAAAAATGGGCAAGAGACTTAAATACATGGTTTTCCAAAGAGGAAATACAAATGTCTGAAAATAGCATGAAACGTCAACCTCAAAATTCTCAACCTCACTAGCTATTAGGGAAATGCAAATCAAAATCAATGAATCATGTACGGTACATAAATGTGTTCAAATGTTCATGAGGCATTGTTACAATGGGTGGAGATTCACACAGTAACTGAGAGAATATTGAATTCCCATACTGGGCAGATCTACCACACTCTCTAATGGAAAAACAATAAGCCCCCAAGTTCAGGGCAATGGCTATTGAAGAAGGATGGTCCATTGATGGGCCCTTGATATTGACAATTATGCTTATGAGCCTTAGCTCTTGAAATTGCAACTTAGCTTAGTGCTGTAGGATGCCTAAGAGTTACCTCCCGAGAGCCTCCATGTTGCTCAAATGTGGCCTCTCTCTAAGCCAAAGTTAACATATAAATGCATTACCTTCCCCCCCAGTGTGGGACACAATTCCCAGGGATGAACCTCCCTGGCATTGAGGGATTACTACCAAACACCAGTGAGCAATGCAACTGGAAAAAGACCTTGAATAAAAGGGGGAAAAGGTAAAGACAGATGGGTTTACATGGCTAAGAGGCTTCAAAGTGAGTTGGGAAGTCATCCCGGAGGTAATGCTTACGAACATCGTAGCAGAATCTCATGCACTGCCAAAGTAGAGCCCCAAATAGTGGGGCTCCTGAGGGCTCAGAACACACCCAGGTCCTAAGGTCATGGCAGATAGCTCTGGAGTTTGGTGCTTCACTAATGGGCTCTACTTTGGAGTTCTTGCTCCTGAGTGTGACAGAGTTGGATTCAGATGTGATTTCTCTCCACACTCCTCTTCTGTCCCTTCTATTGGAACCTATAGTTGGTGCTGGCATTGGTATGTGTATGTTCAAGAGACTTGAATCTTTGGGATGTCCATGTGTCAGCTGGGCACTGGGCCTCAGTGTAGTTGAAACACCTACTCCCCAGTTCATTGGACTCACCCAGGACAACTAACAGAGATGAGGATGGACAACCACCATACCAAGGAACCAAGAGAGTCTACAACTGCAAACAAGAGAGTCCCATCCATCAGTCATATGGGATCAAGGCCCCCTCTCAATTAGAGGTGGAGAGGGAATCACCATCCCAGAATTATCAAGATTCAGGAATAAAACATGGACTAGAGTGGACTTACGGGTATTCTTCTATAGACTTATTGGTATGCTGGCTATGGAAGAAATATCCTTGATGTGGAGACAGTAGCCACTGGAGGTGCTGAAGGCAGGGAGAGGGAAAAAGAGGTGTATTATGGGGCATTTGGGGACTCAGAATTGTCCTGAATGACACTGCAATGACAGATACAGGCCATTATATATCCTGCCATAACATACAGAATTGAGTGGGAAAGAGTGTAAACTGTAAACTATAATCCATGATTAGTGACAGTGCTCCAAAATGTGTTCATCAATTGCAATCAATGTACCACACTAATGAAAGAAGCTGTTAATGTGGGGAAGGGTGGGAGGTGTGGGGAGTAGGGCTTATGGAAATCCCTTGTATTTTTTGTGTAACATTTTGTATAATCTAAGTATCTTTTAAAAAATTAAAAATAATATTCAAAAAAATACAATGAGTTACCATCTTATACCTATTAGACTGGCAGCTGTTAAAAAAACAGGAAGCATCACATGTTCAAGAGGATTTGTAGGAGTGGGAACATTCATCCAGCTGGGAATGTAGAATGGTGCAGCAATTTTGAAGGATGTTTTGGTGGTTCCTCAGGAAGCTAAATATAGAATTGTTTTATGATCTGGCAATCCAACTACTAGGCATATACCCAGAAGAATTGAAAGCAGGGACACAACTAGATATATGCACACCAATGTTCCTAGTGGCATTGTTCACTATTGCCAAAGACTGGAAGGAACCCAAGTGTCTATCAACAGGAATGTATAAGCAAACTGTGGTATATACATACAATGGGCTATTAATAAGATGGAAGAAGGAGTGAGGGATTGACATATGTGATAACATGGATTAATCACAAAGCCCTTATGTTAAATGCAGTAAGCCAGCCACTAAACGAGAAATATTGCATGATGTCTCTGGTATGGCCTAAACATATTGAGCCGACTCACAGATATAGTCTGGGAGACAGAGTACCAAGAGATAGAGAATAGATAGTGGTAAGCTGATGCTCAATATGGGCAGAACCTATGATATGGTGGAAGGGTAAGGTTTGTCAGTGGATGGGGTTGATAGTGGTGCAGGGATGTGAGTGGGGTCAAATGTGCTGGTGTGTGAGTGTGATCAGTGTTGGGGTAGTGATTTGGGCTCTCCATCAAATGGGGCAAGTACTAGAGAAAAGATCAGGTGAATTCTGGGTATTTGCAGATATGGTTTAAAGTACAGTTGTGAGAATATTCTTTTGGCAAATATGACAGGGAGATTCACTGGTGCAGGGTGTCAGTAGTGGAGGTATATATGGGAAAGGGTGCACCTAGGGCATACTTCTATGTAATATGAAGGTATTCATCTTGTCGTAGGTTGTTATCTCAGTGGATGGACACCCACACAATAAACAACACAATATTAAACTCCCAACCTGGGAGGGCCTGATATGTCCTCAAGTAGGCAAGACTCTCTTGAGCACATAGGCAGTGTTTAATAAAAGGAAACAGAAGAATATGCCATGGCCTCAACATTAATGCATGTGACTATGAACCTTATTCTTGTAATATTGAAAGTTAGCCTAATAATTACAGTTGCCTAGGAGTTACCTCCTGGAAACATCCTTGTTACTCAAATGTGTGCTCCCTCTAAGCCAAACTCAGCAAATAAATGTAATACCTTTCCCACAATTTAGGACATGACTCCCAAGCATGAGCCTTCCTGGCACCATTGGATTAATAGGAAGCACCAACCAGCAATGCATTTAGAAAATGTCCTTGACCAAATGGGGGAAACATCAAATACAAAAGAGTTTTTAAGGCTGAGATTTCAAAATGATTTGGGTGTTCATTGAAGGGGGTACAATTATACAAGTCTCAGGAGCTCTCACTAAGCTGCTCTTGTGAAAAAAGCCTCAAATAAATGTGCTCCTAAGGGCTCTAGAACCATTTGGACACTATTAGCAAGACACACAAGTCCTTGAAATCAGCACCCTGCTGGTGGGCCTTATTTTGGAATATATGACCACCTATTTCCCCAATGTAGCAGAGATAGACTCATTTAAAATTTCCCTAAACATGATTCTTCTCCTCTTTTTATTTGAGCTTATAATTATCACTATACCTGTTAAATGTGTCTCAGAGACTTAAATCTCTGATGTGTTCATATGCCAGTTGAACCCTGAATCTCAGAAGAGTTTCTGCCAACAACTACTCTCCAGATCATTGGACTCACCCAGGACAACGACCAAAATGATGTTGGCCAACTACTATCTGCGAAAACAGAGTATTGACAACTGCAAGCAATACAGTTCTTTCTATCTGCTCCATAATATTTAAGCCCCATCTAAATCTGAGGCAGAATGGGCAGCACCATCCCCAAATCCCTAAGTCTGTGGAATGAAGAGTCATAAGAGGGCAATGCAACCATGAACAAAGTAAAGTTATTAATATTGTAGCAATGGAAGAACATGTAACATTGATATAAAGACATGGTTACCAGAGGCTCTAACGGTAGGGGAAGGAATAATATAAATGCCTATATTTTTCACTCAAGTCATAGGGCATTTTAGGGCTTTAGAATTCAATGTAAACCATAGTGTAAACTTAATCTTGGTTGGCAACAATGCTTCAATATTTATTCATCAAATGTAAGAAATTTACCACATTATTATAAGACGCTATTCATAGGGGAAGATGTGTGAAGGGGAAGAAGGTGAGGTTCATGGGAACCCCTTGTATTTTTTATGTAACTTTTCTGTAATATAAAACCTCTTTAAAATAAAGTTGATTATATTTTTAAAACTTTCATGAGAAGCAGGATATCTCGTTACAATAATTATATTAGGATAATTACTGTCACCCTGATGCAGGATGTAAGATGAGATTGTGAAGTGGAATGCAATGGTTTCCTGAGTGTTAATTATTTTCTATGTCTTTTACCTAGGTTGCACTTACATATAGGATTAATTTTAGAACTATTTGTTATACTGTACATTTGTTTGTATTTTATGATCTTTTCTGTATATTTTATTTCACCTCCAATACAGATGTATAGAGAATCTGATAATCCTTTAATAATCAATATCTTGAATAATTTACAATAATATTTTTACAGATAAAATCATTATAAAATCACTTAGAGGAATGTGCTACAAACCTTTAAAGAATACAGTAATTAAAATCTTAACAAAAATTCTTCCTGGGAACAAAAAAAGTAAAAATGTGCTAAATCATGTTTCATTTTTATGACTTTATTGAAGTAGAATTGGCATTCATTAAACTGCCTATATATAAAATACACAATTTCAGAAGTGTTAATTTGCACCCATAAAATCATCAGAATATCAAGATACTGAACATGGCCATCACCTGACAATTCAAACAACTTTGTGCATTTTTCCCTTTAACTCTTTCCCACTACCTGTAAGACATACATTGAACTTCTTTCTGCCACTATAAACTAGTTCACATTTTCTAGAGTTTTATCTGTGAAATTATATACTATGTAATATTTAATTATCTTTCACTCAATAATTATTTTGAGATTAGTCCATGTTCTTTTGTTTCAGTAGTTCATTCCTTTTCCTTGCTGAGTAGAATTCCAATGTATGAATGTACCAATGAAATAGTTTATCTATTGATTTTATAATTTGGTTGTTCCTAGGTTTTGGTTACCTCAAATAAGCAGTTACAAATCCCTAATTAATTTTATGAGGCAAATATAAAGAAATCTTTTAAATATAATATTCCAGTGTTGGGGCAAAAAAGGAGTTTCTTGGTCTGAGAAATGATGAGAATGAGAATCATTGTAATAAGGAGGCTAAACATTTCAGAATCCTTGGTTGTACAACCAAAAATTGTGAACATGAACCTAAGGGTTTGTACAATATAATTTCTATACTCTATCAACATGAAGAAAGGTGAGTGAACTCAAATTTCAAAGCTAATGATTTTCTTGCCATTAAACTCATGTACAAATCAACACAAATGCACTACTTTGCATTTGTCTTGCAGCTTTTTGATATTTTCCCTTTGGCTTCACCTCTCTAAAAATTAGTCATTGGAGAAGGATGTTTTCAGGAGAAGCAAAGTAACTAATAAATGAGGTATGGAAATAGGGCAAAAGGATTAAATCCTTATCCATTCTGTTATATACATATGAACTTTAAAATGTCAGCACCATTTCCAACCACAGTCATTTCCAACCAAGACATGCACCTAGAGGACCTGGCTAACAAAGAATGTTTTTTCCTCAGACATTGTATAATCTGGATGCCCATGAATGTCACTTTGCATAGTCCACAGTTAAATAGCTACAGAAGGGAAATGAAGACAGATGACATGTATCAGGATTTAATGCTCAAGATAATTGTCTTCATTTTGCAAATCATAATAATTTAGAGTTGGAAAGGAAATTAATGAGAATTGTTCAACTCTTAATTTGATTAATATAAGATCTCAAGGCCTAAAAACTTTAAAAGATTTTCCCACAGTAATTATTTATTGGCTGCTATTAAACCTACTAGTAATTCTATATGTTTAATAGGAATTAATTTTCAAACAAACTTGTTGGTACTATACACTCCACTTGACAGATCTTTAAGGTGTGTCTTGGAGTCTGGAATGTGCCCAATTTTGCACAAGAGTTAAATATCAGGGTCATTTCTAGAACCCAAAAGTTTTTCTCTCTTGTCAGTAATTAGAATATGACAATAAAATAATCTGATATACTTCTACAACCATCCTATTTAAAATCTTTAGGAAAGCTGATAATTGTAAGTGTAGACAAATATATAAGTAAGGGGTACTTCTATACATTTATGGTGTTTAACTTAAGGGTCCCACTCATTTGAAAAGCCATGGAAATTCTGCTTCCAATTATCTCTGGAGAATATCTCCACTTGTGTAAAAGGTGACATAGTCAAAGAAATTAACGGCCACAGTGTCTGAAATGCCACAACAATAGAAACAATAAACCTGAAACATCAGAAAGGAAATTAAACTGCAGTTTAATCATAGACTCAAATGCTATAAAGAAATATGTTATTTGGTTATACCTCCATATACTGGCTTTGTTAAATCTAAGACAATATTGAATTTAAAAGTTTTAAAATTATATCTATTACATAATGCAATTTATATTAGTATCTAAATTAAGTCCTAAAATAGCACATGCAGCATGTAGATAAATACATCTAAAGAATACATAAAACACCCTTAGGAATGATACATAGCAACTTTAAGATAGTGTTTTCATCTGGCAAGGGATGATTGGAAAGGATTGTGAAGATTTTAGCTGAACATATAATGATTTATTTGTTAAAAATCAAGATGTCAGTTTTTTCTCCTTATGAATTTTCTTATGTCCAGCACCATAAATCCAAGTGTATTTTTATGTTTTTTATGGCATTCAAAAATGACAGACAGTTCAAAATATTCACAGATAAACAGAAACTAAGAGAATGTGCCAATAAGAAACCTGCCCTTCAAGAAACACTAAATGATGTTCTGCAGGTTGAAAGAAAAAAAACAGGAGAGACAGATTAGAGAAACATAATCTGTCTAATGTAAAAAAAAAAACAAAAAGAGAAATAAAAACAATATACAGCATATACAAATCTAAAGAAAACATGGTTAATATAAGTAATTCCTAGAGACTAACAACACTGAATGTTAATGGATTAAACTCACCTGTCAAGGGAAACATTGACAGAATGGATAAGGAAATATGACCCAGTTATATGCTATCTACAAGAAATCTACCTTAGAACCAGGGATTCAAGGAGGTTAAAAGTAAGTGTCTGGAAAATAATATTATAAGTAAACAATAACCAAAACAGTACAGGTGTAGCTATGCTAATATCAGACAAAATACACTTTAAATACAAAACTATTGTGAGAGAAAAAGATGTACATTACATATTAGTAAATGGGGTAATCTATCAAGAAGAAAAAACAATCATAAATATTAATTGCCTAAACAGTTTGCCTCAAAATACATGAGGCAACAACTAGAAAAACTAAGTGAAGGACTAGATGCCTCAACAAATTTATT
Source organism: Dasypus novemcinctus (assembly GCF_030445035.2). Classification (NCBI taxonomy): domain Eukaryota; kingdom Metazoa; phylum Chordata; class Mammalia; order Cingulata; family Dasypodidae; genus Dasypus; species Dasypus novemcinctus. The sequence goes on along the minus strand of NC_080702.1, from coordinate 11,040,987 downwards.
ATCACCATTAGACAGACTATTTCAACAGAGAATCAATAAAGAAACAAATACTTTGAATACTATATTAGAGGATCTGCACCTAATAGACATATTCAGAACACTACACTCGAACACAGCAGGATATTCTTCTCAAGTGCACGTGAGTCATTCTCCAAGAGAGACCACATGCTAAGTCACAGAGAAAGAATAAACGAATTCAGAAAGATTGTAATCATACAAAATAGTATCTCTGACCACAGTGGAAAGAAGCTGGAAATCTGCAAGGACCAGAGAACAAGAATAGGAACAAATATATGGAATTTAAACAACACACCCTTAGAAAAACAGTGGGTCAAGGAGGAAATCCCAAAAAAACAGTAACTACCTTGAAACTAATGAAAATTACAACACAACCTATCAAAACTTATGGGATTCAGCAAAAGCTGTACTGAGAGGGAAATTTATAGCCATAAATTCATAAATCAAAAAAGAAAAAAGAGCTAAAATTAAAGACCTAACTGCACACTTGTAGGAAATAGAAAAAAACAAAACATAACACAAACTAACCCCAAAGGAAGAAGAAGGAAAGAAATAGCAAAGATCGGAGCATAACTAAATGAAATAGAAAATAAGAAAGCACTAAAAAAAATAAAGCAAAGAACTAGTTCATTTAGAAGATCAATAAAATTGACAACCCTTAGCTAGTCTAACAAAGAAAAAAAGATCAAAGATGCAAATACAAAAAATAAGAAATAAGAAAAGGGATATTAACACCGACCTCACAGAAATAAAAGTAACATAAGAGGATACTTTGAAAAACTATATGCCAACAAGAAGCACAATTTGGAGGAAATGGACCAATGCCTAGAAACACATAAGCAACCTCCATTGATGAAAGAAGAAATTATTGATCAATGAACAAATCACAACTGAAAAAGAATCAGTCATTTAAAACCTCCCAACTAAGAAGATCCCTGGGCCAGATGGCTTCATAGGTGAATTCTACCAAACATTTCAGAAAGAACTAACACCAGTCTTGATAAACTATTCCAAAAAATCAAAATATTATGAACATTGCCTCTCTCATTCTATGATACCAACATTACTCTAATACCAAGACCAAAAAAAGACAATACCACAAGAAAGGAAAATTACAGACCAATCTCTCTAATGAACCTAGATGCTAAAATCCTCAACAAATTACTTGCTAATCTTATTCAACAGTGCATCAAACAAATTATACCATGACCAAGTGGGTTTCATCCCCTGTATGCAAAGATGGTTCAACATTAAAAAATCAATCAATGTAATACACCACATAAACAGATCAAAAGAAAAAAATCAAATGACTATATCTATTGATGCAGAAAAAGCATTTGACAAAATACAGCCTTCTGTCCTGATTAAACACTGCAAAAGAACAGAATAGAAGGAAACTTTCTGAACATGATCAAGGGTATATATGAAAAACGCACAGCTAACATCATTTACAATGGTGAAATCCTAGAATATTTCTTTCTAAGATCAGGAACAAGACAAGGATGCCCACAATCACCCCTCCTATTTAACACTGTGTTATAAGTACTTGTTCAAGCACTGAGGCAAGAAACAGATATAAAAGGCATCCAAATTGAAAAGGAAGAAGTCAAAATATCACTCTTTGCAGACAACATGATCCTATACATAAAAAGCCCTGAAAAATCTACAATAAGACTTCTAAAACTTATAAACAAGTTAAGTAAAGTCACAGGTTATAAGATAAATGCACACAAAAAAGTAGCATTTCTGTACACCAATAATGAGTGATCTGAGGAGGAAATCAAGAAAAAATATCATTTACAACAGTAAATTCAAAAATGAAATATCTAGGTATAAATTTAAAGATGTAAAAGACTTATACACAGAATACTGCACAGCACTGTTAAAGGAAATAAAAGAAGGCTTAAATAAATGGAAGAATATTCCCTGTTCATGAATGGAAAGATTAAATCTCATCAAGAGTGTCTATCTACACAAACTGATCTATGGATTTAATGCAATCCCAATAAAAAGCAACAGAGCATTTTTAATGAACTGGAAAAACTATGAAATTTATTTGGAAAGGAAAGAGGCCCTGAATAGCCACAGACATATTGAAAAATAAAATGAAATTGGAGGAATTACACTACCTGACTTAAAAACATACTACAAAGCTATAGTGGCCAAAGCAGCATGGTATTGACACAGGGATAGACATATTGACCAATGGAACTGAACTGAGAATTCTGATATAGATCCTCACATACTCAGTCATCTGATTTTCAACAAGGCCACCAAATCCACTCAACTTGGAGAGATAGTATCTTCACAATTGGTGCTTCAAGAAATGGATATACAAATGCAAAAGAATGAGAGAAGAATAGCATCTCACACCTTATAAAAAATCAACTCAAGATGGATCAAAGATCTAAATATAAGAGCCAATACCATAAAGTCCTTGGAAGACAGTGTAAAGAAGCATGTACAGGACCTTGTAAGAGGAAATGGCTTCGTGAACTTCAAACCCAAAGCAAAAGCTGAGAAAGAAAAAATAGATAAATGGGACTTCTTCAAAATTAAATCCTTTTGCACCTAAAAGCATTTTATCCAGAAAGTGAAAAGATAGCCTATCCAAAGGGAGAAAAAAATTGGTAACCGTACATCTGATAGGAGCCTATTATCTAGCATATATAAAGAAATAATATATCTCAAAAAATAAAAACACAAACAATGCATTAAAAAATTGGATAAGAGATTTGAACAGATGCTTCTCCAAAGAAGAAATACAAATGCATAAAAAGCAAATGAAAATAGGTTCAACATCACTAGCTATTAGGGAAATGCAAATCAAAACTACAATGAGAAACCATCTTGTATTCATTAGACTGGTGGTTATTAAAAAAACAGAGGCCTACAAGTATGGAGAGGATGTGGAGGAGTGGGAACCCTCATCCCCTGCTGGTAAGAATGTAGAAGGATCCAGTCATTATGGAGGACAGTTTGGTGGTTCCTCAAAAAACTAACTATAGATGTACCATATAACCCAGCAATTCCTCTGCTGGGTATATACCCAGAAGAACTAAAAACAAGGACACAAACTGACATATGCACACCAGTGTTCATAGAGACATTATTCACTATTGCCCAAAGTTGGAATCATCCCAAATGCCCATCAACAGAAGAATAGATATCTAAAATGTGGTATATACATACATTGGAACACTACTCAGCTGTAAAAAGGAATACAGTACGAACACATGGACTAACATGGATGAATCGTGAGGACCTTATGTTAAGCGAAGCAAGCCATACATTAGAGGACAAATACTACATGACCTCTCTGATATGAACTAAGCGAACCAAGCTGTTTGAGAGAGCTAGAGGCTGGAAGATAGACTTATAGAAAATAGGGGAAGGGGGAGAGGAATTTTGTGTGCTGATGCCTACACAGGCGAAATCTATGGTAAAGTGGAGGTAAGCAGTTGTGAAGTGAAGAATTAAAATGTGGGCATAGGGAAAATATTGGGTTGGGCTTTGTGGACTTGAGGGGGGCTAGGGTTGAGAGGATAGGTCAGATTGTCCACGGAATTGGTGGGACAGTTGCGGGGGAGCAGATGAACATGGGAGATTGTCAGGAATATGGTTGAAACTATAATGTTGAGATAACTCTTTAGAAAATATTATGAGGGGTTATTGCTTTGAGGGTTTTGACGGGGGTCATCTGGCACAGGATGCTCTGGGGACAGGTTTCTATGGAGTGAGTGAGTGCTCATTTTGTCATAGTATGTTCTATCAGTGGGTGGAGACCCATACAATGAGTAGGAAGATGTGCTCCCATCCTGGGGAGGTATGATGTTCTCAAACAGAGGGGAGGGTGTCTCTTGAGAGCATGGGTGGCTCCCAATGGGAGATGACAAACTAGTGCGTCAACCCCTCAGTATTGTTGCAAGTATCTATGAATCTTGTCCTTCAAGCATTGAGGCTTGGTTGTCACTGTGATCCCTGAGTGGAGGGAAGAGAGGAATAGAATAGATGGAAGAGGGTGTAACTTGGGGGCAGTGGAAGTGTTCCACCATATCATGCAATGATGGATACAGGCCATGTTAAATTTCACCAAAAATTTATAAAAGTATATAGTCTAAAGTAAACCATAATGTAAATCATAATGGAACCATGGTTAGTAGCTATATTTCAATATGTGTACATCAGTCATAACAAATGTAATATCCACATGTAAAAAGATCATTGGGGGTGAAGGCCAAAAGGGTTTCATGTTGGGTATACATGAGTACTCTGTATTCTATATGTGACTTTACTGTGACCTAAAACTTTTTTGAAGACATAAAAATTTTTTCAAAAAAGCATGAAGACACTGAGGAAGAAATGAAAGATTGCCTTGCCACTGTACATACAGGGCAACACCTATGTACAGTGATGAAATGCAAAATGTCAAAAAAGTTTTATTATATTTTTCATTTTTAATACCCCGATTTATTTTTTACTTTACTTTAGATTTTCTAAACTATTTTGTATTATATTTCTAACCTTTAAACCTATGATTACTATTTCATTTTCCTACTAATTGAATTTGGCAATATATTAGGCTTCATTTTTTAAGAAGTTTTGGATCACAGAGGGGTTCAACTATGGCAGGAGAGGAGCACTGGTGTGGGGTGTCATTGATGGGGGATGCAGGGTGGAAGGAAGTTCTCCAGTGTATGCATATAGGGTAGGTTGATATGTTCAGATGTTCTTTGGGTATTGTCATAGTGGTTAGAGTTACACAGGACAACCGAAGGAGTGCTGAGTTCACATACTGGGGAGTTCTGCCACATTCTCCAATGGAAAAGCAACAATCCCCCAAGTACAAGGGCAAAGAACAGTGAAGAAGGATTTTCCAGTGATGTGCCCTTGATACTGATGACCATGCTTATGAGCCTGTGTGCTTGAAATTTCAACTAGGCCTAGAGCTGCAGGGTTCCTAAGAGTTACCTCCTGCAAACCTCCAGATTGCTCAAATGTGGCTGCTCTCTAAGCCAAACTCAGCATGTAAATGCATTATCTTCCCCCAACGTGGGACATGACTCCGAGGGATGAGACTCCCTGTACCAAGGGATTACCTACCAAGCACCAGCTGGTGATGCAACTAGAAAAAGACCTTGAATAAAAGGGGGAAATGGTAAAGACAAATGAGTTTATATGGCTAAGAGACTTCAAAATGAGTCAGGAGGTCATCAAAGGGGTCATGCTTACAAACATCTCAGCAAGACCCCAGAGACAGTCAAAGTAGATAAAACCCCAGATAGTGGTGCTCCTGAGAGCTACAGAGACACACAGGTCCTTACAGTCATGGCAGATGGCTCTGGAATTCAGTGCCTTGCCAGTGGGCCCTACTTGGGAATTTGTGCTCCTGAGTGTGATGTATTTGGACTCAGATATGACTTCGCTACATGTGGTTCTTCTGTCACATTTACTGAACCTGTGACTGGTACTGGGATTGGTTTATGTTCAGGAGATTTGAATCTTTGGACTGTCCATGTGCCAGCTGGGCCCTGAGCCTTAGCAGAGTTGCAACATCTACTCTCCAGTTCATTGCACTTCCCCAGGTCAACTAACAGGGAAGTGAGAATTGTCAACCACCATACCAGGGAACCGAGAGAGTCTACAAGTTCAAGCAGGAAAATTGTATCCTTCAGCCATGTAAGAACCAAATCCCCTCTCAATTTAGAGGTGGAGTGGACATCACTATCCCAGGGTCTGCAGGATTGAGGAATAAAGTATGTATTAGAGTGGAATTACTGGTTTTCTACTATAGAATTATTGTGACTCTAACAATGGAAGAAGTTGTATCATTGATGTGGAGACAGTGGCCACTGGAGTTGCTGGGAACAGGGAGAGGAAAGAAGACGTGTGATATGGAGGAATTTTCAGGACTTGGAATTGTCCAGAATGATACTGCATGGACAGATGCAGAACATTTTATATCCTTCCATAACCCACCAAATGTACAGGGGGAGAGTGTAAACTACAATGTAAACTATAATCCATGCAGTGTAGCAGTGCTCCAAAATGTATTCATCAAATGCAATGGATGTGCCATACTAATGAAAGAGGTTGTTGATGTGGGAGGAGTGGGGGTGGAGAGTGAAATATAAGGGAACCTCTTATATTTTTAAATGTAACATTTTGTGTGATCTATGTATCATAAATAAGACTATAAAATAAACAAAATAATCAGAAGCATGACATCATTTCTTCATCATGGTTTCTCTGATTTGCATAATGAAGAACAGTTTAAGGTAATTACCCTGTATTCTTTTTTATTACTAAATTTAGAAAATTATCACCTAAATTTATATATTTTTGGAAATGGAAGTAATTATTAATGATTATTTTCCGGAGAGTTCTGATTATTTCTAGGTCAAAACCTAGAATTATGGAGAGATATCCCAGTGAAGTCTTTTGTTTGCAGTCTAATGCATTAAAATTTCAAATTCATATTCTTGAAGTCTCAATATTCGATTAGAAGATCTTAGACAACTACTTTCATTGTGGTCATTCATGTTCTCTGTTGTGCCAAAAACATATCTGTTTAGATGCTATATTTATAGAATGATCAAATAGTACTTCACAATTTTAACCCATTTAATGAAAAGTATTATCGATTATATAGCAGATTTTATTTTCATCATAGTAAGGAAACTATTTGTACCACAATTTGATCTTCTGAATAAAAACTTATATCCTCACCAAAATCTTGTGAATTTTCATCTCTGGAGTAATATATCTACCTGATATTAAATTAAATATCTAATGAGATTTCACTGAATTATGACACCTGAGTGCATAGACATGGACAGAAAGAAACCTCAGTGCTTTCAAGCAATTCCTTGAATGCATTGTTTGTAACTTCACGAGCCCCCTAAAAATAAATACTCTATGATTCTGATTTAATATAATTTACTAGATTCACTATATACATTATTTCTGATACAGATTAGTGAATTATAGTTGTGAAAGTCCAAAATCTCTGTTCATTTGTCAGAATGAAATAAAGCATTAAGGTTCAAATCCTTTCAGTTTATATCTAATCTTACTTCCTTGCAATAAAAAACTTGTATGACTTGTAATCTTTTACTTCTAATCTCAAAGCAACTATTCTTATCTTTACTATGTTACATACAGCATCATCTCTAACATCAACAACAAATAACACAAAATAATATGTAACATGACATTTCCATGGAAAAAAAATCCAAGTTAGTTGAGTATGTCTCTCATTAATGCCATATGTATACCTGCTGTTGACTTTTTACTCTGTGCCTCATTGCTTTTGAATAATGTAAACATGAATTATCTTGCATCAACCAATTGTGTAACTAATGTTCTTCTGTATTATAAGCTATTGACAATGTGAAAAAGCTCAACCCTGTCTTTTGATAAAACAAGTTATGAGTTGCTTGTACTTATTTCTTTCAAAGTTGGTTTTATCTGCTTTATATTCATAGTGTGATGATGTTCTCATTTTTGCTATAATAATGTTTTATTCCCCCTTCTAACAATAAAATCAATACATTTCAACCTAAAACATGTTATACACATTAGTTCATGCCTATATTGATAACAGAAAAACCTTAATTTATGAACAGTTACTGCTTTTTTGTAAATTATACAAAAACACAGAAAAAGTTTCAAATAACTCATCACAATCTTTTAAAAGAGATAACACACTAGAAACAAAGACTAAATTCTCAGTCCAATAATATTTGTCTTTATTTATTTATTTATATAATATTTCTGAGTGCACCATGATCTTTTCCAACTATACTATCACCCAGATACACACAGAATTCTTACTGCAGCCAACACAGGTTAACACTGTATCTATGAAGTGGGGTCTGTACATTCACTTCCAAAAAATAAAATAAATCACAAGCCAGCTCATCTCATCTGTAGTATATTATTGATTTGCTGAGATGATTTTTATATATTTTGCTGAAACAAATAACATTTCTTTATTATCCTTAAACAATATTCATTATTAAGAACATAGTGTCATTTTTAAATTGCATTTACTTTTATACACCTAACATATTAAATGACAGAATAAAATTATTTCATTCTTTTCACTTTTAAAATGTTTGTATTTTCCAAACACTGGTAGTGACTGCAGACCAAATGATCAGATACATTCACTAAGTTATGTAAAATAACATGTTTGTTATATTTTGTTTCTCTTACTCCTTCTTGGAAGGAATTCTTAGTGATAAATGGGTTAAGGGAAATAATAGTTAATATGATATCCTACTGCTTAATAAATCTGAACTATGAGCAGTATTTTTCTACTGTAGTTAAGGTAACATAGAAATTTCTTCTTCTGCAGCATGAAGCTTTAATGGGAGATTTTTCAAGTAAACATGTTTGGCAGAAGACTGAAAAAAAAATTGAAGAATTCAATGAAATTAAAGAAAAACAAAAATATTACCTAGGCAAACAGTTGGCAACTATTTGACTTTTTTAACCATTGGAAAATAAGTGGCAGAAATAAAAGTTTGCTGGCAAGTATCATAACATAACCATGCAGAGGTCTCTTTTCTGTGTCTCAAATACTGACTTAAATAAGCCTATATACAATTTACCTATTTACAGATAAGAGGGGGAAAGCCCTTATGAGATAAAATAAGGGAGCACTAATTCAATTGCTGTAAAATTAAGAACCATGAATTTGTGTAAATAAAAGTTGGATAAAACCACATGACTTGTAACCCCTTCCATGTGTATCACATCCAGAGGGAATACAGTTTTCCTGAGAGAAGTTTTTTCAGAGCCTCCTTCACATCCTGTTCCTTAGAATACAGATGATAGGATTTAAGGTGGGAGTCACCATGGTGTAGAAAAGGGAGATAAATTTGCCTTGGTTCTGGCTATAACTGCCACTTGGCTGGAGATACATATAGATGATGGTGCCATTAGAAATGCTCATCACAATGAGGTGGGAGGAGCAGGTGCTACAGGATTTATATCTTGCCTCCACTGTTTTGACCCTCAGAACAGCTTGGGTTATGAAGCCGTAGGAGATAAGGATGAGTGTTGGAAGGATTAGGAGAAACAGGGCACTAATGACAAAAAGCACCAATTCATTAACGGTGGTGTTCACACAGCCAATTTAAGGAGAGCTGATACTTCCCAAAGACCTATTTGTCCAAACATAGAGGCAACTGCAAGATGAAGGTAGCATGGATTAAAGAATTGGCCAGAACACTTTTCCAGGAGATAGGTGCCAGCTGCTGACAAAGCCACATGTTCATGAAGATTACATAGGGTAAGGGTTTGCAGACAGCAACAAAGCGATCGAAGGCCATCACAGCCAAAAGGATGCACTCTGTAGAGCCCAGGGCTAGAGAGGTGTAGAGTTGGACCACACAACCTCCATAAGTGATGGTCTTCTCTGGTCCTCCCTGCTTAACTAGGGTTTGAGGGGCATGGCTAATGGTGAAGCAGAGGTCCAGGAAGGAGAGGTTTCTTAGGAAAAAGTACATGGGGGTGTGGAGAAGAGGATCCAGGTATGAGATGATGATGATGATGAAGTTTCCCTCAAGTGTCAGGAGAGAGAAGAAAAGGACAACTACAGAGAGCACAGCCTCTAGGTGAGGGCGGTCTGAGAAGCCCAGAAGGATGAAACCCATGGGGGAGCTATCATTGGCCCTTCCCATACCTCTAGGGGGAACATCATCTGCTAAGACAAAAATAAGAAGTTTGGAACAGTTTACCTGAGAATCAGAAAATGTAAGAACAGAGAGATCATGGAGACCTATTTGTCCAAACTACTCATTTTGCCCTTGCTGTGGTCCATATACCATTCAGTCTAATGCCTCTTCTTAGAAAATCATGAATAATTTCAATTACAGTGTTTTCTGGGAACTCATTATTAAAGCCTGTTAAAGTGAGGTAGTGCTAAGTTCCTAGCCAGGGGAGCTCTATCTCAGTCCCTAAAGGAACAGCAACAATCCCCCAAGTCCAATGGCAAAGGCCAAAATAGAAGGAAGGTCCAGCAATGAGCCCTTCATACTAATGACTATGCTTGTGAGCCTGTGCACCTGAAATAAGAACAAGGCCTAGAGCTGCAGGGTACCTAAGAGTTACCTCCTGAGAGCCTCCGTGTAGCTCAAATGTGGCCAGACTCAAAGCCATGTAAATGTGTGGCCTTCCCCCTAGCGTGGGACATAACTCCCGGGGATGAGCCTCCCTGGTGCTGAGGGACTACTACCAAGTACCAGCTGATGATGCAACTAGAAAATGACCTTGAATAAAAGGGTCAACTTGGACCAGCAGAATATTTCAGTCTACATATAATACCAGGAGTTAAAAATGCTTTTTGACCTGAATAAAAGGGGGAAATGGAAAGGACAAATGAGTTTATATGGCTGTGAGTCTCCAAAAAGAGCCAGGAGATTATTAGAGGGGTTGCCCTTATGCACAGCTGAGCAGAGTCCCAGAGACAGATAAAGTAGATACAACCCCAGGTATTGGTTCTTCTGAGGGCTACAGAGACCCACAGGTTCTATGATCATGGCAGATGGAGTTCAGTGCCATGTCAGTTGGCCCCACTTAGGAGTTTGTGTTTCTGTGTGATGGAGCTGGACTCAGATGTGATCTCTGCCCATAAGCCTCTCCTGTTACTTTTACCAGAACTGTAGTTGGTGCTGGGTTTAATGTATACCCAGGGGACCTGAATCTCTGGACTGACCATGTGATAACCAGGCCCTGAGACTCAACATATTGCAACTCCTACACTCTGCTTTATTGGACTTACCCCACTCAGCTAACATGGAGGTGAAGAAGTTCAACCACCACACCAGGAAGCCAAGAGTGCCTAGAACTGAAAGCAGGAGAATCGCATCCAGCATCCATATGGAATCTAAGCCCCCTCTCGATATAGATGTGGAGTGGACACAACCATTCTAAGGTCCACAGGATGGAGTAATAGAGTATGGGGTAGAGTGGACTTACTGATATTCTATTCATGAACTATTGTGATTAGTAATCAAAGAAAATGTGGCACTGGTGTGGAGAAAGTGGCCATGGTGGCTGCTGGGGGTAGGGAGTGGGAGGAAGAGATGTGATGTGGGGGCATTTTGGGGGGTTGGAGTTGTCCTGGGTGGTACTGCAGCGACAGTTACCAGACATTGTATGTCCTCCTATGGCCCACTGGGTGGACTGTGGGAGAGTGTGGACTATGATGTGAACCATTGACCATGAGGTGCAGCAGTGCTCAGAGATGTATTCACCAAATGCAGTGAATGTCTCATGATGATGGAGGAGGTTGTTGTTTTGGGGGGAGGGAGGAGTGGGGTGAGGGGGATGGCGTGTAAATGGGGACCTCATGTTTTTTGAATGTAACATTCAAAAAATAAAGACCAAAAAAAAAAAAAAAAGAAAAAAGACAAGTGAATCATCCAATAGTCAGTTCTCCCAATAGATCAAATGACTTCAAATGTGCTTCACCTTTCAAATACGCGTTTGTCATTGTAGCTTAAAATTTTTGTCATATTGAACTTTAGAAGTTTAAAAGGATTCACCAATAATCTTTTTAAAACAAATGATATATTTCTAAGGAGAATTTACTTGTAACTTTTGTTAAGTTGTGTATTCTGTTTAATATATTTTTGTTTTATGATGAATATGAATGACTTGAAACCAGTTGTTTTAAATAACATTGATTCAAAATATACTTTTAAAACTTTCATTTTTGATAACACTTCTATTATTGTATGAACATGTATGCTATATGTTGAATTTTATACATCTTCCTTCCTCAAACTCGTTTCCTTTTCTTCCAGTCATTATAATACGCCCCACAAGTAAAAGTGATCTTCTCCTACCCTATTCCATCCCAATATTATCCATTTTTAAAGGCTTTTATTAGTTTCATCCAGAAAACCTTCTTTAGTCTCCACATTTCAAAATGATTTTTTTCTCATCTGTTATTTTCAAAATTGATTTGAAAATTATTTACTTTTTTTCAGCCTTAGAACATCATTTTTTAACTTTCTTTTTTAAAATTTAGATTATTTGTTATGTACCTGTTCAATTTTGTTTTCTATCTCCAGATGGACTATTAGATCAATAACTATTTTATACCTGTTGAAGCAGTACATAAAGAGAATCTAAATGTGTGTGCGCAGCGGTGGCAAGATGAGGAAGATTTCCTATCCTCATTTGCACCTAGAATGAAACCTAAATGTATTAGATTTTATATGCCGATTTTGGTTAAAATGATGAATATGGTGTTTACTTCTTTTTTTATTTTGAAGGGAAATCTTTTCCGTGGTAAACAAAGGTACATTTCTAGGTATTTATCTAAATATCCACTTTTTATTTTATTTATATTTTATTTTTTTATTTTATTTTATTTTTTTATTGACTTTGTAATAATATTACATTAAAAATATATATGTGAGGTCCCATTCAACCCCACCCCCCACCCCCCCCTCTCCCTCCCCCAACAACACTCGTTCCCATCATCATGACACATCCATTGGATTTGGTAAGTACATCTTTGGGCACCTCTGCACCTCATAGACAATGGTCCACATCATGGCCCACACTCTCCTCCATTCCATCCAGTGGGCCCTGTGAGGATCCACAATGTCCGGTGACTACCCCTGAAGCACCATCCAGGGCAGCTCCACGTCCCAAAGATGCCTCCACCTCTCATCTCCTCCTGCCTTTCCCCACACCCATCGACCACCATGTCCACTTTTCCCAATCCAATGCCACCTCTTCTATGTGGACATTGGATTGGTTGTGTCCATTGCACCTCTATGTCAAGAGGAGGCTCAGATTCCACATGGATGCTGGATGGAATCCTCCCATTTTCAGTTGTAATCACTCTAGGCTCCATGGTGTGGTGGTTGTCCTTCTTCAACTCCATCTTAGCTGAGTGTGGTAAGTCCAATAAATCAGATTGTAGGTGCTGGAGTCTGTTGAGGCTCAGGACCTGGCTATCACATTGTCAGTCCAGAGATTCAAATCCCCTAAATATATCTTAAACCCCAACATTAACTGCACCTCCAGCACATTAGCATGAAAGTCTTATGAAGGGAGATCCCATCTGAGTCCAGATTCATCACACATAAACACCATTTCCAAAGAGGGGCCATCTGCCCTGGTAGTTAACCCCATCGGCCATGACCATAACTCCCATGGGTCTCTTTAGCCCTCAAAGGAACCAATATCTGGGGGTTGTATCTGCTTTATCTGTCTCTCTGACTCTGCTCAGTTGTGCATGAGGGCAATCCTTCTGCCAGCCTCCAGACTCTTTTTTAGAAACTCGTAGCCATATAAACTCATTTCTCCTTTCCATTTCCCCCTTACTTTAGGTCAAACAGCATTTTAAAGTCATGTTATTTTATGTAGACATGGATATTCTGCTGATCCGCATTGAACCTTCCGTATAAGGTCTTTTTCCAGTTGCATCATCAGTTGGTAGTTGATAGTGGTCCCTCGTTGCCAGGGAGGCTCATCCCCGGGTGTCATGTCCCACGCTGGGGGGAAGGCATTGCATTTACATGCTGAGTTTGGCTTCGAGACTGGCCACATTTGAGTAACATGAAGGCTGACAGGAGGAAATTCCCAGGCACAATGTTGCTCTAGGCCTTGTTATTTTTTATTTTTTGTCTTTATTTTTTAATGTTACATTAAAAAAATATGAGGTCCCCATATACCCCCACCCCCCTCACCCCACTCCTTCCCCCATAACAACAACCTCCTCCATTATCAGGAGACATTCATTGCATTTGCTGAGTACATCTCTGAGCACCACTGAAGTCTTACTACCAAGGCTATATAAATGTGTTGGCATTTTCCACATCTTCAGAAAGCTCATTATATAGCATTTTCTTAGCTTTTTGTTTCTGTGTCAAACCTGGTCCTGACCCACCAGACAACTTAGTGTTAGGACAATGTCTGTTGAAGACTCATGTTTCTCGCCAGAGCAAAGGTTGAAGAAACTGTTTTAGTCATAACGAGATTTGGGAGAGAGGGGGATCCAAAGAGGGCAGGATCCTTTTATGGCAAGCTCATGTTTATTCACATTTACTAAATCTTCTGGGGTGAACTGTGTCCCCAGCAGGCAATTAGCAGAGGAAGTAACTAACCCAAGGGGACCAATGAGGGAGAATGGATATGCATATTTCCCTAATGTGGAGTATTTCTTTTTTTGATATAGTATCATTCTGGAAATTCCTACTTTGAAAAGGAAGCCATCAGACTTCCCAACATAAAAAATAAACAGTTTGTCTGTGTTGCCATCTTCCTCCTTCCCTTCAGCTACAAAAAAGAACATCTCTCTCATCCCCTTTAAAGCTAATCCTTCCTTCTGCAACTTGGATTATCTACATCATATAACTCCCTATAACTAGCCATGTCTTTGTTTCTTAGTGCAAAGAAATTTCACAGTAAAATCATCTAAAGGTATGTTTAGACTTACTGGCTCTTTTGTAATCTTATTCTTCTTCTCCAAACATTTAAATGTTGGATTATGCAAACATCAATTCAGCATCCTCATATCTCACCACAATTTAATTTCTCCTTAAGTGAGCCCATCTGCTAATAACTGCATTTATTATGAGTGGATTAATCTAGTGAGGGCCATATCCTCATATTCAACTTTCAAATGGTCATCTCCACTTGAAGAAGCACCCCAAATGAACTTTGTTCAAATCTAAGCCCTTGCTTTCACTGTTACATTTCTTCTAAAGTAAATGGCATCATCATCAGCCCAATTTCTGCAAGGTAGAAAATTAGTCCCTTCATCAATGTGGCCATCGATAAGTTTATCATTTTTATCCTTCATAAGATGTCCCCAAAATTACAAATAACACCTAAATATTTCTCAACAATTCTCACACCTCCAATGGTAGTTGCAAGTTTTAAGCAGAAAGAAGATATCTTATATTCTGATGCAGTTATCTCATTAAATAAAGGTTAAAATGAGTCAAAAATAAGTGTAGGGATTTGTACTTGTTATAAGAAGTATTAGGATTAAAACCCAAGGCATCTTTTCTGAGTCAGTTGTCCTTTTCACTACATCAACATTAGCTGACATGTTGAAATAAGAGACTTTTTATAAGTCTAAATTCTATACCTCCTTCAATATCCAGGTCCTTACATAACCCCTATATTGGTTTAGCCATCCTTGAAATTTCTCAGTTCTGAAGACATAGCCTGTTTGTTATTTTTATACTGCCTGTAGCATTTTGATATTATTTATGAATTTCAAAAAGAGATATAGTTTATGTTTGTAAACTGTAAAAGGTTACATTTACTTGATTAAATTAAAGTTAGGGCTTGATTCAGTAGGGTGTCAAATCCCCACCTGCTTGGTGGGCAGACACATAGAAAAAGACATGACAGAGGAAGAGAGGCAGTGCAATAGACAGGCAGAGGCCCCAGGAAGAAAGATGAGCCTGATAGTCTACAGCTGACCTTGTGAAGAGACTAGAGCACCTGCTGTGGGAAAGAAACAAGCCCCAGAGGGAGAGATGAGGCTTATACCAGCCTATGGCTGAGAAAGAAAGAAGTTGGGATCACAGAGTCTGATGAGGAAGAAGGAAGGCTCAACCCTCACAGACATCACTCACCATCTTGCTTCAGTATGTGGCAAATGACTTTGGGTGAGAAAGTACCTCTTATGGTACCTTGAGTTGAACTCTTTAGGGCCTTGTGATTGTGAGCTTCTACCCCAAATAAATACCCTTTATGAAAGCCAACAGATTTCTGGTACTTCGCATCAGCACCCCTTTGGCTGACTAATACATTCCCTAATATGAGATACAACAGAGTGGTTTGTGGTAATATTGATTGGGAATAAAAATCACCATAGAGCATTTTTTAAAAATTCCTTCAAGGAATTTGGCATTTGACATTTTTAACAAACATGTATTATCATAATTGATGGATTGTCCTTAAATTATTCCCTCTTCTTTCTTCACAACATGCATCCAAGAGAAATAGGGAAATCATTTATCAGCAACCCTCATGTCAATTAATTTCCCAAAGTTTAGGCCTGACACCAGATGTGGGTAATCTCGTGATGCCAGGGAAAGGAAGTTACTCTGCTACTGTCCCCTGCCCAGACAGTGACAGGAGAAGAGCAAGTTTGATGAATGAAAACATTAACCTAGCTCATGCTTCTAAAATACAAATCTACTTAATTACCCCAAGATTTCTGCTTCCCATTTCATACTGATCCAACTCCTTGTCTGACATGTAGGACCCTTCATTACTTAACAATTCAGACCATTTTCTGTCTTCTCATCTGAATTATAAATCTTTTGTCTAGCCGTGCTACCTTTTATTTTGTAATTAATTTTTAATTTACTTCAGCTATAAAACATGCTAATCTCTCTACATATATGATTCTTAAAAACTCTTCTTAGGTTGACTTAAATTTCCACATCCTTCTGGTCTCTCTGGGACAACAACTTTCTCTGCTTCTTAGAAGTCCTAAGTGATGGGTCAGTCATTCCTTGGCTTGCTTACTTTTTAATGAAATGATTAATGAACTTGGGCCAGCAAGACCTTCCCACTCTAGTGAGAGGAGAAAATTCTTTCTCAGCTCACTAAAATGTTTCTTTATTTTGATGGATGTTTGAACCCACCATTGTTGCCTACAATAGTCTATATAACCCAGTTCTTGCTATCATGCAAAAAAGTAGAATGTAGACTCATATATTTGCAAAAATTTCCCAAAATCAATATGCAAAAGTTCTTCATTATCATAAAAGGAATGCACATTAAAAGACTACTTAGAGTAAAATCATGAGAAATGATTATCAGTGTTCAATAGTAAAAAGGGGAAAATCTTTGATTCAGATTTTATCCAGAAAATAAAATTCAAAATGAAGAGAATATGTTTTATATACAAAATATAGGTTATAATAGCAATAATAAATATTAATTATATGTGTTTTCAGGACACAAAATACAATAGAGTTGTGATTTGTCTCAGGAAATAGAATTCATAGTTAGGTGATTAGAACTGGTTCATTGATTCAACTATATATATACAACTATACAATTAGAGAACTGGGCTCCCTCCAGCTGCTTTGTTACCATTTTTAATGTATGGCTTTACTTCTCATGGTGTTTTTGCCCCTCTACACATCTCTACCAGGTTCTAAGTGGATGGAATACAGGGTGAAATAAAACTTCTTTCTCTTCATGACAGTTTGTTTAAGATGCAGCCATCCTGCAAAGCGAACTTGACCCAGTGGTTAGGGCATCTGTCTACCACATGGGAGGTCCACAGTTCAAACCCCCAGCCCCCTTGGCCCGTGTAGAGCTGGCCCATGCGCAGTGCTGATGCGCGCAAGGAGTGCCGTGCCTCGGAGGGGTGTCCCCGCGTAGAGGAGCCCCACATGCAAGGAGTGCACCCCATAAGGAGAGCCGCCCAGCGTGAAAAAAAGTTCAGCCTGCCCAGAAATGGCGCTGCACACACAGAGAGTTGACACAACAAGATGATGCAACAAAAAGAAACACAGATTCCCGTGCTGCTGATATGGATAGAAGTGGTCACCAAAGAACATGCAGCAAATGGACACAGAGAACAGACAACTGGGGGGGGGGGGGGTAGAGAAATAAATAAATAAATCTTTTTTTTAAAAAAGCTTAAAAAAAAAAAGATGCAGTCATCCTAGCTACATCCAGCTCAAACTTTGGATAGAATTAGCTACTTGCACATCTATAGCTATGGGGAGGCTGCAAGACTGAACTACTGCATGGTTATAAATTAACGATGGACAGGACAAATGGCCTTATGAATGCTTTGAATGTTTGCATGTTCATCTTAATCTTGTAAAGGGTTTAGTGTATAAAAGGAATCTCATATTTGCTACTTAAATAATACAGTCTTAAGTCTTGCTACTTAAATAATACAGCTACTTAAATAATACAGCTACTTAAATAATACAGAAAAGACTGGGAAACGGACTTGGCCCATTGGTTAGGGCATCTGTCTACCACATGGGAGGTCTGCGGTTCAAACCCCAGGCCTCCTTGACCCATGTGGAGCTGGCCCACATGCAGTGCTGATGCGCATAAGGAGTGCCCTGCCGGGCAGGGGTGTCCCCCACGTAGGGGAGCCCCACACGCAAGGAGTGAGCCCATGAGGAGAGCTGCCCAGTGCGAAAGAAAGTGCAGCCTGCCCAGGAATGGCGCCGCCCACACTTCCCGTGCCGCTGACAACAACAGAAGCGGACAAAGAAACAAGATGCAGCAAATAGACATAGAGAACAGACAATGGGGGGGAGGGGGGAATTAAATAAATAAATAAATCTTTAAAAAAAAAAGACTGAAACAGAGGTTGAGTAAACATTTTACCATATGCTGCTGCTGGGTCATAGGAAAGTCAGGACCAGGTGCATATAGTCCATAGTATTTTTAGAATGTTGAAAATTGAGTAAGCAACTAATTAAAAGAAAATGTAATAAAATGGCCAAAGTGTGGTCCTTCTGGAAGGTCTTCATCACATTATCACTTTTAGGAATTCTTTGAGAGTCATGTAAAATTGATACGAAGAATTCCCTAGAACTTTCTTAAGACTCCCTTTAAACTCTTTGTTGCTCAGAGTATAAATAAGAGGGTTCAACATAGGGGTCACCACAGTGTAGAGGAGGGAAACAAACTTACCCTGGTCTTTGTATTTACTCTTGGATGGCTGCAGATATATGAAGATGAAGTTCCACTGAAGATGATGACCACCAACAGGTGGGAAGAGCAGGTCCCAAATGCCTTCTGTCTCCCAGTGCTTGACTTGATCTTCAAGACAGCCTGGGCAATGTAGGCATGAGAGACCAGGATGAAGGAGACAGGTACTACAAGGAAGAGGACACTAGCCACAAAATCCTCAACCTCATTGAAACTGGCGTCCATGCAAGCCAACTTGATGAGCACACGGACCTCACAGATGAAATGGTCCACTTGGCAATGACCACAGAAAGGCAGCTGAAGAGTAAGAGTACACTGTATCAGGCTGGTGGCAACCCCACTGAGCCACACTGTAGGAGCCAGAGCCATCCAGAAACAGGGATGCATAAAGACAGTGTAATGGAGGGGACAGCAGAGAGCAACTTAGCAATTGTAGGGCATCACCGTGATCAAAACACACCCTGTGGCACCCAGTGCATGGGAGGCGTAGAGTTGAGCAATGAAGACACCATTGGTAATGGATGTCATGGAATCCCACAAGTTTACCAGGAGCTGGGGATTCACACTGCTGGTGAAGCATAGGTCCAGGAAGGAGAGATGAGAAGGGAAGTAATACGTTGGCGTGTGAAATTTGGGCTCCAGGTGAGATATTAGTATGATGGTAGTGTTACCCAAAACGGTTAGTAAATAACCAAAATAACTATAAATAGAACCTTCTGTAACTGAGGAGGATCAGAAACCCCAACAGATGAAACCTGTCAGGCTTGCTTTCACTGACACTCCTCAAAATCCTCATTTGCAAAACAGTTTCCAGAATGCTAAGGCACAGCTGAGAAAGATGACATATTATATAAGGTCAAGTGAGTAACAATGTCACCTCTCATAAAAGTGTCCTATGTTAAACTGGTATAAGTATATATCCTTAGAGCTAATAACATGCCTGTATCCATTTTCCTAATGTGTGCAGTGTACCCATTTCACTTCTTAGTTTTCTTCTAATGGTCTTCAAAATAAAGAACAATGGCCATATTAACAAACACCATCATGTGCTATGAGAAACACTTGAGACCATTGCTTCTTTCCAATCCATCAAAGTTATCCCTTTATATTAACAGATTTTTCTAGTTATAGGAAGGAGGAAATTCAAATAATTCCAACTAAAACTGGTATTTTAAGAAAGTTTCTATTATGGAAAAACATCTCTCATAATCAAGAATTGTGGGAAATATTTCTAAGATTACATGGTTAATTAAATTGGATGCAACTATTATTAACTAAAAAACAACTTCTGAGAGCTTATATGACCTGCTCAAAGGCATATGTTTACTGAGAAGTAGAAAGCTTGGATGCATTTCTTCTGAATCCATGACAAAATTGATTTTCATTCTACCATTTATCTATATTTCCTCTTCCTTCCCCTAGTGCTTGTCTTATTTTCTATTTTTTAATTTTTTTATTGAATTGTCTTTTTTTAAAGGTACATAGATCACAAAAAAATGTTACATTGAAAAATATAGGTAAAATATATATATATAGAAGGTTCCCACATAACCCACACCCCACAAACCCACTCCTCCCACATCAACAACCTCTTTCATCATTGTAGCACATCCATTGCATTTAGTGAATGCATTTTGGGGAGCACTGCTGCACCGCATGGATTATAGTTCACATTGTAGTTTACACTCTCCCCCAGTGCATTCAGTGGGTTATAGCAGGATATATAATGTCCAGCACCTGTCCCTGCAATATCATTTAAGACAACTCCCAGTCCCCAAAATGCCCCCACATCACATCTCTTCTTCCCTCTCCCTGCCGTCAGTAACTACCATGGCCACCTTCTCCAGATCAATGCTATTGCTTCTTCCATTACTAGTAACAATAGTTTTATAGTAGAATACCAGTAAGTTCACTCTAATCCATATTTTATTCCTCCATCTTGTGGACCCTGGGATGGTGATGTCCACTCCACCTCTATATTCAGAGGGGGCTTAGATCCCACTTGATTGATGGATGTGATTCTCCTGCTTGGAGTTGTAGGCACTCTTGGTTCCCAGGTGTGGTGGTTGACCATCTTCACCTCCCTGTTAGCTGACCTGTGCAAGTCCAACAAACCAGAGAGTAGGAGCTGCAATTCTGCTGAGGCTCATGGTGCTTGTTTTTTTAATTTGTTTTTTGTTGGTTTTTCCTGCTTTCTTTTTCAGTGACTAAAGACCCTTTGAATTTTAGAAAATGAAATGGTATCTGGTATTTTTATATCCCTATGTACTTAAATTTCTTTTGCTGGAATCATTTGCATTCCAACCATCATTCACTGTGTGAATGAAAAATGTGCTTCCAGGTAAAAGAAGCGAGCAAGTGAAAGGATTTTCACTTACAAATGAAGAAACCATGTATGATATATGAAATGGCACTACCCAGTAAGCTATTAATTATAGAATACTATAGAAGCTGCAGTCCTTTCTTCTAATCTAATATTACTAAGAAGCCTTCCCTCAATCCTGCTGAAAAATAAAATAGTTCATTAATATGATACACTCCCAAAACCTTTGTTTTTAAATATTTGATTTGATTAAGTTGTATGTCTGTTTCTTCACAATAGCTGGTGATTTCACAGCAACCAAGCTCACGGTGCTCTCTCAAAAATACATTAAGCAGTCTGTACAAGTTATATCCCTCATTTTACACCTCTTTGCTTTTCCCAAGACAGTCTGAAACAGCTCAAGCCAACTATTAGATAGTTGATATCATTGTCCAATGAATGAATGAAGAGATGCCTAAAAATATGGTTGAAAGTAAAACTTTTGAATTCTCCTGAATGTAATTTCTGGTAATGATAATTAATATTTAACTTATTTCCAATGTAATTCCAATTATTTTATGTTGGAATGAAATTCCAAAATACATATTTTTTGAATTTCAGCAGAATATCTTCATTTAAATTATTTTGAAAATAATATTTTAATTAATTTGAATAACATTGAACAACAGTAGCTATAACATTAGAGACCCTCTTTATTTAAATGGATCTTCTGTGATAACTCCAATCCTAGGCATGACGTTTTCTTGATAAATCTTATTTCTTCCCTCTGACCTTTGTAGATCCCCATATCTCCATTTTATTCACTAAATTCATTTCAACAATATAGTAGTGAAGTAAGGAGAGCCAGGTCTTTTCAAACCCAAGAGATATGATTGGCTCTCCTAGTATTAAATGAAAGTTAACTTTGCTAACTTCCTGCTGTATCTATCTTATTATTAATACTTCTGGGTGAGCCTCACCTTATGAATACCTGAAATGATGTGGGGATAGTAATTGCCAGCACCTCGTACTTCTTCATAGACTCATCAGGACAAGGCATATCACCATGTACTCTTCAAGGGTCCGTAGTGATGCCTTAAGTACAACTAGCAACACTGATAGAGAAATCCTGTGCTAGATCCATGGAACATATAATATTCCTGCTCAACCCTGTTAAATGTTCAGTGAGATGACTTAGTAAAATTTCCTGAATTTATAACCCTAATCCCCCTACCTGTGATCTCATCCTCACTCTCTGCATAAATCTCTCTCAAATTTTGAATTCTCCATTAATAGTAACTGCCATAGCACATGTGGTTCTATTCTTCTTCTTAGCATTAATGTGAGTAAGGGGCACTTATAACTGAGACAACTTGTCATCAACTGCACCTCAAATTTGTCATTCCAAAAATGGAAATACACTGCAATTTCCTCATCATTAGCTTTTTCATTCCCCACCCCCACTGTCTCCAAGTAGAAAGCTTCAAAGATTTCATTTATATTCCAAAAGTAAATATTTCCTTTAAAAGTTGATTTTCTTCTGGTGAATTTTATGCAAAATTAACTACTATTAGTCTTCCCTTTGCCCCTGCAAGTCAGACCCTACCTGATGTCCTCTCCTGTGTTGAGCTCCCAAGTATCTGGCTTACTATTCCACACGCATTTATTTCCATGATGAACATATCCCCATTCATTATGAATCATTAAAGTCTTCAGAGTAAACATTCATGAGCAAACTAAGAGAGCAATAGGATTATTCAGGCTTTTTCCATGACAGAATACAAGGAAAATTATTAATTCCACACAACATACCATTTAACTTGAACTTATTTAGTAAAAACATTTTTCGAAGACATAAAATATCTTCATTACTCATTACAAATATCCTATGTGACTGAACACAGAAAAGTTTGAAATGAATTCTAAAAAAACACTTTGTTTTTAAGGAGAAAGAGATATTGGTTGAGTGAATGCAATATTTCTATAACTTCTCTATTTTATTTATTGTGTGTGTGTGTGTGGCACATTCACTGCATTTGTTGAATACATTTTGTAGCACTGCAGCACCACATGGATAATTGTTTACATTTTAGTTTACACTCTCCCCCAGTACATTGAGTGGGTTATGGGAGAATATAATGTCCAGCATTTGTCCCTACAATATCATTTAGGACAACTCCAAGTCCCAAAAATGCCCCCACAGCACATCTCTTCTTCCCTCTTCCTGCCCTCACCAACTACCGTGGCCACTTTCTCCACATCAATGCTACAATTTCTTCCATTACTAGTCACAGAACTTCCATAGTAGAATATCAGTAAGTCCACCCTAATCCATATTTTATTCCTCCATCCTGTGGACCCTGGGAGCATCTCACTTCAGATCTAATAACTGTAACAAAAGAAAATAAATAAAGAAGAAATATATATCTCTCTAAACAGGTACAATCCTAAACTATGCAATTCCTATAAGCCTATATCATATGTTCCACAGATCATGTCCTGATACATTAAAATTTCATAAAAAACTTGGACACAGAAAGTAAAACCATCTTAGCTAAGCCCCAAGAGATAATGTTTTTGGTACATGCAGCCAGGGGTACAACATGGATATGCCTATTCCACATAATGGAAAGAATCAAATGACTTTCAAACTAGATGTTGGGGCTTGCTGGGAATGTGTTTGAAGATACTGAGCCAGTTCCTTCACTCATAAGGAAAAGAATTTGAAAGTGTGAAACCCCAGTGACTTACTCCTTGATAGGCATGGGGCTTATACAGGGGGAAAAAGAAAGAAAGGAAAAAAAGGGTTTGTTGATGTGGCATCATCACTCCCAAGATGGGTAAGAGAATTACTATCTTTTCTCTGTGGGAAATATGTAGCTCATTAAAATGTCCATAATAGAGGATCCTGGGACATGGCCATGGGGGAAAAAAAAGAAACCTTCCATCTTGCCGTAAGATATCAGTAAATTAACCTGGCATGCTTGTAATCACTTGCAAATTAAATTCATTCTGATTATTCCTTGATAATGTCTGTATGAGGCAGTAGAAAAAGATTATCATTGAGTGGTCTATAGAGAAGTAGTCTCTTGCATAAATCTCTTGAGTAACTGACCCAGGATATCAAGTAAGCTACTGACTGAATTTTAATTGAACAGCAAACGTCAGGCATTCTAGTACTGTGTGTTGTTCTCACTATTTTTTAATGTACATTTTATATTTCTTAGCAGTTGTTAAATGAATAATTCTATTCCTATTCCTCTTTCCTTATATTAAAGTATCTCAGTTGTAAAAATTGAGTTATTTGAAATAGAATTTCTATTCTCACATGGTTCCATAATCATCTATTCATACTTATTGGCAATTTCTAAAATCTGCATTTTAAGGGAAAAAATCTTTTTTGCTTTCCCATTTCTCAGTTTACTGGGAATTCAGAAACTTTTGTGACTTCCTCAGTACAAGGGATAGCATTCCATTTCTAACCATGTCTTGCTTTATTGTGTGAATATATCCTCTGACACTTCTAATAACTTTTAAGGAAATTTAGTCCCTACCCTTAAAATGTATCATACCACCTAAAAACCGTTTGGATCCTATAAGCTGGCAACCTCTTTAAAACTCACCTGTACGTTTTTTCCGTTCATATTCATACATTAATATATTTGTCATTAGCAAATAGAAACAATTCTTTCCTCCTTCAAAATGAGGCTTACTGTTTAGGTAATGTTTCTTTCTCTAATGTCAATGTCAATTCAGTACCAAATATCAAAATAAAATTAAAATCACATGTAACAATCTTTAGTTAGAATAAGGTAGATATCTGACAATTTGTTGAAATGAGAGAATTTTCCCTTATTGTTGACTTTCATTTTTTTCATAATAAATATAACCATACAGTAAAAATCTACCAATAAACTTAGCTAGGTCATTAGCTTGTAGCTTTGTTAAGACATGGTTACCATTTGTTCACATGTGTATCATCAGTGCATCGATAATAAATGAACCCAGGAGGAACGGATGTGGCTCAAGCAGTTGGGCACCTGCTTCCCATCTGGGTGTCCTGGGTTTGGTTCCCAGTGCATTCTAAAGAAGACCAGCAGGAAAGCAAGCTGATGCAATGGGCTGGCAAACTGAGCTTATACAATGAGATAAAGGAACAAGGAGGTGTAACAAGGAGACACAGGGAGAGACACAACAAGCATGGAGCAGATGTGGCTCAAGTGATTGGGAACCTCCCTCCAACATGTGAGGTCCTGGGTTCAGGAACCAGGGCCTCCTAAAAGATGAGCAGACACAGAGAGCACACAATGAGTAGAAACAGAGCAGAGTACAAGTACAAAAAAACAAGGGTGTGGGTTAAGAAATAAAAATATCTTTAAAAAATAATAATAAATGAATGAACCCAGTTTGTAAAGAAGAAAATAAGACAAGGGAAGTTCCATGATGTATTAAAATTATGTGGACCTGGTAATGTGTGAAAGAATAAAGGGTATGCTTGATTAATTATTTAATTAATTATCTCTCTCTAGTAGTCCACATGACAGGTGTTTGAAACAAACTGGAAAGAAGTGGATATATTAGAGACATAACTAAAAAGAAAAAAATGACCTTATTGTGGAGAGGTTACATACAACAAGTGAGAGGGAGGAATAGGTTAAACATGCTGTCACAGGTGACAGATGAATGTTTTCCTTATTCTGATATCAGAAAGAGTGAATAGCAAGCAGAAACTTAGAGAGCTTGTGATTTTAGTTTTGATGTGTTAATCTGAGAATGCTTAAAATCCCAAGTGAAATGGAGAGTTAGAGTGGCAGAGGAATCCCTTCTCTTCCAGAAAAATGTCTAGAGGACTCTCTGCAGGGCAGCTTTAGGACTCAGGAAACCAGGGGAAGGTGAACACAGAAGAGAGAGGGGCAAAGGAAAGGAGTCTCAGCTGGCTGGAAAAATCCCAAGAGTAAAGCTTTAGCAGCAGCTGCTGGTACACATACCCCCCACCCACGGAGCAAACAGCAGACTGAGGGGGTTGCAGGGCTCCTCTTCCCTAAGTAAGTGGAGATGGAGGGACACAGTTTATAGAAAATTCCGATGTTGGTCAGTGAACTTGGTGTACTTCATCCCAGGGATTACACACTTTTAGACCAGTGGGGCCATGAAATTGTCCCTGGAGCTAGCAGGGAGCTAAAGATAGTTTGTCTTCTCCAACACCTGTACTGCCCTGGGCTGGTTGCTGAGCAGGCATAGGGACAGGCCAGCCAAGGGAGGAGCAAAACTTATGATAAACTTTT
Organism: Dasypus novemcinctus; assembly: GCF_030445035.2. Classification (NCBI taxonomy): domain Eukaryota; kingdom Metazoa; phylum Chordata; class Mammalia; order Cingulata; family Dasypodidae; genus Dasypus; species Dasypus novemcinctus. The sequence goes on along the minus strand of NC_080702.1, from coordinate 11,014,692 downwards.
TTTTGCAAAGCTTCACCTGCCCTGAGAATATTGTTTCTGCAAGGTCAGCCCTGGGGGGGTTCAATGAATGCATTCACCCTAGCATCTGGGGTCTAAACTAAGAGGTCTGCCAAAGAGCGCCATCTGCTGAAAGACCAGAAAAGTGCATGAAAATGAGGGAAAAATAATACTAAGAACATAAAGGAGGCAATCAGCTTTTACAGGCCGCCCTCCAAGGCCCTTGGCAACTGACCTGCACACCATTACTGAGTCCTTAGCCCTGGTTTGAGCAGTGAAATAGAGGTAGTCCTAAATATCTAGAAGAATTTGAACCAAGAGTCAAAGAACAGTGGGAGCATACAGCTACTTAACAGTAAATCTCTTGGCAAGAGAGAAACTGAACATCAGAGTAAACTCAGCATCATAATCAGATCCCTAATCATCAGCAAAACATTACAAGCAATACTAAGAAAAAGGAAGATATGACTAAAGCAAAGAAACAAAGCAAAGCTCCAGATGACATGCAGGACTTGAAACAACTCATCAATGAGTTTCATACAAATATCCTAAATCAAATCATAGAGTTGAAGGACAACATGGCTAAAGAAATAAAAGACATTTTGAAAACACTGGATGAGTGCAAAAAAAAAAAATTTTTTTTTGTAGCCTTGGATAGAAATATAGGAGAGCTTATGGGAATAAAGATAAAATAAGTGAGATTAAATATACAATAGAGGCACAAAGCAGCAGATTTGAAATCATAGAGAAAAGCATCAACTATGTATAGGAAAGACCAGCATAAATTGAACAGAAGACAAACAGAGAGAGAAAAGACTGGAAAAATTTGAGCTTAAGGAGTTAAATGATAATAGGAAGTGTTCCTAACATACCTCATAGGAGTTCCAGAAAGAAAAAAGAGAAAAGGGGCAGAAAGAATATTTGAGGAAATAATGGCTGAAAATTTCAAAAGTCTCATGAAAGACATATGTATATATGTGTCCAGGGCGCACAGAGTACTCCAATTAGAATAAACCCAAATAGAGCTACACCAAGGCAGAAAATAGTCAGAATGCCAAATGGCAAAAGATAAAAAGAGAATTCCAAAAGTAGCAAGGGATAAGCAAAACATCACATACAAGGTCCAGTAAGTCCAGTAAGACTTTGTGGGGATATCTCTTCAGAAATCATGGAGGTAAGAAGGCAGTGGTATGATATAATTAAGATAATGAAAGAGAAAAACTGCCAGCCAAGAATTCATTATCTGGCAAAACTGTCCTTCAAATAGCATGGTGAGTTTAAAATATTCACAGATAAACAGAAACTAAGAGATTTGTAAACAATAATCTAACTCTATGGGAAACACTAAAGGGAGTTCTGCAGCCAGGAATGATAAGATGAGACAGAGGCTTGGAGGAGAGTGCAGAAGTGAAGACTATCTAAAAGGGTAACCAAAAGGGTAAAAAGACAGACAAAAGTAAGATATGACATATGAAAGCCAAAGGATAAAAATTGTTGAATAATCCCTTCACAGTAATAACATTGAATGTTAGTGGATTATACTCATCAATCAAAAGACACAGGCTGACAGAATGGGTAAAAAATCAAGTGCATTCCACATGCTGTCTGCAGAGACTCACTTTAGATTAAGGATACAAATAGACTGAAAGGTTGGAAAAAGATGTTTCACACAAACAGTAACCAAAAGAGAACAGGGGTAGCTATACTGATATCAGACAAAACAGATTTTACATTTAAAAAGGCGATAAGAGATGCAAAAGACCATTATAAATTAATAAAAGGGACAATCCAACAAGAAGGAGTAACACTCATAAGTATCTATGCACCTAACCTACGTTCCTCAAAATACATGAGGTAAACTCTAGTAAAACAGAAAGGAGAAATAGACATCTGTACAATAATACTTGGAGATTTCAACATGCCACTCACATCAATAGAACAACTAGACAGAATATCAACAAAGAAACAGGGAACTTGAACAATGTGATAAATGAGCTGGACCAGACAGAAATACAGAACATTCCACCCCAAATGAGCAGGTTAAAAATTATTTGCAAGTACTCATGGATCTTTCTTCAGAGTACAACACATGTTGGGCACAAAATAGCTCTGAATAAATTTTATAAGTTTGAAATTATACAAAGCACCTTCGATGATAATAGTGGAATAAAAATGGATATCAATAATTGATGGGAGAGCCCCCGCCCCGACGACCCCGCCGCGCTGGCCGGGCCGCCTCTCCCCCCTCCGCCCCCGCCGCGGAAAGTTAAGTTTGAAGAGGGGGGAAGAGGGAGCCATGGACATGAAGAGGAGGATCCACCTGGAGCTGAGGAACCGGACCCCGGAGGCGGTTCGAGAACTTGTTCTGGACAATTGCAAATCAAATGATGGGAAAATTGAGGGCTTAACAGCTGAATTTGTGAACTTAGAGTTCCTCAGTTTAATAAATGTAGGCTTGATTTCAGTTTCAAATCTCCCCAAACTACCTAAATTGAAAAAGCTTGAGCTCAGTGACAATAGAATCTTTGGAGGTCTGGACATGTTAGCAGAAAAACTTCCGAATCTCACACATCTAAACTTAAGTGGAAATAAACTGAAAGATATCAGCACCTTGGAACCTTTGAAAAAGTTGGATTGTCTGAAGAGCCTGGATCTGTTCAACTGCGAGGTCACCAACCTTAACGACTACCGCGAGAGCGTCTTCAGGCTCCTGCCCCAGCTGACCTACCTGGATGGCTACGACCGAGAGGACCGGGAAGCCCCCGACTCTGATGCCGAGGTGGACGGTGTGGACGAGGAGGAGGAGGACGAAGAGGGAGAAGATGAGGAGGATGAAGAGGACGAGGATGGTGAAGATGAAGAGTTTGATGATGAAGAGGATGAAGATGAAGATGAAGATGTGGAAGGGGAGGAAGATGAAGATGAAGTCAGTGGGGAGGAAGAGGAGTTTGGACACGATGGAGAAGTTGATGAAGAAGAAGAGGACGACGATGAGGATGAGGATGAAGACGAGGAAGAAAGTGGGAAGGGCGAAAAGAGGAAGAGAGAAACAGACGATGAAGGAGAAGATGATTAAGACCCCAAATAAACCGTGAAAAAGAACTGTTCAGTATTGGTTGGACTGCTCCTTTGGATTCGGTAGCTGTTTAAAAAAAAAAAAAAGGTAGCTGTGATACAAGCCCCAGGAAACCCACCCACCCAAAGAGCCAAAGAATAGTTCCTGTGACATTCCGCCTTCCTCCATTTAGTCCCTCTGGGAAATCTACCACCAAGCTGGGGGACCTCACCCCAACAAAATTATAAGCGTTGTTAGGTTTTTGTGTAAGACTTGCTGTAGCATGGCTAGCTGTGCCGGTGATTCCTAACCACCCATGGCTACCAGCTACACTGAGGTTGTAACAGCATTTTACTTTCTGTACAACAAAAGAAGCTTTGTAAATAAAATCTTAACATTTTGGGTCAAAAAAAAAAATAATTGATGGGAAAGGGGAAATTTTGCAAATACATGGAGGCTAATCAACACACTCCTAAATAACCAGTGGGTCAAAGAAGAAATTGTAAGATAAATTAGTAGCTATCTCAAGGTGAATGAAATAACAACACAGCTTATCCAAACTTATGGGATACAGCCAAGGCAGGAGTTAGAGACAAATTTATAGCACTAAATGCCTATATTAAAAAAGAAGAAAAGTTTAAAATCAAGCTGAATGCATGGAGAAACTAGAAAAAGTACAGCAAACCAATCCCAAATCAAACAGAAAGTTTAAAAATACAGATTAGAGCAAAAATAAATAAAGAAAAAAAGACAATAGGAAAAATTTAACAAAATCAAAAACTGGTTCTTTGAAAAGATCAATAAAATTGACAAACCCATATCTATACTAACAAAGAAAAAAAGAGAGAAGATGTAAATAAATAAAATCAGGAATGAAGGGGGGGGGGCATATGACTGACCCCACAGTTATAAAAAAAAGACCACAAATAGATATTATGAGCAACTGTATGCCAAGAAATTAGACAACTTGGTGCAATGGACAAATTTCTAGAAATGCACGGACAACATACATTGACTCTACAAGAAACACAGGAACACAATAAACCAATCAAAAAGAGATTGAATCAAATGTTATCAAAATTCTCCCATCAAAGAAAAGTCCAAGACGAGATGCTTCACAGGTGAATTGAACCATCTGTCTGAGAAGAATTAATTCCAATTCTGCTTAAATTTCACCAAATCTTGAAAAGGAGGGAAAGTTACCCAACACAGTTTATGAAGCCAACATCATTCTAATATCACAGTCAGATAAATACACTACAATAAAAGAAAATTACAGACTAATCTCTCTAATCAGCATAAATGTAAAAATTCTCAACAAAATACTTGTAAATAGAATCCAAAAGCATATTAAAAGAACTATACTCCACGATCAAGTGGATTTTATTCCTCATATGCAAGTGTGCTTTAACCAAAGAAGATCAAATACATCACATTAACAAATTGAAGAGGGAAAAACAATAATCTCAATTGACACAGAAAAGTCATGTGACAAAATACAGCTTTCTTTCTTAATAAAAACAATTTAAAAGATAGTTATAGAAGGACAGTTCCTGGCATAACCAAGGACATAGATGAATATACCACAGTCAACGTCATACTCAATGGGGAGAAGTTGAAAGCTTTCTCTCTCAGGAACAAGACAAAGATGACCACTGTCGCCACTGTTATTCAATATTGTGATATGAATTTGAATATTATTATTTGTGTATTTGAATATTACTCAAAATTGTGATAGAAGTTCTAGCTAGAGCAATTAGACAAGAAAGAAAAGTCATCCAAATTGGAAAAGAGGGAGTAAAACTCTCTCTATTCCCAGATGACATGATCTTATATTTAGAAAATTCTGAAATCTCTACAACAAAGCTATTAGAGCTAATAAATGAGTTCAGCAAAGTGTCAGAATAAAAGATCAATAGGAAAAAACAACATGATGTTTCTAAGTACTAGTAATGAGCAAGTTGATGAGGAAATCAAGAAAAAATTGAATTTACAATAACAAAAACAGTTTCAAATATCTAGAAGTTAATTTAATCAAGAATGTAAAGGATCTTTATTCAGAAAACTACAAAACACTGCTAAAAGAAATCAAAGAAGACTCAAACAAATGGAAGGGTATTATGTGTCCATGCATTGGAAGACTAAACATTGTGAAGATGTCAATTCTATCCAAACTCATTTATAGATTCAATGCATTATCAACCAAAATTCCAACAACTCACTTTACAGATATAGAAAAGTCACTTACAGATTTATTTGAAAGGGAAATGAATCCTGAACAAAAACATCCTTGAAAGAAGAGCAAAGTCAGAAGACTCATGTCTTCTGATCTTGAAGTGTATTACATAGATACAGTGGTCAAAACAGCAGGGTTTTGGCATGAAGATAGATGTATTAATCAATGGAATGAAATTGAGAGTTCAGAAATAGACCTTCCTTTAAGGTCAAATGATTTTTGATGACCTACAAAATCCCCTTTTCTGGATTAGAACAATCTCTTCAATAAATGGTGCTGGGAGAACTGGATATCCATTAACAAACAATGAATGACAAGTCCTATCTCACCCCCTATACAAAAATCAACTCCAAATGGACCAAACACCTAAACATAAAAGCCAAGACAATAAAATTCCTAGAAGATAATGTAGGGCAACATCTATAAGATCCTGTAGAAGGGGGGGTTCTCTTAAACCTTACTCCCAAAGCATAAGCAAAAAAGGAAAATATAGATAAATGGGACCTCCTCAAAATTAAACACTTCTCCTCCAAAAGAAGACTTTGTGAATAGGGTAAAAAGGCAGCCTACTCAATGGGAGAAAATATTTGGAAATCACATCAGGCAAGAGTCTAATATCCATTATATAAAGAGATCCTACAACAAAAAGGCAGATGACCCAATTAAAAAATGGGCAAAAAACCTGAATAGACATTATTCTATTAAAAAAAATACAAATGGTGTAAAAACACATGAAAAGCCATTCAACATCACTGGCTATCAAGGAAATACAAATCAAAGCTACAATGAGATTTCATTTCACACCTTCTGGAATGGCCACTATTAACAAAACAGGAATCTAAAGGTGTTGGAGAGGAATGTAGAGGAATGTTGGAGAGGAATGTTGGTAGGAATGCTTACTCACTGTTAGTGGTAATGTAGGATAGTACAGCCACAGTGGAAGTCTCTTTGGTGGTTCCTAAGGAAATTAGATATTTACCATGTGACCCAGCAATATCACTACTAGGTATATAACCCAGAAGAATGGAAAGCAGTGGCATGAACAGACATCTGCACACTGATGTACTTAGTGACATTATTCACAGTTACCAAAAGATGGAATCAGCCCCCATGTTCATCAACTGATAAACGGATAAACAAACTGTGGTATATACACACAATGGAATATTATTCAGCAGTAAAAAGTAATTAAGTCCGGAAACATGACAATATGGATGAACCTACAGGACTTTATGTTGAGTGAAGGAAGCCAAGAACAAAAGAAAAAAATATTGCATGATTTCATTATGAACTAAATATGATGAGCAAAATCATGAAGTTAATAGCTTGAATATGTCATCAGAAAATAGAATGGGGTTACAGCATGGAAAACTGAAGTTTAATTTTTGCAGAATTTGTTAAAAAATTTGTAAATATTTGGAAATGAATTAAAATGGTGAAAGCACATCATAGGACTTATAATGAGTAGTGCTAGCATATGGGTCCTGGTTTTTGTTGATTTTTTTTTGAGTAATGGAAATGGTCTAATATTAATTGAAGTGATAAATGCACAACTCTGTGATTATACCATACACTGTTAATGTACACTTTAATAAATTGTACGGTTTATGAAAAATATGGTGGTTTGGTGAAAAAATACCCCAAATGTAAGCTATGTACAATAGTTAGTATAACAGTAATACACTGAAGATGCTCTTTCATAATTTATTAGAAATGTTTCACAACAATGCAAGGTATTGGTGGTGGGGTGATGTATGGGCACCCTGCATGATGTTATGCATGCTTACTTTGTAAGTTCACAACTTATACTATACATTTATTGTTTATGTATGTTCATCTGTGACCAATATACTTCAATAAATTTTTAATGGGAAAAGCACCTAGAGAGAAATACATAATTTACATGAACTTTTGAATGGAAAAGATTTCGGCTTGGAAAGAAAGGTAGGAGTCATTGTAAAGTTATATATAAAGGTTTTATTTTAAACTGTGATTAAATCATAATGTACTTGCTGTTCTCAAAAACCTAGTGAGGGGAGAAATGCAAAAAATATCAGTAACTTATAATACAGGACTGGAGTTGGGGTGCAGCACTACAGATGAACCCAGAGTGTAACAAGGCTTACAGAGGGGAAGTGAAGGGCTCAACAATCCATAGTTGATAGAACAATGTCACTGAAACTTAGGGTTTGCTCTTTCTGTCCTGAGCAACTGACCAAAATACTTTGATCTTTGCAAAAGAAAAACTGTAATAATTTTATAATAATTCAGTAATTTTTATAAGTCATCTAATGTATGGCTATGACTATTAAGTAGAATAAACTTCATAACACCAAGTTTTAAAAATAGTAAATCCTTAGAATACTGATCTGTTTTAATTGGGTCTGTTCCATTTCAGGTCCTAGTATATAGCCTAATTTAGAGATAATGTAATGGTTGTGCAAGTTGGCCAAGTCCCACAGCTCTTATGTGGTCAAATGGGCACTACAACTCAAATTGTTCTGACTCTGAAATTCAAGCTATAATTTAATCTCTTCTACTGAATCCCGTTGATAGGGTTATGAACAGAACCAAATTATTTATTGAGTTGCCATTCATTAAATGATTCATCCTTAATAAGCCTCTTCTAAAGGTTTCTTGATAATCATGTCCCATGGGGTCATTCGAGTTTCTCAAGAAATTTTTTCAGTGCTGACTTTACTTCCTTGTTCCTTAGGGTATAAGTGAGTGGGTTAAATGTGGGGGTCACCACAATGCAGAAGAGGAAAACAAACGTTCCCTGGTCTTTGGATCTACTCCTGGCTTGCTGCAGATACATGAAGATAAAGGTTCCACAGAAGATGATGACCACCATCAGGTGGGAAGAGCAGGTTCCAAATTCTTTAAGTCTTCCAATGGCTGACTTGATCTTCAAAACTGCTTGAGCAGTGTACCCATAGGAGGTTAGGATGAGTGACAAAGGCACCACCAGGAACAATACACCAGCTCAAAGAGCTCAGCCTGGTTGAATGTGGTGTCCACACATGCCAACTTGATGAGCACAGGGACCTCACAGAAGAAATGATCACCTGGCAATGACCACAAAAGGGCAGTTGGAGGGTGAGTATAGACTGAATAAACTTGGAAGCCATCCCACTGAATCATGCCATAGAAGCCAAGACATGGCAGAGCCGAGGATGCATGACATAATGTAGAGGATGGCAAACAGCAACATAGTGATCATAGGACATCACAGCCAGGAGGATACACTCACTGAAGTCCAGTGCAAGGGAGACATAGAGTTGAAAATGCAGCGTCCAGATGTGATCGACTTATCTGAACCACACGGGGTTGACTAGAAGCTGGTGAATGCTACTGCTGGTCAAATAGAGGTCCAGGAAGTAGAGATGGGAGAGGAAAAAGTACATAGAAGTGTGGAGTTTGGAGTCCAAGATGGACACTAGAATGATAAGTGTTGCCTAGAAGGGTCATGAGGGAAAGGAACAAAATTATTCCAAAAAGAACCAGCTCCATCTGAGGCTTGTCTGAAAAACCTAACAGTATGACTCCAGGGAGGGCACTCTCATTAGGCCACTGCATTACTCTCACTTTGCTCATTCACTCCTGAAAGATGAAGCCATAAAATGTATTAACCTCAGGGATTTATGTTAATCCATGACAATTAAGACCCAGTGCTGGGAAATCAAACTTTGGAAATAGGTGAAGAGAAAAGGTCAAAGCAGATAATACCACTGTGTGATATCTTTGATTATCCCATGAACACGGTCTATTGGCCATAGGTTTTCCAATTACCTTGAGGACAAAACAAAAGTTCATAGTGATTGTAACATTAGAATGTACAAAGATTGAGGTTTCCCCCACCTTTTCATAAATAAACTTTTTCAATGTAAAGGTGATGGCATTTTGTAGAAATTGTTTGAACTATAAATAGAGAAATACAGTGCTTTAACAAAATCTACCAAATGGATAGGTGGATTAGGTAGACACAATGATGAAAGACATCAGAGTGTTCACGATCACCTTTGTGCCTGCAATGCATTAGGAGAATGCAGAGGAGGCTGAGGAACCTATGGAATGATACGTTCAAAGTTAGTTCTAGGGTGACATGACAACTTGCTCTTAAAGAGATGCAGAGTTAAACATCCAGGCCTAAAGAATTGCATGGCACAGAAATGGAGGTTACGTTATAAGGTAGCACAGGGAGAAAAAAATAAGCATATAACTCAGTGATTTGAAATAATTAGAATAAGGAAACTCTTAGAATCAGAACCTAGAGTATAGGTTACTAGGGGAGGAGGTGGGGATAGCTAATGGAAAGTTAAAGTTTAAAGTGTACTGGGTTCCTATATGGAATCATGGAAAGGTTTTGGTATTGGATTGTGTTGATGGTAGCACAACATGCAATTACCACCACCGAAATTCATATCTGAATGTGAGTAAAAGGGGAAATGTTAGATTGTATATATAAAATAGAATAAATTTTAAAAAAATCCTTGGAACTACACTACACAGTGAAATGCTATGTTAAACAATGGACTCCAGTTAATAGTACAATTGTAGAAATATCCTGCCATCAGTTGAAACAAAAATCCACACCAATGCAAGGTGTTGGTGGCAGAGTGGTAATAGGATCCCTGTATTTTGTGCATGGTTGTTTTGTAAACTCACAACTTCTCTAAGAAAAAAATTTAAAAAGCAAGTAAATTTAGAGAGGGATATTGCATATATGGACTACATAAAGTAACAGGAAATGGTAATTATAGGTAAGTTTGAGTCAATTTTCCAGAGACCTTAAATGTCAGTAGAACTTATTTAGATATTATTATTTAGGTAAAAGAGAAGTAAAGTCTTTTGTAAGAGGGCCGTGTTTTTGTTTTAATTTTCTTTTTAAAGATCTGCATCTACACAGTGTGGTAAAACTTAAAACAGAAACCCCTCTAGTCCAGAAACTCTGTTTGAAAAATAAATGTTTATTGTGTGGGCACCAGTAGGGATGCTTGCGGGGCGGCGGGGGAAGGCTCCCCGGATGGCCCTGGAGCGCCCCGCCTGGTCTCCCACCCAGCCTGATCCCTGCTCAGACACACTCTCACACAAACACACACACAACACGCCCACCAGCCCTCCGCCCACCCTCGCCGCTGCTGCCTCCCTGCCAACGCTGCAGAGCCTCGGGCTGCCAAGGGGGCGGTGGCTCTCGGCTGCCGCTGCCCGCCTTCCCGCTCCTTCCCCGCTCCTTCCTGAGCGAGCTCAACCCCTCTTGATTTCTCCTCTGATCATCCAGTCCTCTCCTGTCTGGGCAGCGGCGGCAGGGGGATGGGGACCGTGGGTGCGGAAGGAGTGAACGGGGATAAAGACCGCTGTACTTATTTTTTATTTTTTAAAAAATTAATTGAAGTATGTCACTCACACATAAACAAACATACATAAACAATATGTGTGCAGCAATAGTTGTGAACCTACAAAACTAACATACATGCCATAATACAGGACTCTCATAACAACCTACCACCTATACCTTGCATTGTTGTTAAACATTATAAACTAAAAATTAAAGAGCATTGTCAAAATATTACTACTAACCAAAGTATTTTCCCCAACCCACCCTATAATTATTATCTTTACATCATTTATATATAAACATATATAAACAATAAGCGTATAGTAAAAGATGTGGACTTACAAAGCAAACAAGCATAACCTTATACAGAGGACCCACACATCAACCCTCCACCAACACCTTGCATTGTCATGAGACGTTCATTACAGATTATGAAAGAACATTGTCACAATCTTACTACTAATTATTGAACATGTGCAAAGTCCTGGTGGAGCTCCTTTTCCTGGGTGTCTCCTTTTATGTAAGACCAGCAAGGGGGTGGAGACAGCCTGAGTCATACCTCAGTGATGTACTCAAACTGAGAGGATCTCACACCCACAGTAAGATGTTTGAAATTTACTTTGAAACTTACTTTAAAAAGTAAGCCTTTTTCTTCTAGAATCAACATCCAGTTAGCCATATAGGAACTGCATCCAGCTTTGCCCAGAATGCCAGATCCATCTTCCTCCAAAAGAGATAGAAGAGCAAGAGGATTTTATACCTTGTCAAGTAGGGCCTACTGCCCCTAACCAGCAGGAAGTAGCTACAGAAAAATGATCATCTCCCTTCAGCACCCCTTTAAGATTAAAGGAGCAAATTCTCTGAGGGGGGAATGAAGCCATTTAATAAGACAGGGAATCATTAGATAGATGTGGAACCTGGCAGAGTCCATGTGGACATCAATAACCCCCAAGATGGCTGCTGGAAGACACCCCCCCCCCCCAAGATTCTGCTATTCTGAACAAAGACTTCTTCTGGAAGCCAAGAGAAGCCTGGATATTCCCCAAGAACTTTGTCATTGGGCCCCCATGGGGATTGATGGGTGGAGTAATCAATCAAAACAGCCAAAGCTGGAACCCCTCCCCTTCCATTCGCAAAGGGGTGGAATAATTAACAGTTCAAAAAGGCAGGCACAGAGCCCAAGCTCTCTCTCTCTCTCATGCACTCTCTCACCTCTGAACCTGTTCCTGCCCTCTGTACAAAGGACTGTTTTTCCTCTGCCATGTGGCTATGCAAGTAAACCTGGGAATTTATAACCTATAATGATGAATTGTAGCCTGTAAATCAGCCCACTTTATCACTTTTCAACCCCTTCCTCTCTACCTGGGACTCCTGATCTATTACTTTCTCCCATTTCTCATCCCTCCCTGCCTGAATAAATTACTTGCCTAACTCACCTGATGTGCTCTTCAAATTCATTTCTCCAGCATAGTCAGAGAACCTAAATAAAATCCAGTGACACTGTGAGGAATTTAATGCTATATACAAGCAACAACAATAATGGGGGGGGGGGGACCTTCTTCCTCCTCTCCCTCATCCTCCCTGTCCTCCTTTCCCCAGCTGGCCCCCAGGGGACACCACATGCCAAATGAAGCTACCAGTGTCAGGGCCCTGGGACACATTTGTGCCATCAAAATATCTCCTCTTTGCAAGGGACCTCCTGCCTGGAGCAGCTGCTGGAGCCTCTGCTGCCCACAGAGCCAACACAAAGTCCCTGAAGCTTGGAGCCTGAGATGAGCCAGGGGCACGATAGCAGCCAGGGAACCTCAGCTCATCTCTCTGAATGGGGCAGAAGAGAAAATGGAATTGGAACCCAGAACTGGGAGAAGGATGTGCTAAAGTGTTCAGGAGCAGCCTGAGCTTGTCAGCCCCCTGCCAAGCTTCCTGTATATCATGGAGACCTTCTCTCCCCCTCCCAGGACCTCATCTCTGAAGATACTTGGATGTGGGAGGGAACCCGCAGCACATGCAGATTTCAGTTTTATTTGCAGTTCACAAGTACAAATGGGTACACATTAAAGAAGAGACAATGAAAGCATTTAAATTAAAAAACAACTAATAAGGATAATATATTAGTGATTTAATAACATAATTTCACTTTCTGAAATTAACCCATTGATTGATTTCTCTAGTACTCATATTTCATCAGTTTCTTTAAGACCCACTCAAAGGCCTTATAACTTCTGTTTATTCCATGCATCCACATATATTAGCCACGGCTCTCAAGGGAAAGAGAACCAACTGGAGATATCTGCTAACATTACGAGAGTCTTCTAAAGATTGCCTCACATGACTATGGGGATGCACAATCCCAAATTCTAGGGCAGGCAGCAGGTCAGGAACTCTGATGAAGGTCTTTGATGAAGTCTCCAGGAGAAGCTGGCTGGCTGAAGTACAGGTGGAAATTCTCCCTTCTGACTGCTGAAATCCACACTTCTCCTTTAAAGTCTTCAACTGAGTGGATGAGACTTCTCTCATGGATGAAGGCAATCTCCTCAATGGATTAGAGATGTAATCAGCCACAGATTCAATCAAATTACTGATGATTTCAGTCCACAGCATGTCCTCACAGTAACAAGCAAATAAACAGTTATTTGCTTGACCAAATAACTGGACACCATCACCTGGCCAAGGTGACACATGAGCCTAACCATCATACCTTCTTTAATACATCAATTAAACTCTGTCCCTTTCTGTCCCTTCCCTCTCTCTTTTTCTCTTCCCCTAACCTTCTCTCATCCACTTCCCTGAGTAACACGTAAGAAGGACTAGAGTCATTCAATACTGTACAATAATATCATTTTTATACATCTAAATATTAGGGACATTAATTTTCACCTATTCTTATTTGGAATTTATAAAAATATAAACCCATCTATATTTTTCAGTCAAGTAGCTCAATTTTTCTAGAAATGGAAGAATAAATAAACTTACCTAACTCCACTTATCTAAGAAGATTCTTCTTTGATGATTGGAGACTCTTGACTTTTTTATGCTTTCTTTTCTCTCTCAAGAGAAAAGCTTCCCCACCTATAGTGGATAAAGACAATTGGACCAAGGTGAGAGAAGTTATTCTTTTCTGGACACCTGCCACCAGAATTATTGGGAACCTCCACTTCTACATTTTTTATTGGCTTATTTGGTGACTGTCCTTGGAAACATCCTCACCATTGTCCTGATTCTTATGGATTATAGGCTCCACTCACCCATGTCTTTCTTCTTTAGCAATCTCTCTCTCAATGAAATATCAACTATCAAATGTGTTGTTCCAAAATGATATCAGGTTTCCTGTTAGAGAAGAACATTTCAGTGAGTGAATGCTTTACTCAGTTTTATTTCTAATTCCTCTCTGGATGCCTTGAGTTCATCCTTTTTGCAATCACGATCACTATATTGCATTTTGTAGTCTTCTTCAGTACCCTCTGATTATGACCAGCTCATTCTGTGTTCATCTTGTAATACTCTCCTGGGTAGGCAGGTTTCTCCACAGGCTCACTTCCACCTTCCTTAAGGTGGGACAGCCATATTGTGGCCTCAGTGAGATTGATCGATTTTTCTGTAACAGTGCCCTCTTCCTCCACTTGGACTGGGCTGACATAAACTGTCATTTAGCTATTGGATTTCCTCAGCTCCCTTGTCCTGCTCATCAACTCCTCTCACTCATAGTGGTCTCTTATATTATATCATCTCCACAATCCTGAATATACCCTCAGTGCAAGGTCATTGAGAAGCCTTTGCCATCTGTGACTCTCATTTCACTGTGGTCGCCATGGGCTATGGAAGCTCCATCTGTGAATGTCCAGTCCTCATAGAAGAGGAGCCAACTCCTAAACATGATCCTCTTTATCCTCCACAGTGTCATCACACCTCTCCTGAATCCCTTCTTTTCAGACTATAGAATAAAAACCATGAAAGATGCGCTGAAGGACACCCTAGCTAAGGGCTGTGACTTCCTGAAAGGGATGAAGTCCAAGTGAGGGAGTCTTTGAGAATCATTCCAGACTTGGATTCACAGCCCGTTAGAGAATGAGTCCAAAAGATGATATAATAATTGGGGGCATAGCTATGCTAAACCTTCATATTGTGTTATATTATAATAATATAGCCAAACTGGATTCAAATACATCTTATTTTTAAGATTCATGAATAAATAGTCAAAGTATAATTTGGTGGTTTTGTAGTAGTTTGTGGTTTTTACGGACCTCAGAAAACCACATCCTTAGGGCTAATCCATTCCTGTGGGTGTGAACTTGTTGTAGGTGGGGCCTTTTGATTAGGAATCTCCAGTTAATGGCCTTTTGATAAACTTACTTCAATGAGGCCTGGCCCAGGCTGGGTTTTAATCCTCTTATTAGAGTCCTCTATGAACAGAACGAATATGGAGATAAACATAAAGAGCAACTCCAGAACCTGAGAAAGCCCCAGAAGTCAGAAGCTGAAGTCAATTGAACCCAGAAGCAGAGAGAAAACCACAGAGCAGGAAGCTGAAGGCAAAGAAGCCCAGAGAAGGAGGGAGAGTGCCAGCAGATGCTGCCCTGTGCCTTGCCATGTGCTCTGCCAGATCAGTAAAGCCAGTCTTCAGAGAGAAAAGCATCTCCTGATGAAGCCTTAATTTGGACATTTACATAGCCTCAGAACTGTAAACTTGTAAGTTAAAAAATGTCCATTTTAAAAGCCAATCCATTTCTGCTATATTGCTTTCAGCAGCTTTTAGAAAACTGAGACAGTGATTTTGATAGTGACACTTGTAGCCATAGATATTGTAGCTAATTGATGTGGTGACGGTGCTGTTGATTAAGTGATCAGAGTAATAGTAGGGGAGTAATGGAGACTTATACGTGTGCATATTATTGGTTGAATACATGCCTACAAATTCAGAAAGAAGAAACAGTTCTGCTTAGTGGTCCTGCGGAAAGGACAGTGACAAGTGTATACACATACATACAAGCTCTCACAAACACAAAAACACACTCACATATACAAATGACAGAATGTAATCAAGGTATACATTCTCATGTATTTAAATTTAACTGTAACCTACTATCAATTAATATTAAGATCATTGCCTTTTCATTATTAATTTTAGTTATATTTATGAATCACACTTTTCCATACATATTTCCCTTTAAAATTTTCTTTACATTTTATGTAAATTCAATCTTTGATTAATGAATTCCTTATTCTCTTCCAGTTTTACTCAGAAAGACTTCCTTCCCTTCTGTCCCAAAGGAACTTGACATATATATACTATAAATTTCACCATTTTAATGATGTAAGGCATAACCACATCTAACAATTTTCCTTCCTCAAGCCATACATCATCATCCTTATCAATGAATAAAACAGATGTATGCTAGGGAGGAACAACTCGGTTGTCCACTCTGTCCTTTCTCACATATAGTTAAATCTACCACTAGTTTATATAATGGTATCATCACATATTCAGTCATGCATTTAATCAAACCTTTTCACGATAGATAATGTATATGTGTAATATTGCCAAATTTGGATTCCTTTTGAGACTAAAATGTGTTTCTGTGTGTTCTTTTGTTGGGAAAAAGTTGCAAAACCGAGATTTCCCATGGCATAAACTGATCTTATGGCCAATTTACAGATGAGAAAATGCAAAAGCATTCCACACGGCATTATGCCCTAAACAAGGACCATTGGGTGATGTCCTTTCTTTCTGGGGAAGCCAGGGTGCATCATTAGGGTCCTGCCATTCTTGGACCAAAGGATTGATGTAAAAACTTTGAAAACACACATTGTATGATATGGGGGGAAGTGTTTACCTCCCATTGAGTTGATGGGGAAAGTGAAAGCACTAAAGGGTGTTAATTCTTCCATGGTGTGCTCATCCACTGCAATATAGGACAAATAAGGTCAATCACAGAAGAGAAACTGTCATCGCCATTTGGTGATCATTTTCCTTCAGGAAAAGTATTTTCTCAATTAACCTGCCTGCCACTGATTTTTTCCTTTCCAAGTATTTCTCTCCTGTTTTTTAAGTCAATTTTTGAAAAATTAATTTGCAAAGAAAGCTCTAGAGAAGGCACAGTGCCTTGAAAAGTGTGCTTCCTGTTGTGTTGTCAGCTAAAACTAATGTCCTGGAACTCCAGGACCTGTTTCCTAATCATACAGTTCATTGAGCATTAGTTGAAATAGGTCAAGTTTATTTTCTTGTTGTGGGATTGAGGTAGCATTGGGAATTCAGATTGCCAAAGAGCAATATCAGAGAAGCTGTTGATATTTTTCCTTTGTACGTGGGCCCTGCACTTAGGTTTCCTACCACAATGTCCAGGGTTATACAAAATCCCTTAATCTCAGCTTCTTTCATTGGGACTTGGTCTCTGCCTGGCCTTTAAGTCTTGGTAACTATTGGTTGGCATATTGAGACAGGGAAGAAACCAAGAAATTTCCCTGGTGTATTTCACCATGAATGGTAAGTTAACTATCTATGAGTAAAAAGCCTTTCCTTACCCTACTGTATGCTAATTCTCCTTCTGTACCCTTTCAGGAATGTTTGCTTGAATAATTGTTCTCTCAACCCATTCCATTTCCACTCAAATGCATAAGATTTACTCAAAACACTGTGATGGGGAAGCGGACTTGCCCAATAGATAGGGCACCTGCCTACCACATGGGAGGTCTGTGGTTCAAACCCAGGGCCTCCTTGACCTGTGTAGAGCTGGCCCATGCACAGTGCTGATGCGCGCAAGGAGTGCCATGCCACTCAGGGGTGTCCCTTGTGTAGGGGAGCCCCACACGCAAGGAGTGTGCCCTGTTAAGGAGTCACCCAGCGTGAAAGAAAGTGCAGCCTGCCCAGGAATGGCACCGCACACATAGAGAGCTGTCACAACAAGATGACGCAACAAAAAGACACAGCCTCCCGGTGCTGCTGTTAAGGATAGAAGCAGTGACAGAGGAAAACACAGCGAATGGACACAGAGAGCAGACAACTGGTGGGGAGAGGAAGAGGAGAGATAAATTTTTTTTTTTAATCTTAAAAAAAAAAACCACTGTGATGTACTAATATATTCCTAAAGCTCCATAATCACTGAACAATGGAAAAAACTTAGTGAACTTCTGAATATTTGCATAATGAGCATGGCCAGCTGCCCAGTCTGAAAATCCTCATTGTCTTAAAGCATAAAATATTGCTAGAGGCATAGTTTTGGTCATATCACTTACAATGCTTTGACTTTTTTCTTTATTACAGAAGTCGTGAGTTTACAGAACTATCATGCATAAAATACAGGATCCCATGTACTACTTCACCACCAACACCTTGCGTTGGTGTGGGTCATATGTTACATTTGATGATACTACATTTTTATAATTGCACTATTAATTAAAATCCGTGGTTTGTCTTAGGGTTCACTATTTTTGTAGTCCCGTGGATTTTCCAAAAATTTGTATTCAGTTCCTATATGTACACTCTAACATTTCCCCTCTTAGTCACATTGAGATATATATTTCAGTGCTGTTAATTTCATGGACAATGTTGTGTTACCATCGCCACCATTACCAAAACATTTTCATCATTCCAAATAGGAACCCTGTATATTTTAAGCATGAACTTTGCACTCCCTATCTCCACCACATCCCCTGGAAACCCAGAGTCTAGATTTGAATCAATGGGTTTGTTTTTCTAATTATTTGTAATCAGTGAGATCATACATTATTTCTTTTGTGTCCAGCTAATTTCACTCAATTGAAATCAATTGACATCACTCAGCTACAATTTTTGCAAGTGACTAAAACCTAATTCTGTCAGTCAGGGGAAAGAAAAGATTTTGCTGGCGCAGAGAAGCCTGTACGAGTTTCAACAAGCAAAACACAGGCTTCTGTGTTGAACAGCATCAGGTCAGATCGCTACCTCAGGTGTGAGTAACAAACCAAGGTGCAGGCAACAAGGGCATTTATTTCAGGTCTTAGAAATTTTCCCTATTTTTTAAATGTTACATTAAAATATATAAGAGGTCCCCATATACCCCTCACCCCCCTCACCCCACTCCTCCCACATCAACAACCTCTTTCATCATCATGGGACATTCAGTGCATTTGGTGAACACATTTTGGAGCACTGCTGCACTGCATGGAGAATAGTTTATATGTAGTTTACACTGTCCCCCAGTGCACCTTTGAATTTTGATTCAGGGGGCAGAGTTTCAGGTTGCAACCCAAAGCATGTCCCATCTTGCTATTTCCAGGCAAATATTTTTAAAATAAAAGAAAATTAGACAAGTTGTGTGTGACTGTTAGATATTTGGGGTACTTTAATTGTCTTTCAGCTTAAATAGTTAACTGAGTTCTTTATCTTGTGGTCTCTTTTATGGTGTCCAGATATCCTTGGGGTTTTGAGGAACATTTCTGCTTGAAGTTTTGGGTTCTTTGGCAGTTTGTGATATATTGTTGATATTTACTTAAGAGCAAACTCCATGATGAGCCTTTGTCTCCACTGTAAATCTCTTAACCAGAGAAACTCTATTTTATTTCCTATACACAGTCCCCTGCACTTCTCTGCTTGTTATTTCATGTATCTCTGTTTAAAATGTTTTCCATACAAAGGGAGGAATAGAGGCAGTGATGGATTTCATTAACTGCTTATTATTGCTTTCAACAAAGAGAAACTAACTTCACATCTTTGTTTTCCTAAGGAAAAGCACAAGGAAGAAATCTAAGGGGTCTGGCTTTGGTGATTTGAACATGAATGAGTAAAATGCCTGCAGTCAGTAAAGGTGCCCATCTAAAATTGCATCAATAAACAGCTTTAGAGGTAAGGTGAACACAGGCATTTAATGACATTGTAAAATAAAGGATGCACTATTAAAGTTTGTCCTGGAATAGTAAGTGTAAAGAGTGAACTATGCTGACTGCGCTGGGTGATGGTCTAAGACCTTAGGACAAAATGGGGCATTCCAGATCTTATCTTTAACCTTTATTCCACAATAGAAACAAACACTAAACCCTCATTCCTTGGTTATTAAGGAAATCCTCTTTTACTATCAATTTCTTCTAGTTAAATTGAATTCAGTAAGATTGCTTTTGTCTTTGAATGCTAATGAATGGAATTCTAGTGCCTAATTTTAAAAATTCAAATCTACTTAATTAACAAATGGAGTAAACTCTCTACGTTAACCCTTACTATTCCTCCATCTGTGTTGGTCGTTTTGTTTTTTAACCCCTCCCCATATTGTCCATGTCCTTCTCTGCCATGATTTATTTCCTGGAAAATGAGCTCTTTGGATTGCATAGTTTGAGGTCCCTTTACTCTGATTTCTTGTTTGGTTTGGATTAGCAGCTACTGGCTGAGTAAATTAGGTGAGAAGGGAGGGAAGTTAGAGCTTTAATCCCCCTTGTTCCATTCTTGCTTGGGTGAGCTATGCCAATTCTATGCAAACTCTTAACTAGCAGGCAGACAAAATGACCAAACCAGTGGATGTTATTCAACTTCCCTGCACAGAAGCACTAGTGTTTTTTCAATGAGCTCACTGAATTGCAGCATGGGACAGTGATAAAAGCCATGCATGTAATTAACAATAGCTTATCTCCCTAATACCAACTGAATACTTAATTTGGTGGGACAATTAACCTCTATAATCTTTTGAAAATGAACAGGAAGTCATGATACACATTACTTTGGAAAAAGGAACTAATTTTATGGTAATGAGAACATGGCAATCATCTCACATCCACAGAATTCGCAAGTATTGTCATTATCTGTGTCCTCCATAGTTTTTATTTTTTACAATCTTCGAATTTGTAATATTTTATTCTTTCTCACTGTCACTGATTTTGAGTGTATGTGTGCTGTATGTAGTAAGTGAAATACTTAAAAGACAGTCTGAGATGTAGCCTTTTATTTGGGAGGATACAATTTTGCTTTTTTTTAAAAAGGCAGATAAAGTATTCTGAATAACCTAATTGGATTGAGAACACTCAAAACTGTGCCTAGGTCTTGGAAGGAGAGTTACATTTCTGTTTTATGCTTAAACCTAGAGTATAGGTCTATCATCTCAATTTAGCTAAAATGTGATGTGGGGGCAACTTTTGGAACTTGGATTTGTCCTAAATGATATTGCAGGGACAGATGCTGGACATTATATATCCTGCCATAACCCACTGAATGGACTGGGGGAGAGTATAAACTACAGTGTAAACTATAATCCATGTGGTGTAGTACTGCTCCAAAATGTATTCACCAAATGTAATGAATGTGCCACAATGACAAAAGAGGTTGTTTATGTGGGAGGAGTGCAGGGTGTGGGGAGTGGGATATATGAAAACCTCTTATATTTTTTAATGTAATTTTTTTGTGATCTATGTATCTTTTTTTTTTAAAAGGCAATTAAATAAAAAAATTTAGCATTATGTATTTTAATGCCATCTTTGGTCCATATGCTTTTCATGTCAGGTCAAATACCATAGTGGTTTCTTATCAACTCCATTTCTTCTTCCAGATAGGTGGATTCTTCAAGGGCAAAGATCCCAATTCCACAGTCAATGTCCTGGGTTTCCTTATGAACACAGATTTGATCAAATCTCTTTCCAATATTATTTTTCTTCTCTGAAGACATCTAAAGCATGTTTCTGATATGTTGCCAAAATTTTGTCTTCGTTGGGGACAATTGACTGAATCATCTAAATCACCATTATTGGAGAACATATTTCCCCACCATCATATTTTATTTCTACTACCTTGGCTACTCCCTCTCAGAATCATTTTGATGAGTCCTCCTTCTCTTTCCCAGCTCTAAATATGGGAGTGCCCTATGCTTCAATGTCTTTTGACATTGGTCTTCATCTAGTTTCTTTTCCAATGGCTGTTTCAATAAATTGGATTAGAGGATTATATCTAATATGCTTACCATACTATCTCTCCTTATGTATAATTCATTCAATTATTGAAACCCTTCAAATTATTTCTCGACAACTTAGAAAATAATCTGAAAACCTAAGTCTATATGAGTGTGTTTGATTCAACTACCCTGCTTATTCCCAACCTGACCTATTTCTAATTTCCACTTTTTCATCTCACTTGTTAATTTCTTATTCAGGGACTTTGTGCATGATGATCTTTCTGCTTAAAAGAGTCTCCCTTACATATTTATATCCTAATTTTCTCTAGATCTCCACTAAACTATGTTAAATTCAAAAATACTTGGCTTGACAGTTTTATCAAAATTGTATTTTTGCTATTATTTATTTAAATCTGCCTTCTTTCATTTCATAGCATATATCACTATACTAACATAAGTATGATAAATTTATACATTTATGAGTTATTTCCCTTTAGAATGTAAGAATCATTAGAGGTTTTTTGGTAAATTATCATTTATTTCTTTCCATTTTCTATAGCTATAGCTGGAGCAAACTAGATACTTAAAAATACTGTTATAAAAGGGACTCATATTTTGCAGTTCATTGGGCTCACCCAGGACAACTAACAAGGAGATGAGGATAAACAAAGCCCATCCCAAGAAGCAGAGTGTTTGCAACTGTGAACAAGGTAAGTCCATCCATCTGCTCCATGGGACCTAAGCTCCCTCTCAATTAGAAACAGGGTGGTGGTCATCACCATCTGAAAATTCTCAAGATTGGGGAATGAAAACTGGAATAAAGTTGACTTATTATTATTCTATTATAAACTTATTATTCTTCTAGCAATGACAGAACTGTAATCTTTTATATATAGGCAATGGCCACCAGAGGTTCTAAAGGAAGGAAGAGGGGAAAATCAGAGTGATATGGGGTCATTTCAGGATGTTGGAATTCTGCTGCATGACTGTACAGTGATGGATACGGGCCATTACATATTTTGTCATAACCTAAAAATTGTGTAGGACAGAGTGTAAACAATGATGTGTGCTACAGTCCACAGGTAAAAGCAATACCTCAAAATGTGTTCATCAATTGTAACAAATGTACCACACTAATGAAACATGTTGTTCATGGGAAAGTGTGTAGGGGTGGGGCATAAGGGAATGCCCTATATTTTTTATGTAACTTTTATGTAATCTAAAGCTTTTTTAAAAACACAAAAGTGAAGGATAAAAAAGAAAACACATTTAGTGTCTTTATTTATAAATTGGAAAACAGTTCTTCCAATCAGCCATTCAATTTGTGTAAACAGTTAAACAATTGTTAATAGAAGCACAGCCTTAATCTCATTTCTAACAAATTATACAAGATCTGTGAAGGCCACTGTAGTCTTTGGGATACATAATATTGCAGACATATTAGTATGAAGACAAAAATGTTTATTGAGATCTATCTAATCATCTTAATTTTGGCATTAAGGTGGCGGACTTGGCCCAGTCATTAGGGCATCCATCTATCACATGGGAGGTCAGTGGTTCAAACCCCGAGCCTCCTTGACCCATGTGGAGCTGGCCCATGCGCAATGCTAATGCGCGCAAGGAGTGCTGTGCCACACAGGGGTGTCCCCTGCATAGAGAGCCCCATGCACAAGGAGTGCGCCCCATAAGGAGAGCCGCCCAGTGTGAAAGAAAGTGCAGCCTGCCCAGGAATGGTGCCGCACAAACAGAGATGGCACAACAAGATGGTGCAACAAAAAGAAACACAGATTCCCATGGTGCTGATAACAACAGAAGCGGACAAAGAAGATGCAGCAAATAGACACAGAGAACAGACAACTGGGGTTGGGGGACGGGGAGGGGAGAGAAATAAATAAATAAATCTTTGAAAAATATTTTTTGGCATTAATTTCTCAATGAACTTGAGTTTCAATACCGTATATATTTGATAACAAAAGAATTATCCACACTTAGTCATGTATACTGTCTTATTTCAGAGAAAACATACTGCTACTTAAGGAGAGAAAATCACAAAACAAGGCAGAGTGTGGTCTAGAATTTGACAGGAAAATCCATGAATGCCATCATTGGAAGTGTAGAACTGTGCTGTAGTGCTATTCCAAGAAGGGAAATGTGTGAAAAAGACAGGCTGAAAATCATTTTACAAGTGTGGCTTTTCTTTGTCTAAATAGTCATAATTTTTATGCACATAGGCACATTTTGTTAAAATTTACTTTTATATTATCAAAATGAAGAATGAATATTATCTCTTCTAATCAAGTGAAATGAAAGCAGGCAACTGTGCATTAAAAAGTTAACTTCACCTTGTTAGCTAACTAAATTTAAGTGAAGAAATTTGTAGTTATTAAAAATATGTTGCCACAAGTTCATTATCTTTAGAACTAGGGGAGCCACACACACAAGGAGTGAGCCCCGCAAGGAGAGCCACCCCGCATGAATAAAACTCAGCCTGTCCAGGAGTAGCACCACACACACACAGAGCTGACACAGCAAGATGATGCAACAAAAAGACACACAGATTCCCAGTACTGCTGACAATGCAAGCAGACACAGAAGAATACACAGCAAATGGACACAAGAGAGCAGAAAATGGGGGGGAGGGGGGAGTGGGGGAAGGGGAGAGAAATAAATAAAAACCAATAAATAATTCTTTGAAAAAATATACTAGAAGCACATAACAGCAGATTTGACTAGGCAAAGAAAAGAATTAGTGACATCGAAAATAGGACATCTGGAATTGTGTAGATAGAAAAGACCGACTAAAAAATGGAAAAAATTCAGCAGAGACTCAAGGAATTGAATGACAAAATGAAACCACAAACGTGCATTATGGGCAGTCCAGACGGTGAAGAGAAGGCAAAGTGGGGCAGTAGGACTGTTTGAGGAAACAGAAAGCACAATGTACTCCAAGCCCAATAAATCCTGGAAGACCTACTCTGAGACACATACATATCAGCTTGTCAAAAGTTCAAGACAAACAGAATCATAAAAGCACATGAGAAAAGAGATCCACCACGTGTAAGGGTATCTCCATAAGATTAAGAGTTGATTTCTCACCCGAAACCAGGACTCAGATGACTTCACATCTGGAAGAATGGAGGCAAGATGGTAGTGGTATGACAACTGATTTTGTAAGACTGTCAAGTCCATTCAACTGGGAAAAAAACAGATTCATCAACAGAGAGAAACAGGAGAATTGGCAATCCATGTGAAAAGAATGAAAGAGGGCCCCAATCTCATACCATATAAAAAAGTAATATATAAATAACTCAGTGTAAAAACCAGGACTATAAAACTCCTAGAAGAAAATAGAGCAGAGCATCTTTGGGACCTTGATTTGAACAATGGTTTCTTGGGCTTTGAAGCCACAGCTCATGCAAGAAACGAAAAAAGAAAAAAAATGGGGCCTCCTGAAAATTAAAACTTTTGTGCATCAAAAGACCTTGTCATGAAATTGAAGAAAAAACAAACTCAATAGAGAGAATATTTGGAAACCACTTATCCATTAAGGTTTTAATATCAAGAATATATAAGGAAATCCTATAACTCAACACTAAAAAGACAAAAAAAATAATTAAAAATGGGCAAAGTCTGGAATAGACATTTCTCTGAAGAGGATATATATTTCACTAGAAAGCACATGAAAAAATGCTCAACCTCACTAGCTATTAGGGAAATGAAATTAAAAGCCCTAGTGAGATATTATCTCACATCTCCTAGAATGGCTATTACTAAAATATAAAGGGAAACTACAAGTTTTAGAGAACTTGTGGAGAAATAGGAACACTCATTCGTTGTTGCTGGCAATGTAAAATGGTGTGGCTGCTGTCAAACAGGGTTGATAATTCCTCAGCATGGTAAATAGAGAATTACCATAGACCTGATAATCCCAATTCTAGGAATACACTCACAAGAATTGAAATTGGGAATTAAAACAGATATTTGCACACTAATGTTCATAGAGGCATTTTTCACAATTGCAGAATTTCCAAAGGATGGAAGCAAACTCAGTGTCCATCAACAGATGAATGGATAAACAAAGAATGGTGTTAAGTACATATAATGGATTATTTTTCAGCCAAATTAAGGAACGAAGTCCTAATGCATGCTAAATTTGCATGAATCTTGAGGACATTACACTAACTGAAACAAGCCAGAAAGAAAAGGGCAACTATTGTATTATCTCTCTTGTGATGAATGAATTATAATCAGCAAACTCATAGAGTTAGAATGCAGTATATAGGTTATAAGGGGATAGACTGTGGTTAGACAAAGGGGGGTTGATGCTTAATCTTTAAAAAAAATTTGTATTTATGTTTATTATAAGTGTTTGGAAATGGATGGTGGTATCGGTAGCCCATTATCTTGAGTGTAATTAACAGCACCAAATTATATAGGTGAATATTGTTAAAAGGGAAAACTTTAGATATATGTTACTAGAATATTACTTTAAAGATAAACCATAAGACTGTAACACCGTGAATCCTTTTGTAGAAATGGATTATAGTTAATAGCACAAGACTTGTTCATTCATGAATTATAGCAAAGATATTATGCTAATACAATATGTTAATAATAGATGGAATATGAAAAATTAATTGAATACAAATTATGGACCATAGCTAATAGTGCTATTTTAATAAGGTTTCATCCATTGTAACAGAGGTAACCACTGTTGAAAAGAGCATAATTACTAAAGAGTACTATCATCAATTCTAACAAATGTTCCACACCAGTATGTAGTGGTGGTGGTGGGCTCGTGTGTGGGAATCCTGTATTGTATGTTCGATTGGTCTGTAAAATCACAACTTCTCTATTAAAAACCTGTGTGAAATTCTTCCCAAATAAAATATTTATATATTTCCACTAATTTATTACTTTTGCAACTTCCAATTCGAGATGTTTCTCCCAAAGCAGTAATGGAGTTAACAAACTGAATTCATAATTATGAAATCAGTTGTGTAGTCTCTGCTAAAAATCTTTTGGAAACTAACTTGATTCTGACTAAAATTTGCAACATAATCAGGTAAACATCAGATTAAAACATTCTAACTTTTAGTTTTACAACTGTTTACTTGGAATTCTCAAATAAATTTGGGCCTGACTGTTTGACAATACACGGATTTATTAATAGTAATTTAAACAATTCTGCAAACAAATATATTACTACAGGCAAGAATGGAAATATCCATGGAAATGTAATTAGGGGGAGACAAAGTGGAGGGAAGTTAATTTCCCTAAGGATTAATTGTGAAAAACGTCCTGCTCATGCAATGACAGGATAGTCTTCCCAAATAAATGTAATGAGATCATCACCTTCTCACACTTACTAAGGACAAAATTTTTAGAGGTTTAAACATTAGACTTGGACTTTAAACACAGTTTGAATCTTTCAGTTGACTTAACTGGTTAAATACACTAAATAAGACAACAGGCCCACTATGTTGTTGCTCTTCAACTTAAAAAGAGGGCAGACTTGTGTGCTGTGTTTGTGACTTTGTGCATGTGTTTCTATGTATTGCTGTTGTTTGTGGGCAATTATGTTTGGAAGAGATATTAACTTAATCATGAACTCTTTATCGTGGGCTCTAATCAAGTATAAATTTAATACACTGATGAAAACCTGGAATCAAAATGAATATTTGTACCCTTCAATATTGCAGACCAAATTATGAAGGAAGATTCTGAGTGTCAGGAAGTAATGAAAATTCCTCACAACTCAATAATTCTTATATTAGTTCTTTTCTTTCTGAATGTATTCTAAATTCCTTTTTGTTTAATTTGAAAATATCTTTGCTACACTATTTCCTTCTACCTTTTTCTGGCAAATCTCTTCTCTTGAATGTTATCTCCTATTCAATGTTTCTCTTTTTAAATCTTAGTGACTATAAATAAAATATTATATAAATGTACTAGTATGTCTGTCCCTAAAGTGGGGTATATCTAAAATGCATAAGCACCATTTTGGCAAAAACTTTCAACTATGCCCTGTTAAAATTTCTGCACTATCATCAAAACATAAGAAAAAATACGCTATTTATATTTGAATTGATATATAGTTACCTTTTAATTCTTTATATAAGTGTTGTAAGGTTCACAGTGCTTAATATTATCTAATGGGTATCAATGAAAAAATAAATTAAGCAAAAAAGGATTTTGTATATCATACCATCTTTTAGTAAACAAGTAAGTCGTACTCAAAGAAAAGGCTGAGTTTTACCCTTGGCTACTGCAAGGCATTATCTAGGCCCTTGGAATGTCATAGCAAATAGAAGTATCCTTGCTGACCTGTGGACTTTGGTAAGAAAGGTGATAAAAATGTGATTTAGGTTAGTGGCTTGGCTTATACAGTATTAGCCTCCGGAGGGGTCGGTGAATATAAATTGAGATCAGTTATGCTTACGTGATGGAACCCCACAAACTATGACCCCAAGGCTCACATGAGCTTCCATTTGTTTGCAATATGTGTTCTCACACATTCATGCATGGAAATAACACTCTCTTGACTCCTTGGGGAGAGGATAACAGGAAGCTCTGTATCTGGTTCTTTTTCTCCACTCTGCCCTATGTGTGTCTTCCCTTGACTGACTTTAATCTGTGTCCTATTCCAGTTAATAGACTATAACTGTGAATATAACAGCTCTCAGTGAGTTCTCAGAGTCCTTCTAGCAAGTCATGAAACCTTGACGGTGGTCCTGGGGACTCTCGAATTTGCAATTTATTTTTTAAAAATGAGGTATCATATGGACTGTTTACACTATGCAGTTGACTCACTTTCTCACAGTCCATCCCACTTCATATGTAAGTTATGCCAATAGAAGATACACGGCAATTTAGAATTAGATTTCTGACTTCTAGGAAAATATATTTTACTCTGTCAACTTCTTTGTTGAATCAATATTGTGAAAGTTACACTATTGAATCTTGAGCTGCAATTGGACTCAAATACCTATTGAGTGATGAAAATTCAGTAACTCAAAATAAGAGAAATTAAATAAAATGTTTACCTTACATTCCAGATGTTATGTTTCATACTAATCTGTTAATTAAAATCTTGCAAGGAAAGGGATGAGAAGGGATACTGATGCTTAATATATGTTGAACTTTTAACTAACTTGACTGTAAAAGTGTGGCAGTGGATAAAGTTGATGGTAACACATTATAGTGAGTAGGACTAATGCAGCTAGTTCATAAATGAGATTGTGGCTGAAAAGGGTAGTCTAGGGATGTAAATGTCAATTGAAAGAAAGCTAGAGAATAATCTAGGAAGTCAATAACATAGTGAACCCAGAGGTGGATGAGAATTGAGGTTAATAGTGCAAATACAAGAATGTCCTTCTATGAGCTAGAACAAATGTACATCCCAATTGCAAGGTGGTAAGAACGTGAGGAAGCATGGGAAGGTAACCTATGGCCCATAGTTAACAGCAATACTGTAATATGCTTGCATCAATGCCAAAGATGTACTGTGATAATAATAGGGGTGTGTGGAGAAATATACAGAATGCACGCTATAGAGCATAGTTAGTGGTAATAGTATGATGGTACTATCTTATAATCTGTAACAAGTGCTTTACAAAAATGTAGTGTTGGTGGAGGGGGGTTGTATGGGAATTCCACACATGTGTATGATAGTTCTGTAAATTCACATCTCTAACAAAAATATATTTTTTAAAAATTTGTGCAAACCTCCCCAACTCCCACAACTGTAAAGAAGGGATGGAGACTAAATTAGAGAAGTATATTTTCTGGTGAATAAGTAAACAATCCAAACTATTAAAATAGTCTTTGGATATATTGTCAGACTTCCTTGCCAAAACCTAGACAATGCCAATTCAGAGCCTGTATTATCCACCCACTCACTTCAGTAGATCTCTACTAAGGATGAACTGACAGCATAATTATGCCATGAATGATTCTATTAAGAAACTATTTGTTATCAGACCTCCAGAATTAGAAAGCATTTTTATGCCCTGGCTCTGCCATATTTTAGCTGGGAAACTTTGTTTATTGTTTTCTGTGATTCTGGAAAGGGTGTATCTAGTATCCAACCAGGTAGAACCTGTTTTTGTGCACATTCTGTAAGGAAAAAATGACATTCAGCACATTTGGTTGACTCAGGTGGTGAAACTAGCTTCCACTGAAAGGATAATGGGAGAGACTTCCTGAAAAATTGTACACTGAAACTATTTGGGGACCGATTAAGTTCCTTTTATATGCCTCCTTCTCCTGCTCATAAGCTGTTTCTTTTCATAAGTGCTGCCAAACTGACCAAGTGTAAATTAATGTCTTTGATTTCAAGCTAATTTTCTTTTTAAAAAGCCATTTCCCAGCATCCTGTCCTGTAAGAGAGTGGTGAGAAGTAATGGAAAAGCTGGGATTAAGGAAAGAGAGTAAGGATCTTGTTTGGGCTGTGTTTTGCTGACCTCCACCCACCCATCCCACTTCTGTGTTTTGGGAGGTCTTCTCAGATGCTGTCAACAATTTCCTGCTAAAATGGCAGGGGAGAGATCAAATAGTTCATGCTTAATCCTCTCACTCTTATAACTGGACTTCTCTTTTGGAAATTACTGTCATAGTAGTAAAATTCTTCATGCCACTTGCATTCAGTTTATGAAAATGCTAGAATATGTTCTCATTAAAATGATAACTTCATGAATTTTTGCAAATCCAGAACACTTGTGTAACTGACACTCAGATTAAGAAATGTTCTAGAACCCCAGAGGTCCCCTCATGCCCACTCTAGTCAATACCATATCAAATGATAACCATTTTCCTGACGTCCATCAGAACATATTATTTTCACATTTTTGTAATTCATATAAATGAAATTGTCTGTATTAGTTCTTTTTGTCTCTCCTATTACAGAATATTGGTGCTATTTATCTCTTTTGTTTATCATAACTACATTTAGTTTAAGCTACTTCCTGTATTTTGTTTCACTGTGTGAACATTCTAAAATGCATTTGTCAATGTTAGGTTTGGTGATGCTCTGGTAGTTTCTTTTTTGTTTGTTTGCTTGTTTGTTTTAAATTGTGCACATATAAATGAATATGGATCTTTTGGTAATGCATATCTAAATTTGCAGAATATAAATTGTTGGTGTGGGGGGATTGCTGGGTTATAAACTGAAAATAAGTTCAGTCTTTGTTGGAACTGCCCCCAAACTTCCAAGGAGCTTGCAAAAATGTCTCCAAACACTTTGCTTTGCAAGGTATTCATTGGTTATGGTTTTACATCTTAACCAATAATTGATGGTATAGGTCATGTAAACATTAGCCAGTTTCGTAAGTGCTAATGTCTCATAATGGACTTGTTCACATTTCTCTGATGCTTGGATATGTAGAGCATCCTTTTGTATGTTTATGAGCCTCATGTACATGCTCTTTTGTGAATTATTTGTTCAAGCTTTTGAATAATTTTTATTTTGGTCACCTATCCTGTTCTCATTTTTTTGGTAGGAGACTTTTTACATTCTTCCACATTGTGGATTATGACTTTCCAATTTAGCTTTTTCTTTTTCTTCTGAAGAAAAAGAACTCTTAATTTTGATATAGTTTCATTTATTAATTTTTTTAACTGCAAATTCTGTTTAATTTTTAAAAGAATGAACTATACGAAAGAGAAAAATGGGATCCCTGGGTGTAAAGCCAATTATTACATATTCTCCCCACACCCCAATGCTTCAATGCTGAAGACCAAACAAAGCAATACAAAGCAACTCTTCAAGAACTCAGAGGGCTGGGCTCTAAGGGTTGAAAAGGACAAGGAGTCTTCCTTAGCTCATGCCTACGTGTCCTTGTGATTTGGGAATTTATTTTGTAGTCAAAATAAGCCCTGAGACCTGCGTATCAAGCTCATACAATGACCAGGCCTAGTAGATGAATTGAGTGGAAACACCTGGGGGGGATAGTTTTTAAAAGAAGACCTCCAAATCCTGCCTGACCATCCTTAAACTTGCCCTGTCAAGGCAAATCCTGCTTGACAAATTAGGTTGTCAGGCTTCTGGGCAGGCTTCAATGGCTAATTGAGATGCACAACTGTACCTGATGGGCAGTTGTTTCCTACACCAAAAGCTCAAATCCTGGGTTTGGAACGTACATGCCAGGCACTCTTGTTTTAACCAACTTGGCTTTCAGGCGGTGAGCATGCTAAAAAGCATTGCACAGCAAATGGAGCACAATGAAGCACACTGGCCTAGGCGGGTAGGCAAACATCAAGAAATGAAACAACTTGCTTAAAAATAATTTCTGACAATTGCCTTAAGAATAACACTGCAGGAAAAATACATAGTTTTGAGAATTCCAAATCCTTTCACATTTCTCCCTTTTCCATTTACTTTGTTACTCAGAACAACATCTTTAATGGAAAGTGTATATATACACAAGAACACAAGCTGTAAATGAACTAAAATGGTGAGATTAACCAGTAAATTAATTTGCAGTGGGTAATTATATAAGGAAATTGAAATGGTACTTAATGCAGTTTTGATATTTACCATGTTTAAGCCTTTTTAAAAACCAGTTAATATTGATGCTATAGGAATATTTGAAGACAAACATACTTAATTTAAGGACTAAAGCACCTGAGTAGTTTAAGTATAGTTTTGTGAAGTAACACAGTCCAAAAATGAAGTAGCTATTTAATTTTTAGGGAAACTAATCATTGAAATTTTGTGTGCTTGCTTTACATTATATCAACAAAACTCCTCAGTCTACTTTTGCTTAAATGCTTTCTTTCCTTAATATTATTGGTATTGGATTTTAGATGGATTTCCTCCAAACGGATAGTTTTTGTGATAAAAAGTACCTTCAAATTCTTACTAATGTCAGGAATAGTGCATAGAGATCTCTCTAAAGTAGGTTTTTTTTTCATCAAAATATTTTAGAATTTATGAATTCTGTTACCTTAATCCATAATTGTAAACGTTTTCCGATTTAGTTTTTTAGTAAAAGATCATGCTCACAGAAAAGAGAGTGAAAATTACACTACCCCATGCCAGTTTGATTTCAAAGTCTTTTGCAAACTCAAGTGATTAAACTGGAATAAAACGAGTGACGTATTTCTCAGGTTTAGAATTGCAATTTTTTCTTAGCAAGTTGGAAAATAGCTAATCTTTCAGTTAGGAAACTTTGTACCCGGCCCTTTCTCTTGAGAATGCCATTCTCGGCCTGAAGATTTGTCTCTGCCCTGTTGACACGGAGATTTAAGGGAAAATGCCTAGTTGTAAATGCCATCTACAGTTTTACTTCCCACTCGACTTCAACTCACCAGAGCGTTAGGGTCTGAGGGGACGAAGGGAAAAGGGCTTTGGAGGTCTCTTTGCCAGCTGCGTTACCCGGGGAAACCGCAGCCCCGGAGCCATAAATCCCCTGCGGTGAAGCTTCTCCAAAGTGGAAGACGTTTCCAGACTCGCCTGATCTCAATCCCCGCAGGAGAGACGGCCTCCACTCACCCCAACGAGAGGGGGCGTCCGCGCCCCTTCCCGGGAAGGTTTCCAGCGAGCCGAGGAGCGGGCTGGGCCGCAGGTGCCGAAAGCCGGGCGGAGGGGAGTGCGGGCTCCGGGGGTGCCCAGTGCCGGGGGTGCGCGGGCGCCCCGTGGACTGCGAACCCAGCCGTCGCTGGGGGTCTTCCTGCCCCTCCCCAGCGTCCCGCGCGGCCTCCCCCTCTCTGTCCCCTCCCTCCCTCCCTCCCACTCTCTCTCTTTCCTTAGCTCCGACTCAGGGTGCGGAGTGACGCGAAGTCACAGAGACGCCCCGTAACTCCACTGCCCGTCGCGGGGGTCGTGGAACCGAGCGGGGCTGAGCTGCGCGGGGCGAGCAGGGGGCGAGCGCGGGGGGCGCCCGGGGACCACGAGGAACGAGTCGGGAGGGAGGCCAAGGCCGAGGGCGGAGAGTCGGAACCGAGAAAGAGCCTGAGAGAGCAGATGAGGAGCGGGAGCTGGGCAGGGCGCTGAGGCAGGAGCCGTCCCGCAGGAGGCCCAGGCCCGCCCCCTGGGGGAAGGAGGGCGAGAGGGAGGAGGGGTGGAGAAGACAAAAGCCTTACCTATAACTTTTATACCTTCAATCTATTTGGAATTGATGTTGGTTTATTTTATGAGATCGGAATCCTGATTTTTTTTTCATCATGGGTAACGTCTTCACCAATTACCATTTATTAAAAAGGCCATCATTTGACCCACTGCACCACACTGTCTGCTTTTTTTATCAGGCAGATGGTTGCATAATTTGGGTATGCTTTCAAGCTCCTTAACCTGTTATGCTAATTATTTCATTTACCCTTGAGCTACTAACATACTCTCTAAAAAATAGATCCCATAAGAGTTCTTCATACTTGGTGACTTAAATCCTCCCACTTGGTTCTTCTAATTGAAGTTGACTTTCACCCTCCTTGGGTCATTGCTTATGAGCTTAGAATTTGTTTGTGAACTACTCACATTAATAAACCCTACAATCTTAAGAGGAATTATATTTCATTTAATACTTGGAAAAATTTGGAGTTAATGGAATTTTAACAATTATATGATATGTGCCACCATTTGTTAAGGTGTCTTTCACTTCTTTCAGTAATGCTTTGTAGTTGTCAATGTAAGGTTTTTAAACACATTTTATGGCTGTTATTTGATAGTTTCATTGTGTTATAAATTATACCTTCTTCAAATTTTATCTTTTGTGTACAGAATATGGAGATACAAACTATTTGTTATTGACCTTCCAGCCAATTTGTAATGAGTTATTAAATCTAATAGATTAAAAATTACTTTGAAATTTCTAGATATAGGTTACGATATTTGGAAATAATGACAATTTTATGTCTTCCTTTTTATATGCCATTTATTACTTGTGTTAAGTTCTTGTGCAATTGAATCTCAACTGACCAAATTAAATAGCAATAATGGTAGCGGTCATTCCTATATAGAATATCAGGTGGAAAGTTTTCAAAATCCCAACATTGCTTATAATGTTGTTAACAAGTTCTATTATAGGCATTGAAGCAGGCTAGTAAGATAGGGAACTAATAAATTAATAGACTGACCCGGAACCTGGCAGAGAGTCCATGTGGACAATAATAACCCCCAAGACGGCTGCTGGAAGGCCCCCACCCCCAGGATTCTGCTGTCCAGAACAAAGACTTCTCCTGGGTGCACAGAAAAGCCCAGGATGTTCC
Organism: Dasypus novemcinctus; assembly: GCF_030445035.2. NCBI lineage: Eukaryota > Metazoa > Chordata > Mammalia > Cingulata > Dasypodidae > Dasypus > Dasypus novemcinctus. The sequence goes on along the minus strand of NC_080702.1, from coordinate 10,980,019 downwards.
CTAGGGACTTTATCATTGGGTGCTCACTAAGGGATTGATGGGTGGGGTAATCAAGCAACACAGCCAACAGCTGGAACCCCTCCCCCAATTAGCAAAGGGGTGGAATAATTAATAGTTTATAAAGCAAACCACAGGCCTGAGCTCACTCTCCTGCTCTCTGTGCAATGCTCTCGCCATTTTTCCTCTGCCATGTGGCCACACAAGTAAACGTGGGGATTTATCATCTATAAAGGGGAATTACAGCTTGTAAATCAACCCTGTTTATCCCTTTTCACCCCCTTCCTCTCTACTTGGGACCCCTGCTCTGTTATTTTCTCCCATTTCTCTTCCCTCCCTACCTGCATATATTACTGACCTAACTCATCTGTAGTGCTCTTGAAATTCGTTTCTGCAACATGGCCAATAACCTAGATAAAATCCATTAACAGTTTCTTTGTAAGAAACCTAGTCTATTTCTAGGTTTTTAAAATGTTTTTTTATTGATTGGGCTGGATTTCGTCAAGTGCTTTTCCACATCTATTGAGGTAATAGGTTTTTCTCCTTCATTCCTGTTAATGTAGTGAACTACATTGAATGCTTTTACAAAAGTAAAACATCATGTACATGACTGATTCTACTTTTTAGGAAGCATTATCCATTTAATATTTCTCTAAGTTCCAGTCACATTTTGTTGTGGATTTTGCTTCCATGTCCATTTCAAAGAAGGTTCCCTTAGTTTCCATTCAGGGAGTTAGTTTCCTCTTTTACAGAATTCTATAGAGAATTCTGTCCAAATTGATAGTGGATACTCATGAAGCTGGAGTTCTGTAACTATCACATGTTATAGACATCTAGCTTCCTCTCATTGTAGTTTATAGATACATTGGATTTTTGAATATTTTGAAATTTGTAGGTGCTTTCTTTAACCTCCAGCAAAAGTATTGTTGGAGAAAAACAGCATTCTTGGGAAACCTTTAACAAGTACACTTTTCATAAACCTTCCACGTCATTTTGAAAAAGTGACAAGTATAACATTATTAGGTGCAGTGTTATATTTAAGCCAAGTAGATAAAATGCAATATGCATACCTTTCACACCTTCCATATACTCAGTTTTTGTTTGTGTGTTCCACACGCTATGAATGAAAGTAGGTTTAAGGTTTCTTGTTAGTGTTGTGTATTTCTTGTCTTTTAGTTTTGACTTAATTTATGCTTTGTATATTTGGAGGCTATGATGCTGGTTATGAATGTATGTGCCTATATAAAATACATCCTGAAAGGGCCTAAAAGGACTGGCATTCCAACTGCAACAATATTCTTAAAAGCTAAATCTTGGTTTCTAAGGAACTTTACCCACAAAAAGGATCCGGGATTCTTTGGAGAATCAGCTGATTCAGGCCTGAAGTAGGGAAAATAGAAGATAAACTTGGAAATAAGCTAGCATTGACACTTTATTCCATGAACTGTACCTTTTCAAACGCATTAAGGTAGATTTTTTAAAAAATCTATAAATTTTGTTTCAAAAAAGATGCAATTTCATTTTTATATACAACAGAGAAACTATAGTGGTGGACAGGTCATTACAATTAAGGAAATACTGTTTACATTTTGAAAACATAAACTTTTGAAAGTTGAGGTTTTCACAAACTGGAATAAATTATAAATTTGTTTGAAAAATCAACAAATCTGGATCCGCATTTGTTCCCGGCGGCGGCGGAGGGGGGAGCCCGCACCCGCAGCCTCCGCCTCTTCAAGCCGCCTGGGGCTGCAGCGCCTCCGGGTTTAGTCCCAGCCCCGCAGCGCGACCGGCCGGAGGTGGGGGGGGCCCTGGCTAGGCCCGGAGGCGCGGGGAGGGCGCCCGCACCCCTTCTCCTGCGCCGCGGGCGCCTCGCGGGAGGCGGGGACCCGGGAACAGCGCGCGGTGGGGAGGACGCGCGGCTGCAGCGAGTGCGGGTCTTGCCCCGCGGAGCTCCTGCGCCTCCCGCGGCGGCCGCTCCGCCCGGCCCGGGCTGGAGGTGGGAGGCGGGAGAGCAGCAGCTGCGGCGCAGGCGAGGGCGCAGGGCCGGCGCCCCCCACAGACTGGGGGAGCCCAGGAGTGAGGGGCTGGGCTGGAACCGGCCTCTGTCCCGCTCCCGCCGCGCCCGCAGCTGAGGCCGGATCGCGGCTCTGGGTTTGGGGCTCTCCCCGCCCCCACCTCCTGCCCGGCCCGCGCCTCTCCAGCCCCCAGGGCGGGGCTGCCCTCCGCCCCCCAAAGGGGCTGCTCACTTTGCGGGGCTCTGTTGGAACTAGTCCCCTTGACTCTCCGTTTCTGTTATTTCCTGGGGTTTTATTCTGCCAGGAGAGCGGGGAGGGAGCTGGGTGGCCCCCTGGCAGGAAGCGGGGCGGGGTGCACCCGCGTGGCGTTGCAGGCGGTCCGGATGCCCGGGTTTCTGGCCCCGCGGGAGCGGCCTGCGCCCCTGCCCCCGCGCCCTGGCCCTTAGCCCCTGCGGGCCTGCAGCTGCCCAGAGCACGCACTTGAGGCCTCACCCTTGGGCGGGCCTGGGGTGGGGGCTGCAGGGACTAAACCAGGGTGGCCTCACCCCGGCAGCCAGGTCTGTGCGCTGGCTGTGCCCCTGGGGGGCAGCCCTGGACAGGACAAAGAGCCTTCAGAACAGGAGACAAGGAGCTGATTAGCGCCAAGGGTCCTGAAAAAATAAATCAACAAATCTGGTTGACCATAGCTCCGAGATACTTTTTTAAAAACTGCAAAGGTACATCTTTACAGAAATATAATGCCGCATATACTGAACTTGATATGAATGTGTGTCATAAACAGACTTAAACGCTCTCAGCCAGATATCATAGACACACACATTAATGAATTCCATACTTATAAATTGGGTTATTTGTGAAATATGCACAGGAAAATAGAAAAGACTGGGGAATTTTAATTTTGAGGATTGGGTTTATATTTTCCTGATGACCACAATGATATTGTCCATATATACTCACAGTGTTGATTTGAAATAACACTATAACCAATATTAATAAGCACATTAAAATATATAATTAAATTAGTGAAATCTAGGTTTTCCTTGCATTTAAGCTGTGCTTGGCATAAAAGAAATATTTAAAAAGGGCAAAATATAAAATTCAGGAATAAGATACATAAAAGATAATACAAAATAAAATAATTTCACAATTCTCTTATTATCAAATATTTTTAATTCAAAATTTTATAGCAGTACATAACATTTAAATTTGATAAAAATCTCTTAAAATGATCATAATCACTGCAGATATTATCAGTAATTTGTCCTAATTTTTTTTTCTGACTTTCTGTAGTTATACTGACCAACACATTTTGAAAAGCAAGATTTTATTAAGCAATTCTCTGTTGAGGAATATATCATAATGATTGCTTCACATTTCTTCAGCACATAACTAATTTGGAATACATGAGCACCAGAATTTATCTACATGACAAAAAAAAAATTCAAATGAATAAGGAGGCATTATTTTGCAGTCATTAAAAGACAACTCTGACTATCAGCATATCTGCGTTCAAGTGTCACAATCACTCCACACTTGGTGATCCCAGAGAAGAGTTGTGAGAAAGTAAAAGGAGATAATAAATATGAAATCCTTATTTCTGTCCCAGGTTGTATAAATTTATTAGTAATACTCAGCTAATAACAATATGTAATATCTGTAAAATGTTATTGATGATATTGCTTTTGTTAATGTTCTGTGGTTCATAAAATAATACATTATGTGGAAAGATACTAAAGAAATGCCCCAGAAAAAAATGAGTCGATACTTCAGAAACAGTGTTGTTTAGGATATAATGCTTATGAAAAAGGAGTGTGTTGGAGTCACAGACCCAAAGGGTATCGGGAATGAAAGACAAAGAGAGATTGGGATCAGGGGATCTGAGAGTATTGAAGCCTCAAGCTCATCAGACAAGTTTATTAATATCAGGGGCTTCTTTATATACCCCAAGCAGTCGTGAGAACTAGCAACTATCCTAGCTAACTATTCTCATAATTTCATTAATAAAAACACAGGGCACAGTGGATAAGATAGTAACTGAAGCCCAAAATGTTCTATTATGTTATGAAAACAAGTATACTCATAAATGTTGTTGCCCAGGTTACTTGAGATATCAAGTCTGGGTTCTGCTGGAATGTTATTTTTCCCAGAGAGATTAGCCATCTGCACGTACATCTCTAGGGGCAGCATGACCCAGTGGTCAGAAAGGAACTTGCTACCATGGAAACAGCATGCCTTTGTTTCCCACATTTCCCCCTTTTTGTTTTAGTCAGGGTAGCTGTGCCTGTCTTAGGTTGCTCTCCTCTGAGAGTTTTACCCATCATTGACTACCAGCCAAGTGCTGTGACCATGGGGAACTATATCAGATTTTTTGCAAGTACCAAATTATTAGCTTGTCCCATCACATCAACATGGTGCAGTCTTTGACAAACTTCTCTCATCTCAGGCAAGCAACAACAACGAGCATCAAGATTAATACACAAAATCCTATTTCTAATGCTGATAAAAAATGTTGAGACTTCCACCAATCTACTGGATTAAACTTATTAAAATGAGAAATTAAATCATTAAAGATATCTTTATCATCAGCTACATCAATTTGATTATGAGACATTTCTAATATTCTTTTTTGTAATTCTTCTATTTCTAATGACATATTACCTTTATGACCTATCAAATGATTTTTAATCTTTTCCCAAACTTAGAATTTTTATAAGCAAGTGGAGTAATACAAAAGTTACTTTCATTCCAATCACATTTCAATCCCCTAAGTAGATTTAAGTTATATACTTGATCTCTAAGATGTAAAACTGCTGAGTCTAAATCATTATCTCTACTGTTTAATTCTCCATCAATATATTCTTGACTATGCCACAAGCCACTAGCATTCTTATGCCAATCATGCATGTATTGTTGAGTCTGCACTCTCTCATGCAAGGCCACTGTAGCTGTAGTAGCAGCTGCAATGACACCAATCAGTCCTAGTATGCCAGCTATTATCAGTCCCACGAATCACTTTGAGTGCTTCAGGATTTTTTGAGCCATATGGAAGAGCAGTTAACTTTCAGGTGACGATTGCCAAATTCAGTTCAGTTGCACTGGAATCCACACTCCCCGCTGCCTTTGAGCCATTGTAATGAGATCTCCATTCTGCAAAATGTTCTCAGACAAACAGGTATGCAAAGGCCCACTTTTATAAAATAGAGCATTCTCGGTTATAGTTAACTTTCCAACCACAAACACATAAGGATCTCTTACACACACCTGAAGATGATGAATTTGATTTAAATGCAAATACTGACCATACTTACTATTATTCCCAATCCATTCTATAGTAGGAGCTATTCCTAGAAAAATTTTCCACAAGTTCCTTTGAATATGTATAGATGTAACATTACACCATGGAGTAGATATCCATTTTCCTATATATTTCCAATCACTATTATATTTAGTAAAGATTATTTTTTCATCATGATTTAAGGATTCATGAAATGGATATTGCATATTACTAATTTGCTGTCCTTTACTATTTAAACCATACCAAATAAATCAGCCATTATATGGAGAGGGACTCCCCATGGGGGCACTCTCCCACACTATTCCATAGGAATCAGTAAAAACGACAGATCCTCTTCCCATACGGCACTCTTGTTATCCTTCTTTATCCCTACTGTCCTTTTGCGGACAATCATAAGTAGAATTTTTAGTCATGATTAAATTGTAAGAGGGAAATAAAGTCACAATAAACTGAGTATTATTATTTTTGAAGATAATTATGGTCCAATTTTTAACATACATACAGGAAGGGTGATTACCAATGCATAAGGGTCGATAATCAAATGGTAATATGAGATTATAGATTCTTTGTCCTTCCTCATAGGGTTTAATTGGCAATCGATCATCAATTGGTCTGGGGAATATATGGGTCTTATTTAGATATATAGGCAAGAATGGATCTTTCCAGGTTAACACTCTAAGTAATGGGGAGTTAGGTATATAGACCCAATAAGTATAATTACCGGCAGCTTCCTCATTACTTAGGATCACCATCATCAGAAGTTGTAGGAGGGAAACGGACTTTGGCCCAGTGGTTAGGGCATCCGTCTACCATATGGGAGGTCCGCGGTTCAAACCCCGGGCCTCCTTGACCCGTGTGGAGCTGGCCATGCGCAGCGCTGATGCGCGCAAGGAGTGCCATGCCACGCAAGGGTGTCCCCCGCGTGGGGGAGCCCCCACGCGCAAGGAGTGCGCCCGTGAGGAAAGCTGCCCAGCGTGAAAAGAAAGAGCAGCCTGCCCAGGAATGGCGCCGCCCACACTTCCTGTGCCGCTGACAACAACAGAAGCGGACAAAGAAACAAAAGCAGACAAAGAAACAAGACGCAACAAATAGACACCAAGAACAGACAACCAGGGGAGGGGGGGAAATTAAATAAATAAATAAATCTTAAAAAAAAAAAAAAAAAGAAGTTGTAGGAGACTCCATCTCTTCATTCCAAGGTTTAATCCTCTTCTCAGGTAACTAAATTTGTTCTCCATTTTCTGAAATGATAAGAGCATAGCCTCGCCTCCTGCCTTTTTTCCATTCATTACTTAAAATATCTTTCCAGAATATTGGTTGGTCTTTATTTCTAATGTCCACTGTAGATGTTTGACATTTTCTAAAGTGACATTCCGCAAGTGTCAATGAATTATAAACATTAAGAAAATTTAAAGTAAATAAAGCTTTTGCTAATTGATCTTTTGGTGTTATAATACCATCATCTCCCCCTTTTTGTTTTAAAAGCATAGTTTTTAGGGTATGATGGCTGCGTTCAACTATGACTTGACCTGAAGGATTATAAGGAATACCAGTAACATGCTCTATAGCATACATAGAACAAAAAGAAGCAAAAGACTTACTTATGTAAGAAGGACCATTATTAGTTTTAATTTTCAAGGAGCATTCCATCACAGCAAAAACAGACTGTAAGTGGGAGTGAACATGATGAAAACATTCACCACTTTGTGCAGTAGCCCACAAAAAATGAGAGTAAGTATCAATGCAAACATGGACATATCATAATGTACCAAATGATGGTATGTGAGTAACATCCATCTGCCACAGTTGATTAGGAGCCAGGCTTCTGAGATTAGTCCCATCCTGAAAAGGCACTGTAGTTAAGGGTCCACAGGTGGGACAGGTATGAATAATTTCTTGAGCTTGACGTTTTGTTAATTGTTAATTGCAATATCAGAAACAGTCTCCTAGAAAGTTGTCAGGGGAGGCTGGCTGCTGCCAAGTTTTCCTGTTATAAAATTACCTTTTATTATTATTTTTTAAAGATTTATTTTATTTATTTCTCTCCCCTTCCCCCCCCCCACCCCGGTTGTCTGTTCTCTGTGTCTATTTGCTGCGTTGTCTTTGTCCGCTTCTGTTGTTATCAGCGGCATGGGAATCTTTTTCTTTTTGTTGCATCATCTTGCTGTGTCAGCTCTCCATGTGTGAGGCACCATTCCTGGGCAGGCTGCACTTTCTTTCATGCTGGGCAGCTCTCCCTACGGGGTGCACTCCTTGTGCATGGGGCACCCCTACGTGGGGGCCACCCTTGCATGGCACTGCACTCCTTGTGTGCATCTGCACTGCACATGGGCCACCTCCACACGGGTCAAGGAGGCCCGGGGTTTGAACCGTGGACCTCCCATGTGGTAGACAGATGCCCTAACCACTGCACAAAGTCTGCCACCCTATTATTATTATTATTAATTCAGGTTTGTTTATTAAATACCTTTTGGAATTAGCCATTTAGACACTTTAATTTAAACAATGCTTTATAAAATTTCTTATAATTATTTATAACCATATAGACTATAATTATATTATTTTAAGACAAATTTTACCTTTACAGAACACATTTCCTTACTTAAAGTTACCACAATAATTTCTATAACTTGCCACATGCATTTAAGTTCCAAGAGTTTATGAAAATTAGCCATCCTACTTTAAGACAAAACACATTTTTTAGAAAAACCTTATTAAATTTCAATCAGCATTTCCACAAACTTTTAACCTTCTTTAATATTCATTTAAGTTTTACATCCTTCATTTTATCCTGTGAAGAAAAATAAACTATTCATTTCAATCTAGGCAAGAACATCTTTTTATAAAAAGACTGTCGTAATTTTGTTAATCAAGACTTACAATTTTTATCATTGTAGAGATCTTATTAACATTTAAACTTATGTATTAATATAAGCATTTATTTAATTTTTGGCCATTTGAATAGAGCTCTTTTTAAAAAATTTTTTGTTAATTTATATTACCATCCAAAGGTATCAAAATATACACTCACACTGAACGAACAGACACAAAACAATTACAACACATTAACAGAAACATACAGTTTACAATTAACCCATAATTCTTACTTTTTAAGATTTCTTCTGGAATCCATGTTGCCTGTAACATGCAAACTTGTGCTTAGAAACATTTTTATTAGTTATCAGCAATCAGTTAAGATAATTTGAGCAGCATAAATGTAGTTAACCTCGTATTTAGCAGTTTAGACAGACCGTTAACACACATTTTTGGAATATTATTCTGTTAGACTATACTGAGACTTGAAGTTCAGGATTAAACTATTGATTTAAAACTGAAAATTCCTTTTTAAACCTTGATAAAAATTTTGTACTAATTTTATTATCTTGGTTAAATAAGCCCAATGAGAATAAGCATGGAAACAAAACAGAACACCAATGTTGCCATGTTTTTCTCTTTTTTTCAGTGGCTTAACTCTATTATCCCCCACTAGCCCACTGCTACATTGTCATGTAGACAGCAGGGGGTTTGCAGAGTTGCTGCCAGAACAGTTTCCTTATCTTAGTTAACACTTCAACAGAGAGCTGTCTTACAAGCCTGATTTCACTAACAAGGACTTTATTTAGTATCTTTGCCCATTTTAAATCTTTCAATAGTTTAAAAGGTATTGGCTCAGGATGAAACTCGATATCCCCTTGCAGATTCTTTGTATCTGGTGGTATGGCATGTAATGTTATGGGGAAAGCAGATAATAATTGTTTAACATAAGGCAAAGCATCAGCAACATCTGAAAACATTTCTAAGTTAGGCTTAGTAACAAAAGGCAATTCAGTAGGTGCAGAGGGTTGTACTGGCTACACAGAAGATATTTCATTAGGACACTTCACTGAGCTTTTATTGATGAAAGGATTAATATCATCATTAATATCAAGGATGAGGGAAGAAACCTGATGGTTCCCCATTTGCCTCAAGTTCCTCTTCTTGTTCCAATTTACTTTCTTTCATTTCAAATTTACTTATGGGCTTAGAAAATATAGTAATTTCATCTTTCTCTCCTTCTTTAGACTGTAAAGGGTCTAAGGCTTCTGCAATTTGTTGTCCTAAAGCCCACACCAACAGTGGTATAGTTTTTCTTTTTTGGTATGCTCTAAGTGGCACCTTCATTACTTGTTTTTGCCATTTAAGATTTAAAAGATTTTTTTCCTTGTGGCTGAAACCAATAACAGTGTTTTTGTACTAGAGCAAAAAGTTGAAATAAATTAGCAGTTTTTACTGAGACTCTGAGAGTATTTAAAAGAGTTTTCAGTACCTGTGAATATTCTTCCAGCTGTCCTGGTTGATTACCCATACCCTGATGCTAGCAGAAAACAGGATTAATTAAAATTCTTACCACTGTATGGTCAGACTCGAGTCACCCTTTGATGGATGCCTCAACCTTTCAGGAAGGTTTTCAGTTCCACGTTTCCGATACTGTCATAGAAGAATCTCTGCTGCAGTCACTACTTTGGGCCCCACGTTGGGTGCCAGATGTCAGAGTCATGGACCCGAAGGGTATAGGGAATGAAAGACAAAGAGAGATTGGGATCGGGAGGTCTGAGAGCATTGAAGCCTCAAGCTCATCAGACAAGTTTATTATATCAGGGGCTTCTTTATATATCCCAAGCAACCATGAGAACCAGCATCTATCCTAGCTGTTTCCATAACTTTGTTAATGAAAAGACAGTGCACAGTGGATAAGAGAGTAACTAAAGCCTAAGATGTTCTACTATGTTATTGAAACAAGTATACTCATAAATCTTGTTGCCCAGGTTACTTGAGATATCAAGTCTGGGTTCTGCTGGAATGTTATGTTTCCCAGAGAGATTAGCCACCTGCATGTACATCTCTAGGGACAGCATGACCCAGTGGTCAGAAAGTAACTTGCTACCATGGAAACAGCATGTCTTTGTTTCCCACAGGAGTGTGTGAGACAACAGATAGTAGTGCTGGTTGATGCATTCAAAATAAGGAAGAGGGCAAATTCTCTCCCTGTCATTATGATGTATTTTTGCTTCATGGTACCACTGAGCAAGCACTGGGATGTCACCATCATACACAATATAGTGAATCAGATTCTGAAGGATCACTGAGAGTGATACCTGGAGATAATGTCTTTTATTGAGCATTTACAAGTGACATACATATTGCTTTGAGGAAGTGGAAGTAGGTTAAATACTTTCATAGAGTTTCAAAATGATACTAAGAGTCAGGATGTCTGTTATTGTAGGATATTGAATATATTATTGTTAAAAGTAGGAAAAGAAAAAGGTAATTCTTTTAAAATTACTGTTAAAGGAAAAAAAGATCATACAATTTAGGATATTGCTGAAACTTGATCAAAACATTCCTATCACTACCAATGATTTCTTGTCAGATGGTTGAGTAAGTTTAGTCAGTTGTTTTGTTCCATTTTTCCTGTTCATGTTTCACATTTGTTTCCTTTCTTGGTTGCAGTGAGCATCATTGGCTGGCAGTTAAATTACACGTAATACACTTAGAGTGGGTTTCACAGCTGAGTAGTTTATGGGTATGATCCAAGTCAGAGTGGACATTATTTTTAGTTTTTACTTTTAGTCTTGATCCACTAGAGAGAGTTCCACTTCCATCTCGTTTTCATTTTTATTGATTATCTTAAGAGAAGATATCTGTCTTGAGGATGACAAGGAAATTGAACAAAATTATGAAACAGTTTATACAACAAGAAATAAACTTATATAGATCAATAATCACAAGTAAAAGCATAATCTGAATCAAACTAGTTTTCTTCATATTCCATGAAAACAAAAACCTAGTTCAGGAAGGTCTGGCCACTGAAATGTTTAAGCCTGACTGATATCATAAAACACCTTAACTTGATTCTTCAAAATATTTAGGTTATTTACATATGTTGTCAGAAATATTAACACAAATGCAACATTGTCCATGGACAGCCAGGGTAACTGGAGCCTGTCTGTGTAGCAAGGCCACTGGTGCTAGGCTGCTAACCTCAGCCTGAGGAGCCCAAAGTGCATTGACAATGGTGTTAAAGCTGTTTCATAACTGTAGCTGTATTTGTAACGGTTCACTCCAGGTCATATGTTCTCGGGGAAGGTATGAGGGTGCACATGAAAGAGTGGGACTCTGTAGTAAGGTAGTTCAAAGGTTTGGGGCTGTTATCCCTCTTTTTATCCTGATCAGCGGCTCCCAGAATCTGTGTTTCTTTTTGTTGCATCATCTCGTGTCAGCTCTCCATGTGTGCAGCACCATTCCTAGGGAGGCTGCACTTTCTTTCATGCTGGGCGGCTCTTCTTACAGGTCACACTCCTCACGCCTGGGGCTCCCCTACATGGGGGACACCCCTGTGTGGCACGGCACTCCTTGTGCGCATCAGCACTGGGCATGGGCCAGCTCCACAAGGGTCAAGGAGGCCTGGGGTTTGAACTGCAGACCTTCCATGTGGTAACAGGGCACCTTATCTATTGGGCCAAGTCTGCTTCCCTCAATTGGATTTTTGAAAAGCCTCTTGAGGCTAGGAAGCCAAGACAAAAATTCAACACCAGAGTTCACCTACAATTTGCCAATACATTTGGGTGAATTCATCTTGCTTAAAGTCAGAGATAATAGGCTAATATTTGCCAGAAAGCAACCTTCTTTACTGACCTATAAGGTTGGGAACCCAAGAGCAAGGTACCAGACCAGATTTCCCAAGAGAGTTTTCTAAGCATTGGCTCCAAAAAGTCTTCCTTTGTTTCTTAAAAGGCTCTGGTCATGTGTGAGTAATTGAGCATCATTCTCAAACATGACATTCCAGTCCAAGCCTTGGTAATATAACCAACGTCTTCAATTATGTCCTGTTAATAAGGACTACAGATTCTGATTAAACCTATGCAGATAATTATCATGCTGTAAAAATAAAATTATTTAACAAGAGTTTCCAAATTCTAGAGAAGTCAGACCATGAGAAAAGAAATGTTTTATCAATTGGATATGTTAAGGTACGAGAGTAAGGGATTCCTTGAATCTAGAAAATAGAACATTAACATATAAGCAATAATTTAAACAAAACTATAATCATTCTTTATCATTTTATTCAGTCCTAATAATCCTTCTACTGAATTTTGTGTTTGCAATCTCATGAACACATCAATTCCTTCACTAGAGTTCTGGAATCTTGACCCAGTCCAATGTTTCGGTCTCAAAGTTATTTATCAATATTAGTAGTCTGATCCCAAAAGCACTTGGCAAAGTCTTTTCTTTGGGTCACTATGAGAGTGTTTTTGTTGAATATGAATGCCTTTAGCCTGTAGCTGATGGCAAATGTGTTCAGAGAAACATCAGAATAAAAACTAATTGCAGGTGACAAAACATTAAAATGGTTAAATTGTTGCTCTTTTGGAAAAGTAAATTTTATGCTGCATGTTCACTAAACAACATTTTAAGAATAAATGCACGTGGGGCTCCCCTATGTGGGGGACACCCCTGCATGGCAGGGCACTCCTTAAATGCATGAGCATTGCACATGGGCCAGCTCCAAACGGGTCAAGGAGGCCCAAGGTTTGAACAGCGGACCTCCCATGTGGTAGATGGATGCCGTAACCACTCAGCCAAGTCCACTGCCTCTCCTGATCATGTTTTTAAACTGGTCTGTTTCTATGGGAATGATAACCTTTGACTGACTTAAATTTGAAGGCTTTACATTTACTTGGTTAAATCAAGATTAGAAGTTTGATTCAAACACATCATTAGGGAATGCAGGATTGAGTCCTGGCCCCTAGTGGGCAGATAGAACAGACTCTCACACAGAAGTGGATACACAAGAGAAGACACACAGAGGAAGAGAGACACCTCCATAGACACTGCAGTGAACCTGGGAAGACAGACGAACCATTCACCTGAGAGGTTCAGATAAAAAAGATAGAGGAATCATGAGTAAGGAAATTACAAATGGTTCTAACTTTGTTATATTGTGGAAATAGATGATCCTATATCCCAAAATAGGGCCTGCCAAGGGTTGTTGACTTCATGAGGCTATATGCCTTACTATAGTGCCTGGACTCACCACTACTCCCACAATGTGAGACATGACTCCCAGGGATGAGCCTCCCTGGCACCAAGGGATTACCAGGACCCAACAGGATTATATTTGGAAAAAGACCTTGACCAAAAGTGGAAAACATTAAATACAAAAGAGTTTTATTGTTAAGAGATTTCAAAGTGCATTTCAAAGGTCAATGTAGAGGTCATGCTCATGCAGGTCTCAGGCAGATCTCACTAACTTCCACAGTAAACAAAGTTCAAAGACTTAGTTCTTTTAAAAATGAGAAGGTATATTTTCTAAAACAGTTAAGTTTTGTAATATAAAGAACAGAGCATTATCTGTTTAGATTCACAATATTTGCCTTCTAGGTAGATTACTCAGAAGGTTAAGGTAACCATTTTAAACCTCTTAGCAGTCTAACAAACCAAGAAAACTCTTCTTTTAACAAAGATAAAAACAAATTCTTATTTTGTATTAGCATGCTTTCTGATAAGAACTCTCAAAAATCTCATAAACCTATCAAATCTTAATCAGCATTGATCATGACAAATAAAATTCCTTTTCCACAGACATTCTACAAGTTTCTATACTATGTTAACTTTGTCCTACACATTGCGATTTCTTACTCTGCAACAACCAATCGTTTTATTTCAGGACAAAACTTCTCTTTCCCCTTAACAAAACACATCCTTCATAACTTACATATTTAAATTACCAAAAATATATTGGAAATTTCTTCAGACCAATAGCTTATGAAACACAATTACTCAAATAAAAGTTTGTTGGAATAATAACTGAGTTTGTATAAACACAGATTTTACATTTTTCATCATATTAAAAAGCTCATACATAAAACGTTAGCTTATTTGTTCAGTAAACCTACATAAAATTGAGAAGAACATACCTCCCCAAATATTTATGCTTATATTGTACATACCATTACAGAAGACATAGCTAATCTTTTTTCACTGAGCTCATTAATCCCATTTGTGAAATGTTTATCTGAATTCTGTTGATTTTATTTTGTTCTTAAATTTTGGTATAATTTTGTACATACCCTTTTTTTCTTTGGAAATATTAGAAGTTTGGTTTACTGAATTTCTAAGACTATAAGATTAATTTATATATAAGCATTTATTTGTCTTCTAGCAAATTAACATTTTAGGGTGTTTTATAAGTCAATTTGGTATTACCATCCATAGAAAGGAAAATCTCATCTCTCAAACATACAGACAAATGCAAATAGAGTTTAGAGCTTCAGTTTTAAATTTTCCAGCCATGAGTCGGAAAGAAAAACATAGAAACATAGAAAACAGAAATCTCATGAGCTTTTATTTATCCTTTACCTTTTTTTAGGAATCCTTTTATTTTAGTATGCCAAGGCCGCCTATACAAAATACCAAATTTTTTTTGGCATTTAAAATGAGGATTTACTGGGGTAAAAGCTTACAGTTCCAAAGCTGCTAAAATGTACAAATCAAGGTATCATTGATGTGGGCTATGGGTGGGATGCTGTTCATCTCTTTGTAGATAACCTGAGCTGTCTGTATCCTGACCTGTGGGTATAGGACATTAAGAGGCTGCAGTCCTCCCCTTGGTGAACATGGCAAAGACTCCAGTTCTGGGAGGAAATTTAGCAATGTAAATTCTATATAATACCAGTCAGTCCAGACAGACTCTGATAATAGTGATGCTGAAGCATAAGGGGACTTAAACTTGGCCTCGAATGTGGAAATATAATATAGCTTGTGCATGAATTCAAAATTATTTAATTCTGTGTCCAAGTGTGCCTAGAAATTCAATTAAGTAATATAGACTCTTCAGACTTTGAATGTTCAGAAAGGATGTGTATTCAAGGTTGCATCCAGATGGAATGTGGGCACTATGTTGATTCAAAACATATTTGGTACTCACACAAACACTTAACCAACAAAGAATGTCATTTTCTTCAATAAAAACACCATTTGACTCCCAACCCTGTATAAAAGGAACTTGAAAATCTTGTTCTGGGCTCGTGTTGTGAACAGAAGTCTCCCAAGTCTAGCCAGCAGTAAATGAAGCTTTTTCCTTCCCCAAATTATTGCTGAGTCCTGGCCTTTCTAATATGCAAATAATTGAACCTCTCTTGACTTCTACAACATTGTCACAGATGCTTTCTCATCAAGGGTCATCTGCTGGTCAATCCTGGGTTCCTGCCACATGGGAAAGCAATATTGTAGCTTTCCCTCAGTTTAGGCCTGCTCCACTGAGTCCAGCCTCTGGCATTTCTCTCAGTCCCCAGGGGTTTCTCTTGGCCTCTCTGTCAGCTGTAGCTGGTCCTGGAGTCCTCTTTCACATGACAGTTCAAAAATGGCATCCAAAATTTTCTGTGTTCTGTTTCCAGTTCTCTATTTATGTAAGACCCCAGCAAGAGGGTGCAGACCCAACCTGGGTCACACCTCACTGAGTAGAGGAAGCAAAGGCCCTAAAGTGATCTAATCCAGTGACCTAATCAAAGGTTCCCATAATGCACTCAAATTCCCCCTGAGCTATTAGCACCATGGAGAAAGTGCCCTCTCAGGTTTTGCTCCCCATCTCCAGGCTGTAACATGGTAGGCCCCTGGAAGGAATAAAGAAATGAGGGAATGATGAATGAGTTATTTAGCCATAACTTCACTTACTGATATAAATCCTGCTCAAGCAACCAATAGACAGAGGGTCAGGAGCACTGGGTTCTAGTCTGATCCCTGCCACTAACTTGCATCTCAGTTTCCCTAAACATGAGCCAGGGCTACTACTGCCACCAATTCTCCTCAGTTGTACTCAGCAAGAGATGACTGAGCTCCTGCTCCATGCAGGCTCCTCTGCACCAATGCAGGATGGCCATGAAGGCCTGGTCCTGCCCCAGCATGTGGCAGAGACCTCATTCAGAACCCTTGCTGTAATCTTCCATCTGCATCTCTCCCCAAATGGCTTCTAAGTTCTTCAAGAACAGGATCCAGTCCCATTTCAGGTCTGAATCCAAGAGCCCAGCTGGTGCCTGGTGCACGAAAGGGCTAGGAGGGGCTTAAATGGATAAAACTTGGGTACCCTTGGAAATCCACAGGAAGGATGGACAATAGGAAAACAACTATCTGTGACTCAAGTTCATGAGTGTTGAAAATGGGCCTGACAAGTTCTATGTGAACTTGGGGAACACCGGGGTAGACTTCCTAGAAGAGGTGACATGAGAGCTGTGCTCAGAAGGATGTTCTGAACAACATTCCTTACCCCCCATGGATGAAGGACAAGGCAAAATTCCAGTGCTGGCAATCAGTGATTCTGGGTGTGTGAGGATCATATTAGGGACAGAGGGCAAGTCGATCCTTCCAGCACTAGCATTCAGTGATTCTAGTTGTTTGAGGATCATATTAGGGTAGACACTCACCAAGGAGGAAGCTCATCTCATTGTCAACAGCCTCACTGTTTTCCAGGATCCAGAGAAGTGCAGACATGTAGTGGATAAGGACAAGCATGACGACATGTCAAACAACTGCCTAAATCCCAGGAACTGGAGAGCCAGGAGTACCTGTTCTTCTGTGCCCCAAGTTCATGCCTCTTGCATCCAGGTTCAGACATGGCACTAGGGCTGTTGTGCAGGCCCTGGGTTCCTCCAGGATGCAGGCCTCCCTTGGATCACTACTCCTGAACCTCAGAAGCCACTGTAGCCTTATTGTCAGCAATGGCTTTCAGGACACTCAGAGATAAGATCACCTGGAAAGTCCATGCACCTATGAGCATAGGCTCTAACAGTCCCTGGGTCTCTGCTCTTGGACAATTCTGTGTTTTTCCATAACTGGGTTGCAAGAAGCAGTGACTCAGGCAGACTAGTTCTCAGACAGTGGGACGAGGGGACTGGTGCCTGGCAGCTCTCTCTTTCACCTTCTCCCATGGTCCCCAGCTCACCTCTTCTCTCCTCACTCCCAGTCCCAACCTTTTCCTCCCTATCTGTCGCTGACCCCACCCCATACACCACTGAATCCATCTCCAACACACATACAGCTGCTTTTTCTTCCACCTGCTCATGGAAAGCTCCTCTCCTTTGTTACCTCTCCTCCCTTTCCTGGATACAGGGCCCTTCTCCTGGGGCCATTAAAAAAAACCACCCATCAACCCCAGGAGGCCTTGGTGGCTCCTAGACAAGGAGCTGGAAAAGGCCGGTCTGCTTTGGCCAGCAGAGGGGGCTCAAGGGGCATGTGGTCAGGCTTTTCCTGGACAGCCAAGGGGTTGTGATGAGGCCATCTGGAGTTCTGGAAGGCTGGAGGGGAGGAAGAGGCAGAGAAGGAACTCCCTGGTGAGGGGCCTCTAAGCCCCAGGGCAGGCAAAGGCTTGAGTGAGGGGGAGCTGGGAGGGGAAAGTTGGGAGTGAGTGTGAGATTTAGGATTGTTAGGGTCTGAGAGTGTCATTTTTCCATTGTTTTCCTGCATTCTGAGAGGCTTTTCTCTGCAGTCCCACAGCTATAAGATTAGTTTTGAGGTAGTCGGGATGGGGGAGTGAGTGGGAGGGCACCTGAGAAGTGAGGCTGGCAGTTTGGTCAAGAGAAAGAAAACCAGTCTTGGTTGGGGTTCTGAGGTATCTGCCATGAGACATGGACCCTTTAGGTGCCAGATCATGGGGAGGTCCTGGGGCCCAAAGAAAGGGCCAGGGAGTCTAGGGTAGAGCCCTAGGGACTAAAGGCCATGGCAGGTTATCAGCAGCACAGCAGTGCTTGAGCAGTGTATCACCAGCACATGCTGTTTTACAAGTTCCCACAGAGACTTTTTCTTACCTGTGGCAGACTCAGGACATCAAACAGGTTGCATAGAAGCTCAGGGTAATGAGAAGACACTCTCTGAGCTCCCCCAAAAATACATGAAGGGAGATGCCAATCCCAGGGGCCAAGGCAGGGTGGGGTGGGGGATAGGGACAGATTTGGACAAAGGGAAAGGCCAGAGCCAGGGACACAGCAACCCACCTGACCACCCCCAAATTCCTCTAATCTCTGAAAACCACTGAGCCTTCTAAGGCCATCAGTGAATGTGCAGGTGTTTGTCTATTTCACAAGCTGTCCCGGCCCCACTAAAGGCAAACAATACTATGGACTTCCAGCATCAACAACTTATTTTTGATTGAGCTATAATTAACATGGCATAACTTCAGCCTGTGAAAGTGCCATATTCAGTGCTTTTTAGTATATTCACAAGGCTGTAAAACAATAACCACTATCTAATCCCAGAATATTTTCATTAATTCCAAATGAAATCCTGGACCCAGTAGCAGTCACACTCCCCCAAAGACCCTCAACACATCACTTAACAACCACTAATCTATCTTCTGTCTGGATTTGCCGAGTGTGGACCCTTTGTATGAATGGAGTTCTGTAAGTGGCCTCTAGTGTCCAGCTTCTTGCACGCAGCATCATGTTCTTCAGGTCCCTCACCTTCTACCATATATCTGTACTTCATCATATCTTATGGCTGCTAACATCTCATTTTCTTTTTCCCTTCATCATTTGATGGGCATTTGTGTTGAGTTGTACTTTTTGGCTATTATGATAATAAACTTGCCCCAGATGTGGCCAGAAGGCCTTCCAGTTGGCTCCTGTCATGTGTTGACTCCACCCTGTGGACTTTGGTGCCTTCCATGCTCTCCACTAGGCCATGATCATTAGGTTCCTCTCATACATTTCCTGGCCAAGACCTGGACTCACACATACCTCCTAGGTGCCCTATTTGCTTTTCATGGAAAATAGGATTTTGGGACCACAATCTGGGCATCAGCTACCAGATTTTCCTTACTTATAGGTCTGCTCAATAAAGAGAGCTAGAAACTCTGTTATTTACAGAGAACATGGATTAGTTCAGACATATATTTGCTAATTAAAATATAAGATTATAGTGTTTTCATTCCCTGATAAACCTTCTGAAGTGGCTCCAATGCCCACAGCTGGGGCAGGCAGGAGGCTGGGGCAGGGTCCTGGGGCTTTGTGTTGTCAGGGTTAGACCTTTAGCTCCTGAACATTGGGGAAACCAGGGGAGGGCTCAGGACAGGGCCTGTCCCACCCGGAGAGGAAGCCATTCAGTACTTTACTTTGTGAGGAGGTGTGCCTCTGTAGGACAGTGGTTCTCAATCCTGGTGGCCTTCCCTTCCCCCTCAGGCCCTCTCAACCCCTCCCCCTAGGAATTGTCCACACTCCAATGACCAAAGCAAAGCACACATTTTGGAAAATGGATGCAGCCATCCCAGGGGACGTGAGCAGTGTCAGCACCTGCACCTGCTGTTTTACAAGTTCTAAGGGCTCCGAGCCGACTCCTCTTGAGGACCATCAGTAGCAACACAACAGAGTGTTAACTGGAGATCCCCAAGATGGTGGACCTCCAACCACACCATCCAAGCCCTCACCTTGACCCACAGAAAAGACTGTGGAGTTTTTTCTAGCTTACAATGGGTAAGTATTCTTCTCTTGGCATTCAGAGCCCACGGCTGATGCCTCAGGCCTCAGCCAGGCAGCAGAGGCCAGCAGGTACCGATCACAGAGGCCAGGGTCTGGTAGGGATTTTCTGGGTTAAGAAATTGCACAATGAATGGCAAGGCAGTAGGAAGCACTAGTTCTTAGGAAGCAGTAGTGCTTATGAAAAAAGGCCCAGCTGGGGGCTGAAAAGCTGCATTTCAATCCCCTCAGTCCCCTCAAAAGGAGAGAATTCTTGTATATCATGAATAGGGATCCCAAAGCATGAAATCTAATGTACAGATTTGACCATTGGGCATAGAAGGAAACTGAGGATGCAAAGTTCTGCCTGCCCTTGGACCATGTGCTAATAATCTTCCTTTGTCCTTTTCTTTTCCACATTGTTAGAATTGTTCTATTTTTTTCTGTATCTAGTGCTCACATAAATCTAGAATTTGCTCTTGAAAATGACAAGTTCTTATCTGGTGCTCAAACAAAGCCTCAGTCAAAAAGGAGAAAATGTTCTTCCTCCAAAGTGGTAGAAAGGCAGCCACTTCCCTACCCAGGGTCAGGAAATGGTCCTGGCAAATGGAAGTACCTTCAACTTCTAAATCCAGTAGTCCCCATGGGTGGGCTCTGCTCCTTCTAGGTGTATTGATACTGAAGTGCACTTTGCTCTGTGAAAGGGGATTTCTGTGTTTGCTTCAATAAGCCGGGGAAGGGTGGCTGGCTCTTTTTGCTTTTCCCTTCTAAAATAAACTGATGACTGCATGATTTCTTATTTGAATGAACAATGTGAGAGGCTGCATCTCGTTTCAATTAACACTGTAAATGAAAGAACCAGTCGCCAACTCCGAGGCTGTAGTTGAAACAAGATTTTAATAATAAAATATTCACATCTAACATTTACTATTTACAATAATAAATAGCCCAGACTGTCTGGTGGGGAGGGAGGTGCCTGCCTGGCCAGGACCACTGTAGTTGGGGGTCAGCAGAACTGCTTGGCCAGGCAGACCTGGGCAGGGGGACCCTGAGGCTGGCAGGTAGCAGGACCCAATTTGATTTTCCCCTTTCAGAATTTGGGTCCCTTCAGCTTCTTCCCCAGAAAGGCTGAGATAGCTCTCTTCTTGAGCTTGGTGTCCATGGGTGAGGTCTGCTTCATAAGCATTAATTGATACTTGGGCAAGGGAGGCATCACATAATACACTTTGGTGCTATCTGGGATCTGCAGCACTGGAGAGTGGGGCAGAGGGGTGGTCAGCTGTGCTCTGAGGGACCACAGGACACCCCAATCCTTTGTTCCCCATGAGAGCAGGCCTCTGCCAGGGATCTGAATCCCCCAACCCAACTCAAGGACCAAAAAGGAGCCTCTGAATGATGCCTGCCTGTGGAAAGACTCTGCAGAGGCACAGCTGAAAATGAGGAACTCTTGTTTTTAAAGTGACTCTGACTCATCCCTGCAACCTCAGAATGGAGCTGATAAGATTTCATCTATTTCCCCCTTCATTGCACCCCCTGATGCCTTCACTACTCAGGACCTCAGAGCTGAAATTGGATTTCTGGAGCACAGTGCAGGACTCCCAAATCCAGCACTACCCAGGACAAGACACTAGGGCCCAGGGAAGGGCAGCCCTGGCTCAGGCCCTCCCGAGCAGGGTCCCTGAAGGCCTCCAGGACCACGCAGTGCCTGCCACCCAGCAAGGATTTACACTGATCCCATCTTCTCCTTTCTTCCTGGATAGAGCCAGCTTGACAGAAACTCTGGGCTGAACTCCTGCTCCAGCCTCAGTGGTGTGGCTGCTCATCTCCTTTCTTAACCTCTCCAGGCCTTGGTCTTCCTGTTCTGTAGGACAAGTCGTTCTGCCTATTTCACACCCCACAGCTCCCATTTCCCATTCAAAAGACAAGGGAGGATTTAGAACCAACTTCTAGGAGTGGTGGGAGTCATTTTAATATGGCTAGGTTAGTGGCTGGGAGAGGGGATCAGCTTACTGACAAGAATCCAGTTAACTTTATTGTGCACAGACATACCATGTGTGCAGACATTGGTTGATTTTTTCTCCCCTTCAGGAATGAGAAGCCAGCCCAGGGGCTTAGGAAACCTATCTAAGGGTTCAGTGTCCAGGACACCTGGCTCTGGGTTTATGTTGTGAAGATCTTTCAGTTTTCCACTTTCTAGAATAATGAGTCAGTTCCCAAGAACCTCCAAAGGGGATCAAGGAGATTTGGTCCAGTTTGCCCTATCATAAAGGCATGGCCTGTAGCATGTTTGGTGCTTGTGTCCACCAGTCATGGTGCAGTCACCCCCTGCTGTCCAGAAGGCTTCCTTCAAGTTGAGCCCCTCTCCTTGGCCATCTTTCTCTTGATTCAAGGTGAAAAGCATTTTCTCTTGTTACCTCAATGTTGTTAGCTTTGAACTGGGTTTCCCAATGCCTGGGTCATGTTGAGGAAAAGGGACACAAGGGAGAAGGAGCAGGTATGGAGAAGAGGCTGTGGGCCCTGAGGGCTGCTCTGGGAAGTCTGGTTTGTGGGCAGGGTGCTACCCGCACTGCTGTCAGGTACACTGGGGTGAGAGGGCCTTGGAACTTCAGGCTTGGGACATAGTGCTTCTTCCAACCACTGCCCCCTCCTTCTTGCTCCCTGACTTACTTTGATCCTCTGAAATGATTTGCACCAGCATGTAATCCTCTGGCTTTTCCCCATCCACATTGAGTTCTTCCATGGCCTTGTGGATCACAGCTGGAGCTATTTCCTGGTTGGACACCTGTGGCAGATCACAGGACAGGCCCTCAGGGCATGGGTCCTAGAGACAGCTCCCCCACAGTGCAGCTGCCAGAGACCCTATGGAGCCACCTCTGGTCAGGACTGGGTCTAAGGGGCCTCACCATCTTCTCTTGCTCTTCTGGGGAGACCTCCATGGAATGAAGGGGTTCTTTCCATTCATTCCTAACCCCAACTCCTACAAGAACCTTCACCTTTGTCTTGTGGCTGTTTCTCAGGGTGTCCAAATCCCTGCCCTGTAGGCTGAACCCTGTCCCCTGGGTCCTCAGTCTGCACAACTGCTATGGACTTCCAGGGCCCTGGGTACAAAGGATGACTGTGCAGCAGAGGGTGGGAAATGAGAAGTAAAATCTGGGCCTCACTCTATTTCCTCATGCCTCCTAATCACAGGAGGTGGCTTGCCCTCAGGGAGTGCCACTGCTCCAGCCCTGGCCCTCCAGGACACTCCCAGGGCAGAGCGTACAATATCTAGTCCAAGCTCTGATATCAGAGAGGAGGAGGGGCTGGATGACAACCTACAGCACACGAGAACTGCCCCAGGCTCCAGGATGCAGCTGTGATCAGCAAGTCCAGGCACAGTTACCTTGACCATGAGGGCCCAGCAACAGGCAGGTTTAGGACAAGGATCAATCAAATGACAGCTTAGTAAAACCACACCTGCTCCTTGCCAAAAGAGAAGTGCAGCCTGGGGCATGTGTGCAACATGGTAATTCAGCCAGCCTCTGTGCATTGCGGGCTGGGATGGCTCCAACTGCATGTGCCATCCAGGATCTGACTCCTGCTCACATCTTTTTGGCCACCATCCTGGGACAGACTCCATAATCCCTCCAGGGTCATAGCATCAGACCCTCATTGGCCTGTGTCTCCACACATAGGTCCAACCTCCATTCTGAAGCCAAATGCCACCTGCTGTCCCTGTTCTGCTCTAATCCTCCAGTGTCTCCCATCTCCCCCATGAGAAAGTCAAGCTCCATTCAGTAGCTCAGAGGGCCTGATGTGACCCAGCTCCACAAACTCTCTGACCTCAACTCTTCCCCTTGACCCCTGCTCCTTCACCCTGGCCCCAGGCTGTTCCTCAGACTGGCCAAGCACATGTCCCCCCATGGGTCTGGCAGGCTGTACCCTCCATCCTCCTCTTTGGGGCTGCCTTAGAGGGCTTTTGCTATGGCTTCCTCAGCATGTCAGACTCAGCCACTATGTCCACTATCTGAGGCCTGACTGCCATCAAACTCACACTCTTCCTGTCTCTGGAGGTAGCTGTCTATCCACTAACACCAACTGGGAAGTCTACTCCAGCATGGCAAAGAGGGAACATGCCATTTCTTATGTGTCTACTGCCTGAACCAGTGATGGGCTCCAGGGGAGAGTTACACATCTGGCTCACCATGATGCTTTTGTAATGCTGGCCATTGTCCTCCTCCAGGCTGACACGGACAATGCAGTAGTCAATCACATGCCACTTATAGCATGGTTGTGGGTTGCAGCACCTGGGGATGAACCATCTGACCCAGCGTTTGATGGAGGAGGAGGAAGAGAATGTTTCTCTGGATGCCGATGTGACAACAGAGTTCTGTGTTGATTCAGAGGTTGACTGCCCCAACTGTGGGTGACAGCAAGATTAGCAGAAGGCCTGGAGCCTTGGAACTCCCTAGGACTGCTCTAGAATCTCTAGGAGGGTCTAGAAATTCTGTAGGAGTCAACAATTCTTGGCCTCTTTCTGGACCCAGACAAGGCCAAGCAGGCAAAGGAGAAGAGTGAGGACAAGGGCTGACATGGGAAGAGGTGGTCATTCACCTTCATTTCATGGTCATCTTGGGGCTCTAGGTCATGGTCGAGGTGGATATTCACCTTCGCACTAGAGGAGCCGGCCTCGTGTGTGGCGGGTGAATCAGCTGCATCCCCACTGCTGAAGACAGGGCCACACTGGAGCTGGAAACTCGAGTAGGGGTTGCTGCTGCCACTGGATTCAGTGTCTGGGGCCTGGCAGCTAGAAGGATAGGTCGGCTTACCTTGGGGTCCTCCCCTGGAATGCAACCAAGCTTGTCCCCTGCTACCACTGCACCTTGCTAAGGGGTCATTCCATTAATAGTAGACAGGGTCTCTGATTCACTTGGAGATCATGCAGCATCACCCCATTTCACAGAAGAGGAAACTGGCCCAGGAATGGGGCAACTCACCCAAATCACAGGCTTGGTTGGGAGTGGAGCTGGGATCCCCAGGCTAAACTGTCAGGCTCCCCAAACCCACACTTAGCCTGAAGCTTCCATGAGTCCTGAGCCAGCCCATACTTGCCCACCCTTGATGGGGAACTCACTCTTCACTCCAAGGCTTGATGCCTTCCAGGTGGTGTTTGTCCTTAAAGTTCTTACTGGCCAACTGGGATGGGGGCTCCAGCTCACAAGACAGGTGGTAGCTGCAGGGCAGAATGGTGGCTGTAAGGTCCCAGGAGCCACACCTCAGGTCTCCCTCCCAGGGTCTGGACAGCAGTTGGCATTTGAGTACCCAGCTGTCCTCAGGCAACAGGTCCTATGCTGACCCAGGATCCTCCGTGGTGATCTCACAGCTATAGTGGCCTGATGCTGTCTTGGCCTCACCTCTCTTTCTTGCTGAGTTGCTTCATGTCTCCAAACCAGGCCCCAAATTTCTCACTGGGCATAAGGGAATCATAGCAGCAACCTGCCTGGAGCTGCTGGAGCTCAGCAATCATCTAGTATTCCTATGACCAGAGGGAAGGAATAGTCACTGCTGAGGCCTGGGTGGTCTTCCTGGGTGGGATAGGGACCAGTGGCTGTTTTGCTCCTGTGGCTTCCCCAATCCCTCCACTCCCTTCCAGTCTCTAACTGCCCTCAGAGCTGAGTTCACACAAGTGATCCTCCATGAAGTTGTCCTTCATCCAACTATATCCTTCACCCTTGAGAAGGAGGCCTTGGTCCTCTCTTTTCTCCTCTATATCTCCCCATCACACTAAGAGGAAGCTGCATGCAGTTTGGGGGTGTCTTGCCCAGGAGGGTCTCTGTGTTCCATCCCATACCCCACCCCAGCCCACCCCAGCAGTGATGGCCACAGCTACTCACCTTCCTCCTTTTTTCAAAATTGACCATCCTTCCCTGGAAGACAGAGTTGTATCCACCATGAAGGGGCCCACATTCATTGCCATGCTCATCACCACACCTGAGCCCCTGTCTCTCTGCATTACTGCAGGGTTCAACATGAACAGGGCAGTCCAGACAAGGGATGGAACCAGGAAGACTCTGGGCACCAGGAGTGGAGACAGAGAGAACTTCTAGTCCCAGGCTCTGATGACAGTGGAGAGATGGGCTCTTGGACCAGCCTCCTTTTACTTGTCTGCAAGAAGGCCATGGCACTCCAGCCCCAGGGAGGCTGTGAGGGTTCAGGAAACCCTGTATGCCCACTGGTGAGAACTCAGGGCTCAGGGAATGGCCTCTCCTTCCAAACCTCAGTGTCCCTTTCCCACCCTGCCCCTGTCCCCAGGCTCACTTACTTCTAAATACTCCTGTATTACATTGTCCACCATCAAAAATTGGGTGAAATGTTCCCAGGCATGGGACAATGCCCTCGATGACACCCTGTGGCATTGGGTAGGGTGGGAATGAACACAGGCTCTGAGGTGTGCCCCAGACCATGCCCCAAATGCTACTTAGTCTCAGACTTCTAGGACCACACAACCTTCCCTGGACAGTGTCGGACACTTAACTCACACCCCCTAATTTCACTTCCAGACTCCAAGGACCCCAAACTCCCTTGTAATCCCTTCCCAGCACAGGCTTTTCTTAAGTCACCAAGTTTAATCCCCACCACCACCCAATCAACTCTGTGTCAGGTCTTACAGGTCCTTATCCTGACTGGCTGCAACTAGTCCCCCAGGATTCCCACTGCTCACACTCCTAAAGGTTCCAGGGACATTGAAGGGAGGCTTTCCAGGTGTAGGGGTCCAGAGGGAAGGACTCGAGGAGAGAACCCATGCTGACTTTGAGGCCACCCCTCCCTGACCGTCCCAGACTCATGCACACTCACCATCTCTCCCTGCTGCTCCTTCTTCTGGGTTCTTTTGGGTTTCATCTCCAGGGTTGAAAACTTGGAGATCTCCTCCTGCCGGGGTTGAGGATTAGGTCAGTGAGGCCCGCCATCCCTCAACTATTGTCCCTGGGGTCTTGGACACCCGAATCAAGTGGGAAGGTGGACATCTGCTGCTATCATATGCCTGATATCCCCTGCATGACCTTGTGTAAGAGGACTGGCCTCCCTGGGCCTCTATCTCTGTTGTAAAGACAGAGACCTGAACGCCCTCAGCAGGAGTCCAGAGGGCTTAGAGTTGCATGCTAGCAGCAATGATGCTCTGGTCATCATGCTTTACCCCTCAGAGTCATGAGAATGCTCAACCATGTTCCTTTTCTCCCTTGAGCTTCACCACCTCACTGTGAGGGTGGCAACACTAAATGGTCATGCCTCATTTCCACATGAGGACACAGAGCCCCATGCGGTTGTCAACTTGGAATGATTCACTCAGGGCATCAGAGGACACCATCTGTTCCCGAGATGGAGGCCACGTCTGAACTGACCTCTCCCCACCACCAACCACCACTAACTGGTGTCTGGTTCTCCCAGCCTCTGAGTTTGGGTTTTAGTATCATAACATCCCAGCCTTGGAGCTTGAGGATGGAATGTCTCCAGAGGCTGAGTTGAGCAGCACCTACCTGCTCCAGACAAGAGAAGTGGAGACCCCAAAGTCTACCTGAAGCCATACCAAAGGCATCCCCTCTCCAGAGGTCCACTCAGGACATTCTGTGTGCAGACAAGTCTAGCATCCACTCAGGAATGGGTCTCCATGGTTCCAGGTCTGATTACCCAGGTAGGGTGAATGCTGCCAGAAGTACTTAGCATTGAAATTTTGCTTCCTCTTTAATGTGGAAGCTTCTAGTTATGCTCAGGAAGGACGGCCATGGTTTCCAGTCTCCTAAATATTTCTCTTAGCTCTCTGGCACACATGTCATTCATCACAAGGCAGTTATGAAACCCTCCCACTGAGATGGAGTCTTCTCATCCTGCCAGTTCATCATCTCCTCCTGGAATGTCCGAGCCACCTCCACTGAATGACAGCCTACTGCACTACAATGGCCCCTCACCAGCCCACAAAGCAGGCATATGCCTCTACATCTTCAGAATAGGCCAGACTGGATTTGTTCAAAGAAACTTTTAGTGAAAAACTAACAGCCCCACCACCTGAGCCCTGACCCTCCAGCCTCCTCTTTACCTTGGTGATGAACTCACAGCTCTGTGGGAGGTTGTTCTCATTGGAGACAGTCTCAGATAGCATCTGAAAGAGGTGGAAGCTGTCCCTGGGGGAGGGAAAGAAGGAAGGAGAAAGGTAGGAGTGGGTAGGAGGCTGTAAAGGCTAATCCATTTTAGTTTAGCCAGCTGGGACTCAGACTGCTTGGGTGGGTGGTGCTGAACCTGGGCAGCTCTGAGTGTTACAGGACATCATGGGATTTGGGAGCTAGGCTCTGAGGTGGGCACAATGGGGCCCCCCATCCCATTTCTTTTTTTTTTTTTTTTTTGAGGTTTGAGTCAACCAGTGAACTTGTTTATTTCATTTTAGCATTTGAAAATTAATAGTTACAGCATTCTGTTTTTCCATTTCAGGAGAGTATCTTTCTATTATGCAGAAAGATTCTTTCATAGAACCTGACACAGAATATAGATACATGGGGTCCCAGTTCAATCAATGTGAAGAATCTTTAAAATGAATTTCACAAACATACAGTTTATAAGGCCCAGGGGAGGAATTTAAAACACGACTGCTCACAAATAAGCAATCTTGATTTACACCTTCCATCTCTAAAATTTCCTATGGGGTTGAAATCTTTTTGAAATAAAGGGATTTGAGTTTTCAAACTGCTCCTCTTGAAAGGACCACACCTGTTTGAAATAGGATGGATTTGATGAATGCTGGGGGTAAATACCCAAGGTGATAATGTCGACTTCTGACTGCAGAAGGTTTGATGGCTGAATTACCACCTGGATTTGCTTATCACAAGTTGATACAGTATTGCACATACTGCAGGCTATGACTTTGTGCTTCCAAGCCATGCCACATGGGAAATACAGGTAATGGAGGCCATGCATACCTGGTAAGGTGAAGAGTTGCTGCCTGGTAGGCCTTACTGCTTAGGGATCAGCTACAAAAACTGGGGACAAATACTACATGACCTCAATGATATGAAATAAACAAGCTGCCCTAGATAGCAAGAGACTGAATGATAGGCTTACAGGAAATCGGAGGGTGGAGGAAGGATATGAGCCGATGTCTGCAGGGGTGGAATTTAAGACGAGATGGTGTAAGCTCCATAAAACCAAGCTGTCTGCATTGTTCGTCATTACAAGCCCAGAGCCTGACAAGAGCCTTGCATATTGTAGGAGCATAATTCCTGTGGCCCGACCTTTTCAAGCATTTTTGTTGACTGCAGCGCCACCTACTGCTACGTCGGAGGAAAAGCCATCTTTTCACTTGCTGATGCAGGAGGTACCAGGAACCAAACCCAGGACCTTGTATGAGAGAAACAGATGCTCGACCACTTGAGCTACATCCACTCACCTATAAGTTATCTTTTGACAAGTATGAATTATCCCTCAAAATTAAACCAACCTAAGAGTCCAGAGTGAAGATGAAGATCAAGGAAGAAGAAAAGGTTGCAAGATTCCACTGAAAACAAACTTCCTGACTTTATGATTTTTTTCCATGGTTTGCTCCCACCTTCTTATTAGTAAATTAAATTAATAAGTTGTCTTTAGATCTCCCATCCCATTTCATGATCATCTGGTTCTGATATGTGTAAATGTCAATGGATAGAGGGTGGTGCTGACAAGCAAGCATTTAACATGCTTCCATTTGGTTCAACTCTGTAACCTGCAGAGGAAGCAACCAGTGATGAGGTAGAACAGTTGATCTCATCAACCTAGAGCCTCAGCCCACCTGGCCAATGCCCAGGAGCCACTGCCTCCCCAGCCCCCTGAAGGGCAGTGTGCAGCCCCCAAAATGTCCCTGGCCCAACCTGGTGTCCCACAAGTGGCCTGCCCAACTGGAAACTTCCTCCCATGTCTTCTTAAGATGGTGAATTGATTGGCTTTCAAGAGCAGAGAGGATAGCATAGAGTGAGGAGAAGGTCTTGAGGGTTTGGCACTCCTGGGAAGGGAGAAAGAATGAGCAGTGAGATGGGGTAAGGGCACCCCCCGGCTCTAGTTTCAGACCCTCAGCTGACATCTCCCCTCTAGAATGAGACAGACACACAGAGTGACCCTGAGGGCATGCTGTGGACCCAGACAGGCACACCCACACTCAACCTGAGGGAGTAGCATGGGTGGGATGTGAGGATATCGTAGGGCTCTGCTACAGGCCAGGGAGGGCCTCAAAGACTGAGAGTCGATAAGAGCATAGAGGGGGCTCCAGAACTACAGAGAGGGTCCCCTGAGCAAACCCTGGCCACCTCGATCCAGTGCTCCACCACCCTGGCCCTGTCCTGAGCCTTCATGCTCTGGTCCCCAAGGCAGGTTGTGATGACGCAGTTGGTCACATGGTTGAACTGGGTGATGATAGCACAGACGGTGGGGGCTACATGCTCCTGGCCCTTTTCATTGTGCTGGGACCAGGTGGTGCCCAGACAATGATAGGGCACTACTTTCTTGAACAGCTCCTGGGGAGAGATGTCAGCCAGCCCCACACCCATCCACCTTAAATCCTGAAGGTCCTCAGGACCCAGGCCAGGATCCAGTGGTCTCAGCTGGATTTCATCAGGATAAGGACAGAGTGTGTTCTCTGTCCCTGTGGGGACCTAGCACTCAAGTGACCCAGGGCCCAAGCCTAGAGGGGAAAAGAGAGCTGCACTTTCAAGTCCCTCTCAAAAATTCCAGCATGGGAGGTGCCTCAAGCCTCCTCAGGCCCAGGTGGCACCATGTCTCCTCCCGGTAATGCCTCCTGGGCCAGCTAGCAGTCATGAGCATGGTCCCTATGAGGGCCATAGGCTTTGGGTGCCTGCCAAAGAATCCAGTGCACATCTGGGTCTTTTTTTTTTTTTTTTTTTAAGATTTATTTATTTATTTATTTCCCCCCCCTCCCCTGGTTGTCTGTTCTTGGTGTCTATTTGCTGAGTCTTGTTTCTTTGTCCGCTTCTGTTGTCGTCAGCGGCACAGGAAGTGTGGGTGGCGCCATTCCTGGGCAGGCTGCACTTTCTTTTCACGCTGGGCGGCTTTCCTCATGGGCGCACTCCTTGCGCGTGGGGCTCCCCCACGCGGGGGACACCCTTGCGTGGCAAGGCACTCCTTGCGCGCATCAGCGCTGCACATGCGCCAGCTCCACATGGGTCAGGGAGGCCTGGGGTTTGAACTGCGGACCTCCCATGTGGTAGACGGACGCCCTAACCACTGGGCCAAAGTCCGTTTCCCGCACATCTGGGTCTTAGTATCAATGCTGTGGAGACCCCCCGCACAGAGAGGCCACCCATGGAGCTGGTTACACCTCTATGAGCTCCCTTCAATGCCCAATGGCCAAGCCCCCCCCCCAGGCTTTCTATTTCTTTGCTCTCATGTAATCTTCACAGTCCATGTGTATGGCAGGTATGTTTAGTGTCCTATATCTACTCTCTAGAGAGGAGAAGTGCGGGTTTGGGATTAATAAATTTGCTCAGGTTACAATGTTGGGAGTGGAACCAGGCTTTGGAACAAGATCATAAGATTCTGGGTCAGGGTATCCTAAGGCTGGGGCAGCAGATCCTGGGAGGAAGATCCACCCAGATCCACCCTGCCATTCCCAGGTGCTCACCGCATCCATCATTGTCAATTGCTGTGCCACCAGTTCAGGAGGGAAAGCCAGGAGATTAGCCTTCTCACTCAGCAGGTTCTCTGAGGTCTCAGGCCAGGGTCTGCAAGGTTCTGATGGTGTAACCTAACTTGTTGCTGACTTTAGCTCTGGCACTGGTTCTGGTGATTCTGCCAGACATGCCTTCCCCTTGAGAGCTGGTACTGGTGAAGGTGAAGAAATAGGCTGTGCCTCCAGAATGGACACTGGTGCAGCCTGTGTAGGTGGCACTGATGGCAGTGGTGAGATTGCCTCCAGCTCAGGAAGTTGTGCTGCAGATGGTGATGTGACTTCCTCCAGTCTGGCAGCAGGGGCTCCATCTGGGGATGGAGCTGGCTCTGCCTGCAGAGTGGTTATATGTGCTACTTCCATAGGTAGTGGTGGATGCAGTCACCCCTCGGGCTGAAGTGTGGCCCGGCGGGGGAGTGGCCGCGGCAGGCCAAGCCGCTGCCCCCATAATAGGGTGGCTGGTCGGACTCACCGCCACCCCTGAAGGAACCTCGGCATGGGCGCAGAGTGCCCTCGGGTCTCCCCTTCTCGGCAGCCATGCTTCCGCAGCCGCCCCTCCTCCCGGGTGGCGCCACCCGATGCCTGTGGGGCAGTACCCTTCTTCTTCTTTCTCCCTGCGCAGGCGCAGGGCGGAAAATTCCAGTCTGCCCTTTTTCCCTCCCCCCGATAGCAGCAGGGGGAAATGCGGTCACCCCTCGGGCTGAAGTGTGGCCCGGCGGGGGAGCGGCCGCGGCAGGCCAAGCCGCTGCCCCCATAATAGGGTGGCTGGTCGGACTCACCGCCACCCCTGAAGGAAGCTCGGCATGGGCGCAGAGTGCCCTCGGGTCTCCCCTTCTCGGCAGCCATGCTTCCACGGCCGCCCCTCCTCCCGGGTGGCGCCACACAATGCCTGTGGGGCAGTACCCTTCTTCTTTCTCCCTGCACAGGCGCAGGGCGGAAAAATCCAGTCTGCCCTTTTCCCTCCCCCGACAGCAGCAACAGCCAGGCGTGGGCGGGAAACTCAAGTCTGCCCTCCACCCCAGCAACAGCAGCCACCAATCCCTAAGCCTTGCCCCTTCCCCCAGCAACAGCGACAGCCAATCCCTAATCACCACCCCTCCCCCGTCCAGTACCGCCCACTGACCTTTCACCGGCAACCAATCAGAACAGGGCATGACTTCGACCAATCAGCCTTCCCCAGCCCCTATAAAACTGTTGCCTCTCCCTCAATAAAGTGGACCTGCGTGTTTACCTCGTCTCCGCGGTAGTTCTTCTGCCGTGTGCCCTCCAGTCCTGAGAGCCCCCGACAAGGGCCTGGCCTCCCTTGTCCCCAGTTCGTCGCCTGCTTCTCCGGGCGACCCCTTCGTCGCCGGCTTCTCCGGGCGACCCCTTCGTCGCCGGCTTCTCCGGGCGACCCCTTCATCGCCGGCTTCGCCGGGCGACCCCGTCAGCCGAACCGTGCAACCCCTTGTGAGACCGATCCCTCGTCTGCTGCCGGACTGACCCCTCGTCCCAAGCGGGGCCGACCCCTCGTCCCAAGCAGGACCGACCCCTCGTCCAGAGCTGGACCGACCCCTCGTCTGCAGCCAGACCCCACCTCTACCGACCGAGCAAGCCACCGCAGCTGGCGCCCAACGTGGGGCAAGGCAACTCCACCACAGCCTCACTCCATAACCTAGCAGCCCCCCCCTCTCTTCTCACCGTGGGGCTTCTCTCGTGCAACATTGCTGCTACCTGAGCCTTGGCTACCTCATATGATCCACGGCAGTCTGGGAGAATCGCTGGATGGCTTTCTCCTTCCATGTCGGGGGCTTATACCGACCCGCTATGATTAAGAGGAGCCTTGGATTTCTCGGGAGCACGTGCTTGCACGTCTGAAGTAATCCTACCGCAGCCCTACGCCCTCCTCTCTTCTCACCTTGGGACTTCTCTCATGCAACATTGCTGCTACCTGAGCCTTGGCTACTTCATACGATCCACGGCAGTCTGGGAGAATCGCTGGATGGCTTTCTCCTTCCATGTCGGGGGCTTATACCGACCCGCTATGATTAAGAGGAGCCTTGGATTTCTCGGGAGTGCGCGCTTGGACGTCTGAAGTAATCCTACCACAGCCCTACGCCCTCCTCTCTTCTCACCTTGGGACTTCTCTCATGCAACATTGCTGCTACCTGAGCCTTGGCTACCTCATACGATCCACGGCGGTCTGGGAGAATTGCTGGATGGCTTTCTCCTTCCATGTCGGGGGCTTATACCGACCTGCTATGATTAAAAGGAGCCTTGGATTTCTCGGGAGCACGCGCTTGCACGTCTGAAGTAACCCTACCATAGCCCTACACTCTCCTCTCTTCTCACCCCTATCTTTTCACTCTGCATTGCTGCTCCTGAACCTTGGTGACCTCATACGATCCACGGCGGTCTGGGAGAATCGCTGGATGGCTTTCTCCTTCCACGTCGGGGGCTTATACCGACCCGCTATGATTAAGAGGCACCAATAAAACTCTCAGGAGTGCGTGCCTGAGCACCTCCACCCCTGCCTTCACCTCTGCCTCCTCCCCTCCGTGCTTGCTCCCCTTTGCCTTGCTCCACTGCTCGTCGTCCCACCCTCCCCTCGTCGGGGCCTTCTCTTGGCCCACGACCACCGTCGGAGCCCCACCGGCTCTGACCCCTCATCTCACCACGCACCTCGGCTCCCATCACCGCACTCTCAAGGTAAGGGCCCCTTTTCTTATCGGCTCCAAAAGGCCATTAGCAATGGGTAACATCCTATCTGCTAAGCAAGCCCCACAAGTTCGGGCCCTCGCCGGTCTCCTAGACACTCAACCGGTGTAAGATCTCTTTCAAACAGCTTCAAGTATATTGGGACCTTCTTCTCCCCTTTAATCCGTGGCTTACCACGTGTCAGCTTTGGGACCCGGACACCTATACTCGCCTTATAGATAGGGTCACTTCTGCTGTGGAGCAGGAAGGTAAAAGATTCCCTCCTGGCTTATTACAGGCAACATGAAGTCCAGAAGAAATCTTGAAGGGTATAATCTATGATATGCTATATAAAAAAGGATTTAAAAGCAGCTATACCAAGAAAGTAAGAGTTATGAGTCAACTGTAAATAAATTATATATTTCTGTTAATGTGTTGTAATTGTTCTGTGTTTGTCTGTCTGTTCGTTCAATGTCAACGTATATTGTGATACCTCCAGATGGTAAATATAAATTACTAGAAATCTTTAAAAGAGCTCTATTCAAATGGCCAAAAATTAAATAAGCGCTTATATTAATACTTAAGTTTATTATATTAATACATAAGTTTAAATGTTAATAAGATATCTACAATTTAAAAAATTGTAAGTCTTAATTAACAAAATTAACTGTACGTCTTCATAAAAAGTTGTTCTTGCCTAGATTAAAATGAATAACTTATTTTTCTTCACAGGGTAATATAAAGAATGTAAAACTTATATGAATATTAAAAAGGTTAAAAGTTTGTAAAAATGCTAACGGAAATGTAATAAGTTTTGCAAAAAGACGTATTTTGTCCTAAAGTAGGATGGCTAATTTTTCATAAACTCTTGAAACTTAATTTGCATGCGGCAAGTGTAAAAGGTATTGTGATAACTTTACGTAAGGGGAATGTGTTCTGTAGAGATAAAATTTATCTTCAATAGTTTACATTAAGGTATTAAATGGCTAATTCCAAAAGGTCATTCTTAAATATATATATATAAAACTGAATTGATGATAATAATAATAAAAGGTAATTTTATAACAGGAAAGATTAACAGCAACCAAGCTCCCCTACCAACTTGCTTTTAGGAAACGGTTTCTAATATTGCATGCTACTAAGTATTTAAAGAAAAGTTATTCTTAAGGAAACAGAAGATGATTTTGTCTTTGCAGCCATTGTCTATTTAGCAACACCCCTCGCTATCGGCCTAGCCACTGTTGTGCCGGACGATTGGAACCTTAAACAAAGACTCCTCCTCACTGTCATCTTCCTATCTATCGTTACTATATTTACTTCCCTCATTCTCCTTCGTTTATAAAGCAGTCTCCTACAAACCACAAAGCTTCTGTCTTAAACATACCATTCTCAACCCTATCCTCTAAATGATCTTCTCACTTCCCCCACGGTCTTTAATACTTTATTTCTTCCTCATAACCTTTGCTTTCTTGATAATATTTTCCGCCATCTGTCTAGCCGCTACCGCCCCAGAAGATTGGAACCTCGGCCAACGAATTCTACTCTCCATCGCCTTTCTGTTTATTATCCTCTTTTATGCTTTACTCCTTATCTTCCTCCCATAATGACTTCACCAAGCCTCGTCTTGTCCAAAACCATCACCCTTCTTTTCCTCACATCCCCATTGCACTCACCAACCCCAGCCATCAGCCTTTTAATTGGACAGTAAGCCTCTGGCAGGAAAAAGTAATCCTCTCCTACAATGTCTTCGCTGCCAAGGAGAGATAAACTACCTGCAACGCGCTGTCATCCTGGACTTTTAACAACAGATGGATCTTATAGCCGCCGAGATCAACAAGAATTGGACATTGGCCACCCTTGCTTGCAACGGCAAGATACCCCCCCCCCTAAATTGTACATTTATATCCCCATCATACTCACCTCCCTCTTCAGCCCCGCTTCCCTCATTGCTTACTGCCTCTTGGGCCTCAGCTACTTGTTGCTGCTGCCATCCTGGCCCTTATTTGAAAAGAATGGGGAAATGCGGTCACCCCTCGGGCTGAAGTGTGGCCCGGCGGGGGAGCGGCCGCGGCAGGCCAAGCCGCTGCCCCCATAATAGGGTGGCTGGTCGGACTCACCGCCACCCCTGAAGGAAGCTCGGCATGGGCGCAGAGTGCCCTCAGGTCTCCCCTTCTTGGCAGCCATGCTTCCGCGGCCGCCCCTCCTCCCGGGTGGCGCCACACGATGCCTGTGGGGCAGTACCCTTCTTCTTCTTTCTCCCTGCGCAGGCGCAGGGCGGAAAATTCCAGTCTGCCCTTTTCCCCTCCCCCGACAGCAGCAACAGCCAGGCGTGGGTGGAAAAATCCAGTCTGCCCTTTTCCCTCCCCCGACAGCAGCAACAGCCAGGCGTGGGCGGGAAACTCAAGTCTGCCCTCCACCCCAGCAACAGCAGCCACCAATCCCTAAACCCTGCCCCTTCCCCCAGCAACAGCGACAGCCAATCCCTAACCACCACCCCTCCCCCATCCAGTACCGCCCACTGACCTTTCGCCGGCAACCAATCAGAACAGGGCATGGCTTCGACCAATCAGCCTTCCCCAGCCCCTATAAAACTGTTGCCTCTCCCTCAATAAAGTGGACCTGCATGTTTACCTCGTCTCCGCGGTAGTTCTTCTGCCATGCGCCCTCCAGTCCTGAGAGCCCCCGACAAGGGCCTGGCCTCCCTTGTCCCCAGTTCGTCGCCTGCTTCTCCGGGCGACCCCTTCGTCGCCTGCTTCTCCGGGCGACCCCTTCGTCGCTGGCTTCGCCGGGCGACCCCATCAGCCGAACCGCACAACCCCTTGTGAGGCCGATCCCTCGTCTGCTGCCGGACCAACCCCTCGTCCCAAGCGGGACCGACCCCTCGTCCCAAGCGGGACCGACCCCTCGTCCAGAGCTGGACCGACCCCTCGTCCGCAGCCAGACCCCACCTCTACCGACCGAGCAAGCCGCCGCAGGTGGAGGTGGTGATGGAGCGAAATCAGCCTTAGGAATTTCCCATGTGTCTGCTGCAGATGGTGGATGTGGTGCCACAGTTTGCTCTGGGGGCATCTGGAGTTCCGGAGCTGACAAATGAGCAGAAGAAGAGGTAGGTTCTGCCCTATGAATGGCTCCAAGTGTCTTTAAAATACAGAGAGGATACCACAACCTCTAGGGGAATATCCAGCCCAAGAAACTGTGCCTAGACTGCAGTCCCCCAGGTGACTACTCTGAGGCTCTTCCTTGCTCCTGGCCCAAGAGCAATCTCTGTGAGGTCCTGCCTATTGATCAAGCCCTGGCCCCCAGCCCACAAGATCACACGCTACCACCCTGAGCCTCCTCACCATTTGGGTCTGCCTCAGTGGGTTCATGATGACTCATTTGTGACAGCAGAACCTCAGCGTGATGTTCCAGGGCAGAGCCAGGTAAATGCACCTGGGTATAGCCCACCAGCAGCTTGAGGCAGGGAGAGGCTGCCAGTTGTACGAAATCTTCAGGGTACTTATCCAACCACGTACACAGCAGGGAGGAGAGGGTGCTGAGGGCAGGTGGGTGGGCAGTAGAGTCAGAAAGTGGCCTGTCTGCCACACTGCCCCTGCGGGACTCTTCCACTGGGTCATAAAGCCCATAAGGACAGGAAGGGTTTGGACTGGTTTGTTATTAGTCTGGCACTGACATACAGTAGGAGCTTCATCAATATGTGAGTGAGGAGGGGACAGGGTCTGTCCTGTGCTGGGCCCTCCTGGCTCCCACCCAGTAACTTGTGGCCTAAGGAGCTGCCTCATCTTCTGCCATGTGTCATGTGTCTACTCTTCCCACTGACACTGCCCTTCCAAATGACAGGGGCACAGCTGGCCCTGCCATCCATGCAGGAGGCAGACAGGACTGAGGTCCATGGCAGATTTAGAGCAGGTTGCTCACCACCTCCTGTCATGGGTCTGCATGAAATGGTGTTTTAGGGTCTTGGGGCTGTGGTGGGGAAGGGCCCTCTCAGGGACCAACAATGATCCCACAGGGTCATCTGCAACCAGTGCCCCAGAATCCCACCCACAGCTTCCTCTGATTCCTTTCCAACTGGGAGGAAATCCCTCTGGACTCAGCCCTTCAGGAGGGCCATAGAATAAGTAGGGTCCAGTGTTCTGCCCAGCCCTTCCCTGCCACCAACCACCCAACTCCCCACACTGGTCTCAGGTGAGGAGAATCCCTGCCCCTTTACCAAAGTGCACTCACTTTTTTATGTCAAGACAAATGTCATGCTCACCACTGCCATGGCATTTACATCCATATCTAGGAGAGACCGTGAACATGTCACAACTAACTTACTGAGTGTACTCCCTGCTTAAGATGACTCGTGTTACTGCCTGCAGACCCAACTCAAATGGAACCCAGAAGAGCAAGGAAATTTGTCTGCTTTATTCACTGCATGAAGCTACATGCTTCAGAAAGTGTCTGCACCTAGTAGACACTTGATGTATGCTTGGTAAAGGACTTAGTCCTAAGCAGCACCTTCTCAGATCTAGGGTGATTCTGGACCCCTCTGGTGGCCTACAATGATCCCTGCTCTGACAACACCAAGGAAGGAGGCACTGAAACCTCTTTTAGAAATGAGAAAACTGGGGTGGGTAAGGGGGAGTGGCTGTGAGCTTCTTCACTGGGAAGAGGAAAGTCCTGCCTAAGAACAACACTGCCCCTCCAGCCTCCCTGCCCACTGAGCCAGGCTCGGGGAAGCACTTTCCATGGGTTCTCCCCAGTAGTTCTTACCATCAACCTTGAAGGCTTTTCCTTTAACTGCTCCCATTCCCAAGGAGGAAACTGAGGCCAGTGGGTGAAACGACATTTCTGAGACACAAGCATGTTGGGGGCAGAGCAGTCAAGTGGCCAGGGATGGGGCTGGCTCTCACCTGTGGAACACCCAGTCCAGGACCTGCTTGGTGGTGGTGAAGACCCGGTATGTTCCGAGGAAGATGTTGATGTACATGAAGTCGCCCTCCTGGAAGGCGGGCACCAGGTGCTCCACCAGCTTCTCCCAATTGCCTGCCTTGACTGTGCATACCACGGGGTTCTCCTCCCTTGTGAGGGTTGAGTTATTCTTCCTCTAGTGAGCGCCAGAGGAGGCACGTGGGGTCAGAGTGAGAACTGTGTACCCTTAGGTGGGGCTGGGGCTGTGGGCAGACCTGCTGTCCCCAAGCCCTGAGTGACTTGAGGCTGAGGGGGTCATGGGTGCTTCTAGCAGAGGAAGGTCCTTGGCCTTGCAATGGAAGTTGAAGTGAGGAAATAACTGAAAAATGAGATCCTAGACCCAGCAAAGGGCAGATGCCTGGAGTGTCCCTGGGGGAGAAAGACCCCTGCAGGCCCGAGGATCTGAACAGATGCCTCAGGGATCAGCAGACCAACCTTGTCAATAATTAACTTTCAGGACTCCAGTGCTCATAGGGTCAGAGTCACAAGGCTGTGCCATTTGCCACCTGACCCCAGATCTGGAAAATGAAGGAAAATGAAAAGACCCAGTTCCAGGCAGGGTGCAGGGACGCTCCTGCCTACACAGACAGCAGGTGGTAACTGAACTCCTCTACCCTTAGGGAAGTTTTCTGGCCCTTGTGCTTGAGAGTGATGTCTGTGTGTCCTCTGTTCAGCCATCCCTTTCCTGGGAGCCTCTGCCAGGGGCAGGAGGGATCAGTGGCTTGGGGCACGTGGGAGGTGTTCAGGGCAGCAGTGCTGATAGGGCCATAGGGAAGGACCATTCAAGGTCCAGCAGCACCAAGTCTAAATCACTGCTCGAAGCTGCCTCCCTTCTGGAATACTGGGCAGCCAAGTCAGGCCTCAGCACCTGACGTGGGAAGGTGAAGGAGACAGATACCCAACATGGCAAGAACCCTTCTAAGTGAGAGGAGCAGTCAGGCTTGATGCAGGTTTTAAGGGACAGTCATGATGCTGCTGCTGGGGACATGGGACCAGGGAGTGGAAACAGAAATACAGCAGCAAAAAGCACACATGTATGAGGTGAGCCCACCCCTCAGCCTACCCTGAAGGGAAACCCATGGGAAAGACTCCTCTCTGCTCTTCCTTTAACCATTTGAAGTGACCTGCCCTCTGGCCTATGGAATGGCAGTGTGGTGGGTGATTGGTGGGGGCCCAGATTCCTCAGGAAGTGGGGTATTGGGCCACTTAGGGGTTAAAGCCCTGGGAGAGAGAGCAAGGGAGTGGCCAGGGTGGGAGACAGGCCCTGCAGTGCTCCCCCACTGTTTTAGGACCCGAATTGGCACCTGTTCCTACCTGGAACCAGTGCTGGCACTTGCTTGGGCCATGAGAGGTCTGTATCTTCTGCAGAGAGATGATGTAGATGAGGTCATCCCCCAGCTCTTCGCTGCCCACCTGCATAGAACTCTGGGAAGACATTGCCCAGGAGCCGGACCAAGAAAGTGAGCTAGTGGCCTGCCCTACTCCACAAGGGAAGAGGGAAGCTGTACCCTGTTTGGGCTGGGACCAAGATCAGGTCCAGGTGGGCATCTGCCTTCCCCTCCAGCCCCACTGGAGAGCAGATGACAGCTGAGTGCTCAGCGTTAACACCGGGGCACACAGGTGCCACCTCCAAGATGAACCTTCCCACCCTTCCAGTCATGACCAGGCAGGTGACAGAGAAGGACCTACTAGGTTCCCATCCCTGACTTCCTGCTCCTTCCCAGGGTGACCCAATGCTCATGACTTCCACTCACTGGGATTTGGATGGGAAGTGGGGCTGCCCAGGCAGGAGCACAGTAGGGGCATGTGCTGAATTGGCTGGCGCTGGGCCACCTCACGTTACCTTTGGGGACCTCCTGGCCGATGACCAGAAGCCTTGTGGCTGAGACCTGAGCCAATGTCGAAAGCGATGGCTAAAGGACTCATTCCTGGTGTGATTGAGGCTGGAGCCTCATGAATTGGTAACACAGCAGGAGAACATAGTTCCCTCTTGGGTGTCTCCTGCCAAGTGAGCTTGGAAGGGGCTGCCTGTGGAATCTGGGTGCCTAGTTACCAGAGTTCCAAGTTCTGCTGTGACGTCTCACCCAGGAAGTGAGGTCACCTCCTTAGTTCCCCTTACCTGGGCCCCTCAAAAGATCTCCACAAAAGTCCCTCTGCATGTCTGTCTGTCTATCCTCCTTACCTAGATCACCTTGTGACTGGACACAGTTCTGCCAACATGTCCCTCCCCACAGCTACCTGGGAAGGCCTGTGTGCAGCTGGCGTCCCAGATATGAGGAGACCCAGCTGAGTTCAGACCTGGCTACTCCTTCCTTTCAGTTTTGTGACCCCAGGCTAATCACTGAAGCCTCCCCAGTCTCCTCACTGATGCAGTGGGACTCATTCTAGCATCTGCTTCCTGGGGACATCATCAAGTTTGTGGGGAGAACACTGCAACACCCACAGTCTTGTTTCCCATGTATCTAATACACAGACAGACATGGAATAAACAGGAAGGGGATGGACATAACAAGAATACAACTCAAAACAGGGCTGGGGAGGGCCGTGTGATCTTAGGAAACTCACCTTCACTCCTGGATTGCTGCCTCAGCCTGTACCATGATATGGTTGTAGTGAGATGAAATTCAGCCATTGTTGCTGGGCCAGAATCCTTCCAGAGGCTTCCCTTTATATTTAGAGTCAGTTGCAAGTGCCTCCTCTCAACCTCTGTGGGGGCTGCCTGTGCCCTGGGTCCTGCCATCTCTGCTTCCAGGTATGAGCAGCCTCATATATTCCCCTTGCACTGAGTCCTGGCCAAGTGATTTGCTGCTAAACAAAATAAAATGGCTAAGTATCAGGATGTGCCTCCTATAACTTACACAAAAGGCTGTTCTGTCTTCACTGCTCTCCCTGTGAGTGAAGTCTCCCTCCCTTGGTCTCTCTCCCACTTAACATGAATCCTGCAGATCAGCACAGCAGGGCTGGGAAGCAGCTCCTCCCCCAGCTGAGCCTCAGTGGAGGCTCTGCCCCCAGCAGCTGCCTTCCCAGCCTCCTCTCTGGCCAAACTCCCTCTGCCTCCCACTCTCCCCTGCTGTACTTTCTCCCAGGCACACTCTTCCCACACCTGTGCAGGGCTGGCTCCCTCATGGCATTTTGGTCACAGTGTAAGTGTCACCTCAGTGTGTCCTTCCAGGCCTTCCCACCTGGTGGTCCCATAGCCCTCCTCGCAGCACCCTGCTTAGCCTTCTCTAGAGCACTTGCTCTTTTCATGAACTTGCGTTTGCTTTCATGCTTTTGTCCACCTCCTGCTGAGTGGGGACTTCAGGGGTTCTTTTCATCCACAGCCAGGACCAAGCACAGACCTTGTTGTAGCATGAGTGCTTGGTGCACAGGTGCTGAATGAATACCTGAGATGACCTCTGGAGCCATTTAACAGACTCTGCCAGCTCAGAATTTGAGGATGGAAGCTAATGACAGGAGGTGCATGTTGTGTCTGAGGCAGGTGGATGGCCAGAAAGTCCTCTGGATGACTCTCAGTCTCCAAGGTCTCAGCAGGCACAGTGGGCACAGCTGGTGATGAGGTTGCCTGACCCCTGCTGGCCAGCATTAGCACTGCAGCTCTTGGTGGGATATCCACAAAAGTGATCATACACTTTGACACTCCTCAAGGCAGCGGCTCTCCTGGGCCCCTGGAAGAGCAGTGGGTCATCACAGAAGGACCAGGCTGAATGGGCACTTCCCTGAGTCTGTGCTACCATTGTGGACCACACACTCTAAACACCCCAAAGTGCTGAGGAAGAGACTGAGGCCTCTCTCCTTGTGCGCTTCTACTCCAGGGAGATGCTCAGCCCATTTCCAGATGCCCAGAGCCCCTCTGACCCCAGGCTTGTCTTTTCAAGGTGGTGCTGGACTGTCCCCAGCCATGCATGGTCCTGGAACCTTGGGGATCCCCTTGTCATCAGCTTGGCATCTTCCCCTGTGTTCATATATGAGTCCGTGGGCAGGTGCTGAGAAGAGTGGGTGCTACTGCCAGCAGCAGAGCTGCCTCCAGCATCTTCCTCAGTTCCACCTGCTCACTCCCCAGGTGTCCTCTCCTCCTCTGACCCCAGCCCCACAGTCCACACCTGGGGTGTCATGTGTGCCCTCCCTGATCTTGCTGCACATTGATCGGTGAGCAGGCAGCAGCAGCATCAAGTCCTACGACTCTAAGGGAGCAGGCCCAGCCTGCGATGTGGGCTCAAGTTCACTGCTCTGCCCCATTCCTCTTCCCAAGCAGGGCCTTGTCCCCTGGCCTGCTCACTGGTGGAGGGGACCTCCCTAGTCAAAGCTCTTTAGGAGCTTTCAGCTCCCCTTCTTTATCCCCCAACACACGCTCCTGATTGGAATCACTGGCTTCTTTTTGCCTTCAAGAAAACGGGCTGGATCCTGACACAAGACTGTGATTTGCTGCAGCTGTGGGTTTCAACCTCAGGTACTCTGACCCCAAGGTCTGTGCCTTACAGAAGAGCCTGAGGAGGTGGGTGAGTTACAGGGAATAGCCCTGCAGGTAGAGGGCCCTGAAGTGGGCATGGCCTTGGCCTATTTAAGGCATGCAGTGAGCCTGATGGTCTACAGCTCAGAGGTGGTGCTGGGTACACCTTCTAAATCTGTTTTCTTTCCACTGCCTCAAAGTTTTGCAGTCACTCAGCAAACTGAGTGCCTTCTGGGTGCCTGGCACCAGGGAACAGGGTATCAGGCACTGTCTATGCTGTTGGAGCTGACAGTGGGGGAGAGGAGGGGAGGTACAGTGGTAAATGCTGACACAGAGACATTAAAAGGTGTTATGGGAACATAGAAAGTCACCCGCTCCAGAAGGGACACATCAAGGCAGTCTTCCTGGAGGAAAGGACAGCACAGCAAGTCACTGGGAATTGTGCAGGTGGCCGGAGAGGGGTGGTGGGGAGAGCAGCCAGATTGGCGGACAGCATGAGAACGGGGCTGGGCCAGGCCCATAGGCTGTCTGTTTTGCTTTGCCAAAGGCCTGCCAATGCAAAGTACCAGAAATGGGCTGGCTTTTATTAGGGGATTTGTTTGGGTGAAAAGCCTACAAGACCATGAAAAGTCCATCTTGAGGCACCATATCAGGTGCTTTCTCACCAAAGTCAGCTGCCAAGAGGTGAAACATGAAGGCCCCTGATCTGTGCCAAGGTCTCTGTCTTTCTGCAGCTGCAGGCAAACCTGGTATAGGGCTTGTCTCTTCCTGGGCCTCCTCCCTCAGTCTCTCATGGCAGGATCAAATAATGCAAAATACTTGTCATATGTCTGCGTATCTATCTCTGTGTTTCCATTTATATCAGACTCAGGAAGTGGGCAGAGATGCAGTCTGAGTCAGGCCTCACTTAAATAGTCCAATCAAAAGCACTGAAGCAATCTTACCAAGT
Source organism: Dasypus novemcinctus (assembly GCF_030445035.2). Lineage (NCBI taxonomy): Eukaryota > Metazoa > Chordata > Mammalia > Cingulata > Dasypodidae > Dasypus > Dasypus novemcinctus. The sequence continues at coordinate 10,935,524 of NC_080702.1, read as the reverse complement.
AATTTAATCTAAGGGCCCTTAGTAGAATTTAATGTAATCAAAAGGTATCACACCCACAGGAGTAGATTAGTTTAAAAACATAATCTTGCTCTTTTTAGGATTCATAAAATCATTTCAAATGGTCACACTGTGGGTGTTGTTGAACTGTAATGTGAGGGGAGGGACACCTTGACAATTAAGGTTGGTTGTGAAGATTAAGATGCTCTTGCCTATGGCAAGTGGGGTTGCAGGCATCTGTACATGTTCATTAAGGTGGTATCTCCCAAATGTTAAAACTTCACTGCCCACAAAATCCCCATCTTCTGATACCTGTATTTACAGAAACTTCAGATGTGATGCTCTTGGGGCAGGGCTGAGATGTCCCAGCTGGGATTCTGCCCCAAGAACACTGGTTGGCTTAAATTACAGAAATGTTTTGGCTCACAGGTTTGGAGGCTAGAAGTCTAAATTCAAGGTGTAGGCAGTGCTTGTCTTCTCCTAGAGTCTGTAATATTCTGTTTTGGTTTGTAGATGCATTTCTGTCTCCATCACATGACAATCCTTTTTTCTCTCTCTCTAGTTTCTCCTGGTTTCTGACTTTTGTCTCTATGTCCAAGTTCCTTTGTCTGTAAGGACCTCAGCCATATGGATTAAGGCCCACCCTAATTTAATTTGAACTCACCTAAATGGGATTTTTAAAGAGCCTACTCACAAATGAGTCCACACTTTAACTAATAATAGGACCTTCAAAAGGTCCTCTTATTTAATGGAGTCAACCATAGGTATGCTGATTCTTCTGTAGAGTACAAGATTCAGTCTCTGACAGACCCTCACACCAGGAAAATGCAGTCATACCAAATGGCTTATATTGCCACCAGGTGACCATGAAGCTTGCCCAAGGCTTTTACAGGGAGTGGATTTCAAAAGTGCCTGTTCTGATTTCTCTGTCCCCATGCTAAAACCTCAGATTTCCAGGTTCTGCCCCACACAAGGCCTTGTGTCTTTCTGGCCCCATCGTCTTCTCCATCCCAGCCAAAACAGATGACAGGAAAGAGAAGTTGATGTGTGATTATGGTGATGATGGGGGGGGGGGATAATGACAAGGAGAGAGAGATGTTCAAACCATTGGACAGGAGTGAGAAAGAGACAGATATGGAGACATATATGTCTGGATTACGTGTAATAGATATCTGGGCACAAGGCTGGAGCCTTCCCAACCAGGTGAGGATCATGCCCAGAGCTAATGAAGAACTCAAGGCAAGCCAAGACCCGTTAGTATCAGCACAGTTGTCAGAATGGCCCTGGGAGGACCCTCTGTGAGTAGCTGGGATCCTAGCAATGGGTGCAGCTGAGTCTGGCCCTGGTTGTGAAACTTGATGCTTCTTAGCTGCCTCCCACCTGGGGGCATGGAGATATTCCTTGAAAGAAGGATGCCCTGGCTTAGTGCATTCGCAAACCCAATCCAGAGAAGCAAAAACTTAAGGGAGTTTGTTACTAGTGTACCTGTCTTACCAGAAATGTTAAAGGGATTCCTTCAAGCTTTCTGGAGGACCAGGCATGGTAAGAAATATATGTTTGGTTTGGGATATGTTATTAATTTAGGAAAGTACATATAAAGGATTATTGGATTGCAAGAAATACAACCACTCAAATATACACATTAAAAAAGAATATACTGTAAGAGGGTAACCAAATGTAAGATTTCTGAGGGCAGGAACCATACACTTCTTATTTAACAAAATACCTCTTGCACCTATCAAATCTCCTGACATAAAATAGTTTCCCTACACTTGGCTCTTCTGCCTCTTCTATTTGAATCTATTGTTAGTGCAAGAGTTGATAGGTGCATGTCCAAGAGACTTAAGTCTTTAGGCTGTCCATTTGTCAGTTGGGCCCTGAATCTCAACAGAGTTGAAACACCTTCTCTCCAGTTCATTGGACTCACCCAGGACAACTAACAAGGAGATGATGATGGACAACACACATTCTATGGAACAGAGAGAGTCTGAACCTGCAAGCAAGAGAATCCCATCATCTGCCCATGGGATCTAAGCCCTCTTTCAATTAGAGGCAAAGTGGGCATTACTATCCTAGAATCCTCAGCATTTGGGAATGAAAAGTGGACTACAGAAGACTTACCATTATTCTACTGTAGATTTATTGATAGAACTTCTATCACCGATGTGGAGGCAGTGGCCACTAGCCATTCTGAAGGGAGGGAGAGGTAAAAATAGGTGTAATATGGGGGCACTTTCACGACTCAGGGATTGCAATGACAGATGCAGACCATTATACATCTTGTCATAATTTACAAAATTGTGTAGGAGATAGTGTAAACTACAATGTAAACTATAATCCACACTTAGTGGCAATGCTCCAAAATGTGTTCATCAATTGAAACACATGTACAACACTAATGAAGGATGTTGTCAATGTGGGAAAATGTGGGAGGTATAGAGCAGGACATTTGGATATCCCCTATAATTTTTATGTAACATTTATGTAATCTAGGTATCTTTAAAAAAATTAAAAGTATGTATATAAAAAAGTAGGCTGTTAAACAATATTGGAAAAATTAATATTAAATCTCATGTAATACAATGGAAGGAACTAGAATTAAGACTTGCCAGTCCTGAAAAATCATCAGGCATCCAACCTCTATGTCGTGGTCTCTCTGAAATCTTACTATGCTTTACTTTTCTTTTCTTTTTTTTTTTTTTTAAAGATTTATTTATTTATTTAATTTCCCCCCCTCCCCTGGTTGTCTGTTCTTGGTGTCTATTTGTTGCGTCTTGTTTCTTTGTCTGCTTCTGTTGTCGTCAGTGGCACGGGAAGTGTGGGCGGCGCCATTCCTGGGCAGGCTGCTCTTTCTTTTCACGCTGGGCGGCTTTCCTCATGGGCGCACTCCTTGTGCGTGGGGCTCCCCCACGCAGGGGACACCCTTGCGTGGCACAGCACTCCTTGCGCGCATCAGCGCTGCGCATGGCCAGCTCCACACGGGTCAAGGAGGCCCGGGGTTTGAACCGCGGACCTCCCATATGGTAGACGGATGCCCTAACCACTGGGCCAAAGTCCGTTTCCCTACTTTGCTTTTCTATTCCTTCTTCTTTTTTTAAAAAAAAGATTTATTTATTTCTCTCCCCTTCCCCACCCACCCCAGTTGTCTGTTCTCTGTGTCTATTTGCTGCATCTTCTTTGTCTGCTTCTGTTGTTAGCGGCACGGGAATCTGTGTTTCGTTCGGTTGCGTCATCTTGTTGTGTCTGCTCTCCGTGTGTGTGGCCCCATTCCTGGGCAGCCTGCACTTTCTTTCGTGCTGGGCAGCTCTCCTTCTGGGGTACACTCATTGCGAGTGGTGCTCCCCTACGCGGGGGACACTCCTGAGTGGCAGGGCACTCCTTGCACAATTCCAATCTTAAAAATTTCATTTATTGCACCTTTCATTTCCATAAGGTCTCCTATTTTTCTATGTATGCTTTCAAATTTTTCTTTGTCCTCATCCAGTGTGTTCTTAAGATCCTTACTATCTTTAGCCATCTCATTGAATTTATTAAGGAGATTTGTTTGAACATCTATGATTAGTTGTCTCAACTCCTTTATGTCACCTGGAAGCTTATCTTTTCCTTTAACTGGGCCATATCTTCCTGTTTCTTGGTATGGGTTGTAATTTTATGTTGGTGTCTTGGCATCTGGCTTACTAGAGTATTTATTCTGGGTGCAATTTTTCTCTTTAGTTTAGTGCTTCCTGCCCTTTCTCCCTTGCAGGTTGTGCAGTAGGAGTCAATGATGTAATTAGTTCTATAAGCTGTGGGATCTCAAGTTACCTTTATTGTCCCAGGGACTGTTGAAGCTTCTCCCAACTTTCTCCTTTGCCAGGGGTAGGACAAAGTCATATCTCTGTGGAATAATCCAAGTCATGCAGGTCTATGGACTGTAGTTGCCCAGAGAGACTGATGAAGCTTCATGCCCCTTTCTCCCCTGCCTGGGATAGGGATGGAGCTGCAGATGTGAGCAGAACCTATGCAGTGCAATTCCACAATGAACACAGTTGCCCCAGTAGACTTCCGATTATTCAGTCTGCCAGATAAAGGTACCTGAAGTTACCTTGATATGGTGGTGCAGGGATTTCCAGCCTCCTCCCTGCCAGAGGTGGAGCTGAAGCCTAGTCTAGGGCTACAGGTCAATCTGGGTGAAAGAAACTGGTTCCTACCATAACTGTGATTCTCGGCCCTGGCTTTTTCTTAGGCTGGGGATGGAGTGAAAATGGCATCCACTGGCCTCTTTCTGACTTGGACAGATTCACACCCCAGCTCTTCCTAGGGTTATACCTTAGCCTGCCAAGTCTACCAATCAGTAGCCAAAATCTGTAGCCAACCATCTCCATCTCCCCTGTTCTTGGGAAATGGAGCTTCCAATTCCAGCCACAGAACAGCTGCTGGGGCAACTTGTGCCACCAAATTAGGACAATCACCAATCTTTGCAGCTTGGCTGGTAATTTCCTGGAGAGGCTGGCACAGTTTCCCTCAGCTTCCTCCCTGTTGGAGGTGGTTCTTGGTCCTAGGCTAGATCTACAATCTGACCTGGATGGAAAGAAGCCAGTCCCCACTAACAGCATTGTGATTTCCAGTCTGCCCTGCTTCCCCTCATGCCAGGTTGAAGTTAAGATGGAAGCTACTAGCCACTGTGCTTCCCAGAGCAGAGACCAGATGTGCTTCCCAACTGGATGCTCAGCATTGCCCAACACAGGGCTGGAACCAGGAAACTAGGCTGAAAAACAAATGAAGTGGCCCCCCATCCTAAATCCCTTACCATCACCTCTGCCCTGGGCCGGGTAAGGGTGCCTTCTCCGGGCTGTGATCATCCTAGGTAATGACTGTGTCCAGGCCCGGATCTCCTCCTCCCCCAGTCCCAGCCCTTGTTCACCACCCTGTCCCTGGCACCCAGCACTGGAACCTCCAGTGTGCACTCACGGCTGGCTCCCATGTCTGTGGGTCACTTTTCCTTCTGCTCACACCAGCCTGGGCTCCCAGGGCCCCACAGGTCCTGAGGACTTTCTGACACTCGGCTCCATCAACTGGAGGTGCCTCCTCTGTGACGTCTTCCTGCAGACTCGGGGTGGGAGGCGTAAGGGAGGGGTTCAGAGCCTAATCCAAGCTCTGGAACCTGGCACCCGGGAGACCTCAGGAAACGATGCTGCGATCCCGCCAGGTCTTGGCCCCGCTGAGAGGGTCACGTGGTGACGGACCTTGGCCCAGTCGCTTTCCCTCCCAAGGACGAGTTTCCTGCCGGCCCGACATAGGAGAGAGAATGTACGCACCTCCCGGGGGCCGGCATGCCTCTAACTAACCTCCAGATCAAAGGCCACACGTGGCCCGCCTGGGGAGGCCACGAGATCCCGGCTTATTACAGGACAGGGGGGCAGAGGCGGCTTGGGGGCTGAGACTGTCCCCTCGGGGCCGCCGGATCCCGTCAGGCCAGCGGGCCCGCCAGCCCCCTAGGGGGCCTCCACTTCCCCCAAAGTCCCACCACTTCCAGCCGCTGCAGAGGACGCACTGAGGACAAAGGCGGCCCCGCCCCAAGGAAGACCGCTGGAATGGGCGCCCTGAGGCCCAGAGTCCAAGCCCCCGGGTGCGCTCCTCCAGGTGCACCCGCTAGCCCCCGCGCCGAGCGCTCCCTCGGTGCCCTGTGCGCGCTTGTAAAGATCGCTTGGGCAACTCTGAGCCAGTCCCCCGTTAGGAATATGAAGTATTTGTCACAGCTCTTGTCTCAAACATCGACTCAAAAATAAATGATATTCTAAGGGAAAACAGGAATAATATTTATTTTCCTTTAGAAGGCTTTTCCAATTTGATTCCAAAACTATGTATTTGTATTAACTACCCTTATTAAAAATAATTAAAAATTAAATGTAAAAAATTAATAAAGGATATATTTTCTTATTCTTAAGGCATTTTTCTACATGTTGGCCTTTCCAAAGGCTTCTGTCCCAAGTTCTTCAAATTCAAATATGAATGTAAACTTAGAACTTATACATTTGAATATATAAATGTTAGGACTTATTTGTTCTCCGTCTCCTTAAAACACACATGCACACACATCATGTAAGGGTAAGGCCACATTGGGAAAATAGGAATAGAACTACATTAGGAAATAGGAATTGCAAGTGCCTTCAGATAAATAAATAACTTAGGGCTGCTCCCAAGAAGAGTGCCAATAAATAACTTAGGGCTGCTCCCAAGAAAATTGCCAATAAATAACATGGGGCTGCTCACAAGAAAGGGCTTTTAAAAAGAAAAAATAGATACGCTATCTTCAGCTACCCGCGGTGTTCCGCTTCTGTGCCTGCTTGCTTGCTCGCTTACTAGTAAACCCCCCCCCCTCCGCCCTCTGAAAAGCTATATAAACACCTCTTCCCTGAGACTTGGGGCTGCTTTCTCCTCTGCGTAGGATGAGGCAGTTGCCACGCAGCTAATAAAGCTCTCGACTGGAACTTTATTCAAAGTCTGAGTCTGGTCAATATCACTGATTTATAACATTTGGAGGCCCCAGCAAGACTGATCGACAACATCCCCCACTCCAGCAGGGTTGATCTCCTCAGACTCAGGGAGACTGGTACATTCTGGGGTGGAACGGCAGTCTAGGGGAAGGCCTCAGAGAAACATTCCTCCACCCCAGACACTGCCCGGCCCTGGAACTTGTCTTCACCTAAATTCTATCTGGAGAGCGTCAGGAGTTCCTGGGCACAGGATCAGTAAACCGGACATCCCTAGGTGAGTCTGTTTTCTGGAAAACCTCTGCAGAGTCTGTGGATTGTGGGGAAGTGGATCTGCTGGATGCAGCAAATAGATCCCACCCACCCATCAGAGCGAGACATCGCTCTTGACCCTGGATCAGGTTGTCTGGTTTGTCTCTTTGTCTGTCTTAATTGTTTGTCTTTTTGTATTTCTGTTCTGTGTAATTTGTGAAAAATTATGAGTCAATTGTAAACTGTATGTTTCTGCTAATGTGTTGTAGTTGTTTTATGTTTGTCTGTTTGTTCAATGTCAGTGTGTATTTTGATACCTCCGGATGGTGATATAAATTAATAAATAAAGATTTTTAAAAAGAGCTCTATTCAAATGGACAAATATTAAATAAGTGCTTATATTAATACATAAGTTTGAATGTTAATGGGATTTCTACAATGACAAAAAATTGTAAGTCAAAACAAAATTACTGTCTTTTCATTAAAGAATAGTTCTTACCTAAATTGAAATGAATAGTTTATTTTTCTTCACAGAATAAAATGAAAGATGTGAAACTTAAATGAATATTAAAGAAAGTTAAAAGTTTGTGGGAATGCTAACTGAAATTTAATGGGTTTTCCAAGAAGGTGTGTTTTGCCCTAAAATAGGATGGCTAATTTTCATAAACTCATGAAACTTAAATGCATGTGGTGAATTGTAGAAGATATTGTGGTAATTTTAAGGGATAAAATATGTTCTGTGAAAATAAAATTTGTCTTACAGTAGTATAATTATAGTCTATATGGTTATAAATAATTATAAGAAGTTTAATGAAGCATTGTTCAAATTAAAGTGTTTAAAGGGCTAATTCCAAAAAGCCATTATTAAACAAAACCTAAATGAATGATAATAATAATAAAAGGTAATTTTATAATAGGAAACTTGTCAGCGGTCAGCCTCCCCTGCCAACTTGCTCCTAGAAGACTGTTCTTGGTATTGCATGCTACTAAGTTTAGAGTGAAGAAAAGTTTAATGTTGATGGTAATTATACATTGTAAGAGGTTTGCCTGGTAATTTACATATGTGGAATGTATAGAATGTGTTTTTATTGTTAGGGAAACAAGAGACGATTTTGTCCTAAGATAAAATGATTGATTATTGGGAACAGTAGAGTGTAGGACAAAACCTGAATGAGTGCTGAAAGTGTGGAAGGTTTGTGGAAGAGAAATTTTTATGATTAAAATTGAGTAAGATTTGATGGGTCTGTCTATAAAGTTTTAAAAAGGTTTAGTATCAAGTAGTATACTGATGCAAAATTAAAAATGTTTTTCTTTCTCAAAGTCTCTCAAGTCATTAGTCTCTTTTAGTAAAACTTTCCTGAATAATCAATATACAAAGAAAGTCTGTCTTATCAAAATAGCTTCTTGTGTTTTAACCTCATCATTTCCTCAGTGTTTGAAAAAGAAAAGGTCTTATCTCTTTTAAAAGAACAATGTTCTAGAAATCAAATCCTGAAGAGTAGCTTTTTATTTCAAACTAACTGCAAGAGATTTGTTCTTTTACCTTAAAAGAAATAAAAGTAATAGTTAAGTTCATTTAATATGTTATAAGTTGAATGAAAGGTGTTTAAAAGTGTTATAAAATTAACAGGTTTAAAAAAATTAATAAAAACTGTAACTAAGAGTTAAAATCATTTATAAATGCATTTATATTATAAAACAGTGGAAAGATAATAGCTGAAATTGAAACTGAGTGAATTTAGCCTGAAACTCTTACTGTAAGTGTAAATTCTAAACTAATGTTACCTTCGGTTATGGTTACTTCAAGCCTAGCCTCACCCCTTCCCTTGCCTTTGCCTAGTTATTTCATAATAGCTTCTGCCCCTACAGTCCAGAGAAGAACTGGGACATCCCTGTCTCCTATCCTGGTATTAGTAACCCTGCTTTCTCATGAATCCAAGTGTAAACTAAATTACTGCCTGGTGGAATTCTTAGCCCTTAAAATTAAACTACCACTGGAGTTTTATTATCTCCAAGACCTGGGGGGAGGGGAGAATAAAGGAAGTCTCCTGCTTTAAGTGTCAGTGTTCCTAAGAGTGGCAATTCATGAGAGAAACCAGTCTTGTGTCCCTGAGGCTTCAAATAGCCTAAGGAAATATACATAAAATTAATCTTGTTGCTTATCTGAAATTCTGCGAAATTCAAAGTAAAATATAAAGTTCTGAAACAAAAGAAAATGGTGCTAAAGCATTGGGAACATTTTGGTTACAAGCCATTAGTAAAAAAGAAAATTCTTGTGCAAAACTGCACAGTCATAGTGCAAATCAAAAAAAGTTTCAGGAGTCTGAAATGTTTTGCGGTCACACTTTTTTTGTGAAAAATAGAAGTTTTAAGTAACTAAAATTATGTTTTTGTGTCAAACTATTCATGTCTGCTTATTTGCTCAAATTGTTAAAAATTAAATATGCAGTTATATATGTGAATAAATACCCTTGAAGCCAAAATTAAACTAAGCAGGATGGAAAAATCATATAAAAATCTGATTATAGAAACTATTGGGAAAGGGCCTCCTCTTTGCAAGAGCTTTGAGGACAGAACTAGGTGTAGCAGATTAAACCTATCTACTAGGCTGGGAAATTAAGAATCAGTTGCCCTGTAATTTCCCAGTTTAAACCTTTTAATAGTCATAAAATAAGGGTAATTACTGGCTCTGTTAACAAATTTCAGTAAGTAAAGAAAAGCCCATAGAAACTATGGAGAGATCTTTCCTGGATTATAATTAAACAAATTAAGTAATTGTGTAATGTGTTTTGAAACCTGGTAGTCAGTATGCTTCTAAAAATTATTCATTTTCATAACTTAAACAAAGAAAAAGTTTTAGCTTCCTGTAAAGAAAAAGAAAAGAACATTCCTTACATGAACTATAGTAGTTTCAATTTTGTTTAGCTTGGGTGTAATCTCCATAAGTTTATGAAGTGCCCATTAAATAAATTGACATTGTATGTACAGGGTCTTTTGAGTAATAAAAATTATAAGTTTACATTGATAAAATTAAACTAAAGATGAAAAATTGTAGATATGCGCTCTCAAATATATAAATTTCTTTGGTTAGTAATTGTAATTTAATAAGTTTATTTAAACATAAAGTAACTAGTCAGTGTGGTTGTAGTCAATTATAGTTTGTAAAACATCTTCCAAACTGAAAACGTTTAAATAATTCTAATTCTGTAAGTCATTGTTAACTAAAACTTGGATTAGTATTGGTAGCAAAGAATAACTTCATTATAATAAAACCTGTCTGAAGGCCACCACAAGATTCATATTTAAATAAATGGTAATAAAAAATTATCTTGATTCTAATGGGAGTCTTCTGTTTTCATTTTAACAATGAAAAATAGTTTTTCTCTCTATTACTAAAGTAAAATACTTCCTATTATCTTCATGGTAAAATTGTATAAGTAAACAGTGATTTAATATATGATGCATCACATTAAATTGCTCAAAGTATATAAAAACAAGGAATAAGCTTTAACATTGTCAAACTCTCCTGTACATTCAAACCAGGCCTTGAATCATTACAGGTTGCCTCTCCATGTGAGTTATTGGCTAGGCTGGTCACTGACCCCTCAATTAGAAATATTTACTATATCAGCCTCTGGTTCTGCTCCTGAAGTTGATAAAAACTACGTTGCAGTTTCAAGCTCCTGCAGCAGCCAATAATAACTCAGTATAGCTAAGAGTGCAATGGATAGCACCTCCAAACTGGCACTGTTCCATAGTGCCAGAGGGCACTATGCACCAGGCCAGTAGAATACTGGAAACTCTCTCTAAAATCAATGATGCTGCAACTTGCTAACTGTGTGAAGAACATGCTAAGTGGAACCATGATACCAGGATACTGTAAATAAAACTTAAACACAATTGGCATTATAGTCTGCTCCCATGGAAAGATAACATGTAAAGTATTACAAACCTGAAACTTAAAACTATTAATTGCAACTTAGCATCCTTATGCATTATATAATACATTAATTAATATTAAAGTGCTGTACTTTTATTCTGTACTAAATGTATGCCTAATAATTATAACATTATCTTTTCTATTCTGGGTCAGGTACAAAAGTATATTAAACATGTTAAATTCCTGATAACTTTATTTTCTAAATAATTAATAAACATGTCTATAAAATAATGTAGCAGTCTCAGCCAGGCTCAGTCAACTTACTATTCTACTATACTCTACTGTTTAGCAAAAATAAAGCTTGCTTGCCAATAATGAGTCACCTATTGAACAGTCAAAATTACCAGAAATTGTACCATTAAAACAAAAAAGTAAAAACCTTTATTCTATGGTTCTGATCACCCCCACAGCCAAACCTAAGAAAATTTTCAACTTGGTGTACTAATCCTGAATGAAACCAATGCCCAAAGGGTGCCAGTTCACCAAGAGCATCTGACAGAGCACATGAGTGCAAATCATTAAACAGCTTGAAATGTGTCTTCAAACACATTTGCAAACGTATCTATTGTAATTTCTCTCTGAAAATAAGTAACTTAAGAAAAAAATATATATATATATACTGTTCCCACCAGCTTTGAAAAAGGGGTGCCATCTTTATAGGCACCTAACCTTGTCTACCTCTGTAATCCAATGTCCTCTTTTAAAACCGGGTATTCCAAAATTTTAATTTAAGTTTCTTTCTTTCAGAATGAACATCTTATTAACCATATGAAAACTTCATCCAATTTCATGCAGAAGGCCAGATCCATCTTCCTCCAGTTAAAATAAAATGGAGTTTTACACCTTGTTAGGCAATGACTACAGCCCATGGCTAGCAGGAAGCAGTACAGAATAGACATCATCTCCCTTCAGCACCCCTTTAAGATTAAAGGTATAAACTCTATAAGGGTGAAACAAGATTGACAGATGGATCTGGAGCCTGGCTAGAGATCTACGTGGGCACTGGTGGCCCCAGGATGACTGCAGGGGGCCCCTTCCCCAGGATTCTGCTGTCCAGAGTGAAAACTTACAAACTTCTGGAAACAGGCTCCTGGATGCTACCCTGAAAATTGATAAGTAAAATAATCAGTCAAAACAACAAACAGCCATCCACCTCATTGCTCCAACAATAATTATGCCAAAGCTTAGCAAGTTAAGCTTTGGTATTTAAAAAAAAAAAAAAAAAAAAGGGAAACTATGAGTGGAAGGCTCTTTGCCTCTTCACAACTAACCTTAACCTAAGCTGTCTGTCCTAACTTGCAGGTGTGGAATAGTGAAAAGCTGCAACCCTGCCCTTAGTGACCATGGCAACAACTCCGGTCCCAAGAAGCGGTTTAGCAGTGCAAACTCTGTGAGATTTGAGTGCTCAAAAAAGAATTCACTCAACAACGGCAGTTGCCATGACCACCCTCCCCTCAAGCAACCCTAAAAAATCTGCAAGGGCAAGGATTATGTCTCATAATTGGAAATTATTCCCTGACTTCTTCCCCATATGCTGCCTCCTGTGGACACTGGGTAACTATACACTAAACAAATTCAGACAAATCCTGGGTGTTGGTTGCCCCCCACCCCAGGAATTTGGTTTGCCTGTGTCGCAGGACTAACCCCTTGTACTCTCCCCAACTCCAACAACCTCTGTGTCCTACTAAATATAATCCCCCAGGTTTATTACTATCCAGGGCTTAAGGGCAGAGAGCTCTTAGACTTGCTAAAAGTACCAGAATATATAAGAAGCTGAATATATAAGAGGGCCCCCTTTCTTGTTCCGCTGCTAGTGGGTCTAGGGGTAGCAGGCTCTGTCCCAGTAGGATCAGCAGCCCTAGTGAAAGGAAACAATAACTTAAACACCCTGTCCTCCTTAGTTACCCAGGACATTTAAAACTTAGAATAACAAATAGGCCTCACTGAAGTAGTTCTCCAGAATAGGCGAGGATTAAATTTACTGTTCCTCTGGCAAAGAAGCCTGTGTGTAGTCCTAGGCAAAACCTGCTATTTTTATACTAGCCATTTGGAAGTTATTTAAAAAGCCTAGACTTAGTTTGCAGGTGATTGAAAAAGCATAACAAAGCCTGAGAAATGCCCGCCAACTAGTATCACAGCCTTTTTAACTGGTCCCCTTGGCTCACAACCCTCATCACTGCTTTAGCAGGGCCCCTGTTTATCCCCTTGTACTGCTTACCTGCGGCCCATATATAATCAGTAATTTAAAGAAATTAGTACAAAAAAATTCCAAACTGTTAAACTTATGGTTTTAAATGTCCCCTACCAGTCAGTGCCTACCCATGAAGAAATTTAAAGATTTGAATTACCATAAAGGAAAGGGAGAGATGTAAGGGTAAGGCCACATTGGGAAAATAGGAATAGAACTACATTAGGAAATAGGAATTGCAAGTGCCTTCAGATAAATAAATAACTTAGGGCTGCTCTCAAGAAAAGTGCCAATAAATAACATGGGGCTGCTCACAAGAAAGGGCTTTTAAAAAAGAAAAATTAGATATGCTATCTTCAGCTAACCACAGTGTTCCACTTCTGTGCCTGCTTGCTTGCTCACTTACTAGTAAACCCCTCTCCGAAAAGCTATAAAAACACTTCTTCCCTTAGACTTGGGGCTGCTCTCATCTCTGCATAGGATGAGGCAGTTGCCATGTGGCTAATAAAGCTCTTCATTGGAACTTTATTCAAAGTCTGAGTCTGGTCAATATTGCTGGTCTATAACAATCATATGATGAGAGGTTACATAATATGCTCTTCCAGAATGGCATTAATAAAAACTGAGTTGCTGGTGGTTTTGGACAAGACTAGGGAGAATGAGGACTTACCTAATTTAGGCTCCTGTAATGGCCCATGGAGGAGGTTGGGGAGTGGAGAAGCACATGTAGGCCTCAGGTTCTTGCCTTTATTATGACACAGAGGGGAAGGGTAGGGTTTGCCTATGGATACTTGGAATTGGGTGTTTCAAACTTTGCAGAATGAAAAGCAAAAGTGGCCAGGTCAGTTTATTATCACCCAAGCCATATGGAGACACAGGATTTGCTATTGCAGTGTAAAAAGGCAAGGGACCTTTTGGAGAAGAAGACACAGAGGTCATTTGCAGAAAAAATATTAGTCATTCTGAAAAGCTGTGGATGTTTCTTACTTTTCAATTTGTATGTAGGTACAGGCTCTGCTTAGTTGTGGTAATGTCCAGCATGGGGCTAACTGGGGCTCAAAAGGAAACACCTCTAAGGGATACAACAGTAGTGAAGGCATTGGTAAAAGAGATCACTGGAGTTTGTTTGCAAATGTTTTCACCTTTCCTTCCTAACTGTGTTGGATTAAATGTTCCATACATCAGCTGAACTTTTTAGCTTATTTCATGACACACAATTTTTTCCTGGATTGAGTAGAAAACACAGATACTGGAGGCCAGCAGAAATTTTACTTAAGAATATTAGTTTAATTTAGGATTGTATAAATTGTGATTTCTTAATAAATCATCTCCTGCCTTTATCAGTAGTTCCTATCTAGGGGATTTGAATGGAATTAGTGCCATGGTTTGCACTCTTTAGAGTGAGAGCCATGTTGGGAAGAGGGACTACCCAGCAAGGGTTTGGCTGGGTAATGTGGCACACCAGTGGGAAACACTACCCCTCTGTGGGTTATAGCCAGCTGGGGCACTACTCTCTCTATAAAAAAGCTTCCCCTATTTTGGATATATTTTCCTCTTACTTTATTCAAACATACAGCATTCTTATTAAAGTAGCATGGTAATCAAATTTATGGGTGCATCACTCTTTCCAAAATTAAAAGATTCTAGTACAGCATAAATTCCTAGAAGCAGAGTTATCATTAATGAGAATACTTTATAATCCTTTAGAAGAAATGAACCTTTTGCAATTAATACTTAGAGAATAATAATGATTTAAATCAGAATCTGCATATTCACTATGTGCAATAACCAAAGCTAACCAAATTTCATGGACTCTCCAGATTATCTCTCCTTTAAAATCATAGTGGTGATATAGCCTGTGCATTAAATCAAAATTATTTCCAAGAGTACCTAGTCTCCAAGATGGCCAAATAAGTAATATAGGCCCTACAGTCTTTGAATATTCAGAAGGGATGTGAGACTGAGTGTGTATTCAGGGCTGCCTCCAGACGATGTGGAAGATATGCTAATCCAAACTGGCTTGGATGTGGAGAATATGTAACTCACCTGGAGGAAATAACCTATCTGATACTAAGATCTGAAGAACCTAACCAAAGGTCTGTTTACCATCACTGTTAGTCTTCCTAATCCTATATCCTCTGTATAAAAGGGTCTGGAAAAGGCTGTTCGGGGCTCGGTTTTATTAGGACAAGAGTCCGCTGAGCCCGGCCGGTCGAAATAAACCAACTTCCTTCTCAGTATTCTCGTGTCCTGGCCTTCGATATCGCGCACACCCGATTTCTCCACTACATTTTTGGCGACTCCGCCGGGATGCACTGAGAAGGTCAGAGGCAGCAACAGTTGTTTGCCCCTACCGGACGTCTCCGGGGAGGCCGGGAGGGCCTGGGTGAAGCCCAGCCCTGGGCACCCCTGGACACCCCATTTGAGTCCAGAAAGAGGTTGCGGTTTTTGCTGGAGCCCTTCCGGAGGAGCCGGGGACACCGGGAGGTTTGAAAGACCCTGAGAACGAAGCAAGGAGCTCCACACGTAGGATTGGTAAGACCCCCGAGGGCATAGTGCAGGGAAGGCCTAATTCTGAAATTAGAAGGGAGTCTGATCAGCTCTCAAAGAGGAGGCCCTAGTACTCCTGAGAATACAGGAGGAAGC